>NW_028136420.1:638760-1277520 GCF_964662115.1 Mustela nivalis | reverse complement strand
GAATACTTCAGAGTCCCGGTGCCACCGCCCCATTCCAAGGTCCTCATGGACACAAACACACATTAGGTCCCATGCTCAGGAATGTCCATTTCAACTCAGCCACCCCGGTTGCTCCCGCAGAGCCATCCAATCTCAACTGTCTTGTTGCTAAAAGACAATTGGAATGCGAGGCGGGATTCCCTGGCATCCAACCTCAAACGGTGCTCTGGAGTCATTCCCTATGGGATGTTTTGGAGCTGCCCACAGGTCTCAATTGTCCCGCAGAAGGAAACCTTGAAGGGGGCATGCCACAACTCCCAACGTGGGAAAACCTCCATAGCCTTGAGATTCCTCTCCGTTCATGAAGGGGCAGTCATGAACAGAAACTACAACCTGAGGCAACGTCTGATCCTCGCCGTGACTTCAGATGCATGAGATATTGGTTCAGATGTGCAGGGGGTACCTGCCTTGCCCTCAGCCTGAAGCCCAAGTCTAGCTTGTGGTCTCAGACTTCTGTCCCCACACTACTGGCCCAGAAGCCCTCACGTTTGGCAATTCCGGAACCACAATGCAGCACTCTGCCTGCTCTCTAGAAAAATATCTTGCCTAATGAGCTGCCCAGGCACCTCAAATGAGGATCAACGTACACGGCACTCGACTGTACCCAAATTACATAGTCTAACCTGGGCAATAATGCACTGTCTGACACAACCTGAGCCTGAACCTCCTGACCAACAACCAGGAAGCTGACCGCACACTGAGCACATCAGACCCACCATGGCCTTAAGTCATCATCTCTTCCCAACTGCGGTTTTCAGTCTACCGAACCTAGACCTTATCTCCAACCACTTCCCAGGGTTGAAAATGATGCAGAAATCAGAACTCCTTCCCCATGTCAAGAGACCTTGTGATTGGCATGTTGTCCAAAGTTCAGTGTAGTTGTAACCAGTGTGGCCCATGAGGCCCGGCCCCTGCTCGCGGGCCACATTGGTCACAAACACACATTGTGACCCTCAGCCTGAGCCCAGTCCTCAAGTAAGGCCTCTCAGTGGCTGGATGAAGAGACAGCATATGGGGCCTGCCATGCCCCTAGGCCCCAAATTTTAACCATAGTTTGGGTTGTCCCTTCACTCTTCCCCAGGGCTCTGCTTTGGAATTCCTCTTTGGTTGGGACACCTGAGGTTACAAACCTGAAAGGAGACCTCCCATCCCACAGATTGACGAAAAACAATTGGGACCGGGCCAAATCCACAGAGAGGAAGATTCATCCATGGCCCATGAGGCCTCCCCTCATTCCACGTCCATCGTTGACACAAAATCCAGAGACCAATGCCTGAGCAAACGCCTCAGACTCGCTCTTTCTTTGTATCCTGAAGAGTTCTTTTCATGGTTTGTAGATTGGGCCTGCCATACCTACGTCCCCAAACCTAAGCTGCGTTTGTGTTTAAAGACTTTTGTCCTCAAAGTCCTGGGCCACACACCCTCCAGGCTGGGGCCCCTGGAGCCACACATTAGGACTGTGCCTACCCCATGCATGGGAATTCTGCCCATTCCATTGTCCAAAATTGTACAAATTAGGAGGACCCTCCAAAGTCCCCGAGGCCATCCCAATATGTAGGTCTCTGTGGACAAACAAAGGCGGTCTGACACCAGCTGAGCATCTACCTCCACTCATACCATAGATGGATGTCCCCAGAGAAGGATATGGTACCAGACAGGACCCTAGGCCATAATCGGATCCATTGCTTTGGTTTAAAGGCATGTCTCCTCAAATTCCTGGATTCCTATACCAGCATAGGGGCTTTCCTGAGGCACCTATCAGAAAAAATCTCGTCTCCACGAGGAAACTTGAGCATGGGAACTACGTCAATATCTTAGGAGAATACTAAAGAGTCCCGGTGCCACCGCCCCATTCCAAGGTCCTCATGGACACAAACACACATTAGGCCCCAGGCTCAGGAAAGTCCATATCAACTCAGCCAACCAGGTTGCTCCCGCAGAGCCATCCGATATCCACTGTCTTGTTGCTAGGAGACAATTGGAATACGAGGCGGGCTTCCCTGGAATCCATCCTCGAACGGTGCTCTGGAGTCATTCCATATGGGATGTTTTGGAGCTGCCCAAAAGGTCTCAATTATCCCGCAGAAGGAATCCTTGAAGGGGGCATCCCACAACTCCCAACGTGGGAAAACCTCCATGGACTTGAGATTCCTCTCCGTTCATGAAGGGGCAGTCATGCACAGAAACTTCAACATGAGCCAACGTCTGATCCTCGCCGTGACTTCAGATGCATGAGATATTGGTTCAGATGTGCAGGGGGTACCTGCCTTGACCTCGGCCTGAAGCCCAAGTCTAGCTTGTGGTCTCAGTCTTCTGTCCTCACACTACGGGCCCAGAAGCCCTCACGTTTGGCAATTCCGGACCCACAATGCAGAACTCGGCCTGCCCTAGAGAAAAAATATCTTGCCTAAGGAACTGCCCGGGCAACTCAAATAAGGATCAACCTACACGGCAGTCGACTGTATCCAAATTATATAGTATAACCTGGGCACTAATGCACTGCCTGACACAACCTGAGCCCGAAACTCCTGACCAACAACCAGGCAGCTGACCGCACACTGAGCACATCAGACCCACCATGGCCTTAGGTCATCATCTCTTCCAAACTGCGGTTTTCAGGATTTAGAACCTTGACCTTATCTCCAACGACTGCCCAGGGTTGAAAATGATGCAGAAATCAGAACTCCTTCACCATGGCAAGAGACCTTGTGATTGGCATGTTGTCCAAAGTTCAGTGTAGATGAAACCAGTGTGGCCCATGAGGCCCCGCCCATGCTGGCGAGCCACATTGGTCACAAACACACATTGTGACCCTCACCTGAGCCCAGTCCTCAAGTAAGGCCTCTCAGTGGCTGGTGAAGAGACAGCATACGGGCCTGACATGCCCCTAGGCCCCAAATTTTAACCATAGTTTGGGTTGTCCCTTCACTCTTCCCCAGGGCTCTGCTTTGGAATACCTCTTTGTTTGGGACACCTAAGGTTACAAACCTAAAAGGAGAACTCCCATCCCACAGATTGACGAAAAACAATTGGGACCGGGCCAAATCTCAAGAAAGGAAGAATCGTCCATGACCCATGAGGCCTCCCCACAAACCACGGCCTTCGTTGACACAAAATCCAGAGACCAAAGCCTGAGCAAGCCCCTCAGACTCGCTCTTTCTTCATATCCTGATGAGTTCTTCTCATGGTTTGTAGATTGGGCCTGCCATACCTACGTCCCCAAACCTAAGCTGAGTTTGTGTTTAAAGACTTCTGTCCTCAAAGTCCTGTGCCACACACCCTCCTTGCTGGGGCCCCTGGAGCCACACATTAGGACTGTGCCTAACCCATGCATGGGAATTCTGCCCATTCCATTGCCAAAATTGTACAAATTAGGAGAACCCTCCAAAGTCCCCGAGGCCATCCCAATATGTAGGTCTCAGTGGACAAACAAGGGCGATCTGACACCAGCTGAGCATCTACCTCCACTCATACCATAGATGGATGTCCCCAGGGAAGGAAATGGAACCAGACAGGACCCTAGGCCATAATCGGATTCATTGCTTTGGTTCACAAGCATGTCTCCTCAAAATCCTGGATTCCAATACTAGCATAGGGGTTTTCCTGAGGAACCCATCAGAAAAAATCTCATCTCCACGAGGAAACTTGTGCATGGGACCTATGTCAAAATATTATGAGAATACTTCAGAGTCCCGGTGCCACCGCCCCATTCCAAGGTCCTCATGGACACAAACACACATTAGGTCCCATGCTCAGGAATGTCCATTTCAACTCAGCCACCCCGGTTGCTCCCGCAGAGCCATCCAATCTCAACTGTCTTGTTGCTAAAAGACAATTGGAATGCGAGGCGGGATTCCCTGGCATCCAACCTCAAACGGTGCTCTGGAGTCATTCCATATGGGATGTTTTGGAGCTGCCCACAGGTCTCAATTGTCCCGCAGAAGGAAACCTTGAAGGGGGCATGCCACAACTCCCAACGTGGGAAAACCTCCATGGCCTTGAGATTCCTCTCCGTTCATGAAGGGGCAGTCATGAACAGAAACTACAACCTGAGGCAACGTCTGATCCTCGCCGTGACTTCAGATGCATGAGATATTGGTTCAGATGTGCAGGGGGTACCTGCCTTGCCCTCAGCCTGAAGCCCAAGTCTAGCTTGTGGTCTCAGACTTCTGTCCCCACACTACTGGCCCAGAAGCCCTCACGTTTGGCAATTCCGGAACCACAATGCAGCACTCTGCCTGCTCTCTAGAAAAATATCTTGCCTAATGAGCTGCCCAGGAACCTCAAATGAGGATCAACGTACACGGCACTCGACTGTACCCAAATTACATAGTCTAACCTGGGCAATAATGTACTGTCTGACACAACCTGAGCCTGAACCTCCTGACCAACAACCAGGAAGCTGACCGCACACTGAGCACATCAGACCCACCATGGCCTTAAGTCATCATCTCTTCCCAACTGCGGTTTTCAGTCTACCGAACCTAGACCTTATCTCCAACCACTTCCCAGGGTTGAAAATGATGCAGAAATCAGAACTCCTTCCCCATGTCAAGAGACCTTGTGATTGGCATGTTGTCCAAAGTTCAGTGTAGTTGTAACCAGTGTGGCCCATGAGGCCCGGCCCCTGCTCGCGGGCCACATTGGTTACAAACACACATTGTGACCCTCAGCCTGAGCCCAGTCCTCAAGTAAGGCCTCTCAGTGGCTGGATGAAGAGACAGCATATGGGGCCTGCCATGCCCCTAGGCCCCAAATTTTAACCATAGTTTGGGTTGTCCCTTCACTCTTCCCCAGGGCTCTGCTTTGGAATTCCTCTTTGGTTGGGACACCTGAGGTTACAAACCTGAAAGGAGACCTCCCATCCCACAGATTGACGAAAAACAATTGGGACCGGGCCAAATCCACAGAGAGGAAGATTCATCCATGGCCCATGAGGCCTCCCCTCATTCCACGTCCATCGTTGACACAAAATCCAGAGACCAATGCCTGAGCAAACGCCTCAGACTCGCTCTTTCTTTGTATCCTGAAGAGTTCTTTTCATGGTTTGTAGATTGGGCCTGCCATACCTACGTCCCCAAACCTAAGCTGCGTTTGTGTTTAAAGACTTTTGTCCTCAAAGTCCTGGGCCACACACCCTCCAGGCTGGGGCCCCTGGAGCCACACATTAGGACTGTGCCTACCCCATGCATGGGAATTCTGCCCATTCCATTGTCCAAAATTGTACAAATTAGGAGGACCCTCCAAAGTCCCCGAGGCCATCCCAATATGTAGGTCTCTGTGGACAAACAAAGGCGGTCTGACACCAGCTGAGCATCTACCTCCACTCATACCATAGATGGATGTCCCCAGAGAAGGATATGGTACCAGACAGGACCCTAGGCCATAATCGGATCCATTGCTTTGGTTTAAAGGCATGTCTCCTCAAATTCCTGGATTCCTATACCAGCATAGGGGCTTTCCTGAGGCACCTATCAGAAAAAATCTCGTCTCCACGAGGAAACTTGAGCATGGGAACTACGTCAATATCTTAGGAGAATACTAAAGAGTCCCGGTGCCACCGCCCCATTCCAAGGTCCTCATGGACACAAACACACATTAGGCCCCATGCTCAGGAAAGTCCATATCAACTCAGCCAACCAGGTTGCTCCCGCAGAGCCATCCGATATCCACTGTCTTGTTGCTAGGAGACAATTGGAATACGAGGCGGGCTTCCCTGGAATCCATCCTCGAACGGTGCTCTGGAGTCATTCCATATGGGATGTTTTGGAGCTGCCCAAAAGGTCTCAATTATCCCGCAGAAGGAATCCTTGAAGGGGGCATCCCACAACTCCCAACGTGGGAAAACCTCCATGGACTTGAGATTCCTCTCCGTTCATGAAGGGGCAGTCATGCACAGAAACTTCAACATGAGCCAACGTCTGATCCTCGCCGTGACTTCAGATGCATGAGATATTGGTTCAGATGTGCAGGGGGTACCTGCCTTGACCTCGGCCTGAAGCCCAAGTCTAGCTTGTGGTCTCAGTCTTCTGTCCTCACACTACGGGCCCAGAAGCCCTCACGTTTGGCAATTCCGGACCCACAATGCAGAACTCGGCCTGCCCTAGAGAAAAAATATCTTGCCTAAGGAACTGCCCGGGCAACTCAAATAAGGATCAACCTACACGGCAATCGACTGTATCCAAATTATATAGTATAACCTGGGCACTAATGCACTGCCTGACACAACCTGAGCCCGAAACTCCTGACCAACAACCAGGCAGCTGACCGCACACTGAGCACATCAGACCCACCATGGCCTTAGGTCATCATCTCTTCCCAACTGCGGTTTTCAGGATTTAGAACCTTGACCTTATCTCCAACGACTGCCCAGGGTTGAAAATGATGCAGAAATCAGAACTCCTTCACCATGGCAAGAGACCTTGTGATTGGCATGTTGTCCAAAGTTCAGTGTAGATGAAACCAGTGTGGCCCATGAGGCCCCGCCCATGCTGGCGAGCCACATTGGTCACAAACACACATTGTGACCCTCACCTGAGCCCAGTCCTCAAGTAAGGCCTCTCAGTGGCTGGTGAAGAGACAGCATACGGGCCTGACATGCCCCTAGGCCCCAAATTTTAACCATAGTTTGGGTTGTCCCTTCACTCTTCCCCAGGGCTCTGCTTTGGAATACCTCTTTGTTTGGGACACCTAAGGTTACAAACCTAAAAGGAGAACTCCCATCCCACAGATTGACGAAAAACAATTGGGACCGGGCCAAATCTCAAGAAAGGAAGAATCGTCCATTACCCATGAGGCCTCCCCACAAACCACGGCCTTCGTTGACACAAAATCCAGAGACCAAAGCCTGAGCAAGCCCCTCAGACTCGCTCTTTCTTCATATCCTGATGAGTTCTTCTCATGGTTTGTAGATTGGGCCTGCCATACCTACGTCCCCAAACCTAAGCTGAGTTTGTGTTTAAAGACTTCTGTCCTCAAAGTCCTGTGCCACACACCCTCCTTGCTGGGGCCCCTGGAGCCACACATTAGGACTGTGCCTAACCCATGCATGGGAATTCTGCCCATTCCATTGCCAAAATTGTACAAATTAGGAGAACCCTCCAAAGTCCCCGAGGCCATCCCAATATGTAGGTCTCAGTGGACAAACAAGGGCGATCTGACACCAGCTGAGCATCTACCTCCACTCATACCATAGATGGATGTCCCCAGGGAAGGAAATGGAACCAGACAGGACCCTAGGCCATAATCGGATTCATTGCTTTGGTTCACAAGCATGTCTCCTCAAAATCCTGGATTCCAATACTAGCATAGGGGTTTTCCTGAGGAACCCATCAGAAAAAATCTCATCTCCACGAGGAAACTTGTGCATGGGACCTATGTCAAAATATTATGAGAATACTTCAGAGTCCCGGTGCCACCGCCCCATTCCAAGGTCCTCATGGACACAAACACACATTAGGTCCCATGCTCAGGAATGTCCATTTCAACTCAGCCACCCCGGTTGCTCCCGCAGAGCCATCCAATCTCAACTGTCTTGTTGCTAAAAGACAATTGGAATGCGAGGCGGGATACCCTGGCATCCAACCTCAAACGGTGCTCTGGAGTCATTCCATATGGGATGTTTTGGAGCTGCCCACAGGTCTCAATTGTCCCGCAGAAGGAAACCTTGAAGGGGGCATGCCACAACTCCCAACGTGGGAAAACCTCCATGGCCTTGAGATTCCTCTCCGTTCATGAAGGGGCAGTCATGAACAGAAACTACAACCTGAGGCAACGTCTGATCCTCGCCGTGACTTCAGATGCATGAGATATTGGTTCAGATGTGCAGGGGGTACCTGCCTTGCCCTCAGCCTGAAGCCCAAGTCTAGCTTGTGGTCTCAGACTTCTGTCCCCACACTACTGGCCCAGAAGCCCTCACGTTTGGCAATTCCGGAACCACAATGCAGCACTCTGCCTGCTCTCTAGAAAAATATCTTGCCTAATGAGCTGCCCAGGCACCTCAAATGAGGATCAACGTACACGGCACTCGACTGTACCCAAATTACATAGTCTAACCTGGGCAATAATGTACTGTCTGACACAACCTGAGCCTGAACCTCCTGACCAACAACCAGGAAGCTGACCGCACACTGAGCACATCAGACCCACCATGGCCTTAAGTCATCATCTCTTCCCAACTGCGGTTTTCAGTCTACCGAACCTAGACCTTATCTCCAACCACTTCCCAGGGTTGAAAATGATGCAGAAATCAGAACTCCTTCCCCACGTCAAGAGACCTTGTGATTGGCATGTTGTCCAAAGTTCAGTGTAGTTGTAACCAGTGTGGCCCATGAGGCCCGGCCCCTGCTCGCGGGCCACATTGGTTACAAACACACATTGTGACCCTCAGCCTGAGCCCAGTCCTCAAGTAAGGCCTCTCAGTGGCTGGATGAAGAGACAGCATATGGGGCCTGCCATGCCCCTAGGCCCCAAATTTTAACCATAGTTTGGGTTGTCCCTTCACTCTTCCCCAGGGCTCTGCTTTGGAATTCCTCTTTGGTTGGGACACCTGAGGTTACAAACCTGAAAGGAGACCTCCCATCCCACAGATTGACGAAAAACAATTGGGACCGGGCCAAATCCACAGAGAGGAAGATTCATCCATGGCCCATGAGGCCTCCCCTCATTCCACGTCCATCGTTGACACAAAATCCAGAGACCAATGCCTGAGCAAACGCCTCAGACTCGCTCTTTCTTTGTATCCTGAAGAGTTCTTTTCATGGTTTGTAGATTGGGCCTGCCATACCTACGTCCCCAAACCTAAGCTGCGTTTGTGTTTAAAGACTTTTGTCCTCAAAGTCCTGGGCCACACACCCTCCAGGCTGGGGCCCCTGGAGCCACACATTAGGACTGTGCCTACCCCATGCATGGGAATTCTGCCCATTCCATTGTCCAAAATTGTACAAATTAGGAGGACCCTCCAAAGTCCCCGAGGCCATCCCAATATGTAGGTCTCTGTGGACAAACAAAGGCGGTCTGACACCAGCTGAGCATCTACCTCCACTCATACCATAGATGGATGTCCCCAGAGAAGGATATGGTACCAGACAGGACCCTAGGCCATAATCGGATCCATTGCTTTGGTTTAAAGGCATGTCTCCTCAAATTCCTGGATTCCTATACCAGCATAGGGGCTTTCCTGAGGCACCTATCAGAAAAAATCTCGTCTCCACGAGGAAACTTGAGCATGGGAACTACGTCAATATCTTAGGAGAATACTAAAGAGTCCCGGTGCCACCGCCCCATTCCAAGGTCCTCATGGACACAAACACACATTAGGCCCCATGCTCAGGAAAGTCCATATCAACTCAGCCAACCAGGTTGCTCCCGCAGAGCCATCCGATATCCACTGTCTTGTTGCTAGGAGACAATTGGAATACGAGGCGGGCTTCCCTGGAATCCATCCTCGAACGGTGCTCTGGAGTCATTCCATATGGGATGTTTTGGAGCTGCCCAAAAGGTCTCAATTATCCCGCAGAAGGAATCCTTGAAGGGGGCATCCCACAACTCCCAACGTGGGAAAACCTCCATGGACTTGAGATTCCTCTCCGTTCATGAAGGGGCAGTCATGCACAGAAACTTCAACATGAGCCAACGTCTGATCCTCGCCGTGACTTCAGATGCATGAGATATTGGTTCAGATGTGCAGGGGGTACCTGCCTTGACCTCGGCCTGAAGCCCAAGTCTAGCTTGTGGTCTCAGTCTTCTGTCCTCACACTACGGGCCCAGAAGCCCTCACGTTTGGCAATTCCGGACCCACAATGCAGAACTCGGCCTGCCCTAGAGAAAAAATATCTTGCCTAAGGAACTGCCCGGGCAACTCAAATAAGGATCAACCTACACGGCAATCGACTGTATCCAAATTATATAGTATAACCTGGGCACTAATGCACTGCCTGACACAACCTGAGCCCGAAACTCCTGACCAACAACCAGGCAGCTGACCGCACACTGAGCACATCAGACCCACCATGGCCTTAGGTCATCATCTCTTCCCAACTGCGGTTTTCAGGATTTAGAACCTTGACCTTATCTCCAACGACTGCCCAGGGTTGAAAATGATGCAGAAATCAGAACTCCTTCACCATGGCAAGAGACCTTGTGATTGGCATGTTGTCCAAAGTTCAGTGTAGATGAAACCAGTGTGGCCCATGAGGCCCCGCCCATGCTGGCGAGCCACATTGGTCACAAACACACATTGTGACCCTCACCTGAGCCCAGTCCTCAAGTAAGGCCTCTCAGTGGCTGGTGAAGAGACAGCATACGGGCCTGACATGCCCCTAGGCCCCAAATTTTAACCATAGTTTGGGTTGTCCCTTCACTCTTCCCCAGGGCTCTGCTTTGGAATACCTCTTTGTTTGGGACACCTGAGGTTACAAACCTAAAAGGAGAACTCCCATCCCACAGATTGACGAAAAACAATTGGGACCGGGCCAAATCTCAAGAAAGGAAGAATCGTCCATGACCCATGAGGCCTCCCCACAAACCACGGCCTTCATTGACACAAAATCCAGAGACCAAAGCCTGAGCAAGCCCCTCAGACTCGCTCTTTCTTCATATCCTGATGAGTTCTTCTCATGGTTTGTAGATTGGGCCTGCCATACCTACGTCCCCAAACCTAAGCTGAGTTTGTGTTTAAAGACTTCTGTCCTCAAAGTCCTGTGCCACACACCCTCCTTGCTGGGGCCCCTGGAGCCACACATTAGGACTGTGCCTAACCCATGCATGGGAATTCTGCCCATTCCATTGCCAAAATTGTACAAATTAGGAGAACCCTCCAAAGTCCCCGAGGCCATCCCAATATGTAGGTCTCAGTGGACAAACAAGGGCGATCTGACACCAGCTGAGCATCTACCTCCACTCATACCATAGATGGATGTCCCCAGGGAAGGAAATGGAACCAGACAGGACCCTAGGCCATAATCGGATTCATTGCTTTGGTTCACAAGCATGTCTCCTCAAAATCCTGGATTCCAATACTAGCATAGGGGTTTTCCTGAGGAACCCATCAGAAAAAATCTCATCTCCACGAGGAAACTTGTGCATGGGACCTATGTCAAAATATTATGAGAATACTTCAGAGTCCCGGTGCCACCGCCCCATTCCAAGGTCCTCATGGACACAAACACACATTAGGTCCCATGCTCAGGAATGTCCATTTCAACTCAGCCACCCCGGTTGCTCCCGCAGAGCCATCCAATCTCAACTGTCTTGTTGCTAAAAGACAATTGGAATGCGAGGCGGGATTCCCTGGCATCCAACCTCAAACGGTGCTCTGGAGTCATTCCATATGGGATGTTTTGGAGCGGCCCACAGGTCTCAATTGTCCCGCAGAAGGAAACCTTGAAGGGGGCATGCCACAACTCCCAACGTGGGAAAACCTCCATGGCCTTGAGATTCCTCTCCGTTCATGAAGGGGCAGTCATGAACAGAAACTACAACCTGAGGCAACGTCTGATCCTCGCCGTGACTTCAGATGCATGAGATATTGGTTCAGATGTGCAGGGGGTACCTGCCTTGCCCTCAGCCTGAAGCCCAAGTCTAGCTTGTGGTCTCAGACTTCTGTCCCCACACTACTGGCCCAGAAGCCCTCACGTTTGGCAATTCCGGAACCACAATGCAGCACTCTGCCTGCTCTCTAGAAAAATATCTTGCCTAATGAGCTGCCCAGGCACCTCAAATGAGGATCAACGTACACGGCACTCGACTGTACCCAAATTACATAGTCTAACCTGGGCAATAATGTACTGTCTGACACAACCTGAGCCTGAACCTCCTGACCAACAACCAGGAAGCTGACCGCACACTGAGCACATCAGACCCACCATGGCCTTAAGTCATCATCTCTTCCCAACTGCGGTTTTCAGTCTACCGAACCTAGACCTTATCTCCAACCACTTCCCAGGGTTGAAAATGATGCAGAAATCAGAACTCCTTCCCCACGTCAAGAGACCTTGTGATTGGCATGTTGTCCAAAGTTCAGTGTAGTTGTAACCAGTGTGGCCCATGAGGCCCGGCCCCTGCTCGCGGGCCACATTGGTTACAAACACACATTGTGACCCTCAGCCTGAGCCCAGTCCTCAAGTAAGGCCTCTCAGTGGCTGGATGAAGAGACAGCATATGGGGCCTGCCATGCCCCTAGGCCCCAAATTTTAACCATAGTTTGGGTTGTCCCTTCACTCTTCCCCAGGGCTCTGCTTTGGAATTCCTCTTTGGTTGGGACACCTGAGGTTACAAACCTGAAAGGAGACCTCCCATCCCACAGATTGACGAAAAACAATTGGGACCGGGCCAAATCCACAGAGAGGAAGATTCATCCATGGCCCATGAGGCCTCCCCTCATTCCACGTCCATCGTTGACACAAAATCCAGAGACCAATGCCTGAGCAAACGCCTCAGACTCGCTCTTTCTTTGTATCCTGAAGAGTTCTTTTCATGGTTTGTAGATTGGGCCTGCCATACCTACGTCCCCAAACCTAAGCTGCGTTTGTGTTTAAAGACTTTTGTCCTCAAAGTCCTGGGCCACACACCCTCCAGGCTGGGGCCCCTGGAGCCACACATTAGGACTGTGCCTACCCCATGCATGGGAATTCTGCCCATTCCATTGTCCAAAATTGTACAAATTAGGAGGACCAACCAAAGTCCCCGAGGCCATCCCAATATGTAGGTCTCTGTGGACAAACAAAGGCGGTCTGACACCAGCTGAGCATCTACCTCCACTCATACCATAGATGGATGTCCCCAGAGAAGGATATGGTACCAGACAGGACCCTAGGCCATAATCGGATCCATTGCTTTGGTTTAAAGGCATGTCTCCTCAAATTCCTGGATTCCTATACCAGCATAGGGGCTTTCCTGAGGCACCTATCAGAAAAAATCTCGTCTCCACGAGGAAACTTGAGCATGGGAACTACGTCAATATCTTAGGAGAATACTAAAGAGTCCCGGTGCCACCGCCCCATTCCAAGGTCCTCATGGACACAAACACACATTAGGCCCCATGCTCAGGAAAGTCCATATCAACTCAGCCAACCAGGTTGCTCCCGCAGAGCCATCCGATATCCACTGTCTTGTTGCTAGGAGACAATTGGAATACGAGGCGGGCTTCCCTGGAATCCATCCTCGAACGGTGCTCTGGAGTCATTCCATATGGGATGTTTTGGAGCTGCCCAAAAGGTCTCAATTATCCCGCAGAAGGAATCCTTGAAGGGGGCATCCCACAACTCCCAACGTGGGAAAACCTCCATGGACTTGAGATTCCTCTCCGTTCATGAAGGGGCAGTCATGCACAGAAACTTCAACATGAGCCAACGTCTGATCCTCGCCGTGACTTCAGATGCATGAGATATTGGTTCAGATGTGCAGGGGGTACCTGCCTTGCCCTCGGCCTGAAGCCCAAGTCTAGCTTGTGGTCTCAGTCTTCTGTCCTCACACTACGGGCCCAGAAGCCCTCACGTTTGGCAATTCCGGACCCACAATGCAGAACTCGGCCTGCCCTAGAGAAAAAATATCTTGCCTAAGGAACTGCCCGGGCAACTCAAATAAGGATCAACCTACACGGCAATCGACTGTATCCAAATTATATAGTATAACCTGGGCACTAATGCACTGCCTGACACAAACTGAGCCCGAAACTCCTGACCAACAACCAGGCAGCTGACCGCACACTGAGCACATCAGACCCACCATGGCCTTAGGTCATCATCTCTTCCCAACTGCGGTTTTCAGGATTTAGAACCTTGACCTTATCTCCAACGACTGCCCAGGGTTGAAAATGATGCAGAAATCAGAACTCCTTCACCATGGCAAGAGACCTTGTGATTGGCATGTTGTCCAAAGTTCAGTGTAGATGAAACCAGTGTGGCCCATGAGGCCCCGCCCATGCTGGCGAGCCACATTGGTCACAAACACACATTGTGACCCTCACCTGAGCCCAGTCCTCAAGTAAGGCCTCTCAGTGGCTGGTGAAGAGACAGCATACGGGCCTGACATGCCCCTAGGCCCCAAATTTTAACCATAGTTTGGGTTGTCCCTTCACTCTTCCCCAGGGCTCTGCTTTGGAATACCTCTTTGTTTGGGACACCTGAGGTTACAAACCTAAAAGGAGAACTCCCATCCCACAGATTGACGAAAAACAATTGGGACCGGGCCAAATCTCAAGAAAGGAAGAATCGTCCATGACCCATGAGGCCTCCCCACAAACCACGGCCTTCGTTGACACAAAATCCAGAGACCAAAGCCTGAGCAAGCCCCTCAGACTCGCTCTTTCTTCATATCCTGATGAGTTCTTCTCATGGTTTGTAGATTGGGCCTGCCATACCTACGTCCCCAAACCTAAGCTGAGTTTGTGTTTAAAGACTTCTGTCCTCAAAGTCCTGTGCCACACACCCTCCTTGCTGGGGCCCCTGGAGCCACACATTAGGACTGTGCCTAACCCATGCATGGGAATTCTGCCCATTCCATTGCCAAAATTGTACAAATTAGGAGAACCCTCCAAAGTCCCCGAGGCCATCCCAATATGTAGGTCTCAGTGGACAAACAAGGGCGATCTGACACCAGCTGAGCATCTACCTCCACTCATACCATAGATGGATGTCCCCAGGGAAGGAAATGGAACCAGACAGGACCCTAGGCCATAATCGGATTCATTGCTTTGGTTCACAAGCATGTCTCCTCAAAATCCTGGATTCCAATACTAGCATAGGGGTTTTCCTGAGGAACCCATCAGAAAAAATCTCATCTCCACGAGGAAACTTGTGCATGGGACCTATGTCAAAATATTATGAGAATACTTCAGAGTCCCGGTGCCACCGCCCCATTCCAAGGTCCTCATGGACACAAACACACATTAGGTCCCATGCTCAGGAATGTCCATTTCAACTCAGCCACCCCGGTTGCTCCCGCAGAGCCATCCAATCTCAACTGTCTTGTTGCTAAAAGACAATTGGAATGCGAGGCAGGATTCCCTGGCATCCAACCTCAAACGGTGCTCTGGAGTCATTCCCTATGGGATGTTTTGGAGCTGCCCACAGGTCTCAATTGTCCCGCAGAAGGAAACCTTGAAGGGGGCATGCCACAACTCCCAACGTGGGAAAACCTCCATGGCCTTGAGATTCCTCTCCGTTCATGAAGGGGCAGTCATGAACAGAAACTACAACCTGAGGCAACGTCTGATCCTCGCCGTGACTTCAGATGCATGAGATATTGGTTCAGATGTGCAGGGGGTACCTGCCTTGCCCTCAGCCTGAAGCCCAAGTCTAGCTTGTGGTCTCAGACTTCTGTACCCACACTACTGGCCCAGAAGCCCTCACGTTTGGCAATTCCGGAACCACAATGCAGCACTCTGCCTGCTCTCTAGAAAAATATCTTGCCTAATGAGCTGCCCAGGCACCTCAAATGAGGATCAACGTACACGGCACTCGACTGTACCCAAATTACATAGTCTAACCTGGGCAATAATGTACTGTCTGACACAACCTGAGCCTGAACCTCCTGACCAACAACCAGGAAGCTGACCGCACACTGAGCACATCAGACCCACCATGGCCTTAAGTCATCATCTCTTCCCAACTGCGGTTTTCAGTCTACCGAACCTAGACCTTATCTCCAACCACTTCCCAGGGTTGAAAATGATGCAGAAATCAGAACTCCTTCCCCACGTCAAGAGACCTTGTGATTGGCATGTTGTCCAAAGTTCAGTGTAGTTGTAACCAGTGTGGCCCATGAGGCCCGGCCCCTGCTCGCGGGCCACATTGGTTACAAACACACATTGTGACCCTCAGCCTGAGCCCAGTCCTCAAGTAAGGCCTCTCAGTGGCTGGATGAAGAGACAGCATATGGGGCCTGCCATGCCCCTAGGCCCCAAATTTTAACCATAGTTTGGGTTGTCCCTTCACTCTTCCCCAGGGCTCTGCTTTGGAATTCCTCTTTGGTTGGGACACCTGAGGTTACAAACCTGAAAGGAGACCTCCCATCCCACAGATTGACGAAAAACAATTGGGACCGGGCCAAATCCACAGAGAGGAAGATTCATCCATGGCCCATGAGGCCTCCCCTCATTCCACGTCCATCGTTGACACAAAATCCAGAGACCAATGCCTGAGCAAACGCCTCAGACTCGCTCTTTCTTTGTATCCTGAAGAGTTCTTTTCATGGTTTGTAGATTGGGCCTGCCATACCTACGTCCCCAAACCTAAGCTGCGTTTGTGTTTAAAGACTTTTGTCCTCAAAGTCCTGGGCCACACACCCTCCAGGCTGGGCCGCTGGAGCCACACATTAGGACTGTGCCTACCCCATGCATGGGAATTCTGCCCATTCCATTGTCCAAAATTGTACAAATTAGGAGGACCAACCAAAGTCCCCGAGGCCATCCCAATATGTAGGTCTCTGTGGACAAACAAAGGCGGTCTGACACCAGCTGAGCATCTACCTCCACTCATACCATAGATGGATGTCCCCAGAGAAGGATATGGTACCAGACAGGACCTTAGGCCATAATCGGATCCATTGCTTTGGTTTAAAGGCATGTCTCCTCAAATTCCTGGATTCCTATACCAGCATAGGGGCTTTCCTGAGGCACCTATCAGAAAAAATCTCGTCTCCACGAGGAAACTTGAGCATGGGAACTATGTCAATATCTTAGCAGAATACTTCAGAGTCCCGGTGCCACCGCCCCATTCCAAGGTCCTCATGGACACAAACACACATTAGGCCCCATGCTCAGGAAAGTCCATATCAACTCAGCCAACAAGGTTGCTCCCGCAGAGCTATCCGATATCCACTGTTTTGTTGCTAGGAGACAATTGGAATGCGAGGCGGGCTTCCCTGGAATCCATCCTTGAACGGTGCTCTGGAGTCATTCCATATGGGATGTTTTGGAGCTGCCCAAAAGGTCTCAATTATCCCGCAGAAGGAATCCTTGAAGGGGGCATTCCACAACTCCCAACGTGGGAAAACCTCCATGGCCTTGAGATTCCTCTCCGTTCATGAAGGGGCAGTCATGCACAGAAACTACAACCTGAGCCAACGTCTGATCCTCGCCGTGACTTCAGATGCATGAGATATTGGTTCAGATGTGCAGGGGGTACCTGCCTTGACCTCGGCCTGAAGCCCAAGTCTAGCTTGTGGTCTCAGACTTCTGTCCTCACACTACTGGCCCAGAAGCCCTCACGTTTGGCAATTCCGGACCCACAATGCAGAACTCGGCGTGCCCTCGAGAAAAAATATCTTGCCTAAGGAACTGCCCGGGCAACTCAAATAAGGATCAACCTACACGGCAATCGACTGTATCCAAATTATATAGTATAACCTGGGCACTAATGCACTGCCTGACACAAACTGAGCCCGAAACTCCTGACCAACAACCAGGCAGCTGACCGCACACTGAGCACATCAGACCCACCATGGCCTTAGGTCATCATCTCTTCCCAACTGCGGTTTTCAGGATTCAGAACCTAGACCTTATCTCCAACGACTGCCCAGGGTTGAAAATGATGCAGAAATCAGAACTCCTTCACCATGGCAAGAGACCTTGTGATTGGCATGTTGTGCAAAGTTCAGTGTAGATGAAACCAGTGTGGCCCATGAGGCCCCGCCCATGCTGGCGAGCCACATTGGTCACAAACACACATTGTGACCCTCACCTGAGCCCAGTCCTCAAGTAAGGCCTCTCAGTGGCTGGTGAAGAGACAGCATACGGGCCTGACATGCCCCTAGGCCCCAAATTTTAACCATAGTTTGGGTTGTCCCTTCACTCTTCCCCAGGGCTCTGCTTTGGAATTCCTCTTTGGTTGGGACACCTAAGGTTACAAACCTAAAAGGAGAACTCCCATCCCACAGATTGACGAAAAACAATTGGGACCGGGCCAAATCCCAAGAAAGGAAGAATCGTCCATGACCCATGAGGACTCCCCACAAACCACGGCCATCGTTGGCACAAAATCCAGAGACCAAAGCCTGAGCAAGCCCCTCAGACTCGCTCTTTCTTCATATCATGATGAGTTCTTCTCATGGTTTGTAGATTGTGCCTGCCATACCTACGTCCCCAAACCTAAGCTGAGTTTGTGTTTAAAGACTTCTGTCCTCAAAGTCCTGGGCCACACACCCTCCTTGCTGGGGCCCCTGGAGCCACACATTAGGACTGTGCCTAACCCATGCATGGGAATTCTGCCCATTCCATTGCCAAAATTGTACAATTTAGGAGAACCCTCCAAAGTCCCCGAGGCCATCCCAATATGTAGGTCTCAGTGGACAAACAAGGGCGATCTGACACCAGCTGAGCATCTACCTCCACTCATACCATAGATGGATGTCCCCAGGGAAGGAGATGGAACCAGACAGGACCCTAGGCCATAATCGGATTCATTGCTTTGGTTCACAAGCATGTCTCCTCAAAATCCTGGATTCCAATACTAGCATAGGGGTTTTTTGAGGCACCCATCAGAAAAAATCTCATCTCCACGAGGAAACTTGTGCATGGGACCTATGTCAAAATATTATGAGAATACTTCAGAGTCCCGGTGCCACCGCCCCATTCCATGGTCCTCAGGGACATAAACACACATTAAGTCCCATGCTCAGGAATGTCCATTTCAACTCAGCCACCCCGGTTGCTCCCGCAGAGTCATCCAATCTCAACTGTCTTGTTGCTAAAAGACAATTGGAATGCGAGGCGGGATTCCCTGGCATCCATCCTCAAACGGTGCTCTAAAGTCATTCCATATGGGATGTTTTGGAGCTGCCCACAGGTCTCAATTGTCCCGCAGAAGGAATCCTTGAAGGGGGCATCCCACAACTCCCAACGTGGGAAAACCTCCATGGCCTTGAGTTTCCTCTCCGTTCATGAAGGGGCAGTCATGCACAGAAACAACAACCTGAGCCAACGTCTGAGCCTCGCCGTGACTTCAGATGCATGAGATATTGGTTCAGATGTGCAGGGGGTACCTGCCTTGCCCTCGGCCTGAAGCCCAAGTCTAGCTTGTGGTCTCAGACTTCTGTCCTCACACTACTGGCCCAGAAGCCCTCACCTTTGGCAATTCCGGACCCACAATACAGCACTCTGCCTGCTCTCTAGAAAAAATATCTTGCCTAATGAGTTGCCCAGGCACCTCAAATGAGGATCAACCTACACGACACTCGACTGTACCCAAATTACATAGTCTAACTTGGGCAATAATGCACTGTCTGACACAACCTGAGCCTGAACCTCCTGACCAACAACCAGGCAGCTGACCGCACACTGAGCACATCAGACCCACCATGGCCTTAAGTCATCATCTCTTCCCAACTGCGGTTTTCAGTCTACCGAACCTAGACCTTATCTCCAACCACTTCCCAGTGTTGAAAATGATGCAGAAATCAGAACTCCTTCCCCATGGCAAGAGACCTTGTGATTGCCATGTTGTCCAAAGTTCAGTGTAGTTGAAACCACTGTGGCCCATGAGGCCCGGCCCCTGCTCGCGGGCCACATTGGTCACAAACACACATTGTGACCCTCAGCCTGAGCCCAGTCCTCAAGTAAGGCCTCTCAGTGGCTGGATGAAGAGACAGCATATGGGGCCTGCCATGCCCCTAGGCCCCAAATTTTAACCATAGTTTGGGTTGTCCCTTCACTCTTCCCCAGGGCTCTGCTTTGGAATTCCTCTTTGGTTGGGACACCTGAGGTTACAAACCTGAAAGGAGACCTCCCATCCCACAGATTGACGAAAAACAATTGGGACCGGGCCAAATCCACAGAGAGGAAGATTCATCCATGGCCCATGAGGCCTCCACTCATTCCACGGCCATCGTTGACACAAAATCCAGAGACCAATGCCTGAGCAAGCGCCTCAGACTCGCTCTTTCTTCGTATCCTGAAGAGTTCTTCTCATGGTTTGTAGATTGGGCCTGCCATACCTACATCCCCAAACGTAAGCTGCATTTGTGTTTTCAGACTTCTGTCCTCAAAGTCCTGGGCCACACACCCTCCAGGCTGGGGCCCCTGGAGCCACACATTAGGACTGTGCCTACCCCAGGCATCGGAATTCTGCCCATTCCATTGTCCAAAATTGTACAAATTAGGAGAACCCTCCAAAGTCCCCAAGGCCTTCTCAATATGTAGGTCTCTGTGGACAAACAAGGACGGTCTGACACCAGCTGAGCATCTACCTCCACTCATACCATAGATGGATGTCCCCAGAGAAGGATTTGGTACCAGACAGGACCCTAAGCCATAATCGGATCCATTGCTTTGGTTTAAAGGCATGTCTCCTCAAAATCCTGGATTCCAATACCAGCATAGGGGGTTTCCTGAGGCACCCATCAGAAAAAATCTCGTCTCCACGAGGAAACTTGTGCATGGGACCTATGTCAAAATCTTAGGAGAATACTTCAGAGTCCCAGGGCCACCGCCCCATTCCAAGGTCCTCATGGACACAAACACATATTAGGCCCCATTCTCGGAAACGTCCATTTCAACTCAGCCACCCCGGTTTCTCCCGCAGAGCCATCCGATCTCCACTGTCTTGTTGCAAGGAGACAATTGGAATGCGAGGCAGGCTTCCCTGGCATCCATCCTCGAACGGTGCTCTGGAGTCATTCCATATGGGATGTTTTGGAGCTGCCCAAAAGGTCTCAATTATCCCGCAGAAGGAATCCTTGAAGGGGGCATCCCACAACTCCCAACGTGGGAAAACCTCCATGGCCTTGAGATTCCTCTCCGTTCATGAAGGGGCAGTCATGCACAGAAACTACAACCTGAGCCAACGTCTGATCCTCGCCGTGACTTCAGATGCATGAGATATTGGTTCAGATGTGCAGGGGGTACCTGCCTTGCCCTCGGCCTGAAGCCCAAGTCTACCCTGTGGTCTCAGACTTCTGTCCTCACACTACGGCCCAGAAGCCCTCACGTTTGGCAATTCCGGACACACAATGCAACACTCTGCCTGCTCTCTAGAAAAAATATCTTGTCTAAGGAATTGCCCGGCCACCTCAAATAAGGTTCAACCTACACGGCAATCGACTGTATCCAAATTATATAGTCTAACCTGGGCACTAATGCACTGCCTGACACAACCTGTACCCGAAACTCCTGACCAAAAACCAGGCAGCTGACCGCACACTGAGCACATCAGACCCACCATGGCCTTAGGTCATAATCTCTTCCCAACTGCGGTTTTAAGGCTTCCGAACCTAGACTTTATCTCCAACGACGGCCCAGGGTTGAAAATGTTGCAGAAATCAGAACTCCTTCACCATGGCAAGAGACCTTGTAATTGGCATGTTTTCCAAAGTTCAGTGTAGATGAAACCAGTGTGGCCCATGAGGCCCCGCCCATGCTCGCGAGCCACATTGGTCACAAACAAACATTGTGAACCTCAGCCTGAGGCCAGTCCTCAAGAAGGCCAGTCAGTGGCTGGTGAAGAGACAGCATATGGGGCCTGACATGACCCTAGGCCCCAAATTTTAACCATAGTTTGGGTTGTCCCTTCACTCTTCCCCAGGGCTCTGCTTTGGAATTCCTCTTTGGTTGGGACACCTGAGGTTACAAACCTGAAAGGAGACCTCCCATCCCACAGATTGACGAAAAACAATTGGGACCGGTCCAAATCCACAGAGAGGAAGATTCGTCCATGGCCCATGAGGTCTCCCCACAATCCACGGATATCGTTGACACAAAATCCAGAGACCAAAGCCTGAGCAAGCACTTCAGACTCGCTCTTTCTTCATATCCTGAAGAGTTCTTCTCATGGTTTGTAGATTGGGCCTGCCATACCTACATCCCCAAACCTAAGCTGAGTTTGTGTTTTCAGACTTCTGTCCTCAAAGTCCTGGACCACACACCCTCCAGGCTGGGGCCCCTGGAGCCACACATTCGGACTGTGCCTAACCCATGCATCGGAATTCTGCCCATTCCATTGTCCAAAATTGTAAAATTAGGAGAACCCTCCAAAGTCCCCGAGGCCATCCCATATGTAGGTCTCTGTGAACAAACAAGGGCGGTCTGACACCAGCTGAGCATCTACCTCCACTCATACCATAGATGGATGTCCCCAGAGAAGGATATGGTACCAGACAGGACCCTAGGCCATAATCGCATCCATTTCTTTGGTTTAAAGGCATGTCTCCTCAAAATCCTGGATTCTAATACCAGCATAGTGGGTTTCCTGAGGCACCCATCAGAAAAAATCTCGTCTCCACGAGGAAACTTGTGCATGGGACCTATGTCAAAATCTTAGGAGAATACTTCAGAGTCCCAGTGCCACTGCCCCATTCCAAGGTCCTCATGGACACAAACACATATTAGGCCCCATGCTCGGGAACGTCCATTTCAAATCAGCAACCCCGGTTGCTCTTGCAGAGCCATCCGATCTGCACTGTCTTGTTGCTAGGAGACAATTGGAATGCGAGGCGGGCTTCCCTGGCATCCATCCTCGAACGGTTCTCCGGAGCCATTCCATATGGGATGTTTTGGAGGTGCCTAACAGGTCTCAATTGTCCCGCAGAAGGAATCCTTGACGGGGGCATCCCACAACTCCCAACGTGGGAAAAACTCCATGGCCTTGAGATTCCTCTTTGTTCATGAAGGGGCAGTCATGCACAGAAACTACAACCTGAGCCAACGTTTGAGCCTCGCCGTGACTTCAGATGCATGAGATATTGGTTCAGATGTGCAGGGAGTACCTGCCTTGCCCTCGGCCTGAAGCCCAAGTCTAGCTTGTGGTCTCAGAATTCTGTCCTCACACTACTGGCACAGAAGCCCTCACCTTTGGCAATTCTGGACCCACAATGCAGCACTCTGCCTGCTCTCTATAAAAAATATCTTGCCTAAGCAACTGCCCGGCACCTCAAATAAGGATCAACCTACACGGCACTCGACTGTACCCAAATTACATAGTCTAACCTGGGAAATAAAGCACTGTCTGACACAACCTGAGCCCGAACCTCCTGACCAACAACCAGGCAGCTGACCGCACACTGAGCACATCAGACCCACCATGGCCTTAAGTCATCATCTCTTCCCAACTGCGGTTTTCAGGCTTCTGAAACTAGACCTTATCTCCAACCACTACCCAGGGTTGAAAATGATGCAGAAATCAGAACTCCTTCCCCATGGCAAGAGACCTTGTGATTGGCATGTTGTCCAAAGTTCAGTGTAGTTGAAACCAGTGTGGCCCATGAGGCCCGGCCCCTGCTCGCGGGCCACATTGGTCACAAACACACATTGTGACCCTCAGCCTGAACCCAGTCCTCAAGTAAGGCCTCTCAGTGGCTGGATGAAGAGACAGAATATGGGGCCTGCCATGCCCCTAGGCCCCAAATTTTAACCATAGTTCGGGTTGTCCCTTCAGTCTTCCCCAGGGCTCTGCTTTGGAATTCCTCTTTGGGTGGGACACCTGAGGTAACAAACCTGAAAGGAGATCTCCCATCCAACAGATTGACAAAAAACAATTGTGACCAGGCCAAATCCACAGAGCGGAAGATTCGTCCATGGCCCATGAGGCCTCCCCACATTTCACGGCCATCGTTGACACAAAATCCAGAGACCAAAGCCTGAGCAAGCGCGTCAGACTCGCTCTTTCTTCATATCCTGAAGAGTTCTTCTCATGGTTTGTAGATTGGGCCTGCCATACCTACGTCCCCAAATCTAAGCTGAGTTTGTGTTTTCAGACTTCTGTCCTCAAAGTCCTGGGCCACACACCCTCCAGTCTAGGGCCCCTGGAGCCACACATTAGGACTGTGCCTACCCCATGCATGGAAATTCTGCCCATTCCATTGTCCAAAATTGTACAAATTAGGAGAACCCTCCAATGTCCCCGAGGCCATCCGAATTTCTAGGTCTCTGTGGACAAACAAGGGCGGTCCGACACCAGCTTAGCATCTACCTCCACTCATACTATAGATGGATGTCTCCAGAGAAGTAGATGGAACCAGAGAGGACCCTAGGCCATAATCAGATCCATTGCTTTGGTTTACAGGCATGTCTCCTCAAAAGCCTGGATTCCAATACCAGCATAGGGGGTTTCCTGAGGCACCCATCAGAAAAAATCTCGTCTCCACGAGTAAACTTGTGCATGGAACCTATGTCAAAATCTTACGAGAATACTTCAGAGCCCCGGTGCCACCGCCCCATTCCAAGGTCCTCATGGACACAATCACACATTAGGCCCATGCTCAGGAAAGTCCATTTCAAATCAGCAACCCCGGTTGCTCCCGCAGAGCCATCCGATCTCAACTGTCTTGTAGCTAGGAGACAATTGGAATGCGAGGCGGGCTTCCCTGGCATCCATCCTCGAACGGTGCTCTGGAGTCATTCCATATGGGATGTGTTGGAGCTGCCCAACAGGTCTCAATTGTCCCGCAGAAGGAATCCTTGAAGGGGGCATCCCACAACTCCCAACGTGGGAAAACCTCCATGGCCTTGAGATTCCTCTCCGTTCATGAAGGGGCAGTCATGCACAGAAACTACAACCTGAGCCAACGTCTGATCCTCGCCGTGACTTCAGATGCATGAGATATTGGTTCAGATGTGCAGGGGGAACCTGCCTTACCCTCAGCCTGAAGCACAAGTCTACCCTGTGGTCTCAGACTTCTGTCCTCACACTACTGGCCCAGAAGCCCTCACGTTTGGCAATTCCGGACCCACAATGCAGCACTGTGCCTGCCCTCTAGAAAAAATATTTGCCTAATGAGCTACCCAGGCACCTCAAATGAGGATCAAGCTACAAGGCACTCGACTGTACCCAAATTATAGAGTCTAACCTGGGCACAAATGCACTGTCTGACCCAACCTGAGCCCGAACCTGCTGACCAACAACCAGGCAGCTGACCGCACACTGAGCACATCAGACCCACCATGGCCTTAGGACATCATCTCTTCCCAACTGCGGTTTCAGGCTTCCGAACCTAGACCTTATCTCCAACGACTGCCCAGGGTTGAAAGTGATGCAGAAATCAGAACTCCTTCACCATGGCAAGAGACCTTGTGATTGGCATGTTGTCCAAAGTTCAGTGTAGTTGAAACCAGTGTGGCCCATGAGGCCCCGCCCATGCTTGCAAGCCACATTGGTCACAAACACACATTGTGACCCTCAGCCTGAACCCAGTCCTCAAGTAAGGCCTCTCAGTGGCTGGATGAAGAGACAGCATATGAGGCCTGCCATGCCCCTAGTCCCCAAATTTTAACCATAGTTCGGGTTGTCCCTTCACTCTTCCCCAGGGCTCTGCTTTGGAATTCCTCTTTGGGTGGGACACCTGAGGTAACAAACCTGAAAGGAGACCTCCCATCCCACAGATTGACGAAAAACAATTAGGACTGGGCCAAATCCACAGAGAGGAAGATTCGTCCATGACCCATGAGGCCTCCCCACTTTCCACGGCCATCGTTGACACAAAATCCAGAGACCAAAGCCTGAGCAAGCGCCTCAGACTCGCTCTTTCTTCATATCCTGAAGAGTTCTTCTCATGGTTTGTAGATTGGGCCTGCCATACCTACGTCCCCAAACCTAAGCTGAGTTTGTGTTTTCAGACTTCTGTTCTCAAAGTCCTGGGCCACACACCCTCCAGGCTGGGGCCCCTGGAGCCACACATTAGGACTGTGCCTACCCCAGGCATCGGAATTCTGCCCATTCCATTGTCCAAAATTGTACAAATTAGGAGAACCCTCCAAAGTCCCCGAGGCCATCCGAACTTCTAGGTCTCTGTGAACAATAAAGGGCGGTCTGACACCAGCTTAGCATCTACCTCCACTCATACTATAGATGGATGTCTCCAGAGAAGGAGATGGAACCAGAGAGGACCCTAGGCCATAATCAGATCCATTGCTTTGGTTTACAGGCATGTCTCCTCAAAAGCCTGAATTCCAATACCAGCATAGGGGGTTTTCTGAGGCACCCATCAGAAAAAAACTCGTCTCCACGAGGAAACATGTGCATGAGACCTATGTCAAAATCTTAGGAGAATACTTCAGAGTCCCGGTGCCACCGCCCCATTCCAAGGTCCTCATGGACACAAACACACATTAGGCCCCATGCTCAGGAAAGTCCATTTCAAATCAGCAACCCCGGTTGCTCCCGCAGAGCCATCCGATCTCAACTGTCCTGTAGCTAGGAGACAATTGGAATGCGAGGCGGGCTTCCCTGGCATCCATCCTCGAACGGTGCTCTGGAGTCATTCCATATGGATAGTTTTTAAGCTGCACAACAGGTCTCAATTGTCCCGCAGAAGGAATCCTTGAAGGGGGCAACCCACAACTCCCACGTGGGAAAACCTCCTTGGCCTTGAAATTCCTCTCCGTTCATGAAGGGGCAGTCATGCACAGAAACTACAACCTGAGCCAACGTCTGATCTTCTCCATGACTTCAGATGCATGAGATATTGGTTCAGATGTGCAAGGGGTTCCTGCCTTGCCCTCGGCCTGAAGCCCAAGTCTAGCTTGTGTTCTCAGACTTCTGTCCTCACACTACTAGCCCAGAATCCGTAGGTCTCCCGGGTCAAACAAGGGCGGTCTGACACCAACAGAGCATCTACTTCCACTCATACCATAGATGGATGTCCCCAGAGAAGAAGATGGAACCAGACAGGACTGTAGGCCATAATCGGATCCATTGATTTGGTTTACAGGCATGTCTCCTCAAAAGCCTGGATTCCAAGACCAGCATAGGGGGTTTCGTGAGGCACACATCAGAACAAATCTCGGCTCCACAATGAAACTTGTGCTGGGAGCTATGTCAAAAGCTTAGGAGAATACTTCAGGGTCCCGGTGCCACCGCTCCATTCCAAGGCCCTCATGAACACAAACACACATTAGGCCCCATCCTCAAGAAAATCCATTTTAACTCAGCCACCCTGGTTACTCCCGCTGAGATTCCGATCTCAACTGTCTTGTTGCTAGGAGACAATTGGAATGCGAGGCGGACTTCCCTGGCATCCATCCTCGTATGGTGCTCTGGATTCATTCCATATGGGATGTCCTGGAGCTGCCAAACAGATCTCAATTGTGCCTTAGAAGGAATCCTTGAAGGGGGCATTCCACAACTCCCAACGTGGGAAAACCTCCATGCCCTGAAATGCCCCTCAGTTCCGGACCAACAATGCATCACTCTGCCTGCCCTCTAGAAAAAATATCTTGCCAAATGAGCTGCCCAGGCACCTCAAATGAGGATAAACCTACACGGCATTCGACTGTACCCAAATTATATAGTCTATCCTGGGCACTAATGCACTGTCTGACACAATATGAGCCAGAATCTCCTGACCAAAACCCAGGCAGCTGACTGTACACTGAGCATATCAGACCCGCCATGGTCTTTGGTCATCATCTCTTCCCAACTGCGACTTTTCAGGCTTTAGAACCTAGACCTTATTTCCAACCACTGCCCAGGGTTGATAATAATGCAGAAATCAGAACACCTTCCCCATGGCAAGAGACCTTGTGATTGGCATGTTGTCCAAAGTCCAGTGTAGTTGAAACCAGTGTGGCCCATGAGGCCCCGCCCATGCTTGCAAGCCACATTGGTCACAAACACACATTGTGACCCTCAGCCTGAACCCAGTCCTCAAGTAAGGCCTCTCAGTGGCTGGATGAAGAGACAGCATATTGGGCCTGCCATGCCCCGAGGCCCCAATTTTAACCATAGTTTGGGTTGTCCCTTCACTCTTCCCCAGGGCTCTGCTTTGGAATTCCTCTTTTGTTCAGAAACCTGAGGTAATAAACCTGAAAGGAGACCTCCCATCCCACAGACTGACAAAAACAATTGGGACCGGGCCAAATCCACAGAGAGGAAGATTCGTCCATGACCCTTGAGGACTCCCCACATTCCACGTCCAACGTTGACACAAAATCCAGATACAAAATCCTGAGCAAGTGCCTCAGACTCGCTCTTCTTCATATCCTGAAGCGTTCTTCTCATGGTTTGTAGATTGGGCCTGCCATACATACGTCCCCAAACCTAAGCTGAGTTTGTGTTTTCCGACTTCTGTCCTCAAAGTCCTGGGCCACACACCCTCCAGGCTGGGGCCCCTGGAGCTACACATTAGAACTGTGCCTACCCAATCCATGGGAATTCTGGCCATTCCATTGTCCAAAATCATACAAATTAGGAGAACTCTCCAAAGTCCCCGAGGCCATCCCAATACTTTAGATCTCCGGGGATAAACAAGGGCGGTCTGACACCAGGTGAGCATCTACCTCCACTCATTCCATATTGGGATATCGCCAGAGAAGAAGATTGAACCAGACAGGACCCTAGGCCATAATCGGATCCATTGATTTTGTTTACAGGCATGTCTACTTAAAAGCCTGAATTCCAATACCAGCAAAAGGGGTTTCCTGAGGCACCCATCAGAACAAATGTCGTCTTCACAAGGAAACTTGTGCATGGGCGTTATGTCAAAAGCTTAGGAGAATACTTCAGGGTCCCGGTGCCACCACCCCATTCCAAGGACCTCATGGATACAAACTCACATTAGAACCATTTCAACTCAGCCACCCCGGTTGCTCCCGCAGAGCCATCCGATCTCAACTGTCTTGTTGCTAGGAGACAATTGGAATGCGAGGCGGGCTTCCCTGGCATCCATCCTCGAACGGTGCTCTGGAGTCATTCCATATGGGATGTCCTGGAGCTGCCCAACAGGTCTCAATTTTCCCGCAGAAGGAATCCTTGAAGGGGGCATGCCACAACTCCCAACGTGGGAAAACCTCCATGGCCTTGAGATTCCTCTCCGTTCATGAAGGGGCAGTCATGCACAGAAACTACAACCTGAGCCAATGTCTGATCCTCGCCGTGACTTCAGATGCTTGAGATATTGGTTCAGATCTGCAGGGGGTACCTGCCGTGCCCTCGGCCTGAAGCCCTGGTGTAGCTTGTGTTCTCAGACTTCTGTCCTCACACTCGTGGCCCATAAGCCCTCAAGTTTGGCAATTCCGGACCTACAATGCAGCACTCTGCCTGCCCTCTAGAAAAAATATCTTGCCTAAATAGCTGCCCAGGCATCTCAGATGAGGATAAACCTTCACGGCACTCGACTCTACCCAAATCATATAGTCTAACCTGGGCACTAATGCATTGTCTGACACAATCTGAGCCAGAACCTCCTGATCAAACCCCAGGCAGCTGACCGCACACTGAGCATATCAGACCCGCCATGGCCTTAGGTCGTTATCTCTTCCCAACTGCGGTTTTTCAAGGTTCAGAACCTAGACCTTATCTCATAACACTGCCCAGGGTTGAAAATGATGCAGAAATCAGAACACCTTCCCCATGGCAAGAGACCTTGTGATTGTCAGGTTGTCCAAAGTCCAGTGTAGTTGAAACCAGTGTGGCCCATGAGGCCCCGCCCATGCTCGCGGGCCACATTTGTCACAAACACACATTGTGACCCTCAGACTGAGCCCAGTCCTCAAGTAAGGCCTCTCAGTGGCTGGATGAAGAGACAGTATATTGGGCCTTCCATTTTCCGAGGCCCCAATTTTTAAGCATAATTTGGGTTGTCCCTTCACTCTTCCCCAGGGCTCTGCTTTGGAATTCCACTTTTTCGGACACCTGAGGTAATAAACCTGAAAGGAGACCTCCCATTCTACAGATTGACGAAAACATTGGGGACGGGCAAAATTAACAGATAGGAATATTCGTTCAAGACCCATGAGGCCTCCCCGCATTCCACAGCCATCGTTGATACAAAATCCAGAGACAAAAGTCTGAGCAATTGCCTCAGACTCGCTCTTTCTTGATATCCTGAAAAGTTCTTCTTATGGTTTTTTACACTGGGCCTGCCATACCTACGTCCCCAAACCTAAGCTGAGTTTGTGTTTTCAGACTTCTGTCCTCAAAGTCTGGGCCACACACCCTCCAGGCTGGGGCCCCAGGAGCCACACATTAGGACTGTGCCTCCCCAATCCATGGGAATTCTGCTCATTCTGATGTCCAAAATCGTACAAATCAGGAGAACTCTCCAAAGTACCCGAGGCAATCCCAATAGTGTAGGTATCCGGGTACAACAAGGGCGGTCTGAAACCAGTTGTGCATCTACCTCCACTCATTCCATAGAGGGATATCGCCAGAGAAGAAGATTGAACCAGACAGGACCCTAGGCCATAATCGGATCCATTGCTTTGGTTTACAGGCATGTCTCCTCAAAAGTCTGGATTCCAATACCAGCATAAGTGGTTTCCTGAAGCACCCATCAGAACAAATCTCGTCTCCACAAGGAAACCTGTGCATGGGAGCCATGTCCAAAGCACAGGAGAGTTCTTCAGGGTCCCGGTGCCACCGCCCCATTCCAAGGCTCTCATGGACAAAAAACACATTAGGACCCATCTTCAGGAAAGTCCCTTTCAACTCAGCCACCCCTGTGGCTCCCGCAGAGCCATCAGATATAAACTGTCTGGTTGCTAGGAGACAATTGTAATGCGAGGCTGGCTTCCCAGGCTCCATTTTCGAACGGTGCTCTGGAGTCATTCCATATGGGATGCCCTGGAGCTGTCCAACTGGTCTCAATTGTCCCGCAGATGGAATCCTTGAAGGGGGCATCCCACAACTCCCAACGTGGGGAAATATCAATGGCCTCGAGATTCCGCTCCCTGCATGAAGCACCGCCATGCACGGAAACTCCAACCTGAGCCAACGTCTGATCCTCGCCCTGACTTCAGATGCATGAGTATTGGTTTAGATCTGCAGGGGGTACCTGCCGTGCCTCGCCCTGAAAACCAAGTCTAGCTTGTCTTCTCAGACTTCCGTCCTCACACTCCTGGCCCCGAAGCCCTCAAGTTTGGCAATTCCGGACCCACAATGCAGCACACTACCAGCCCTCTAGAACAAAATTATTGCCTCATGAGCTGCCCAGGCACCTTCAATGAGGATAAACCTCCACAGCACTCGACTTCACCCAAATTATATAGTCTAACCTGGGCACTAATGCACTGTCGGACACAACCTAAGCCCCGACCTCCTGACCAACACCCGGAAAGCAGACCGCACACTGAGCACATAAGAACCGCCATGGCCTTAGGTCATCATCTCTTCCCTACCTCAGTTTTCAGGCCTCAGAACCGAGACATTATCTCCAATCACTGGCAAGGGGTGAGTGTGATGCAGAAATCAGAACACCTCCTTACCCATGGTAAGAAACCTTGTGGTTGGCACGTCGTCCAACGTTCAGTGTAGGAGAAACCAGCATTCACCCTGAGGCCCCGCCGATTCTTGAGTGCGACAAGGGCATAAACACGCATTGTGACCCTCAGCATGAGTCCTGTCCTCTAGTAAGTCCTCTCAGTGACTGGACCATTAGATGTCATAATGGGCTTGATATGTCCCTAGGCCCCAATTTTTAACCAGATTTCTGACTGTCCAGTCACCACCCCCCAGGGCTCTACTCTGGAATCCCTCATTTGGTGGGACACCTTAGGTTAAAAAGAAAACAACATAAAAAAAAAAAAACCGGACTTCTTTCATCCCACAGAGTGACCACAAACGCTTTGGACTGGGCCAAACCACCAGGGAGTAAGACTCGTCCATTTCCCATGAAGTCACCCAGAAATTCCACGACCATGAGTGACACGATATCCAGAGACAAAAACTTGAGCAAGAGCCTCACACTCGCCCTTTTCTCAATTCCCGAAAAGTTCTCCTCATGGTCTGTAGATAAGTCCTGCCATACCTATGACCTGAAACATAAGCCAAGCTTGTGTTTTCAGACAACTGTCCAAACAGCCCTGGCCTACACAACCTACAGGCTCAGGCCCCTGGAGCCAAAACTGAGGACTGTACTTGCCCTCTCCAAAAGAATTGTGTGTGCCCATTCCAATGGCCACATCTCTTCTAATAGGATAAACATCCAATGTCCCTGATCCATCTCATTAGTGGTGGCTTCCCAGGTAAAACAGGGGCAATCTGAGCCCATCTGAGCACCTACCTGTACTAAGACCCAAAGACTGATGTCCTCAGAGGTAAAATGGAAAGAACAGGCCCCTAGGCACTAATCATATCCATTGCTTTGGTTTCTAGGCATCTCTCCTCAGAGGCCTGAATTTCAAAACCAGCATATGGCTGTTTCTTGAATCACCCTTCAGAAAACATCTCATCTACACATGGGAAACGTGCACGTTGGAGCTGTGTCAAAGCCTCTGTTTAGGAGAACCCTTCAGGGCCCCAGTGACACCTCTTCATTCCAAGGTGTCCATACACTTAAAAGCACATTAGGACCCATCCATAGGAGAGTCCATTTCAACTCAGCCTCCTCGGTTGCTCCCGCAGAGCCATCAGATCTAAACTGTCTTGTTGCTAGGAGACAATTGGAATGCGAGGCAGGCTTCCCAGGCATCCATCCTTGAACGGTGCTCTGGAGTCATTCTATATGGGATGTCCTGGAGCTGTCCAACAGGTCTCAATTGTTGTGCAGAAGGAATCCTTGAAAGGGGCATCCCACAACTCCCAACGTGGGAAAACCTCAATGGCCTCGAGATTCCGCTCCCTTCATGAAGCGGCCGTCATGCACGGAAACTCCAACCTGAGCCAACGTCTGATCCTCGCCCTGACTTCAGATGCATGAGAATTGGTTCAGATCTGCAGGGGGTACCTGCCGTGCCCTCGCCCTGAAACCCAAGTCTAGCTTGTGTTCTCGACTTCCATCCTCACACTCCAGGCCCCGAAGCCCTCAAGTTTGGCAATTCCGGACCCACAATGCAGCACACTACCAGCCCTCTAGAACAAAATTAATGCCTCATGAGCTGCCCAGGCACCTTCAATGAGGATAAACCTCCACAGCACACGACTTCACCCAAATTATATAGTCTAACCTGGGCACTAATGCACTGTCGGACACAACCTGATCCCGGACCTCCTGACCAACACCCGGAAAGCAGACCGCACACTGAGCACATAAGACCCGCCATGGCCTTAGGTCATCATCTCTTCCCTCCTCAGTTTTCAGGCCTCAGAAGCAAGACATTATCTCCAATCACTGGCCAGGGGTGAGTGTGATGCAGAAATCAGAACACCTCCTTACCCATGGTAAGAAACCATGTGGTTGGCACGTATCCAACGTTCAGTGTAGGAGAAACCAGCATTCACCCTGAGGCCCCGCCCATTCTTGAGTACGACAAGGCAAAAACACGCATTGTGACCCTCAGCATGAGTCCTGTCCTCTAGTAAGTCCTCTCAGTTCCTGGATCATTAGATGTCATAATGGGCTTGATATGTCCCTAGGCCCCAATTTTTAACCAGATTTCTGACTGTCCAGTCACCACCCCCCAGGGCTCTACTCTGGAATCCCTCATTTGTTGGGACACCTGAGGTTAAAAAGAAAACAACATCAAAAAAAAAAAACAAAACAAAACGGACTTCTTCCATCCCACAAAGTGAGCCCAAACGCTTTGGACTGGGCCAAACCACCAGGGAGTAAGACTCGTCCATTTCCCATGAAGTCACCCAGATATTTCACGACCATGAGTGACACGATATCCAGAGACAAAAACTTGAGCAAGAGCCTCACACTCGCCCTTTTCTCAAATCCCGAAATGTTCTCCTCATGGTCTGTAGATAAGTCCTGCCATACCTATGACCTGAAACATAAGCCAAGCTTGTGTTTTCAGACAACTGTCCAAACAGTCATGGCCTACACAACCTACAGGCTCAGGCCCCTGGAGCCAAACCTGAGTACTGTACTTGCCCTCTCCAAGGGAATTGTGTGTGCCCATTCCAATGGCCACATCCCTTCTAATAGGATAAACCTCCAAAGTCCCTGATCCATCTCATTAGTGGTGGCTTCCCAGGTAAAACAGGGGCAATCTGAGCCCAACTGAGCACATACCTGTACTCAGACCCATAGACAGAAGTCCCCAGAGGTAAAAAGGAAAGAACAGGCCCCTAGGCACTAATCATATCCATTGCTTTGGTTTCCAGGCATCTCTCCTCAGAGGCCTGGAATTCAAAACCAGCATATGGCTGTTTCTTGACTCACCCATCAGAAAACATCTCATCTACACATGGGAAACTTGCACGATGGAGCTGTGTCAAAGCCTCTGTTTAGGAGAACCCTTCAGGGCGCCAGTGCCACCGCTTCATTCCAAGGTCTCCATAGACACAAAAGCACATTAGGACCCATCCATAGGAGAGTCCATTTCAACTCAGCCTCCTCGGTTGCTCCCCCAGATCCAGCAGATCTAACCTGTCTTGTTTCTAGGAGACAATTGGAATGCGAGGTGGGCTACCCAGTCTTGCATCCTTAGAACCCTGCTCAGAAACATTGGCCTGGAGCCAAACATCAGTTCTCAATTGTCCTACAGAAGACACTTTGCAGTTTGGAGCTTCTCACAAATCCCATCGTGGGAAAACCCCCATGGCCTATGATGCCGCCCCTTTGTGAAGGGGCCATCAGGGACAGAAACACCAACTGAGCGATCGTCTGATCCCCGCAATGACTTCAGATGCACGAGATCTCGATTCAGGTCTGTAGATTGTGCCATCGCTGATACAAAATCCAGAGACAAAAACCTGAGCAAGCGCCTCAGACTCGCACTTTCTTCATATACTGAAGAGTTCTTCTCATGGTTTGTAGATCGGGCCTGCCATACCTACTTCCCCAAACCTAAGCTGAGTTTGTGTTTTCAGACTTCTGTCCTCAAAGTCCTGGGCCACACACCCTCCAGGCTGGGGCCCCTGGAGCCACACATTAGGACTGTGCCTACCAATACATGGGAAATCTGCCCATTCCATTGTCCAAAATCGTACAAATTAGGAGAAACCTCCAAAGTCCCTGAGGCCATCCCAATAGTATAGGTCGCCCGGAACAAACAATGGCTGTCTAACACCAGCTGATAATCTACCTCCACTCATACCATAAATGGATGTCCTCAGAGGAGAAGATTGAACCAGACAGGACCCTAGGCCATAATAGGATCCATTGCCTTGGTTTACAGGCATGTCTCCTCAAAAGCCTGATTCCAATACGAGCATAGGGGTTTTGCTGAGGCAGCCAGCAGAACTCATCTCGTCTCCACAAGGAAACCTGTGCATGGGAGCCATGTCCAAAGCATAGGAGAGTACTTCAGGGTCCCGGTGCCACCGCCCCATTCCAAGGCCCTCATGGACACAAAAACACATTAGGACCCATCCTCAGGAAAGTCCATTTCAACTCAGCCACCCCGGTTGCTCCCGCAGAGCCATCAGATCTAAACTGTCTTGTTGCTAGGAGACAATTGGAATGCGAGCCAGGCTTCCCAGGCATCCATCCTCGAACGGTGCTCTGGAGTCATTCCATATGGGATGTCCTGGAGCTGTCCAACAGGTCTCAATTGTCGTGCAGAAGGAATCCTTAAAGGGGGCATCCCACAACTCCCAACGTGGGAAAACCTCAATGGCCTAGAGATTCCGCTCCGTTCATGAAGCGGCCGTCATGCACGGAAACTCCAACCTGAGCCAACGTCTGATCCTCGCCCTGACTTCAGATGCATGCGTATTGGTTCAGATCTGCAGGGGGTACCTGCCGTGTTCGCCCTGAAACCCAAGTCTAGCTTGTCTTCTCAGACTTCCGTCCTCACGCTCCTGGCCCCGAAGCCCTCAAGTTTGGCAATTCCGGACCAACGATGCAGCACTCTGCCTGCCCTCTAGAAAAAAATTATTGCCTCCTGAGCTGCCCAGGCAACTTCAATGAGGATAAACCTCCACAGCACTCGACTTCACCCAAATTATATAGTCTAACCTGGGCACTAATGCACTGTCGGACACAACCTGAGCCCGGACCTTCTGACCACCACCCGGAAAGCAGACCGCACACTGAGCACATAAGACCCGCCATGGCTTAGGTCATCATCTCTTCCCTACCTCAGTTTTCAGGCCTCAGAACCGAGACATAATCTCCAATCACTGCCCAGGGGTGAGTGTGATGCAGAAATCAGAACACCTCCTTACCCATGGTAAGAAACCTTGTGGTTGGCACGTCGTCCAACGTTCAGTGTAGGAGAAACCAGCATTCACCCTGAGGCTCCGCCCATTCTTGAGTGCGACAAGGGCATAAACACTCATTGTGACCCTCAGCATGAGTCCTGTCCTCTAGTAAGTCCTCTCAGTGACTGGACCATTAGATGTCATAATGGGCTTGATATGTCCCTAGGCCCCAATTATTAACCAGATTTCTGATTGTCCAGTCACCCCCCCCAGGGCTCTACTCTGGAATCCCTCATTTGGTGGGACACTTGAGGTTAAAAGAAAACAACATCAAAAAAAAAAAAGGACTTCTTCCATCCCACAGAGTGACCCCAAACGCTTTGGACTGGGCCAAACCACCAGGGAGTAAGACTCGTCCATTTCCCATGAAGTCACCCAGATATTTCACGACCATGAGTGACACGATATCCAGAGACAAAAACTTGAGCAAGAGCCTCACACTCGCCCTTTTCTCAAATCCCGAAAAGTTCTCCTCATGGTCTGTAGATAAGTCCTGCCATACCTATGACCTGAAACATAAGCCGAGTTTGTGTTTTCAGACAACTGTCCAAACAGCCCTGGCCTACACAACCTACATGCTCAGGCCCCTGGAGCCAAACCTGAGGACTGTACTTGCCCTCTCCAAGGGAATTGTGTGTGCCCATTCCAATGGCCACATCCCTTCTAATAGGATAAACCTCCAAATTCCCTGATCCATCTCATTAGTGGTGGCTTCCCAGGTAAAACAGGGGCAATCTGAGCCCAACTGAGCACATACCTGTACTCAGACCCATAGACAGAAGTCCCCAGAGGTAAAAAGGAAAGAACAGGCCCCTAGGCACTAATCATATCCATTGCTTTGGTTTCCAGGCATCTCTCCTCAGAGGCCTGGAATTCAAAACCAGCATATGGCTGTTTCTTGACTCACCCATCAGAAAACATCTCATCTACACATGGGAAACTTGCACGATGGAGCTGTGTCAAAGCCTCTGTTTAGGAGAACCCTTCAGGGCGCCAGTGCCACCGCTTCATTCCAAGGTCTCCATAGACACAAAAGCACATTAGGACCCATCCATAGGAGAGTCCATTTCAACTCAGCCTCCTCGGTTGCTCCCCCAGATCCAGCAGATCTAACCTGTCTTGTTTCTAGGAGACAATTGGAATGCGAGGTGGGCTACCCAGTCTTGCATCCTTAGAACCCTGCTCAGAAACATTGGCCTGGAGCCAAACATCAGTTCTCAATTGTCCTGCAGAAGACACTTTGCAGTTTGGAGCTTCTCACAAATCCCATCGTGGGAAAACCCCCATGGCCTATGATGCCGCCCCTTTGTGAAGGGGCCATCAGGGACAGAAACACCAACTGAGCGATCGTCTGATCCCCGCCCTGACTTCAGATGCACGAGATCTCGATTCAGGTCTGTAGATTGTGCCATCGCTGATACAAAATCCAGAGACAAAAACCTGAGCAAGCGCCTCAGACTCGCACTTTCTTCATATCCTGAAGAGTTCTTCTCATGGTTTGTAGATCGGGCCTGCCATACCTACGTCCCCAAACGTAAGATGAGTTTGTGTTTTCAGACTTCTGTCCTCAAAGTCCTGGGCCCCACACCCTCCAGGCTGGGGCCCCTGGAGCCACACATTAGGACTGTGCCTACCAATCCATGGGAATTCTGCCCATTCCATTGTCCAAAATCGTACAAATTAGGAGAAACCTCCAAAGTCCCTGAGGCCATCCCAATCGTATAGGTCGCCCGGAACAAACAAGGGCTGTCTGACACCAGCTGATAATCTACCTCCACTCATACCATAAATGGATGTCCCCAGAGGAGAAGATTGAACCAGACAGGACCCTAGGCCATAATAGGATCCATTGCCTTGGTTTACAGGCATGTCTCCTCAAAAGCCTGATTCCAATACGAGCATAGGGGTTTTGCTGAGGCAGCCAGCAGAACTCATCTCGTCTCCACAAGGAAACCTGTGCATGGGAGCCATGTCCAAAGCATAGGAGAGTACTTCAGGGTCCCGGTGCCACCGCCCCATTCCAAGGCCCTCATGCACACAAAAACACATTAGAACCCATCCTCAAGAAAGTCCATTTCAACTTAGCAACCCCGGTTGCTCCCGCAGAGCCATCAGATCTAAATTGTCTTTTTGCTAGGATACAATTGCATTGCGAGGCGAGCTTCCCAGTCATCCATCCTCGAACGGTGCCCTGGAGTCATTCCATATGGGATGTCCTGGAGCTGTCCAACAGGTCTCAATTGTCACGCAGAAGGAATCCTTGAAGGGGGCATCCCACAACTCCCAACGTGGGAAAACCACAATGGCCTCGAGGTTCCGCTCCCTTCATGAAGCGGCCGTCATGCACGGAAACTCCAACCTGAGCCAACGTCTGATCCTCGCCCTACTTCAGATGCATGAGTATTGGTTCAGATCTGCAGGGGGTACCTGCCGTGCCCTCGCCTGAAACCCAAGTCTAGCTTGTCTTCTCAGACTTCCTTCCTCACACTCCTGGCCCTGAAGCCCTCACGTTTGGCAATTCCGGACCCACAATGCAGCACTCTGCCTGCACTCTAGAAAAAAATTATTGCCTCATGAGCTGCCCAGGCACCTTCAATGAGGATAAACCTCCACAGCACTCGACTTCACCCAAATTATATAGTCTAACCTGGGCACTAATGCACTGTCGGACACAACCTGAGCCCGGACCTCCTGACCAACACCCGGAAAGCAGACCGCACACTGAGCACATAAGACCCGCCATGGCCTTAGGTCATCATCTCTTCCCTACCTCAGTTTTCAGGCCTCAGAAGCGAGACATTATCTCCAATCACTGCCCAGGGGTGAGTGTGATGCAGAAATCAGAACACCTCCTTACCCATGGTAAGAAACCTTGTGGTTGGCACGTCGTCCAACGTTCAGTGTAGGAGTAACCAGCATTCACCCTGAGGCCCCGCCCATTCTTGAGTGCGACAAGGGCATAAACACGCATTGTGACCCTCAGCATGAGTCCTGTCCTCTAGTAAGTCCTCTCAGTGACTGGATCATTAGATGTCATAATGGGCTTGATATGTCCCTAGGCCCCAAATTTAACCAGATTTCTAATTGTCCAGTCACCCCCGCCAGGGCTCTACTCTGGAATCCCTCATTTGTTGGGACACCTGAGGTTAAAAAGAAAACATCAAAAAAAAAAAAAAAACCGACATCTTCCATCCCACAGAGTGACACCCATCGCTTTGGACTGGGCCAAACCACCAGGGAGTAAGACTCGTCCATTTCCCATGAAGTCACCCAGATATTTCACGACCATGAGTGACACGATATCCAGAGACAAAAACTTGAGCAAGAGCCTCACACTCGCCCTTTTCTCAAATCCCGAAAAGTTCTCCTCATGGTCTGTAGATAACTCCTGCCATACCTATGACCTGAAACATAAGCCAAGTTTGTGTATTCAGACTACTGTCCAAACAGTCCTGGCCTACACAACCTACAGGCTGAGGCCCCTGAAGCCAAACCTGGAGACTGTACTTGCCCTCTCCAAGGGAATTGTGTGTGCCCATTCCAATGGCCACATCCCTTCTAATAGGATAAACCTCCAAAGTCCCTGATCCATCTCATTAGTGGTGGCTTCCCAGGTAAAACAGGGGAAATTTGAGCCGATCTCATCACCTACCTGTACTCAGAACCATAGACAGATGTCCCCAGAGGTAAAAAGGAAAGAACAGGCCCCTAGGCACTAATCATAACCATTGCTTTGGTTTCCAGGCATCTCTCCTCAGAGGCCTGGATTTCAAAACCAGCAATGGCTGTTTCTGAATCACCCATCAGAAAACATCTCATCTACACATGGGAAACTTGCACGTTGGAGCTGTGTCAAAGCCTCTGTTTAGGAGAACCCTTTAGGGCGCCAGTGCCACCGCTTCATTCCAAGGTCTCCATAGACACAAAAGCACATTAGGACCCATCCATAGGAGAGTCCATTTCAACTCAGCCTCCTCGGTTGCTCCCCCAGATCCAGCAGATCTAACCTGTCTTGTTTCTAGGAAACAATTGGAATGCGAGGTGGGCTACCCAGCCATGCATCCTTAGAACCCTGCTCAGAATCATTGGCCTGGAGCCAAACAACAGGAATCAATTGTCCTGCAGAAGACACTTTGCAGTTTGGAGCTTCTCACAAATCCCATCTTGGGAAAACCCCCATGGCCTCGTGATGCCCCCCTTGGTGAAGTGGCCATCAGGGACAGAAACACCAACTTGAGCGATCGTCTGATCCTCGCCCTGACTTCAGATGCACGAGATCTCGATTCAGGTCTGTAGATTGTGCCATCGCTGATACAAAATCCAGAGACAAAAACCTGAGCAAGCGCCTCAGACTCGCACTTTCTTCATATCCTGAAGTTTTCTTCTCATGGTTTGTAGATCGGGCCTGCCATACCTACGTCCCCAAACCTAAGCTGAGTTTGTGTTTTCAGACTTCTGTCCTCAAAGTCCTGGGCCTCACACCCTCCAGGCTGGGGCCCCTGGAGCCACACATTAGGACTGTGCCTACCAATCCATGGGAATTCTGCCCATTCCATTGTCCAAAACCGTACAAATTAGGAGAAACCTCCAAAGTCCCTGAGGCCATCCCAATAGTGTAGGTCGCCTGGAACAGACAAGGGCTGTCTGACACCAGCTGATAATCTACCTCCATTCATACCATAAATGGATGTCCCCAGAGGAGAAGATTGAACCAGACAGGACCCTAGGCCATAATAGGATCCATTGCCTTGGTTTACAGGCATGTCTCCTCAAAAGCCTGATTCCAATACGAGCATAGGGGTTTTGCTGAGGCAGCCAGCAGAACTCATCTCGTCTCCACAAGGAAACCTGTGCATGGGAGCCATGTCCAAAGCATAGGAGAGTACTTCAGGGTCCCGGTGCCACCGCCCCATTCCAAGGCCCTCATGCACACAAAAACACATTAGAACCCATCCTCAAGAAAGTCCATTTCAACTTAGCAACCCCGGTTGCTCCCGCAGAGCCATCAGATCTAAATTGTCTTTTTGCTAGGATACAATTGCATTGCGAGGCGAGCTTCCCAGTCATCCATCCTCGAACGGTGCCCTGGAGTCATTCCATATGGGATGTCCTGGAGCTGTCCAACAGGTCTCAATTGTCACGCAGAAGGAATCCTTGAAGGGGGCATCCCACAACTCCCAACGTGGGAAAACCACAATGGCCTCGAGGTTCCGCTCCCTTCATGAAGCGGCCGTCATGCACGGAAACTCCAACCTGAGCCAACGTCTGATCCTCGCCCTACTTCAGATGCATGGGTATTGGTTCAGATCTGCAGGGGGTACCTGCCGTGCCCTCGCCTGAAACCCAAGTCTAGCTTGTCTTCTCAGACTTCCTTCCTCACACTCCTGGCCCTGAAGCCCTCACGTTTGGCAATTCCGGACCCACAATGCAGCACTCTGCCTGCACTCTAGAAAAAAATTATTGCCTCATGAGCTGCCCAGGCACCTTCAATGAGGATAAACCTCCACAGCACTCGACTTCACCCAAATTATATAGTCTAACCTGGGCACTAATGCACTGTCGGACACAACCTGAGCCCGGACCTCCTGACCAACACCCGGAAAGCAGACCGCACACTGAGCACATAAGACCCGCCATGGCCTTAGGTCATCATCTCTTCCCTACCTCAGTTTTCAGGCCTCAGAAGCGAGACATTATCTCCAATCACTGCCCAGGGGTGAGTGTGATGCAGAAATCAGAACACCTCCTTACCCATGGTAAGAAACCTTGTGGTTGGCACGTCTTCCAACGTTCAGTGTAGGAGTAACCAGCATTCACCCTGAGGCCCCGCCCATTCTTGAGTGCGACAAGGGCATAAACACGCATTGTGACCCTCAGCATGAGTCCTGTCCTCTAGTAAGTCCTCTCAGTGACTGGATCATTAGATGTCATAATGGGCTTGATATGTCCCTAGGCCCCAAATTTAACCAGATTTCTAATTGTCCAGTCACCCCCGCCAGGGCTCTACTCTGGAATCCCTCATTTGTTGGGACACCTGAGGTTAAAAAGAAAACATCAAAAAAAAAAAAAAAACCGACATCTTCCATCCCACAGAGTGACACCCATCGCTTTGGACTGGGCCAAACCACCAGGGAGTAAGACTCGTCCATTTCCCATGAAGTCACCCAGATATTTCACGACCATGAGTGACACGATATCCAGAGACAAAAACTTGAGCAAGAGCCTCACACTCGCCCTTTTCTCAAATCCCGAAAAGTTCTCCTCATGGTCTGTAGATAAGTCCTGCCATACCTATGACCTGAAACATAAGCCAAGTATGTGTATTCAGACTACTGTCCAAACAGTCCTGGCCTACACAACCTACAGGCTGAGGCCCCTGAAGCCAAACCTGGAGACTGTACTTGCCCTCTCCAAGGGAATTGTGTGTGCCCATTCCAATGGCCACATCCCTTCTAATAGGATAAACCTCCAAAGTCCCTGATCCATCTCATTAGTGGTGGCTTCCCAGGTAAAACGGGAAATTTGAGCCGATCTCATCACCTACCTGTACTCAGAACCATAGACAGATGTCCCCAGAGGTAAAAAGGAAAGAACAGGCCCCTAGGCACTAATCATAACCATTGCTTTGGTTTCCAGGCATCTCTCCTCAGAGGCCTGGATTTCAAAACCAGCAATGGCTGTTTCTGAATCACCCATCAGAAAACATCTCATCTACACATGGGAAACTTGCACGTTGGAGCTGTGTCAAAGCCTCTGTTTAGGAGAACCCTTTAGGGCGCCAGTGCCACCGCTTCATTCCAAGGTCTCCAAAGACACAAAAGCACATTAGGACCCATCCATAGGAGAGTCCATTTCAACTCAGCCTCCTCGGTTGCTCCCCCAGATCCAGCAGATCTAACCTGTCTTGTTTCTAGGAAACAATTGGAATGCGAGGTGGGCTACCCAGCCATGCATCCTTAGAACCCTGCTCAGAATCATTGGCCTGGAGCCAAACAACAGGAATCAATTGTCCTGCAGAAGACACTTTGCAGTTTGGAGCTTCTCACAAATCCCATCTTGGGAAAACCCCCATGGCCTCGTGATGCCCCCCTTGGTGAAGTGGCCATCAGGGACAGAAACACCAACTTGAGCGATCCTCTGATCCTCGCCCTGACTTCAGATGCACGAGATCTCGATTCAGGTCTGTAGATTGTGCCATCGCTGATACAAAATCCAGAGACAAAAACCTGAGCAAGCGCCTCAGACTCGCACTTTCTTCATATCCTGAAGTTTTCTTCTCATGGTTTGTAGATCGGGCCTGCCATACCTACGTCCCCAAACCTAAGCTGAGTTTGTGTTTTCAGACTTCTGTCCTCAAAGTCCTGGGCCCCACACCCTCCAGGCTGGGGCCCCTGGAGCCACACATTAGGACTGTGCCTACCAATCCATGGGAATTCTGCCCATTCCATTGTCCAAAACCGTACAAATTAGGAGAAACCTCCAAAGTCCCTGAGGCCATCCCAATAGTGTAGGTCGCCCGGAACAGACAAGGGCTGTCTGACACCAGCTGATAATCTACCTCCACTCATACCATAAATGGATGTCCCCAGAGAAGAAGATTGAACCAGACAGGACCCTAGGCCATAATAGGATCCATTGCCTTGGTTTACAGGCATGTCTCCTCAAAAGCCTGATTCCAATACGAGCATAGGGGTTTTGCTGAGGCAGCCAGCAGAACTCATCTCGTCTCCACAAGGAAACCTGTGCATGGGAGCCATGTCCAAAGCATAGGAGTGAACTTCAGGGTCCCGGTGCCACCGCCCCATTCCAAGGCCCTCATGCACACAAAAACACATTAGAACCCATCCTCAGGAAAGTCCATTTCAACTCACCCAACCCGGTTGCTCCCGCAGAGCCATCAGATCTAAATTGTCTTGTTGCTAGGAGACAATTGCAATGCGAGGCGGGCTTCCCAGTCATCCATCCTCGAACGGTGCTCTGGAGTCATTCCATATGGGATGTCCTGGAGCTGTCCAACGGGTCTCAATTGTCCCGCAGAAGGAATCCTTGAATGGGGCATCCCACAACTCCCAACGTGGGAAAACCTCAATGGCCTCGAGATTCCGCTCCCTTCATGAAGCGGCCGTCATGCACGGAAACTCCAACCTGAGCCAACGTCTGATCCTCGCCCTGACTTCAGATGCATGAGAATTGGTTCAGATCTGCAGGGGGTACCTGCCGTGCCCTCGCCCTGAAACCCAAGTCTAGCTTGTGTTCTCAGACTTCCATCCTCACACTCCAGGCCCCGAAGCCCTCAAGTTTTGCAATTCCGGACCCACAATGCAGCACACTACCAGCCCTCTAGAACAAAATTAATGCCTCATGAGCTGCCCAGGCACCTTCAATGAGGATAAACCTCCACAGCACTCGACTTCACCCAAATTATATAGTCTAACCTGGGCACTAATGCACTGTCGGACACAACCTGAGCCCGGACCTCCTGACCAACACACGGAAAGCAGACCGCACACTGAGCACATAAGACCCGCCATGGCCTTAGGTCATCATCTCTTCCCTCCTCAGTTTTCAGGCCTCAGAAGCAAGACATTATCTCCAATCACTGGCCAGGGGTGAGTGTGATGCAGAAATCAGAACACCTCCTTACCCATGGTAAGAAACCTTGTGGTTGGCACGTCGTCCAACGTTCAGTGTAGGAGAAACCAGCATTCACCCTGAGGCCCCGCCCATTCTTGAGTACGACAAGGCAAAAACACGCATTGTGACCCTCAGCATGAGTCCTGTCCTCTAGTAAGTCCTCTCAGTTCCTGGATCATTAGATGTCATAATGGGCTTGATATGTCCCTAGGCCCCAATTTTTAACCAGATTTCTGACTGTCCAGTCACCACCCCCCAGGGCTCTACTCTGGAATCCCTCATTTGTTGGGACACCTGAGGTTAAAAAGAAAACAACATCAAAAAAAAAAAAACAAAACAAAACGGACTTCTTCCATCCCACAGAGTGACCCCAAACGCTTTGGACTGGGCCAAACCACCAGGGAGTAAGACTCGTCCATTTCCCATGAAGTCACCCAGATATTTCACGACCATGAGTGACACGATATCCAGAGACAAAAACTTGAGCAAGAGCCTCACACTCGCCCTTTTCTCAAATCCCGAAATGTTCTCCTCATGGTCTGTAGATAAGTCCTGCCATACCTATGACCTGAAACATAAGCCAAGCTTGTGTTTTCAGACAACTGTCCAAACAGTCATGGCCTACACAACCTACAGGCTCAGGCCCCTGGAGCCAAACCTGAGTACTGTACTTGCCCTCTCCAAGGGAATTGTGTGTGCCCATTCCAATGGCCACATCCCTTCTAATAGGATAAACCTCCAAAGTCCCTGATCCATCTCATTAGTGGTGGCTTCCCAGGTAAAACAGGGGCAATCTGAGCCCAACTGAGCACATACCTGTACTCAGACCCATAGACAGAAGTCCCCAGAGGTAAAAAGGAAAGAACAGGCCCCTAGGCACTAATCATATCCATTGCTTTGGTTTCCAGGCATCTCTCCTCAGAGGCCTGGAATTCAAAACCAGCATATGGCTGTTTCTTGACTCACCCATCAGAAAACATCTCATCTACACATGGGAAACTTGCACGATGGAGCTGTGTCAAAGCCTCTGTTTAGGAGAACCCTTCAGGGCGCCAGTGCCACCGCTTCATTCCAAGGTCTCCATAGACACAAAAGCACATTTGGACCCATCCATAGGAGAGTCCATTTCAACTCAGCCTCCTCGGTTGCTCCCCCAGATCCAGCAGATCTAACCTGTCTTGTTTCTAGGAGACAATTGGAATGCGAGGTGGGCTACCCAGTCTTGCATCCTTAGAACCCTGCTCAGAAACATTGGCCTGGAGCCAAACATCAGTTCTCAATTGTCCTGCAGAAGACACTTTGCAGTTTGGAGCTTCTCACAAATCCCATCGTGGGAAAACCCCCATGGCCTATGATGCCGCCCCTTTGTGAAGGGGCCATCAGGGACAGAAACACCAACTGAGCGATCGTCTGATCCCCGCCCTGACTTCAGATGCACGAGATCTCGATTCAGGTCTGTAGATTGTGCCATCGCTGATACAATATCCAGAGACAAAAACCTGAGCAAGCGCCTCAGACTCGCACTTTCTTCATATACTGAAGAGTTCTTCTCATGGTTTGTAGATCGGGCCTGCCATACCTACTTCCCCAAACTTAAGCTGAGTTTGTGTTTTCAGACTTCTGTCCTCAAAGTCCTGGGCCACACACCCTCCAGGCTGGGGCCCCTGGAGCCACACATTAGGACTGTGCCTACCAATACATGGGAATCTGCCCATTCCATTGTCCAAAATCGTACAAATTAGGAGAAACCTCCAAAGTCCCTGAGGCCATCCCAATAGTATAGGTCGCCCGGAACAAACAATGGCTGTCTAACACCAGCTGATAATCTACCTCCACTCATACCATAAATGGATGTCCTCAGAGGAGAAGATTGAACCAGACAGGACCCTAGGCCATAATAGGATCCATTGCCTTGGTTTACAGGCATGTCTCCTCAAAAGCCTGATTCCAATACGAGCATAGGGGTTTTGCTGAGGCAGCCAGCAGAACTCATCTCGTCTCCACAAGGAAACCTGTGCATGGGAGCCATGTCCAAAGCATAGGAGAGTACTTCAGGGTCCCGGTGCCACCGCCCCATTCCAAGGCCCTCATGGACACAAAAACACATTAGGACCCATCCTCAGGAAAGTCCATTTCAACTCAGCCACCCCGGTTGCTCCCGCAGAGCCATCAGATCTAAACTGTCTTGTTGCTAGGAGACAATTGGAATGCGAGCCAGGCTTCCCAGGCATCCATCCTCGAACGGTGCTCTGGAGTCATTCCATATGGGATGTCCTGGAGCTGTCCAACAGGTCTCAATTGTCGTGCAGAAGGAATCCTTAAAGGGGGCATCCCACAACTCCCAACGTGGGAAAACCTCAATGGTCTCGAGATTCCGCTCCGTTCATGAAGCGGCCGTCATGCACGGAAACTCCAACCTGAGCCAAAGTCTGATCCTCGCCCTGACTTCAGATGCATGCGTATTGGTTCAGATCTGCAGGGGGTACCTGCCTTGTTCGCCCTGAAACCCAAGTCTAGCTTGTCTTCTCAGACTTCCGTCCTCACGCTCCTGGCCCTGAAGCCCTCAAGTTTGGCAATTCCGGACCAACGATGCAGCACTCTGCCTGCCCTCTAGAAAAAAATTATTGCCTCCTGAGCTGCCCAGGCAACTTCAATGAGGATAAACCTCCACAGCACTCGACTTCACCCAAATTATATAGTCTAACCTGGGCACTAATGCACTGTCGGACACAACCTGAGCCCGGACCTTCTGACCACCACCCGGAAAGCAGACCGCCCACTGAGCACATAAGACCCGCCATGGCTTAGGTCATCATCTCTTCCCTACCTCAGTTTTCAGGCCTCAGAACCGAGACATAATCTCCAATCACTGCCCAGGGGTGAGTGTGATGCAGAAATCAGAACACCTCCTTACCCATGGTAAGAAACCTTGTGGTTGGCACGTCGTCCAACGTTCAGTGTAGGAGAAACCAGCATTCACCCTGAGGCTCCGCCCATTCTTGAGTGCGACAAGGGCATAAACACTCATTGTGACCCTCAGCATGAGTCCTGTCCTCTAGTAAGTCCTCTCAGTGACTGGACCATTAGATGTCATAATGGGCTTGATATGTCCCTAGGCCCCAATTATTAACCAGATTTCTGATTGTCCAGTCACCCCCCCCAGGGCTCTACTCTGGAATCCCTCATTTGGTGGGACACTTGAGGTTAAAAGAAAACAACATCAAAAAAAAAAAGGACTTCTTCCATCCCACAGAGTGACCCCAAACGCTTTGGACTGGGCCAAACCACCAGGGAGTAAGACTCATCCATTTCCCATGAAGTCACCCAGATATTTCACGACCATGAGTGACACGATATCCAGAGACAAAAACTTGAGCAAGAGCCTCACACTCGCCCTTTTCTCAAATCCCGAAAAGTTCTCCTCATGGTCTGTAGATAAGTCCTGCCATACCTATGACCTGAAACATAAGCCGAGTTTGTGTTTTCAGACAACTGTCCAAACAGCCCTGGCCTACACAACCTACATGCTCAGGCCCCTGGAGCCAAACCTGAGGACTGTACTTGCCCTCTCCAAGGGAATTGTGTGTGCCCATTCCAATGGCCACATCCCTTCTAATAGGATAAACCTCCAAAGTCCCTGATCCATCGCAATATTGGTGGCTTCCCAGGTAAAACAGGGGCAATCTGAGCCCAACTGAGCACATACCTGTACTCAGACCCATAGACAGAAGTCCCCAGAGGTAAAAAGGAAAGAACAGGCCCCTAGGCACTAATCATATCCATTGCTTTGGTTTCCAGGCATCTCTCCTCAGAGGCCTGGAATTCAAAACCAGCATATGGCTGTTTCTTGACTCACCCATCAGAAAACATCTCATCTACACATGGGAAACTTGCACGATGGAGCTGTGTCAAAGCCTCTGTTTAGGAGAACCCTTCAGGGCGCCAGTGCCACCGCTTCATTCCAAGGTCTCCATAGACACAAAAGCACATTAGGACCCATCCATAGGAGAGTCCATTTCAACTCCGCCTCCTCGGTTGCTCCCCCAGATCCAGCAGATCTAACCTGTCTTGTTTCTAGGAGACAATTGGAATGCGAGGTGGGCTACCCAGTCTTGCATCCTTAGAACCCTGCTCAGAAACATTGGCCTGGAGCCAAACATCAGTTCTCAATTGTCCTGCAGAAGACACTTTGCAGTTTGGAGCTTCTCACAAATCCCATCGTGGGAAAACCCCCATGGCCTATGATGCCGCCCCTTTGTGAAGGGGCCATCAGGGACAGAAACACCAACTGAGCGATCGTCTGATCCCCGCAATGACTTCAGATGCATGAGATCTCGATTCAGGTCTGTAGATTGTGCCATCGCTGATACAAAATCCAGAGACAAAAACCTGAGCAAGCGCCTCAGACTCGCACTTTCTTCATATACTGAAGAGTTCTTCTCATGGTTTGTAGATCGGGCCTGCCATACCTACTTCCCCAAACCTAAGCTGAGTTTGTGTTTTCAGACTTCTGTCCTCAAAGTCCTGGGCCACACACCCTCCAGGCTGGGGCCCCTGGAGCCACACATTAGGACTGTGCCTACCAATACATGGGAAATCTGCCCATTCCATTGTCCAAAATCGTACAAATTAGGAGAAACCTCCAAAGTCCCTGAGGCCATCCCAATAGTATAGGTCGCCCGGAACAAACAATGGCTGTCTAACACCAGCTGATAATCTACCTCCACTCATACCATAAATGGATGTCCTCAGAGGAGAAGATTGAACCAGACAGGACCCTAGGCCATAATAGGATCCATTGCCTTGGTTTACAGGCATGTCTCCTCAAAAGCCTGATTCCAATACGAGCATAGGGGTTTTGCTGAGGCAGCCAGCAGAACTCATCTCGTCTCCACAAGGAAACCTGTGCATGGGAGCCATGTCCAAAGCATAGGAGAGTACTTCAGGGTCCCGGTGCCACCGCCCCATTCCAAGGCCCTCATGGACACAAAAACACATTAGGACCCATCCTCAGGAAAGTCCATTTCAACTCAGCCACCCCGGTTGCTCCCGCAGAGCCATCAGATCTAAACTGTCTTGTTGCTAGGAGACAATTGGAATGCGAGCCAGGCTTCCCAGGCATCCATCCTCGAACGGTGCTCTGGAGTCATTCCATATGGGATGTCCTGGAGCTGTCCAACAGGTCTCAATTGTCGTGCAGAAGGAATCCTTAAAGGGGGCATCCCACAACTCCCAACGTGGGAAAACCTCAATGGCCTCGAGATTCCGCTCCGTTCATGAAGCGGCCGTCATGCACGGAAACTCCAACCTGAGCCAAAGTCTGATCCTCGCCCTGACTTCAGATGCATGCGTATTGGTTCAGATCTGCAGGGGGTACCTGCCGTGTTCGCCCTGAAACCCAAGTCTAGCTTGTCTTCTCAGACTTCCGTCCTCACGCTCCTGGCCCCGAAGCCCTCAAGTTTGGCAATTCCGGACCAACGATGCAGCACTCTGCCTGCCCTCTAGAAAAAAATTATTTCCTCCTGAGCTGCCCAGGCACCTTCAATGAGGATAAACCTCCACAGCACTCGACTTCACCCAAATTATATAGTCTAACCTGGGCACTAATGCACTGTCGGACACAACCTGAGCCCGGACCTTCTGACCACCACCCGGAAAGCAGACCGCCCACTGAGCACATAAGACCCGCCATGGCTTAGGTCATCATCTCTTCCCTACCTCAGTTTTCAGGCCTCAGAACCGAGACATAATCTCCAATCACTGCCCAGGGGTGAGTGTGATGCAGAAATCAGAACACCTCCTTACCCATGGTAAGAAACCTTGTGGTTGGCACGTCGTCCAACGTTCAGTGTAGGAGAAACCAGCATTCACCCTGAGGCTCCGCCCATTCTTGAGTGCGACAAGGGCATAAACACTCATTGTGACCCTCAGCATGAGTCCTGTCCTCTAGTAAGTCCTCTCAGTGACTGGACCATTAGATGTCATAATGGGCTTGATATGTCCCTAGGCCCCAATTATTAACCAGATTTCTGATTGTCCAGTCACCCCCCCCAGGGCTCTACTCTGGAATCCCTCATTTGGTGGGACACTTGAGGTTAAAAGAAAACAACATCAAAAAAAAAAGGACTTCTTCCATCCCACAGAGTGACCCCAAACGCTTTGGACTGGGCCAAACCACCAGGGAGTAAGACTCGTCCATTTCCCATGAAGTCACCCAGATATTTCACGACCATGAGTGACACGATATCCAGAGACAAAAACTTGAGCAAGAGCCTCACACTCGCCCTTTTCTCAAATCCCGAAAAGTTCTCCTCATGGTCTGTAGATAAGTCCTGCCATACCTATGACCTGAAACATAAGCCGAGTTTGTGTTTTCAGACAACTGTCCAAACAGCCCTGGCCTACACAACCTACATGCTCAGGCCCCTGGAGCCAAACCTGAGGACTGTACTTGCCCTCTCCAAGGGAATTGTGTGTGCCCATTCCAATGGCCACATCCCTTCTAATAGGATAAACCTCCAAAGTCCCTGATCCATCGCAATATTGGTGGCTTCCCAGGTAAAACAGGGGCAATCTGAGCCCATCTGAGCACCTACCTGTACTCAGACCCATAGACAGATGTCCCCAGAGGTAAAAAGGAAAGAACAGGCCCCTAGGCACTAATCATATCCATTTCTTTGGTTTCCAAGCATCTCTCCTCAGAGGCCTGGATTTCAAAACCAGCAATGGCTGTTTCTTGACTCACCCATCAGAAAACCTCTCATCTACACATGGGAAACTTGCACGTTGGAGCTGTGTCAAAGCCTCTGTTTAGGAGAACCCTTCAGGGCCCCAGTTTCACCGCTTCATTCCAAGGTCTCCATAGACACAAAAGCACATTAGGAACCATCCATAGGAGAGTCCATTTCAACTCAGTCTCATCGGTTGCTCCCCCAGATCCAGCAGATCTAACCTGTCTTTTTTCTAGGAGACAATTGGAATGCGAGGTTGGCTACCCAGCCATGCATCCTTAGAACCCTGCTTAGAAACATTGGCCTGGAGCCAAACAACAGGAATCAATTGTCCTGCAGAAGACACTTTGCAGTTTGTCGCTTCTCACAAATCCCATCGTGGGAAAACCCCCATGGCCTCGTGATGCCGCCCCTTCGTGAAGGGGCCATCAGGGACAGAAACACCAAATTGCGCGATCATCTGATCCTCGCCCTGACTTCAGATGCATGAAATCTAGATTCAGGTCTGTAGATTGTGCCATCGCTGATACAAAATCCAGAGACAAAAACCTGAGCAAGCGCCTCAGACTCGCACTTTCTTCATATCCTGAAGAGTTCTTCTCATGGTTTGTAGATCGGGCCTGCCATACCTACGTCCCCAAACGTAAGATGAGTTTGTGTTTTCAGACTTCTGTCCTCAAAGTCCTGGGCCCCACACCCTCCAGGCTGGGGCCCCTGGAGCCACACATTAGGACTGTGCCTACCAATCCATGGGAATTCTGCCCATTCCATTGTCCAAAATCGTACAAATTAGGAGAAACCTCCAAAGTCCCTGAGGCCATCCCAATCGTATAGGTCGCCCGGAACAAACAAGGGCTGTCTGACACCAGCTGATAATCTACCTCCACTCATACCATAAATGGATGTCCCCAGAGGAGAAGATTGAACCAGACAGGACCCTAGGCCATAATAGGATCCATTGCCTTGGTTTACAGGCATGTCTCCTCAAAAGCCTGATTCCAATACGAGCATAGGGGTTTTGCTGAGGCAGCCAGCAGAACTCATCTCGTCTCCACAAGGAAACCTGTGCATGGGAGCCATGTCCAAAGCATAGGAGAGTACTTCAGGGTCCCGGTGCCACCGCCCCATTCCAAGGCCCTCATGCACACAAAAACACATTAGAACCCATCCTCAAGAAAGTCCATTTCAACTTAGCAACCCCGGTTGCTCCCGCAGAGCCATCAGATCTAAATTGTCTTTTTGCTAGGATACAATTGCATTGCGAGGCGAGCTTCCCAGTCATCCATCCTCGAACGGTGCCCTGGAGTCATTCCATATGGGATGTCCTGGAGCTGTCCAACAGGTCTCAATTGTCACGCAGAAGGAATCCTTGAAGGGGGCATCCCACAACTCCCAACGTGGGAAAACCACAATGGCCTCGAGGTTCCGCTCCCTTCATGAAGCGGCCGTCATGCACGGAAACTCCAACCTGAGCCAACGTCTGATCCTCGCCCTACTTCAGATGCATGGGTATTGGTTCAGATCTGCAGGGGGTACCTGCCGTGCCCTCGCCTGAAACCCAAGTCTAGCTTGTCTTCTCAGACTTCCTTCCTCACACTCCTGGCCCTGAAGCCCTCACGTTTGGCAATTCCGGACCCACAATGCAGCACTCTGCCTGCACTCTAGAAAAAAATTATTGCCTCATGAGCTGCCCAGGCACCTTCAATGAGGATAAACCTCCACAGCACTCGACTTCACCCAAATTATATAGTCTAACCTGGGCACTAATGCACTGTCGGACACAACCTGAGCCCGGACCTCCTGACCAACACCCGGAAAGCAGACCGCACACTGAGCACATAAGACCCGCCATGGCCTTAGGTCATCATCTCTTCCCTACCTCAGTTTTCAGGCCTCAGAAGCGAGACATTATCTCCAATCACTGCCCAGGGGTGAGTGTGATGCAGAAATCAGAACACCTCCTTACCCATGGTAAGAAACCTTGTGGTTGGCACGTCTTCCAACGTTCAGTGTAGGAGTAACCAGCATTCACCCTGAGGCCCCGCCCATTCTTGAGTGCGACAAGGGCATAAACACGCATTGTGACCCTCAGCATGAGTCCTGTCCTCTAGTAAGTCCTCTCAGTGACTGGATCATTAGATGTCATAATGGGCTTGATATGTCCCTAGGCCCCAAATTTAACCAGATTTCTAATTGTCCAGTCACCCCCGCCAGGGCTCTACTCTGGAATCCCTCATTTGTTGGGACACCTGAGGTTAAAAAGAAAACATCAAAAAAAAAAAAAAACCGACATCTTCCATCCCACAGAGTGACACCCATCGCTTTGGACTGGGCCAAACCACCAGGGAGTAAGACTCGTCCATTTCCCATGAAGTCACCCAGATATTTCACGACCATGAGTGACACGATATCCAGAGACAAAAACTTGAGCAAGAGCCTCACACTCGCCCTTTTCTCAAATCCCGAAAAGTTCTCCTCATGGTCTGTAGATAACTCCTGCCATACCTATGACCTGAAACATAAGCCAAGTTTGTGTATTCAGACTACTGTCCAAACAGTCCTGGCCTACACAACCTACAGGCTGAGGCCCCTGAAGCCAAACCTGGAGACTGTACTTGCCCTCTCCAAGGGAATTGTGTGTGCCCATTCCAATGGCCACATCCCTTCTAATAGGATAAACCTCCAAAGTCCCTGATCCATCTCATTAGTGGTGGCTTCCCAGGTAAAACAGGGGAAATTTGAGCCGATCTCATCACCTACCTGTACTCAGAACCATAGACAGATGTCCCCAGAGGTAAAAAGGAAAGAACAGGCCCCTAGGCACTAATCATAACCATTGCTTTGGTTTCCAGGCATCTCTCCTCAGAGGCCTGGATTTCAAAACCAGCAATGGCTGTTTCTGAATCACCCATCAGAAAACATCTCATCTACACTTGGGAAACTTGCACGTTGGAGCTGTGTCAAAGCCTCTGTTTAGGAGAACCCTTTAGGGCGCCAGTGCCACCGCTTCATTCCAAGGTCTCCATAGACACAAAAGCACATTAGGACCCATCCATAGGAGAGCCCATTTCAACTCAGCCTCCTCGGTTGCTCCCCCAGATCCAGCAGATCTAACCTGTCTTGTTTCTAGGAAACAATTGGAATGCGAGGTGGGCTACCCAGCCATGCATCCTTAGAACCCTGCTCAGAATCATTGGCCTGGAGCCAAACAACAGGAATCAATTGTCCTGCAGAAGACACTTTGCAGTTTGGAGCTTCTCACAAATCCCATCTTGGGAAAACCCCCATGGCCTCGTGATGCCCCCCTTGGTGAAGTGGCCATCAGGGACAGAAACACCAACTTGAGCGATCGTCTGATCCTCGCCCTGACTTCAGATGCACGAGATCTCGATTCAGGTCTGTAGATTGTGCCATCGCTGATACAAAATCCAGAGACAAAAACCTGAGCAAGCGCCTCAGACTCGCACTTTCTTCATATCCTGAAGTTTTCTTCTCATGGTTTGTAGATCGGGCCTGCCATACCTACGTCCCCAAACCTAAGCTGAGTTTGTGTTTTCAGACTTCTGTCCTCAAAGTCCTGGGCCCCACACCCTCCAGGCTGGGGCCCCTGGAGCCACACATTAGGACTGTGCCTACCAATCCATGGGAATTCTGCCCATTCCATTGTCCAAAACCGTACAAATTAGGAGAAACCTCCAAAGTCCCTGAGGCCATCCCAATAGTGTAGGTCGCCCGGAACAGACAAGGGCTGTCTGACACCAGCTGATAATCTACCTCCACTCATACCATAAATGGATGTCCCCAGAGGAGAAGATTGAACCAGACAGGACCCTAGGCCATAATAGGATCCATTGCCTTGGTTTACAGGCATGTCTCCTCAAAAGCCTGATTCCAATACGAGCATAGGGGTTTTGCTGAGGCAGCCAGCAGAACTCATCTCGTCTCCACAAGGAAACCTGTGCATGGGAGCCATGTCCAAAGCATAGGAGAGTACTTCAGGGTCCCGGTGCCACCGCCCCATTCCAAGGCCCTCATGCACACAAAAACACATTAGAACCCATCCTCAAGAAAGTCCATTTCAACTTAGCAACCCCGGTTGCTCCCGCAGAGCCATCAGATCTAAATTGTCTTTTTGCTAGGATACAATTGCATTGCGAGGCGAGCTTCCCAGTCATCCATCCTCGAACGGTGCTCTGGAGTCATTCCATATGGGATGTCCTGGAGCTGTCCAACAGGTCTCAATTGTCACGCAGAAGGAATCCTTGAAGGGGGCATCCCACAACTCCCAACGTGGGAAAACCACAATGGCCTCGAGGTTCCGCTCCCTTCATGAAGCGGCCGTCATGCACGGAAACTCCAACCTGAGCCAACGTCTGATCCTCGCCCTACTTCAGATGCATGAGTATTGGTTCAGATCTGCAGGGGGTACCTGCCGTGCCCTCGCCTGAAACCCAAGTCTAGCTTGTCTTCTCAGACTTCCTTCCTCACACTCCTGGCCCTGAAGCCCTCACGTTTGGCAATTCCGGACCCACAATGCAGCACTCTGCCTGCACTCTAGAAAAAAATTATTGCCTCATGAGCTGCCCAGGCACCTTCAATGAGGATAAACCTCCACAGCACTCGACTTCACCCAAATTATATAGTCTAACCTGGGCACTAATGCACTGTCGGACACAACCTGAGCCCGGACCTCCTGACCAACACCCGGAAAGCAGACCGCACACTGAGCACATAAGACCCGCCATGGCCTTAGGTCATCATCTCTTCCCTACCTCAGTTTTCAGGCCTCAGAAGCGAGACATTATCTCCAATCACTGCCCAGGGGTGAGTGTGATGCAGAAATCAGAACACCTCCTTACCCATGGTAAGAAACCTTGTGGTTGGCACGTCTTCCAACGTTCAGTGTAGGAGTAACCAGCATTCACCCTGAGGCCCCGCCCATTCTTGAGTGCGACAAGGGCATAAACACGCATTGTGACCCTCAGCATGAGTCCTGTCCTCTAGTAAGTCCTCTCAGTGACTGGATCATTAGATGTCATAATGGGCTTGATATGTCCCTAGGCCCCAAATTTAACCAGATTTCTAATTGTCCAGTCACCCCCGCCAGGGCTCTACTCTGGAATCCCTCATTTGTTGGGACACCTGAGGTTAAAAAGAAAACATCAAAAAAAAAAAAAACGACATCTTCCATCCCACAGAGTGACACCCATCGCTTTGGACTGGGCCAAACCACCAGGGAGTAAGACTCGTCCATTTCCCATGAAGTCACCCAGATATTTCACGACCATGAGTGACACGATATCCAGAGACAAAAACTTGAGCAAGAGCCTCACACTCGCCCTTTTCTCAAATCCCGAAAAGTTCTCCTCATGGTCTGTAGATAACTCCTGCCATACCTATGACCTGAAACATAAGCCAAGTTTGTGTATTCAGACTACTGTCCAAACAGTCCTGGCCTACACAACCTACAGGCTGAGGCCCCTGAAGCCAAACCTGGAGACTGTACTTGCCCTCTCCAAGGGAATTGTGTGTGCCCATTCCAATGGCCACATCCCTTCTAATAGGATAAACCTCCAAAGTCCCTGATCCATCTCATTAGTGGTGGCTTCCCAGGTAAAACAGGGGAAATTTGAGCCGATCTCATCACCTACCTGTACTCAGAACCATAGACAGATGTCCCCAGAGGTAAAAAGGAAAGAACAGGCCCCTAGGCACTAATCATAACCATTGCTTTGGTTTCCAGGCATCTCTCCTCAGAGGCCTGGATTTCAAAACCAGCAATGGCTGTTTCTGAATCACCCATCAGAAAACATCTCATCTACACTTGGGAAACTTGCACGTTGGAGCTGTGTCAAAGCCTCTGTTTAGGAGAACCCTTTAGGGCGCCAGTGCCACCGCTTCATTCCAAGGTCTCCATAGACACAAAAGCACATTAGGACCCATCCATAGGAGAGTCCATTTCAACTCAGCCTCCTCGGTTGCTCCCCCAGATCCAGCAGATCTAACCTGTCTTGTTTCTAGGAAACAATTGGAATGCGAGGTGGGCTACCCAGCCATGCATCCTTAGAACCCTGCTCAGAATCATTGGCCTGGAGCCAAACAACAGGAATCAATTGTCCTGCAGAAGACACTTTGCAGTTTGGAGCTTCTCACAAATCCCATCTTGGGAAAACCCCCATGGCCTCGTGATGCCCCCCTTGGTGAAGTGGCCATCAGGGACAGAAACACCAACTTGAGCGATCGTCTGATCCTCGCCCTGACTTCAGATGCACGAGATCTCGATTCAGGTCTGTAGATTGTGCCATCGCTGATACAAAATCCAGAGACAAAAACCTGAGCAAGCGCCTCAGACTCGCACTTTCTTCATATCCTGAAGTTTTCTTCTCATGGTTTGTAGATCGGGCCTGCCATACCTACGTCCCCAAACCTAAGCTGAGTTTGTGTTTTCAGACTTCTGTCCTCAAAGTCCTGGGCCCCACACCCTCCAGGCTGGGGCCCCTGGAGCCACACATTAGGACTGTGCCTACCAATCCATGGGAATTCTGCCCATTCCATTGTCCAAAACCGTACAAATTAGGAGAAACCTCCAAAGTCCCTGAGGCCATCCCAATAGTGTAGGTCGCCCGGAACAGACAAGGGCTGTCTGACACCAGCTGATAATCTACCTCCACTCATACCATAAATGGATGTCCCCAGAGGAGAAGATTGAACCAGACAGGACCCTAGGCCATAATAGGATCCATTGCCTTGGTTTACAGGCATGTCTCCTCAAAAGCCTGATTCCAATACGAGCATAGGGGTTTTGCTGAGGCAGCCAGCAGAACTCATCTCGTCTCCACAAGGAAACCTGTGCATGGGAGCCATGTCCAAAGCATAGGAGAGTACTTCAGGGTCCCGGTGCCACCGCCCCATTCCAAGGCCCTCATGCACACAAAAACACATTAGAACCCATCCTCAAGAAAGTCCATTTCAACTTAGCAACCCCGGTTGCTCCCGCAGAGCCATCAGATCTAAATTGTCTTTTTGCTAGGATACAATTGCATTGCGAGGCGAGCTTCCCAGTCATCCATCCTCGAACGGTGCTCTGGAGTCATTCCATATGGGATGTCCTGGAGCTGTCCAACAGGTCTCAATTGTCACGCAGAAGGAATCCTTGAAGGGGGCATCCCACAACTCCCAACGTGGGAAAACCACAATGGCCTCGAGGTTCCGCTCCCTTCATGAAGCGGCCGTCATGCACGGAAACTCCAACCTGAGCCAACGTCTGATCCTCGCCCTACTTCAGATGCATGAGTATTGGTTCAGATCTGCAGGGGGTACCTGCCGTGCCCTCGCCTGAAACCCAAGTCTAGCTTGTCTTCTCAGACTTCCTTCCTCACACTCCTGGCCCTGAAGCCCTCACGTTTGGCAATTCCGGACCCACAATGCAGCACTCTGCCTGCACTCTAGAAAAAAATTATTGCCTCATGAGCTGCCCAGGCACCTTCAATGAGGATAAACCTCCACAGCACTCGACTTCACCCAAATTATATAGTCTAACCTGGGCACTAATGCACTGTCGGACACAACCTGAGCCCGGACCTCCTGACCAACACCCGGAAAGCAGACCGCACACTGAGCACATAAGACCCGCCATGGCCTTAGGTCATCATCTCTTCCCTACCTCAGTTTTCAGGCCTCAGAAGCGAGACATTATCTCCAATCACTGCCCAGGGGTGAGTGTGATGCAGAAATCAGAACACCTCCTTACCCATGGTAAGAAACCTTGTGGTTGGCACGTCTTCCAACGTTCAGTGTAGGAGTAACCAGCATTCACCCTGAGGCCCCGCCCATTCTTGAGTGCGACAAGGGCATAAACACGCATTGTGACCCTCAGCATGAGTCCTGTCCTCTAGTAAGTCCTCTCAGTGACTGGATCATTAGATGTCATAATGGGCTTGATATGTCCCTAGGCCCCAAATTTAACCAGATTTCTAATTGTCCAGTCACCCCCGCCAGGGCTCTACTCTGGAATCCCTCATTTGTTGGGACACCTGAGGTTAAAAAGAAAACATCAAAAAAAAAAAAAAAACGACATCTTCCATCCCACAGAGTGACACCCATCGCTTTGGACTGGGCCAAACCACCAGGGAGTAAGACTCGTCCATTTCCCATGAAGTCACCCAGATATTTCACGACCATGAGTGACACGATATCCAGAGACAAAAACTTGAGCAAGAGCCTCACACTCGCCCTTTTCTCAAATCCCGAAAAGTTCTCCTCATGGTCTGTAGATAACTCCTGCCATACCTATGACCTGAAACATAAGCCAAGTTTGTGTATTCAGACTACTGTCCAAACAGTCCTGGCCTACACAACCTACAGGCTGAGGCCCCTGAAGCCAAACCTGGAGACTGTACTTGCCCTCTCCAAGGGAATTGTGTGTGCCCATTCCAATGGCCACATCCCTTCTAATAGGATAAACCTCCAAAGTCCCTGATCCATCTCATTAGTGGTGGCTTCCCAGGTAAAACAGGGGAAATTTGAGCCGATCTCATCACCTACCTGTACTCAGAACCATAGACAGATGTCCCAGAGGTAAAAAGGAAAGAACAGGCCCCTAGGCACTAATCATAACCATTGCTTTGGTTTCCAGGCATCTCTCCTCAGAGGCCTGGATTTCAAAACCAGCAATGGCTGTTTCTGAATCACCCATCAGAAAACATCTCATCTACACATGGGAAACTTGCACGTTGGAGCTGTGTCAAAGCCTCTGTTTAGGAGAACCCTTTAGGGCGCCAGTGCCACCGCTTCATTCCAAGGTCTCCATAGACACAAAAGCACATTAGGACCCATCCATAGGAGAGTCCATTTCAACTCAGCCTCCTCGGTTGCTCCCCCAGATCCAGCAGATCTAACCTGTCTTGTTTCTAGGAAACAATTGGAATGCGAGGTGGGCTACCCAGCCATGCATCCTTAGAACCCTGCTCAGAATCATTGGCCTGGAGCCAAACAACAGGAATCAATTGTCCTGCAGAAGACACTTTGCAGTTTGGAGCTTCTCACAAATCCCATCTTGGGAAAACCCCCATGGCCTCGTGATGCCCCCCTTGGTGAAGTGGCCATCAGGGACAGAAACACCAACTTGAGCGATCGTCTGATCCTCGCCCTGACTTCAGATGCACGAGATCTCGATTCAGGTCTGTAGATTGTGCCATCGCTGATACAAAATCCAGAGACAAAAACCTGAGCAAGCGCCTCAGACTCGCACTTTCTTCATATCCTGAAGTTTTCTTCTCATGGTTTGTAGATCGGGCCTGCCATACCTACGTCCCCAAACCTAAGCTGAGTTTGTGTTTTCAGACTTCTGTCCTCAAAGTCCTGGGCCCCACACCCTCCAGGCTGGGGCCCCTGGAGCCACACATTAGGACTGTGCCTACCAATCCATGGGAATTCTGCCCATTCCATTGTCCAAAACCGTACAAATTAGGAGAAACCTCCAAAGTCCCTGAGGCCATCCCAATAGTGTAGGTTGCCCGGAACAGACAAGGGCTGTCTGACACCAGCTGATAATCTACCTCCACTCATACCATAAATGGATGTCCCCAGAGGAGAAGATTGAACCAGACAGGACCCTAGGCCATAATAGGATCCATTGCCTTGGTTTACAGGCATGTCTCCTCAAAAGCCTGATTCCAATACGAGCATAGGGGTTTTGCTGAGGCAGCCAGCAGAACTCATCTCGTCTCCACAAGGAAACCTGTGCATGGGAGCCATGTCCAAAGCATAGGAGTGTACTTCAGGGTCCCGGTGCCACCGCCCCATTCCAAGGCCCTCATGCACACAAAAACACATTAGAACCCATCCTCAGGAAAGTCCATTTCAACTCACCCAACCCGGTTGCTCCCGCAGAGCCATCAGATCTAAATTGTCTTGTTGCTAGGAGACAATTGCAATGCGAGGCGGGCTTCCCAGTCATCCATCCTCGAACGGTGCTCTGGAGTCATTCCATATGGGATGTCCTGGAGCTGTCCAACAGGTCTCAATTGTCGTGCAGAAGGAATCCTTGAATGGGGCATCCCACAACTCCCAACGTGGGAAAACCTCAATGGCCTCGAGATTCCGCTCCCTTCATAAAGCGGTCGTCATGCACGGAAACTCCAACCTGAGCCAACATCTGATCCTCGCCCTGACTTGAGATGCATGAGTATTGGTTCAGATCTGCAGGGGGTACCTGCCGTGCCCTCGCCCTGAAACCCAAGTCTAGCTTGTCTTCTCAGATTTCCTTCCTCACACTCCTGGCCCTGAAGCCCTCACGTTTGGCAATTCCGGACACACAATGCAGCACTCTGCCTGCACTCTAGAAAAAAATTATTGCCTCATGAGCTGTCCAGGCACCTTCAATGAGGATAAACCTCCACAGCACTCGACTTCACCCAAATTATATAGTCTAACCTGGGCACTAATGCACTGTCGGACACAACCTGAGCCTGGACCTCCTGACCAACTCCCGGAAAGCAGACCGCACACTGAGCACATAAGACCCGCCATGGCCTTCGGTCATCATCTCTTCCCTACCTCAGTTTTCAGGCTTCAGAACCGAGACATTATCTCCAATCACTGCCCAGGGGTGAGTGTGATGCAGAAATCAGAACACCTCCTTACCCATGGTAAGAAACCTTGTGGTTGGCACGTCTTCCAACGTTCAGTGTAGGAGTAACCAGCATTCACCCTGAGGCCCCGCCCATTCTTGAGTGCGACAAGGGCATAAACACGCATTGTGACCCTCAGCATGAGTCCTGTCCTCTAGTAAGTCCTCTCAGTGACTGGACCATTAGATGTCATAATGGGCTTGATATGTCCCTAGGCCCCAAATTTAACCAGATTTCTAATTGTCCAGTCACCCCCCGCCAGGGCTCTACTCTGGAATCGCTCATTTGGTGGGACACCTGAGGTTAAAAAGAAAACATCAAAAAAAAAAAAACCGACATCTTCCATCCCACAGAGTGACCCCCATCGCTTTGGACTGGGCCAAACCACCAGGGAGTAAGACTCGTCCATTTCCCATGAAGTCACCCAGATATTTCACGACCATGAGTGACACGATATCCAGAGACAAAAACTTGAGCAAGAGCCTCACACTCGCCCTTTTCTCAAATCCCGAAATGTTCTCCTCATGGTCTGTAGATAAGTCCTGCCATACCTATGACCTGAAACATAAGCCAAGTTTGTGTATTTAGACAACTGTCCAAACAGTCCTGGCCTACACAACCTACAGGCTCAGGCCTCTGGAGCCAAACCTGAGGACTGTACTTGCCCTCTCCAAGGGAATTGTGTGTGCCCATTCCAATGGCCACATCCCTTCTAATAGGATAAACCTCCAAAGTCCCTGATCCATCTCATTAGTGGTGGCTTCCCAGGTAAAACAGGGGCAATCTGAGCCCATCTCATCACCTACCTGTACTCAGACCCATAGACAGATGTCCCCAAAAGTAAAAAGGAAAGAACAGGCCCCTAGGCACTAATCATAACCATTGCTTTGGTTTCCAGGCCTCTCTCCTCAGAGGCCTGGATTTCAAAACCAGCAATGGCTGTTTCTTGACTCACCCATCAGAAAACATCTCATCTACACATGGGAAACTTGCACGTTGGAGCTGTGTCAAAGCCTCTGTTTAGGAGAACCCTTTAGGGCACCAATGCCAACGCTTCATTCCAAGGTCTCCATAGACACAAAAGCACATTACGACCCATCCATAGGAGAGTCCATTTCAACTCAGCCTCCTCGGTTGCTCCCCCAGATCCAGCAGATCTAACCTGTCTTGTTTCTAGGAAGCAATTGGAATGCGAGGTGGGCTACCCAGCCATGCATCCTTAGAACCCTGCTCAGAATCATTGGCCTGGAGCCAAACAACAGGAATCAATTGTCCTGCAGAAGACACTTTGCAGTTTGGAGCTTCTCACAAATCCCATCTTGGGAAAACCCCCATGGCCTCGTGATGCCCCCCTTCGTGAAGTGGCCATCAGGGACAGAAAAACCAACTTGAGTGATCGTCTGATCCTCGCCCTGACTTCAGATGCACGAGATCTCGATTCAGGTCTGTAGATTGTGCCATCGCTGATACAAAATCCAGAGACAAAAACCCGAGCAAGCGCCTCAGACTCGCACTTTCTTCATTTCCTGAAGTTTTCTTCTCATGGTTTGTAGATCGGGCCTGCCATACCTACGTCCCCAAACCTAAGCTGAGTTTGTGTTTTCAGACTTCTGTCCTCAAAGTCCTGGGCCCCACACCCTCCAGGCTGGGGCCCCTGGAGCCACACATTAGGACTGTGCCTACCAATCCATGGGAATTCTGCCCATTCCATTGTCCAAAACCGTACAAATTAGGAGAAACCTCCAAAGTCCCTGAGGCCATCCCAATAGTGTAGGTCGCCCGGAACAAACAAGGGCTTTCTGACACCAGCTGATAATCTACCTCCACTCATACCATAAATGGATGTCCCCAGAGGAGAAGATTGAACCAGACAGGACCCTAGGCCATAATAGGATCCATTGCCTTGGTTTACAGGCATGTCTCCTCAAAAGCCTGATTCCAATACGAGCATAGGGGTTTTGCTGAGGCAGCCAGCAGAACTCATCTCGTCTCCACAAGGAAACCTGTGCATGGGAGCCATTTCCAAAGCATAGGAGAGTACTTCAGGGTCCCGGTGCCACCGCCCCATTCCAAGGCCCTCATGGACACAAAAACACATTAGGACCCATCCTCAGGAAAGTCCATTTCAACTAAGCCAACCGGGTTGCTCACGCAGAGCCATCAGATCTAAAGTGTCTTGTTGCTAGGAGACAATTTGAATGCGAGGAAGGCTTCCCAGGCATCCATCCTCGAACGGTGCTCTGGAGTCATTCCATATGGGATGTCCTGGAGATGTCCAACAGGTCTCAATTGTCCCGCAGAAGGAATCCTTGAAGGGGGCAACCCACAACTCCCAACGTGGGAAAACCTCAATGGCCTCGAGATTCCGCTCCCTTCATGAAGCAGCCGTCATGCACGGAAACTCCAACCTGAGCCAACGTCTGATCCTCGCCCTGACTTCAGATGCATGAGTATTGGTTCAGATCTGCAGGGGGTACCTGCCGTGCCCTCGCCCTGAAACCTAAGTCTAGCTTGTCTTCTCCGATTTCCTTCCTCACACTCCTGGCCCTGAAGCCCTCACGTTTGGCAATTCCGGACACACAATGCAGCACTCTGCCTGCACTCTAGAAAAAAATTATTGCCTCATGAGCTGCCCAGGCACCTTCAATGAGGATAAACCTCCACAGCACTCGACTTCACCCAAATTATATAGTCTAACCTGGGCACTAATGCACTGTCGGACACAACCTGAGCCCGGACCTCCTGACCAACTCCCGGAAAGCAGACCGCACACTGAGCACATAAGACCCGCCATGGCCTTAGGTCATCATCTCTTCCCTACCTCAGTTTTCAGGCCTCAGAAGCGAGACATTATCTCCAATCACTGCCCAGGGGTGAGTGTGATGCAGAAATCAGAACACCTCCTTACCCATGGTAAGAAACCTTGTGGTTGGCACGTCTTCCAACGTTCAGTGTAGGAGTAACCAGCATTCACCCTGAGGCCCCGCCCATTCTTGAGTGTGACAAGGGCATAAACACGCATTGTGACCCCCAGCATGAGTCCTGTCCTCTAGTAAGTCCTCTCAGTGACTGGACCATTAGATGTCATAATGGGCTTGATATGTCCCTAGGCCCCAAATTTAACCAGATTTCTAATTGTCCAGTCACCCCCCGCCAGGGCTCTACTCTGGAATCCCTCATTTGGTGGGACACCTGAGGTTAAAAAGAAAAATTCAAAAAAAAAAAAAACCGACATCTTCCATCCCACAGAGTGACACCCATCGCTTTGGACTGGGCCAAACCACCAGGGAGTAAGACTCGTCCATTTCCGATGAAGTCACCCAGATATTTCACGACCATGAGTGACACGATATCCAGAGACAAAAACTTGAGCAAGAGCCTCACACTCGCCCTTTTCTCAAATCCCGAAAAGTTCTCCTCATGGTCTGTAGATAAGTCCTACCATACCTATGACTGAAACATAAGCCAAGTTTGTGTATTCAGACAACTGTCCAAACAGTCCTAGCCTACAAAACCTACAGGCTCAGGCCCCTGGAGCCAAACCTGAGGACTGTACTTGCCCTCTCCAAGGGAATTGTGTGTGCCCATTCCAATGGCCACATCCCTTCTAATAGGATAAACCTCCAAAGTCCCTGATCCATCTCATTAGTGGTGGCTTCCCAGGTAAAACAGGGGCAATCTGAGCCCATCTGAGCACCTACCTGTACTCAGACACATAGACAGATGTCCCCAGAGGTAAAAAGGAACGAACAGGCCCCTAGGCACTAATCATAACCATTGCTTTGGTTTCCAGGCCTCTCTCCTCAGAGGCCTGGATTTCAAAACCAGCAACGGCTGTTTCTTGACTCACCCATCAGAAAACATCTCATCTACACATGGAAAACTTGCACGTTGGAGCTGTGTCAAAGCCTCTGTTTAGGAGAACCCTTTAGGGCGCCAATGCCAACGCTTCATTCCAAGGTCTCCATAGACACAATAGCACATTAGGACCCATCCATAGGAGAGTCCATTTCAACTCAGCCTCCTCGGTTGCTCCCCCAGATCCAGCAGATCTAACCTGTCTTGTTTCTAGGAAACAATTTGAATGCGAGGTGGGCTACCCAGCCATGCATCCTTAGAACCCTGCTCAGAATCATTGGCCTGGACCCAAACAATAGGAATCAATTGTCCTGCAGAAGACACTTTGCAGTTTGGAGCTTCTCACAAATCCCATCTTGGGAAAACCCCCATGGCCTCGTGATGCCGCCCTTTCATGAAGGGGCCATCAGGGACAGAAACACCAACTTGAGCGATCGTCTGATCCTCGCCCTGACTTCAGATGCACGAGATCTCGATTCAGGTCTGTAGATTGTGCCATCGCTGATACAAAATCCAGAGACAAAAACCTGAGCAAGCGCCTCAGACTCGCACTTTCTTCATATCCTGAAGAGTTCTTCTCATGGTTTGTAGATCGGGCCTGCCATACCTACGTCCCCAAACCTAAGCTGAGTTTGTGTTTTCAGACTTCTGTCCTCAAAGTCCTGGGCCCCACACCCTCCAGGCTGGGGCCCCTGGAGCCACACATTAGGACTGTGCCTACCAATCCATGGGAATTCTGCCCATTCCATTGTCCAAAACCGTACAAATTAGGAGAAACCTCCAAAGTCCCTGAGGCCATCCCAATAGTGTAGGTCGCCCGGAACAAACAAGGGCTGTCTGACACCACCTGGTAATCTACCTCCACTCATACCATAAATGGATGTCCCCAGAGGAGAAGATTGAACCAGACAGGACCCTAGGCCATATAGGATCCATTGCCTTGGTTTACAGGCATGTCTCCTCAAAAGCCTGATTCCAATACGAGCATAGGGGTTTTGCTGAGGCAGCCAGCAGAACTCATCTCGTCTCCACAAGGAAACCTGTGCATGGGAGCCATGTCCAAATCTTAGGAGAGTACCTCAGGGTCCCGGTACCACCGCCCCATTCCAAGGCCCTCATGGAGACAAAAACACATTAGGACCCATCCTCAGGAAAGTCCATTTCAACTCAGCCACCCCGGTTGCTCCCGCAGAGCCATCAGATCTAAACTGTCTTGTTGCTAGGAGACATTTGGAATGCGAGGCGGAATTCCCAGGCATCCATCCGCGAACGGTGCTCTGGAGTCATTCCATATGGGATGTCCTGGAGCTGTCCAAAATGTCTCAATTGTCCCGCAGAAGGAATCCTTGAAGGGGGCATCCCACAACTCCCAACGTGGGAAAACCTCAATGGCCTCGAGATTCCGCTCCCTTCATCAAGCGGCCGTCATGCTCAGAAACTCCAACCTGAGCCAACGTCTGATCCTCGCCCTGACTTCAGATGCATGAGATATTGGTTCTGATCTGCAGGGGGTACCTGCCGTGCCCTAGCCCTAAAACCAAGTCTAGCTTGTCTTCTCAGACTTCCGTCCTCACACTCCTGGCCCCGAAGCCCTCACGTTTGGCAATTCCGGACCCACAATACAGCACTCTGCCTGCCCTCTAGAAAAAAAATTATTGCCTCATGAACTGCCCAGGCACCTTAAATGAGGGTAAACCTACCAAGCACTCGACTTTACCCAAATTATATAGTCTAACCTGGGCACTACTGCACTGTCAGACACAACCTGAGCCCGGACCTCCTGACCAACACCCGGAAAGCAGACCGCACACTGAGCACATAAGACCTGCAATGGCCTTAGGTCATCATCTCTTCCCTACCTCAGTTTTCAGGCTTCAGAACCGAGACCTTATCTCCAATCACTGCCCAGGGGTGAGTGTGATGCAGAAATCAGAACTCCTCCTTACCCATGGCAAGAACCCTTGTGGTTGGCACGTTGTCCAACGTTCAGTGTAGGAGAAACCAGCATTCACCCTGAGGCCCCGCCCATTCTTGAGTGCGACGAGGGCATACACACGCATTGTGAACCTCAGCATGAGTCCTGTCCTCTAGTAAGTACTCTCAGTGGCTGGACCATTAGATGTCATAATGGACTTGACATGTCCCTAGGCCCCAATTTTTAACCAGATTTCTGATTGTCCAGTCGCCCCTCCCCAGGGCTCTACACTGGAATCCATCACTTGGTGGGACAACTGAGGTGAAAAAAGAAAACAACAACAACAAAAAAAAACGTACTTCTTCCAGCCCACAGAATGACCCCAATCTCTTTGGATGGGGCCAAACCACCAGAGAGTAAGACTCGTCCATTTCCCATGAAGTCACCCAGAAATTCCACGACCATGAGTGACACGATATCCCGAGAGAAAAACTTGAGAAGGAGCCTCACACTCGCCCTTCTTTCAAATCCCGAAAAGTTCTCCTCATGGTCTGTAGATCAGTCCTGCCATACCTATGACCGGAAACATAAGCCGAGTTTGTGTTTTCAGACAACTGTCCAAACAGCCCTGGCCTACACAACCTACAGGCTCAGGCCCCTGGAGCCAAACCTGAGGACTGTACTTGGCCTCTCCAAGGGAATTGTGTGTGCCCATTCCAATGGCCACAACCCTTCTAATAGGATAAACCTCCAAAGTCCCTGATCCATCTCATTAGTGGTGGCTTCCCAGGTAAAACAGTGGCAATCTGAGCCCAACTGAGCACCTACCTGCACTCAGACCCATAGACAGATGTCCCCAGAGGTAAAAAGGAAAGAACAGGCACCTAGGCACTAATCAGATCCATTGCTTTGGTTTCCAGGCATCTCTCCTCAGAGGCCTGGATTTCAAAAGCCGCATATAGCTGTTTCTTGACTCACCCATCAGAAAACATCTCATCTACACATGGGAAACTTGCACGTTGGAGCTGTGTCAAAGCCTCTGTTTAGGAGAACCCTTTAGGGCCCCAGTGCCACCGCTTCATTCCAAGGTCTCCATAGACACAAAAGCACGTTAGGACCCATCCGCAGAAGTCTCCATTTCAACTCAGCGTCCTCGGTTGCTCCCCACAGATCCAGGAGATCTAACCTGTCTTGTTGCTAGGAGACAATTGGAATGCGAGGTGGGCTACCCAGCCATACATCCTTAGAACCCTGCTCAGAATCATTGGCCTGGAGCCAAACAACAGGTCTCAATTGTCCTGCAGAAGACTCTCTGCAGTTTGGAGCTTCTCACAACTCCCATCGTGGGAAAACACCCATGGCCTCGTGATGCCCTGCCCATTCATGAAGGGGCCATCAGGGACAGAAACTCCAAACTGAGCAATCGTCTGATCCTCGCCCTGACTTCAGATGCACCAGATCTCGATTCAGGTCTGTAGATTGTGCCTGCAATGGCCTCACCCAGAAACCTAAGCCTAGCTTGTGTTCTCAGACTTTTGTCGTCAGACTACTGGCCCACAAGCCCTCCAGTTGGGCAATCCAGAACTACAATGCAGCACTCTGCCGGCCCTCCAGAAGAAAAACATTGTCCTCTGGGGCTACCCAGTAACCCCAAATGAGGATCAACCTGCACCGACCTTGGCTGTACCCCAAATACATAGGCTGACCAGGGCACTAATGCCCTTTCTGACACAGCCTGAGCCTGGACCCCCTGGACCCTCCCAGACAGCTGGCCGCACACGGAGCCCATCGAGCCGCCATGGCCTTAGGTCGTCATCTCTTCCCAACCTCGGTTTTCAGGTTTCAGAACCTAGACTTTATCTCCAAACACTGCCCAGGGTTGAAGGTGATTCAGAAATCAGAACTCCTTCCCCATGGCAAGAAACCTTGTGGTTGGCATGTTGTCCAAGGTTCAGTGTAGTTGAAACCAGTGTGGCCCATGAGGCCCCGCCCATGCTCGCGGGCCACATTGGTCACAAACACACATTGTGACGCTCAGGCTGAGCGAGTCCTCAAGTAAGGCCTCAGTGGCTGGTTGAAGAGATAGCATATTGGGCTTGCTATGCCCCTAGGCCCCAATTTTTAACCAGAGTTCGAGGTGTCCCTTCAGTCTTCCCCACGGCTTGGCTTTGGAATTCCTCTTTTGGTGGGACACCTGAGGTAACAAACCTGAAATGAGTCCTCCCATCCCACAGATTGACGAAAAGCAATTGGGAATCAGGCCAACCTCAGAGAGGAAGATTCGTCCATGGCCCATGAGGCCTCCCCGACATTCCACGGCCATCGCTGATAGAAAATCCAGAGACAAAAGCCTGAGCAAGCGCCTCAGACTCGCACTTTCTTCATATCCTGAAGAGTTCTTCTCATGGTTTGTAGATCGGGCCTGCCATACCTACGTCCCCAAACCTAAGCTGAGTTTGTGTTTTCAGACTTCTGTCCTCAAAGTCCTGGGCCACACACGTTCCAGGCTGGGGCCCCTGGAGCCACACATTAGGACTGTGCCTACCAATCCATGGGAATTCTGTCCATTCCATTGTCCAAAATCGTACAAATTAGGAGAAACCTCCAAAGTCCCTGAGGCCATCCCATTAGTGAAGGTCCCCCGGAACAAACAAGGGCTGTCTGACACCAGCTGATAATCTACACCCACTCATATCATAAATGGATGTCCCCAGAGGAGAAGATTGAACCAGACAGGACCCTAGGCCATAATAGGGTCCATTGCCTTGGTTTACAGTCATGTCTCCTCAAAAGCCTGATTCCAATACGAGCATAGGGGTTTTCCTGAGGCACCCAGCAGAACTCATCTCGTCTCCACAAGGAAACCTGTACATGGGAGCCATGTCCAAAGCATAGGAGAGTACTTCAGGGTCCCAGTGCCACCGCCCCATTCCAAGTCCCTCATGGACACAAAAACACATTAGGACCCATCCTCAGGAAAGTCCATTTCAACTCAGCCAACCCGGTTGCTCAAGCAGAGCCAACAGATCTAAAGTGTCTTGTTGCAAGGAGACAATTTGAATGCGAGGCAGGCTTCCCAGTCATCCATCCTCGAACGGTGCTCTGGAATCATTCCATATTGGATGTCCTGGAGCTGTCCAACAGGTCTCAATTGTCCCGCCAAAGGAATCCTTGAAGGGGGCATCCCACAACTCCCAACGTGGGAAAACCTCAATGGCCTCGAGATTCCGCTCCCTTCATGAAGCAGCCGTCATGCACGGAAACTCCAACCTGAGCCAACGTCTGATCCTAGCCCTGACTTCAGATGCATGAGTATTGGTTCAGATCTGCAGGGGGTACCTTCCATGCCCTCGCCCTGAAACCCAAGTCTATCTAGTCTTCTCAGAATTCCGTCCTCACACTACTGGTCCCGAAGCCTTCAAGTTTGGCAATTCCGGACCCACAATGCAGCACTCTGCCTGCCCTCCAAAAAAAAAATTATTGCCTCATGAGCTACCAAGGCACCTTCAATGAGGATAAACCTCCACAGCACTCGACTTCACCCAAATTATATAGTCTAACCTGGGCACTAATGCACTGTCGGACACAACCTGAGCCCGGACCTCCTGACCAACACCCGGAAAGCAGACCGCACACTGAGCACATAAGACCCGCCATGGCCTTAAGTCATCATCTCTTCCCTACCTCAGTTTTCAGGCCTCAGAACCGAGACCTTATCTCCAATCACTGCCGAGGGGTGAGTGTGATGCAGAAATCTGAACTCCTCCTTACTCATGGCAAGAACTCTTGTGGTTGGCGCGTTGTCCAACGTTCAGTGTAGGAGAAACCAGCATTCACCCTGAGGCCCCGCCCATTCTTGACTGTGACGAGGGCATACACACGCATTGTGACCCTCAGCATGAGTCCTGTCCTCTAGTAAGTTCTCTCAGTGGCTGGACCATTAGATGTCATAATGGGCTTGACATGTCCCTAGGCCCCAATTTTTAACCAGATTTCTTGTTGTCCAGTCACCCCTCCCCAGGGCTCTACTCTGGAATCCCTCATTTGGTGGGACACCTAGGATAAAAAAGAAAAAAACAAGAATAAAAAAAAAACGGACTTCTTCCAGCCCACAGAATGACCCCAAAGTCTTTGGACGGGGCCAAACCACCAGAGAGTAAGACTCGTCCATTTCCCATGAAGTCACCCAGAAATTCCACGACCATGAGTGACACGATATCCAGAGACAAAAACTTGAGTAGGAGCCTCACACTCGCCCTTCTTTCAAATCCCGTAGAGTTCTCCTCGTGGTCTGTAGATCAGTCCTGCCATACCTATGACCCGAAACATAAGCCGAGTTGGTGTTTTCAGACAACTGTCCAAACAGCCCTGGCCTACACAACCTACAGGCTCCGGCTCCTGGAGCCAAACCTGAGAACTGTACTTGCCCTCTCCAAGGGAATTTTGTGTGCCCATTCCAATGGCCACAACCCTTCTAATAGGATAAACCTCCAAAGTCCCTGATCCATCTCAATAGTGGTTGCTTCCCAGGAAAAACAGGGGCAATCTGAGCCCAACTGAGCACCTACCTGCACTCAGACCCATACACAGATGTCCCCAGAGGTAAAAAGGAAAGAACAGGCCCCTAGGCACTAATCAGATCCATTGCTTTGGATTCCAGGCATCTCTCCTCAGAGGCCTGGATTTCAAATGCCGCATATAGCTGTTTCTTGACTCACCCATCAGAAAACATCTCATCTACACAAGGGAAACTTGCACGTTGGAGCTGTGTCAAAGCCTCAGTTTAGGAGAACCCTTAAGGGCCCCAGTGCCACCGCTTCATTCCAAGGTCTCCATAGACACAAAAGCACGTTAGGACCCATCCCCAGGGGTGTCCATTTCAACTCAGCGTCCTCGGTTACTCCCCACAGATCCAGGAGATCTAACCTGTCTTGTTGCTAGGAGACAATTGGAATGCGAGGTGGGCTATCCAGCCATCCATCCTTAGAACCCTGCTCAGAATCATTGGCCTGGACCCAAACAACAGGTCTCAATTGTCCTGCAGAAGACTGTCTGCAGTTTGGAGCTTCTCACATCTCCCATCGTGGAAAAACACCCATGGCCTCGTGATGCCCCGCCCATTCATGAGGGGCCATCAGGGACAGAAACTCCAACCTGAGCGATCGTCTGATCCTCGCCCTGACTTCACATGCACGAGATCTCGATTCAGGTCTGTAGATTGTGCCTGCCATGGCCTCACCCAGAAACCTAAGCCTAGCTTGTGTTCTCAGACTTTGGTCGTCAGACTACTGGCCCACAAGCCCTCCAGTTTGGCAATCCACAACTACAATGCAGCACTATGCCGGCCCTCCAGAAGAAAAACATTGTCCTCTGGGGCTACCCAGTAACCCCAAATGAGGATCAACCTGCACCGACCTTGGCTGTACCCCAAATACATAGGCTGACCAGGGCACTAATGCCCTTTCTGACACAGCCTGATCCTGGACCCCCTGGACCCTCCCAGACAGCTGGCCGCACACTGAGCACATCCAGCCGCCATGGCTTTAGGTCGTCATCTCTTCCCAACCTCGGTTTTCAGGTTTCAGAACCTAGACCTCCCTCCAATCACTTCCCAGGGTTGACGGTGATGCAGAAATCAGAACTCCTTCCCCATGGCAAGAAACCTTGTGGTTGGCATGTTGTCCAACGTTCAGTGTAGTTGAAACCAGTGTGGCCCATGAGGCCCCGCCCATGCTCGCAGGCCACATAGATCACAAAAACACATTGTGACGCTCAGGATGAGCCCAGTCCTCAAGTAAGGCCACTCAGTGGCTGGATGAAGAGATAGCATATTCGCTTGCCATGCCCCTAGGCCCCAATTTTTAACCATAGTTCGGGTTGTCCCTTCAGTCTTCCCCACGGCTTGGCTTTGGAATTCCTCTTTTTGTGGGACACCTGAGGTAACAAAACTGAAAGAAGACCTCCTATCCCACAGATTGACGAAAAGCAATTGGGAATCAGGCCAAATCCTCAGAGAGGAAGATTCATCCATGGCCCATGAGGCCTCCCCGACATTCCACGGCCATCGCTGATACAAAATCCAGAGACAAAAGCCTGAGCAAGCGCCTCAGACTCGCACTTTCTTCATATCCTGAAGAGTTCTTCTCATGGTTTGTAGATCGGGCCTACCTTACCAACGTCCCCAAACCTAAGCTGAGTTTGTGTTTTCAGACTTCTGTCCTCAAAGTCTTGGGCCCCACACCCTCCAGACTGGGCCTCTGGAGCCACACATTAGGACTGTGCCTACCAATCCATGGGAATTCTGCCCATTCCATGGTCCAAAATCGTACAAATTAGGAGAAACCTCCAAAGTCCCTGAGGCCATCCCAATAGTGTAGGTCGCCCGGAACAAACAAGGGCTGTCTGACACCAGCTGATAATCGACCTCCACTCATACCATAGATGGATGTCCCCAGAGAAGAAAATTGAACCAGACAGGACCCTAGGCCATAATAGGATCCATTGCTTTGGGTTACAGGCATGTGTCCTCAAAAGCCTGATTCCAATAGGAGCATAGGGGTTTTACAGAGGCACCCATCAGAACTCATCTCGTCTCCACAAGGAAACCTGTGCAAGGGAGCCATGTCCAAAGCTTAGGAGAGTACTTCAGGGTCCCGGTGCCACCGCCCCATTCCAAGGCCCTCATGGACACAAAAACACATTAGGACCCATCCTCACGAAAGTCCATTTCAACTCATCCACCCCGGTTGCTCCGGCAGAGCCATCAGATCTAAACTGTCTTGTTGCTAGGAGACAATTGGAATGCGAGGCGGGCTTCCCAGGCATCCATCCGCGAACGGTGCTCTGGAGTCATTCCATATGGGATGTCCTGGAGCTGTCCAACAGGTCTCAATTGTCCCGCAGGAGGAATCCTTGAAGGGGGCATCCCACAACTCCCAACGTGGGAAAACCCACATGGCCTCGTGATGCCCCCCCCCATTCATGAAGGGGCCATCAGGGACAGAAACTCCAACCTTAGCGATCGTCTGATCCTCGCCCTGACTTCACATGCACGAGATCTCGATTCAGGTCTGTAGATTGTGCCTGCCATGGCGTCACCCAGAAACCTAAGCCTAGCTTGTGTTCTCAGACTTTTGTCGTCAAACTCCTGGCCCACAAGCCCACCAGTTTGGCAATCCAGAACTACAATGCAGCACTCTGCCGGCCCTCCAGAAGAAAAAAATTGTCCTCTGTGGCTACCCAGTAACCCCAAATGAGGATCAACCTGCACCGACCTTGGCTGTACCCCAAATACATAGGCTGACCAAGGCACTAATGCCTTTTCTGACACAGCCTGAGCCTGGACTCCCTGGCCCGTCCCAGACAGCTAGCCGCACACTGAGCATATCCAGCCTCCGTGGCCTTAGGTCGTCATCTCTTCCCAACCTCGGTTTCCAGTTTTCAGAACCTAGACCTTATCTCCAATCACTGCCCAAAGTTGAAGGTGATGCAGAAATCAGAAGTCCTTCCCCATGCAAGAAACCTTGTGGTGGCATGTTGTCCAACGTTCAGTGTCGTTGAAACCAGTGTGGCCCATGTGGCCCCGCCCATGCTCGCGGGCCACATTGGTCACAAACACACATTGTGACCCTCAGGCTGAGCCCAGTGCTCTTAAGGCCACTCAGTGGCTGGATGAAGAGATAGCATATTGGGCTAGGCATGCCCTTAGGCCCCAATTTTTAACCACAGTTCGGGTCTTCCCTTCAGTCTTCCGCACGGCTTTGCTTTGGAATTCCTCTTTTGGTGGGACACCTGAGCTAACAAACCTGAAATGAGTCCTCCCATCCCACAGTTTGACAAAAAGCAATTGGGAATCGGGCCAAAACCTCAGAGAGGAAGATTCGTCCATGGCCCATGAGGCCTTCCCGACATTCAACGGCCATCGCTGAAACAAAATTCAGAGACAAAAGCCTGAACAAGCGACTCAGTCTCGCACTTTCTTCATATCATGAAGAGTTCTTCTCATGGTTTGTAGATCGGGTCTGCCATACTTACGTCCCCAAACCCAAGCTGAGTTTGCTTTCAGACAACTGTCCAAACAGCCCTGGCCTACACAACCTACAGGCTCAGGCCCCTGGAGCCAAACCTGAGGACTGTACTTGCCCTCTCCAAGGGAATTGTGTGTGCCCATTCCAATGGCCACAACCTTTCTAATAGGATAAACCTCCAAAGTCCCTGATCCATCTCAATAGTGGTGGCTTCCCAGGAAAAACAGAGGCAATATGAGCCCAAATGAGCACCTACCTGCACTCAGACCCATAGACAGATGTCCCCAGAGGTAAAAAGGAAAGAAATGGCCCCTAGGCACTAATCAGATCCATTGCTTTTGTTTCCAGGCATCTCTCCTCAGAGGCCTGGATTTCAAAAGCAGCATATAGCTGTTTCTTGATTCACCCATCAGAAAACATCTCATCTACACATGGGAAACTTGCACGTTGGAGCTGTGTCAAAGCCTCTGTTTAGGAGAACCCTTTAGGGCCCCAGTGCCACCGCTTCATTCCAAGGTCTCCATAGACACAAAAGCACGTTAGGACCCATCCCAGGGGTGTCCATTTCAACTCAGCATCTCGGTAGCTCCCCAGAGATCCAGGAGATCTAACCTGTCTTGTTGCTAGGAGACAATTGGAATGCGAGGTGGGCTACCCAGCCATCCATCCTTAGATCCCTGCTCAGAATCATTGGCCTGGAGCCAAACAACAGGTCTCAATTGTCCTGCAGAAGACTCTCTGCAGTTTGGAGCTTCTCACAACTCAGATAGGGGGAAAACCACCATGGCCTCGTATGCCCAACCATTCATGAAGGGGCCATCAGGGACAGAAACTCCAACCTGAGCGATCGTCTGATCCTCACCCTGACTTCAGATGCACGAGATCCCGATTCAGGTCTGTAGATTGTGCCTGCCATGGCCTCACCCAGAAACCTAAGCCTAGCTTGTGTTCTCAGACATTTGTCGTCAGACTACTGGCCCACAAGCCCTCCATTTTGCAATCCAGAACTACAATGCAGCACTCTGCCTGCCCTCCAGAAGAAAAACATTGTCCTCTGGGACTACCCAGTAACCCCAAGTGAGGATCAACCTGCACCTAACTTGGCCATGGCTTTACCCCAAATACATAGGCTGTCCAGGGCACTAATGCCCTTTCTAACACAGCCTGAGCCTGGAACCCCTGGCCCCTCCCAGACAGCTGGCCGCACACTGAGCACATCGAGCCGCCATGGCCTTAGGTCGTCATCTCTCCCAACCTAGGTTTTCAGGTTTCAGAACCTAGACCTTATCTCCAATCACTGCCCAAGGTTGAAGGTGATGCAGAAATCAGAACTCCTTCCCCATGGCAAGAAACCTTGTGGTTGGCATGTTGTGCAACGTTCAGTGTAGTTGAAACCAGTGTGGCCCATGAGGTCCCGCCCATGCTCGCGGGCCACAGTGGTAACAAACACACATTGTGACCCTCAGGCTGAGCCCAGTCCTCAAGTAAGGCCACTCAGTGGCTGGATGAAGAGATAGCATATTGGGCTTGCCATGCCCTTAAGCCCCAACTTTTAACCATATTTCAGGATGTCCCTTCAGTCTTCCCCACGACTTGGATTTGGAATTCCTATTTTGGTCGGACACCTGAGGTATCAAACCTGAAAGGAGACCTCCCATCCCACAGAATGACGAAAGCAATTGGGAATCGGGCCAAATCCTCAGAGAGGAAGATTCGTCCATGGCCCATGAGGCCTCCCTGACATTCCACGGCCATCGCTGATACAAAATCCAGAGACAAAAGCCTGAGCAAGCGCCTCAGACTCGCACTTTCTTCATATCCTGAAGAATTCTTCTCATGGTTGGTCGATCGGGCCTGCCATACCTACATCCCCAAACCTAAGCTGAGTTTGTGTTTTCAGACTTCTGTCCTCAAAGTCTTGGGCCACACACCCTCCAGGCTGGGTGCCTGAAGCCAGACATTAGGACTGTGCCTACCAATCCATGGGAATTCTGACAATTCTATGGTCCAAAATCGTACAAATTAGGAGAAACCTCCAAAGTCCCTGAGGACATCCCAATAGTGTAGGTCGCCCGGAACAAACAAGGGCTGTCTGACACCAGCTGATAATCGACCTCCACTCATACCATAGATGGATGTCCCCAGAGAAGAAGATTGAACCAGACAGGACCCTAGGCCATAATAGGATCCATTGCTTTGGGTTACAGGCATGTGTCCTCAAAAGCCTGATTCCAATACGAGCATAGGGGTTTTCCTGAGGCACCCATCAGAACTCATCTCGTCTCCACAAGGAAACCTGTGCATGGGAGCCATGTCCAAAGCTTAGGAGAGTACTTCAGGGTGCCGGTGCTACCGCCCCATTCCAAGGCCCTCATGGACACAAAAACACATTAGGACCCATCCTCAGGAAAGTCCATTTCAACTCAGCCACCCCGGCTGCTCCGGCAGAGCCATCAGATCTAAACTGTCTTGTTGCTAGGAGACAATTGGAATGCGAGGCGGGCTTCCCAGGCATCCATCCGCGAACGGTGCTCTGGAGTCATTCCATATGGGATGTCCTGGAGCTGTCCAACAGGTCTCAATTGTCCCGCAGAAGGAATGCTTGAAGGGGGGATCCCACAACTCCCAACGTGGGAAAACCTCAATGGCCTCGAGATTCCGCTCCCTTCATGTAGCGGCCGTCATGCAGAGGAACTCCAACCTGAGCCAACGTCTGATCCTCGCCCTGACTTCAGATGTATGAGATATTGGTTCAGATCTGCAGGGGGTACCTGCCGTGCCCTCGCCCTGAAACCCAAGTGTAGCTTGTCTTCTCACACTTCCGTCCTCACACTCCTGGCCCCGAAGTCCTAAAATTTGGCAATTCCGGACCCACTATGCAGCACTCTGCCGGCCCTCTAGAAAAAAAAAAAAATTATTGCCTCATGAGCTACCCAGGCACATTAAATGAGGATAAACCTACACAGCAAACGACCTTACCCAAATTATATAGTCTAACTTGGGCACTAATGCACTGTCGAAGACAACCTGAGCCCGGACCTCCTGACCAACACCCAGAAAGCTGACCGCACACTGAGCACATAAAACCCGCCATGGCCTTAGGTCATCATCTCTTCCCTACCTCAGTTTTCAGGCTTCAGAACCGAGACCTTATCTCCAATCACTGCCCAGGGGTGAATGTGATGCAGAAATCAGAACTCCTCCTTACCCATGGCAAGAACCCTTGTGGTTGGCACGTTGTCCAACGTTCAGTGTAGGAGAAACCAACATTCACCCTGAGGCCCCGCCCATTCTTGAGTGGGACGAGGGCATACACACGCATTGTGAACCTCAGCATGAGCCCTGTCCTCTAGTAACTCCTCTTAGTGGCTGGACCTTTAGATGTCATAATGGGCTTGACATGTCCCTAGGCCACAATTTTTAAACAGATTTCTGACTGTCCAGTCGCTCCTCCCCAGAGCTCTACTGTGGAATCCCTCATTTAGTGGGACACCTGATGTTAAAAAAGAAAACAACAACACAACAACAACAACAACAACAACAAAAAAAAAAACGGACTTCTTCCAGCTCACAGAATGACCCCAAACTCTTTGGACGGGGCCAAACCACCAGAGAGTAAGACTCGTCCATTTCCCATGAAGTCACCCAGAAATTCCACGACCATGAGTGACACGATATCCAGAGACAAAAACTTGAGCAGGAGCCTCACACTCGCCCTTCTTTCAAATCCAGAAGAGTTCTCCTCATTGTCTGTAGATCAGTACTGCCATACCTATGACCCGAAACATAAGCCGAGTTTGTGTTTTCAGACAACTGTCCAAACAGCCCTGGCCTAAACAACCTACAGGCTCAGGCCCCTGGAGCCAAACCTGAGGACTGTACTTGCCCTCTCCAAGGGAATTGTGTGTGCCCATTCCAATGGCCACAACCCTTCTAATAGGATAAACCTCCAAAGTCCCTGATCCATCTCAATAGTGGTGGCTTCCCAGGAAAAACAGGGGCAATCTGAGCCCTACAGAGCACCTACCTGCACTCAGACCCATAGACAGATGTCCCCAGAGGTTAAAAGGAAAGAACAGGCCCCTAGGCACTAATCAGATCAATTACTTTGGTTTCCAGGCATCTCTCCTCAGATGCCTGGATTTCAATAGCAGCATATAGCTGTTTCTTGACTCACCCATCAGAAAACATCTCATCTACACATGGGAAACTTGCACGTTGGAGCTGTGTGAAAGCCTCTGTTTAGGAGAACCCTATAGGGTTCCAGTGCCACCGCTTCATTCCAAGGTCTCCGTAGACACAAAAGCACATTAGGACCCATCCTTAGGGGTGTCCATTTCAACTCAGCGTCCTCGGTTGCAGCCCACAGATCCAGGAGATCTAACCTGTCTTGGTGCTAGGAGAAAATTGGAATGCGAGGTGGGCTACCCAGCCATCCATCCTTAGAACCATGCTCAGAAACATTGGCCTGGAGCCAAGCAACAGGTCTCTATTGACCTGCAGAAGACTCTCTGCTTTTTGGAGCTTCTCACAACTCCCATAGTGGGAAAACCCCCATGGCCTCGTGATGCCCCCCCCCATTCATGAAGGGGCCATCAGTGACAGAAACTCCAACCTGCGCGATCGTCTGATCCTCGCCCTGACTTCACATGCACGAGATCTCGATTCAGGTCTGTAGATTGTGCCTGCCATGGCCTCACCCAGAAACCTAAGCCTAGCTTGTGTTCTCAGACTTTTGTCGTCAGATTACTGGCCCACAAGCCCTCCAGTTTGGCAATCAAGAACTACAATGCAGCACTCTGCCTGCCCGCCAGAAGAAAACCATTGTCCTCTGGGGCTACCCAGTAACTCCAAATGAGGATCAACCTGCACCGACCTTGGCTGTACCCCAAACACATAGGCTGACCAGGGCACTAATGCCCTTTCTGACACAGCCTGAGCCTGGACTCCCTGGCCCGTCCCAGACAGCTGGCCGCACACTGAGCACATCGAGCCTCCGTGGCCTTAGGTCGTCATCTCTTCCCAAACTCGGTTTCCAGGTTTCAGAACCTAGACCTTATCTCCACTCACTGTCCAAGGTTGAAGGTGATGCAGAAATCAGAACTCCTTCCTCATGGCAAGAAAACTTGTGGTTGGCATGTTGTCCAACATTCAATGTGTTTGAAACCAGTGTGGCCCATGTGGCCCCGCCCATGCTCGCGGGCCACATTGGCCACAAACACACATTGTGACCCTCAGGCTGAGCCCAGTCCTCAAGTAAGGCCACTCAGTGTCTGGATGAAGAGATAGCATATTGGGCTTGCCATGCCCCTAGGCCGTAATTTTTAACCATAGTTCGGGTTGTCCCTTCAGTCTACCCACGGCTTTGCTTTGGAATTCCTCTTTTGGTGGGACACCTGAGGTAACAAACCTGAAATGAGTCCTCCGATCCCACAGATTGACGAAAAGCAATTGGGAATCGGGCCAAAACCTCAGAGAGGAAGATTCGTCCAAGGCCCATGAGGCCTCCCCGACATTCCACGGCCATCGCTGATACAAAATCCAGAGACAAAAGCCTGAGCAAGCGAATCAGACTCGCACATTCTTCATATCCTGAAGAATTCTTCTCATGGTTTGTAGATCGGGCCTGCCATACCTACGTCCCCAAACCTAAGCTGAGTTTGTTTTCAGACAACTGTCCAAACAGCCCTGGCCTACACAACCTACAGGCTCAGGCCCCTGGAGCCGAACCTGAGGACTGTACTTGCCCTTTCCAAGGGAATTGTTTGTGCCCATTCCAATGGCCACAACCCTTCTAACAGGTTAAAACTCAAAAGTCCCTGATCTATCTCAATAGTGGTGACTTCCCAGGAAAAACAGGGGCAATCTGAGCCCAAATGAGCCCCTACCTGCACTCAGACCCATACACAGATGTCCTCAGAGTAAAAAGGAAAGAACAGGCCCCTAGGCACTAATCAGATCCATTGCTTTGGTTTCCAGGCATCTCTCCTCAGAGGCCTGGATTTCAAAAGCAGCATATGGCTGTTTCTTGACTCACCCATCAGAAAACATCTCATCTACACATGGGAAACTTGCACGTTGGAGCTGTGTCAAAGCCTCTGTTTAGGAGAACCCTTTAGGGCCCCAGTGCCACCGCTTCATTCCAAGGTCTCCATAGACACAAAAGCACATTCGGACCCATCCCCAGGGGTGTCCAGTTCAACTCAGCATCATCGGTAGCTCCCCACAGATCCAGGAGATCTAACCTGTCTTGTTGCTAGGAGACAATTGGAATGCGAGGTGGGCTACCCAGCCATCCATCCTTAGAACCCTGCTCAGAATCATTGGCCTGGAGCCAAACAACAGGTCTCAATTGTCCTGAAGAAGACTCTCTGCAGTTTGGATCTTCTCACAACTCCCATCGTGGGAAAACCCCCATGGCCTCGTGATGCCCCCCCCCATTCATGAAGGGGCCATCAGGGACAGAAACTCCAACCTGAGCGATCGTCTGATCCTTGCCCTGTCTTCAGATGCACGAGATCTCGATTCAGGTCTGTAGATTGTGCCTGCCATAGCCTCAAACAGAAACCTAAGCTTAGCTTGTTTTCTCAGACTTTTGTCGTCAGACTACTGGCCCACAAGCCCTCCAGTTTGGCAATCCAGAACTACAATGCAGCACACTGCCTGCCCTCCAGAAGAAAAACATTGTCCTCTGGGGCTACCCAGTAACGCCAAATGAGGATCAACCTGCACCGACCTTGGCTGTACCCCAAATACATAGGCTGACCAGGGCACTAATGCCCTTTCTGACACAGCCTGAGCCTGGACCCCCTGGCCCTCCCAGACAGCTGGCCACACACTGAGCACATCGAGCCTCCATGGCCTTAGGTCGTCATCTCTTCCCAACCTCGGTTTTCAGGTTTCAGAACCTAGACCTTATCTCCAATCACTGTCCATCTTGAAGGTGATGCAGAAATCAGAACTCCTTCCCCATGGCAAGAAACCTTGTGGTTGGCATGTTGTCCAACGTTCAGTGTCGTTGAAACCAGTGTGGACCATGTGGCCCCGCCCATGCTCGCGGGCCACATTGGCCACAAACACACATTGTGACCCTCAGGCTGAGCCCAGTCCTCAAGTAAGGCCACTCAGTGGCTGAATGAAGAGATAGCATATTGGGCTTACCATGCCCCTAGGCCCCAATTTTTAACCATAGTTCGGGTTGTCCCTTCAGTCTTCCCCACGGCTTGGCTTTGGAATTCCTCTTTTGGTGGGACACCTGAGGTAACAAAACTGAAATGAGTCCTCCCATCCCACAGATTGACGAAAAGCAATTGGGAATCGGGCCAATCCTCAGAGAGGAAGATTCGTCCAAGGCCCATTAGGCCTCCCCAACATTCCACGGCCATCACTGATACAAAATCCAGAGACAAAAGCCTGAGCAATCGCCTCAGACTCGCACTTTCTTCATATCCTGTAGAGTTTTTCTCATGGTTTGTAAATCGGGCCTGCCATACCTACATCCCAAAACCTAAGCTGAGTTTGTGTTTTCAGACTTCTGTCCTCAAAGTCTTGGGCCACACACCTTCCTTGCTGGGCCCCTGGAGCCACACATTAGGACTGTGCCTACCAATCCATGGGAATCCTGCCCATTCCATGGTCCAAAATCGTACAAATTAGGAGAAACCTCCAACGACCCTAAGGCCATCCCAATAGTGTGGGTCGCCAGAAACAAACAAGGGGTGTCTGACACCAGCTGATAATCGACCTCCACTCATACCATAGATGGATGTCCCCTGAGAAGAAGATTGAACCAGACAGGACCCTAGGCCATAATAGGATCCATTGCTTTGGGTTACAGGCATGTGTCCTCAAAAGCCTGATTCCAATACGAGCATAGGGGTTTTCCTGAGGCACCCATCAGAACTCATCTCGTCTCCGCAAGACAACCTGTGCATGGGAGCCATGTCCAAAGCTTAGGAGAGTACTTCAGGGTCCCGGTGCCACCGCCCCATTCCAAGGCCCTCATGGACACAAAAGCACATTAGGACCCATCCTCGGGAAAGTCCATTTCAACTCAGCCACCAAGGTTGCTCCCGCAAAGCCATCAGATCTAAACTGTCTTGTTGCTAGGAGACAATTGGAATGCGAGGCGGGCTTCCCAGGCATCCATCCGCGAACGGTGCTCTGGAGTCATTCCGTATGGGATGTCCTTGAGCTGTCCAACAGGTCTCAATTGTCCCGAAGAAGGAATCCTGGAAGGGGGCATCCCACAACTCCCAACGTGGGAAAACCTCAATGGCCTCGAGATTCCGCTCCCTTCATGAAGCGGCCGTCATGCTCAGAAACTCCCACCTGAGCCAACGTCTGATCCTCACCCTGACTTCAGATGCATGAGATATTGGTTCAGATCTGCAGGGGGTACCTGCCGTGCCCTCGCCCTGAAACCCAAGTCTAGCTTGTCTTCTCAGACTTCCGTCCTCACACTCCTGGCCCCAAAGCCCTCAAGTTTGGCAATTCCGGACCCACAATGCAGCACTCTGCCTGCCCTCTAGTAAAAAAATTATTGCCTCATGAGCTGCCCAGGCACCTTAAATGAGGGTAAACCTACACAGCACTCGACTTTACCCAAATTATATAGTCTAACCTGGGCACTAATGCACTGTCGAACACAACCTGAGCCCGGACCTCCTGACCAACACCCAGAAAGCTGACCGCACACTGAGCACATAAAACCCGCCATGGCCTTAGGTCATCATCTCTTCCCTACCTCACTTTTCAGGCTTCAGAACCGAGACCTTATCTCCAATCACTGCCCAGGGGTGAGTGTGATGCAGAAATCAGTACTCCTCCTTACCCATGGCAAGAACCCTTGTGGTTGGCACGTTGTCCAACGTTCAGTGTAGGAGAAACCCTGAGGCCCCGCCCATTCTTGAGTGCGACGAGGGCATACACACGCATTGTGACCCTCAGCATGAGTCCTGTCCTCTAGTAAGTCCTCTCAGTGGCTGGACCATTTGATGTCATAATGGGCTTGACATGTCCCTAGGCCCCAATTTTTAACCAGATTTCTGATTGTCCAGTCGCCCCTCCCCAGGGCTCTACTCTCAAATCCCTCATTTGGTGGGACACCCGAGGTTAAAAAAGAAAACAACAACAACAAAAAAAAAAAAAAAACGGACTTCTTCCAGCCCACAGAATGACCCCAAACTCTTTGGACGGGGCAAACCACCAGAGAGTAAGACTCGTCCATTTCCCATGAAGTCACCCAGAAATTCCACGACCATGATTGACACGATATCCCGAGACAAAAACTTGAGCAGAAGCCTCACACTCGCCCTTCTTTCAAATCCCGAAGCGTTCTCTTCATGGTCGGTAGATCAGTCCTAGCATACCTATGACCTGAAACATAAGCCGAGTTTGTGTTTTCAGACAACTGTCCAAAAAGGGCTGGCCAACACAACCTACAGGCTAAGGCCCCTGGAGCCAAACCTGAGGACTGTACTTGCCCTCTCCAAGGGCATTGTGTGTGCCCATTCCAATGGCCACAACCCTTCTAATAGGATAAACCTCCAAAATCCGTGATATATCTCAATAGTGGCGGCTTCCCAGGAAAAACAGGGGCAATCTGAGCCCAAATGAGCCCCTACCTGGACTCAGACCCATAGAGAGATGTCCCCAGAGGTAAAAAGGAAAGAACAGGCACCTAGGCACTAATCAGATCCCTTGCTTTGGTTTCCAGGCATCTCTCCTCAGAGGCCTGGATTTCAAAAGCAGCATATAGCTGTTTCTTGACTCACCCATCAGAAAACATCTCATCTACACATGGGAAACTTGCACGTTGGAGCTGTGTCAAAGCCTCTGTTTAGGAGAACCCTTTAGGGCCCCAGTGCCACCGCTTCATTCCAAGGTCTCCATAGACACAAAAGCACATTCGGACCCATCCCCAGTGGTGTCCATTTCAACTCAGCATCCTCGGTAGCTCCCCACAGATCCAGGAGATCTAACCTGTCTTGTTGCTAGGAGACAATTGGAATGCGAGGTGGGCTACCCAGCCATCCATCCTTAGAACCCTGCTCAGAATCATTGGCCTGGAGCCAAACAACAGGTCTCAATTGTCCTGAAGAAGACTCTCTGCAGTTTGGAGCTTCTCACAACTCCCATCGTGGGAAAACTCCCATGGCCTCGTGATGCCCCCCCATTCATGAAGGGGCCATCAGGGACAGAAACTCCAATCTGAGCTATCATCTGATCCTCGCCCTGACTTGAGATGCACCAGATCTCGATTCAGGTCTGTAGATTGTGCCTGCCATAGCCTCACCCAGAAACCTTAGCCTAGCTTGTGTTCTCAGACTTTTGTCGTCAGACTACTGGCCCACAAGCCCTCCAGTTTGGCAATCCAGAACTACAATGCAGCACTCCGCCTGCCCTCCAGATAAAAAACATTGTCCTCTGGGGCTACCCAGGAACCCCAAATGAGGATCAACCTGCACCGACCTTGCCTGTACCCCAAATACATAGGCTGACCAGGGCACTAATGCCCTTTCTGACACAGCCGGAGCCTGGACCCCCTGGCCTCTCCCAGACAGCTGGCCGCACACTGAGCACATCGAGCCGCCATGGCCTTAGGTCGTCATCTCTTCCCAACCTTGGTTTTAGGGTTTCAGAACCTAGACCTTATCTCCAATCACTGTCCATGTTGAAGGTGATGCAGAAATCAGAACTCCTTCCCCATGGCAAGAAACCTTGTGGTTGGCATGTTGTCCAACGTTCAGTGTCGTTGAAACCAGTGTGGCCCATAAGGCCCCGCCCATGCTTGCAGGCCACATTGGCCACAAACACACATTGTGACCCTCAGGCTGAGCCCAGTCCTCAAGTAAGGCCACTCAGTGGCTGGATGAAGAGATAGCATATTGGGCTTGCCATGCCCCTAGGCCCCAATTTTTAACCATAGTTCGGGTTGTCCCTTCAGTCTTCCCCACGGCTTGGCTTTGGAATTCCTCTTTTGGTGGGACACCTGAGGTAACAAAACTGAAATGAGTCCTCCCATCCCACAGATTGACGAAAAGCAATTGGGAATCGGGCCAAATCCTCAGAGAGGAAGATTCGTCCATGGCCCATGAGGCCTCCCCGACATTCCATGGCCATCACTGATACAAAATCCAGAGACAAAAGCCTGAGCAATCGCCACAGACTCACACTTTCTTCATATCCTGTAGAGTTCTTCTCATGGTTTGTAGATCGGGCCTGCCATACCTACGTCCCCAAACCTAAGCTGAGTTTGTGTTTTCAGACTTCTGTCCTCAAAGTCTTGGGCCACACACCCTCCAGGCTGAGCCCCTGGAGCCACACATTAGGACTGTGCCTACCAATCCATGGGAATTCTGCCCATTCCATGGTCCAAAATCATACAAATTAGGAGAAACCTCCAATGACCCTTAGGCCATCCCAATAGTGTGGGTCGCCCGGAATAAACAAGGGGTGTCTGACACCAGCTGATAATCGACCTCCACTCATACCATAGGTGGATGTCCCCAGAAAAGAAGATTGAACCAGACAGGACCCTAGGCCATAATAGGATCCATTGCTATGGGTTACAGGCATGTGTCCTCAAAAGCCTGATTCCAATACGGGCATTGGGGTTTTCCTGAGGCACCCATCAGAACTCATCTCGTCTCCACAAGGAAACCTGTGCATGGGAGCCATGTCCAAAGCTTAGGAAAGTACTTCAGGGTGCCGGTGCCACCGCCCAATTCCAAGGCCCTCATGGACACAAAAACACATTAGGACCCATCCTCAGGAAAGTCCATTTCAACTCAGCCACCGAGGTTGCTCCCGCAGAGCCATCAGATCTAAACTGTCTTGTTTTTAGAAGACAATTGGAATGCGAGGCGGGCTTCCCATGCATCCATCCGCGAACGGTGCTCTGGAGTCATTCCATATGGGATGTCCTGGAGCTGTCAACAAGTCTCAATTTTCCGGAAAAAGGAATCCTGGAAGGGAGCATCCCACAACTCCCAACGTGGGAAAACCTCAATGGCCTCGAAATTCTGCTCCCTTTATGAAGCGGCCGTCATGCTCAGAAACTCCCACCTGAGCCAACGTCTAATCCTTGCCCTGACTTCAGATGCATGAGATATTGGTTCAGATCTGCAGGGGGTACCTGCCGTGCCCTCGCCCTGAAACCCAAGTCTAGCTTGTCTTCTCTGACTTCCGTCCTCACATTCCTGGCCCCAAAGCCCTCAAGTTTGGCAATTCCGGACCCAGAATGCAGCACTCTGCCTGCCCTCTAGAAAAAAAATTATTGCCTCATGAGCTGCCCAAGCACCTTAAATGAGGGTAAACCTACACAGCAATCGACTTTACCCAAATTATATAGTCTAACCTGGGCACTAATGCACTGATAACACATCCTGAGCCCGGACCTCCTGACCAACACCCAGAAAGCTGAACGCACACTGAGCACATAAATCCCGCCATGGCCTTAGGTCAACATCTCTTCCCTACCTCAGTTTTCAGGCTTCAGAACCGAGACCTTATCTCCAATCACTGCCCAGGGGTGAGTCTGATGCAGAAATCAGAACTCCTCCTTACCCATGGCAAGAACCCTTGTGGTTGGCACGTTGTCCAACGTTCAGTGTAGGAGAAACCCTGAGGCCCCGCCCATTCTTGAGTGCGACGAGGGCATAAACACGCATTGTGACCCTCAGCATGAGTCCTGTCCTCTAGTAAGTCCTCTCAGTGGCTGGACCATTAGATTTCATAATGGGCTTGTCATGTCCCTAGGCCCCAATTTTTAACCAGATTTCTGATTGTCCAGTCGCCCGTCCCCAGGGCTCTACTCTGAAATCCCTCATTTGGTGGGACACCTGAGGTTAAAAAAGAAAACAAAAACAACAACAAAATAAAACGGACTTCTTCCAGCCCACAGAATGAAACCTAACTCTTTGGACGGGGCCAAACCACCAAAGAGTAAGACTCGTCCATTTCCCATGAAGTCACCCAGAAATTCCACGACCATGAGTGACACGATATCCAGAGACAAAAACTTGAGAAGGAGCCTCACACTCGCCCTTCTTTCAAATCCAGAAAAGTTCTCCTCATGGTCTGTAGATCTGTCCTGCCATACCTATGACCTGAAACCTAAGCCGAGTTTGTGTATTCAGACAACTGTCCAAACAGCCCTGGCCTACACAACCTACAGGCTAAGGCTCCTGGAGCCAAACCTGAGGACTGTACTTGCCCTCTCCAAGGGCATTGTGTGTGCCCATTCCAATGGCCACAACACTTCTAATAGATAAACCTCCAAAGTCCCTGATCCATCTCAATAGTGGTTGCTTTCCAGGAAAAACAGGGGCAATCTGAGCCCTACAGAGCACCTACCTGCACTCAGACCCATAGACAGATGTCCCCAGAGGTAAAAAGGAAAGAACAGGACCCTAGGCACTAATCAGATCCATTGCTTTGGTTTCCAGGCATCTCTCCTCAGAGGCCTGGATTTCAAAAGCAGCATATAGCTGTTTCTTGACTCACCCATCAGAAAACATCTCATCTACACATGGGAAATTTGCACGTTGGGCTGTGTCAAAGCCTCTGTTTAGGAGAACCCTTTAGGGCCCCAGTGCCACCGCTTCATTCCAAGGTCTCCATAGACACAAAAGCACATTCGGACCCATCCCCCGGGGTGTCCAGTTCAACTCAGCATCCTCGGTAGCTCCCCACAGATCCAGGAGATCTAACCTGTCTTGTTGCTAGGAGACAATTGGAATGCGAGGTGGGATACCCAGCCATCCATCCTTAGAACCCTGCTGAGAATCATTGGCCTGGAGCCAAACAACAGGTCTCAATTGTCCTGCAGAAGACTCTCTGCAGTTTGGAGCTTCTCACAACTCCCATCGTGGGAAAACCCCCATGGCCTCGTGATGCCCCCCCATTCATGAAGGGGCCATCAGGGACAGAAACTCCAACCTGAGCGATCGTCTGATCCTCGCCCTGACTTCAGATGCACCAGATCTCGATTCAGGTCTGTAGATTGTGCCTGCCATAGCCTCACCCAAAACCTAAGCCTAGCTTGTGTTCTCAGACTTTTGTCGTTAGACTACTGGCCCACAAGGCCTCCAGTTTGGCAATCCAGAACTACAATGCAGCACTCTGCCTGCCCTCCAGATAAAAAACATTGTCCTCTGGGGCTACCCAGTAAACACAAATGAGGATCAACCTGCACCGAACTTGGCTGTACCCCAAATACATAGGCTGACCAGGGCACTAATGCCCTTTCTGACACAGCCTGAGCCTGGAACCTTTGGCCCCTCCCAGACAGCTGGCCGCACACTGAGCACATCGAGCCGCCATGTCCTTAGGTCGTCATCTCTTCCCAACCTCTGTTTTCAGGTTTCAGAACCTAGACCTTATCTCCAATCACTGTTCATGTTGAAGGTGATGCAGAAATGAGAACTCCTTCCCCATGGCAAGAAACCTTGTGGTTGGCATGTTGTCCAACGTTCAGTGTAGTTGAAACCAGTGTGGCCCATGAGGCCCCGCCCATGCTCGCCGGCCACATTGGTCACAAACACACATTGTGACGCTCAGGCTGAGCCCAGTCCTCAAGTAAGGCCACTCAGTGGCTGGATGAAGAGATAGCATATTGGGCTTGCCATGCCCCTAGGCCCCAATTTTTAACCATAGTTCGGGTTGTCCCTTCAGTCTTCCCCAGGGCTTGGCTTTGGAATTCCTCTTTTGGTGGGACACCTGAGGTAACAAACCTGAAAGGAGACGTCCCATCCCACAGATTGACGAAAAGCAATTGGAAATCGGGCCAAATCCTCAGAGAGGAAGATTCGTCCATGGTCCATGAGGCCTCCCCGACATTCCATGGCCATCGCTGATACAAAATCCAGAGACAAAAGCCTGAGCAATTGCCTCAGACTCGCACTTTCTTCATATCCTGAAGAGTTCTTCTCATGGTTTGTAGATCGGGCCTGCCATACCTACGTCCCCAAACCTAAGCTGAGTTTGTGTTTTCAGACTTCTGTCCTCAAAGTCTTGGGCCACACACCCTCCAGGCTGGGCGCCTGGAGCCACACATTAAGACTGTGCCTACCAATCCATGGGAATTCTGCCCATTCCATGGTCCAAAATCATACAAATTAGGAGAAACCTCCAAAGTCCCTGAGGCCATCCCAATAGTGTAGGTCGCCCGGAACAAACAAGGGCTGTCTGACACCAGCTGATAATCGACCTCCACTCACACCATAGATGGATGTCCCCAGAGAAGAAGATTGAACCAGACAGCACACTAGGCCATAATAGGATCCATTGCTTTGGGTTACAGGCATGTGTCCTCAAAAGCCTGATTCCAATACGAGCATAGGGGTTTTCCTGAGGCACCCATAGGACTCATCTCATCTCCACAAGGAAACCTGTGCATGGGAGCCATGTCCAAAGCTTAGGAGAGTACTTCAGGTTCCCGGTGCCACCGCACCATTCCAAGGCCCTCATGGACACAAGAACACATTAGGACCCATCCTCAGGAAAGTCCATTTCAACTCAGCCACCCCGGTTGCACCCGCAGAGCCATCAGATCTAAACTGTCTTGTTGCTAGGAGACAATTGAAATGCGAGTCGGGCTTCCCAGGCATTCATTGGCGAACGGTGCTCTGGAGTCATTCCATATGGGATGCCCTGGAGCTGTCCAACAGGTCTCAATTGCCCCGCAGAAGGAATCCTTGAAGGGGGCATCCCACAACTCCCAACGTGGAAAAACCTCAATGGCCTCGAGATTCCGCTACCTTCATGAAGCGGACGTCATGCTCAGAAACTCCAACCTGAGCCAACGTCTGATCCTCGTCCTGACTTCAGATGCATGAGATATTGGTTCAGATCTGCAGGGGGTACCTGCCGTGCCCTCGCCCTTAAACCCAAGTCTAGCTTGTCTACTCAGACTTCCGTCCTCACACTCCTGGCGCCGAAGCCCTCAAGTTTGGCAATTCCGGGCCCACATGCAGCACTCTGTCAGCCCTCTAGAAAAAAAATTATTGCCTCTTGAGCTTCCCAGGCACCTTAAATGAGGGTAAACCTACACAGCACTCGACTTTACCCAAATTATATAATCTAACCTGGGCACTAATGCACTGTCGAACACAACCTGAGCCCGGACCTCCTGACCAACACCCAGAAAGCTGACCGCACACTGAGCACATAAACCCCGCCATGGCCTTAGGTCCTCATCTCTTCCCTACCTCAGTTTTCAGGCTTCAGAACCGAGACCTTATCTCCAATCACTGCCCAGGGGTGAGTGTGATGCAGAAATCAGAACTCCTCCTTACCCATGGCAAGAACCCTTGTGGTTGGCACGTTGTCCAACGTTCAGTGTAGGAGAAACCAGCATTCACCCTGAGGCCCCGCCCATTCTTGAGTGCGACGAGGGCATACACACGCATTGTGACCCTCAGCATGAGTCCTGTCCTCTAGTAAGTCCTCTCAGTGGCTGGAACATTAGATGTCATAATGGGCTTGACATGTCCCTAGGCCCAATTTTTAACCAGATTTCTGATTGTCCAGTCGCCCCTCCCCAGGGCTCTACTCTGGAATCCCTCATTTGGTGGGACACCTGAGGTTAAAAAAGAAAACAACAACAACAAAATAAAACGGACTTTTTCCAGCCCACAGAATGACCCCAAACTCTTTGGACGCGGCCAAACCACCAAAGAGTAAGACTCGTCCATTTCCCATGAAGTCACCCAGAAATTCCACGACCATGAGTGACTCGATATCCAGAGACAAAAACTTGAGCAGGAGCCTCACACTCGGCCTTCTTTCAAATCCCGAAGAGTTCTCCTCATGGTATGTAGGTCTGTCCTGCCATACCTATGACCCGAAACATAAGCCGAGTTTGTGTTTTCAGACAACTGTCCAAACAGCCCTGGCCTACACAACCTACAGGCTCAGGACTCTGGAGCCAAACCTGAGGACTGTACTTGCCCTCTCCAAGGGAATTGTGTGTGCCCATTCCAATGGCCACAACCATTCTAATAGTATAAACCTCCAAAGTCCTGATCCATCTCATTAGTGGTGGCTTCCCAGGAAATACAGGGGCAATCTGAGCCAACTGAGCACCTAGCTACCTTCAGACCCATAGACAGAGGTCCCCAGAGGAAAAAGGAAAGAACAAGCCCTTAGGCTCTAATCAGATCCATTGCTTTGGTTTCCAGGCATCGCTCCTCAGAGGCCTGGGTTTCAAAAGCAGCATATAGCTGTTTCTTGACTCACCCATCAGAAAACATCTCATCTACACATGGGAAACTTTCACGTTGGAGCTGTGTCAAAGCCTCTGTTTAGGAGAACCCTTTAGGGCCCCAGTGCCACCGCTTCATTCCAAGGTCTCCATAGACACAAAAGCACATTAGGACCCATCCCCCGGGGTGTCCATTTCAACTCAGCGTCCTCGGTTGCTCCCCACAGATCCACGAGATCCATCCTGCCTTGTTGCTAGGAGACAATTGGAATGCGAGGTGGGCTACCCAGCCATCCATCCTTAGAACCCTGCTCAGATACATTGGCCTGGAGCCAAACAACAGGTCTCAATTGTCCTGCAGAAGACTCTCTGCAGTATGGAGCTTCTAAAAACTCCCATCGTGGTAAAAACCCCATGGCCTCGTGTTGCCCCCCCATTCATGAAGGGGCCATCAGGGACAGAAATTCCAACCTGAGCGATCGTCTGATCCTCGCCCTAACTTCAGATGCACGAGATCTCGATTCAGGTCTTTAGATTGTGCCTGACATGGCCTCACCCAGAAACCTAAGCCTAGCTTGTGTTCTCAGACTTTAGTCATCAGACTACTGGCTCACAAGCCCTCCAGTTTGGTAATCCAGAACTACAATACAGCACTCTGCCTGCCCCCCAGAAGAAAAACATTGTCCTCTGGGACTACCCAGTAACCCCAAGTGAGGATCAACCTGCACCTAACTTGGCTGTACCCCAATACATAGGCTGACCAGGGCACTAATGCCCTTTCTGACACAGCCTGATCCTGGACCCCCTGGACCCTCCCAGACAGCTGGCCGCACTTGAGCACATTGAGCCGCCATGGCCTTAGGTCATCAACTCTTCCCAACCTCGGTTTTCAGGTTTCAGAACCTAGACCTAAACTCCAATCACTGTCCAGGGTTGAAGGTGATGCAGAAATCAGTAATCCATCCCCGTGGCAAGAAACCTTATGGTTGGCACGTTGTCCAACGTTCAGTGTAGTAAAACCAGAATGGCCTATGAGGCCCCACCAATGCTCGCGAGGCACATTGGTCACAAACAGACTTTGTGACCCTCAGGCTGAGCCCAGTCCTCAAGTAAGGCCACTCAGTGGCTGGATGAAGAGATAGCATATTGGGTTTGCCATGCCCCTAGGCACCAATTTTTAACCATAGTTCGAGTTGTCCCTTCAGTCTTCCCCAAGGCTTGGCTTTGGAATTCCTCTTTTGGTGGGACACCTGAGGTAACAAATCTGAAATGAGTCCTCCCATCCTACAGATTGACGAAAAGCAATTGGGAATCGGGCCAAATCCTCAGAGAGGAAGATTCGTCCATGGCTCATGAGGCCTCCCCGACATTCCACGGCCATCGCTGATTCAATATCCTGAGACAAAAGCCAGAGCAAGCTCCTCAGACTCGCACTTTCTTCATATCCTGAAGAGTTCTTCTCATGGTTTGTAGATCGGGCCTGCCATACCTACGTCCCCAAACCCTAGCTGAGTTTGTGTTTTCAGATTTCTGTCCTCAAAGTCTTGGGCCACACACTCTCCAGGCTGGTCCCCTGGCGCCTCACATTAGGACTGTGCCTACCAATCCATGGAAATTCTGCCCATTGCATGGTACAAAATCGTACAAGTTAGGAGAAACCTCCAAAGTCCCTGAGGCCATCCCAATAGTGTAGGTGGCCCGGAACAAACAAGGGCCGTCTGACACCAGCTGAAAATCGACCTCCAATCATACCATAAATGGATGTCCCCAGAGAAGAAGATTGAAACAGACAGGACCCTAGGCCATAATAGGATCCCTTGCCTTCGTTTACAGGCATGTGTCCTCAAAAGTCTGATTCCAATACGAGCATAGGGGTTTTCCTGAGGCACCCATCAGAACTCATCTCGTCTCCACAAGGAAACCTGTGCATGGGAGCTATGTCAAAAGCTTAGGAGAGTACTTCAGGGTCCCGGTGCCACCGCCCCATTCCAAGGCCCTCATGGACACAAAAACACATTAGGACCCATCATCAGGAAAGTCCACTTCAACTGAGCCACCGAGATTGCTCCCGCAGAGCCATCAGATCTAAACTGTCTTGTTGCTAGGAGAAAATTGGAATGAGAGGCGGGCTTCTCAGGCATCCATTCTTGAACGGTGTTCTGGATTCATTCCATATGGGATGTCCTGGAGCTGTCCAACAGGTCAATTGTCCCGCAGAAGGAATCCTTGAAGGGGGCATCCCACAACTCCCAACGTGGGAAAACCTCAATGGCCTCGAGATTCTGCTCCCTTCATGAAGCGGCCTCATGCACGGAAACTCCAACCTGAGCCAACGTCTGATCCTCGCCCTGACTTCAGATGCATGAGATATTGGTTCAGATCTGCAGTGGGTACCTGCTGTGCCCTCTCCCTGAAACCCAAGTCTACCTTGTCTTCTCAGACTTCCGTCCTCACACTCCTGGTCCCGAAGCCCTCAAGTTTGGCAATTCCGGACCCACAATGCAGCACTCTGCCTGACCTCTAGAAAAAAATTATTGCCTGATGAGCTGCGCAGGCAGCTTAAATGAGGATAAACCTACACAGCACTCGACTTTACCCAAATTATGTAGTCTAACCTGTGCACTAATGCACTGTCGGACACAACATGAGGCTGGACCTCCTGACCAACACCCAGAAAGATGAACGCATACTGAGCACATAAGACCCGCCATGGCCTTATGTCATCAAATCTTCCCTATCTCAGTTTTCAGGCTTCAGAACCGAGACCTTATCTCCAATCACTGTCCAGGCGTGAGTGTGTGCAGAAATCACAACTCCTCCTTACCCATGGCAAGAAAACTTGCTGCTGGCAGTGAGTCAAAACTTCAGTGTAGGAAAAAAGGGCATGGCCCATGAGGCCACACCCATGCCTGAGGGCCGCCTTGGGCACAATCACCCTTTGTGACCCACAGCGTGGGTACCTTATTCAAGTAACGCCTCTAGTGAATGTACCAAGAGACCACATATGTGGCTTGCCATGCCCATAGGCACACAGGACTAACTAGATGGTGTGTATTCCAGTTGAGGGAACCCACTGCTGTGCTCTAGAGTCCCTCTCCTGGGGGGTCCCCTGTGGCAGAAAATAGTACTCTTCCCTTCCCACAGAATGAACCCAAACACTTGGGAGCTTGGACAATCCCCCGAGAGGATGGCTCTTCCTCGGCCCCTGAGGCAACCCCTACACTGACCAGCCACTGTGAAAGCAACACCCAGAGAAAAAAGCCTGAACGACTGCCTCCCACTTGCCCTCCTTTGAAATCCACAGGATCTCCCCTCATGGACTGTAGATCAGGCTTGCCATTACCCTGGCCCCTAGCTGAGCCAAGTTTGCTTTTTCAGACATCTGTCCCCACAGCCCTGGCATACACAGCCTTTAGGCTGGGTCCTTTGGAGCCATACCACAGGACCGTGCCTGCTCTCTCCTGGGAAACTGTGTCCATTCCTTTGGCCACACACCTCCAGAATATGAGAAACTTCAAGGCCCCTGAGGACATCCCACTACTGGGAGCCACCCTGGACACACAGGGGCATTCGGACACAAGCTGAGCAGCTACCTCCACGAAGGCATGCACACAGATGTCAACAGAGATAGAAGGTTGAGCCGGACAGGCCCATAGGCCCTAATCTCAACTCTTGCTTTGGTTTCCAGGTGTCACTCCTTAGAGGCTTGGTTCGAAGAACAGGATATGGGGCTTTCCTGAGGCACTGAACAGAACTCCTCTCGTCTCCACATGGGAAGCTTCCTTGTTGGAGCCGTGTCAAACACCTCAGGTTGTAGAATCCTGCAGAGTCACTGAGCCACCTCCACATTCCAAGGTCTCCCAGGACACCAAGACACAGTAGGACTCCTCTTCAGGAGAGTCCATTTCAACTCTCCCCTCTGGGTAGCTCACCCAGGAGCCCGCAGATTGAGCCTGCCTTGTCCTGACTAAAGAGTGGGAATATGAGGTGGCGTTCCCAGGCATTCATGCTTAGACACCTGCTCTCGAGTCTTTCCGTATGGGGCCTCCTGGAACCATCCAATAGGACTCGAATGTCGTGCAGAAGGAAACCTTGAGGTTTGGAGTAGTTCACAAATCACATCGTAGGCAAAACACCCTGGCCTCATGAAGCCCCCACACCCTTCAGGAAGAGGCCATGCTGGACAAAAACTCTAGCCTGAGGCACGTCTCATAGTTGACATGACCTCAGTGCAGGAGATCTCGATTCAGCCTCTGCAGAGTGGGCCTGCCATGCCCTCGGTCCCAAACCTCACGCTAGCTTGTGTTTTCAGACTTCCTTCCTCACACTCCTGGCAAACAAACCCTCCGGACTAGGAACTCCAGAACCACAACCCAGCCCATTGTCTGCCCAACGGAAGAAAAACGTTTCCCTGTGGGGCGCTCCAGAAAACCCAGATGAGGATCAACCTGCTCGGGCCTCGACGGTACCCGAACTGGATAGGCTGCTCTGGGCGCGCATGCTCTATCTGACACAGCCTGAAGCCAGAAGTCCAAACAGACAAGGAGACAGCTGACCGCATACGCAGCACTTCGGACACGGCATTGTCTTATGCCATCACCTCTTCCTAACCTTGGTTTTCAGATATCTGAACCTAGACATTATATCAATTCTCCACACAGCTGGGTATCACAAGCACAAAACAGAACTCCTCCTTCCCCATGGCTGTCAAGCTTGCTCTTGGCATGGAGTCACACCTTCAGGTTGGGAGAAACCTTCATGGCCTCTGATGCCACGCCCAAACTTGAGTGCTGCTTGGGCACAAATTCACACTGTGACCCTCAGCATGAGCCCCATGTCAAAGAAAGGCCTGTCAGGGCCTTGACCAAGAGCCCGCAGATGGGGCTTTCCAAGCCCCTATGCACCAGATCCTCACCAGGGTTTGAGTTTTCCAGTCGCCCCGCCCGTACCTGGGGCTCTGCTCTGGAATCCCTTTCTTGGAGAGACACATGAGCCAGACAACACGACTCCACCCTTCCCACAAAATGACCCCAAACTCTTGGGAGCTCGGAAAAATACCCAGAGAGGGATACTCGTCAACAGTCCCTGAGGCCCCCCCTCCAATCCACGGCTATCCCGGACACAACATCCAGAGACAAAAGCCTGAAGGAACGCCTCCCACTTGCCCTTGTTTCAGAGGCCCAGGAGCTCCCTCTCGGGCTGTACATCTGGCCTGCCATACCCTAGGGGCCACTCATAAGCTGAGTTTGAGTTTTCAGACTTCTGTGCCCACAGCCTGGACCCACACAACCTCCAGGCTAGGGCCTCTGGAGCCACAGCGAAAGATTGTGCGTGCCCTCTCAAGGAAAGTGTGCCCAATCCATTGAACACAACCCTACAGGTTAGGGAAAAGCTCCAAAGCCCCTGAGGCCATCAATAGTGTAGGCCACCATGGACTCAGAGGGGCTCCCTGACACCAGCGGAGCAACTATCTCTACTTAGATTTCAGACAGTGTCCCCAGAGACAGAAGGTTGAAATAGATAGGCCCCCAGGCCTTAATCTGAACCTTAGCTTTGGTTTCCATGTGTCCGTCCTCCGAGGATTGTTTTCGTAGACCAGCACACGGGGCTTTTCCGAGGCACCAAACCAAACCTCTCTCGTCTCCACATGGGGAGCTTTCTTACTGGGGATGTATCAAACCCTTCAGGTAGGAGAGTTCCGCAGGGCCACTAAACAACCAGCACATTCCAAGGTCTCCATGGACCAAACGCACATTATGAGGCATCCTCAGGAGAGGCCATTTCAACTCAGCCCCCTGGGTAGCGTGCCCCAGGGGGGCAGCAGATCAAACATATCTTGTCGCTAATGGCCAATGGGAATGCGAGGCATGCTGTACAGGGATCCATCCTTCGAACCCTGCTCTAAGTCTTTCCGTATGGTATGTCCTGGAGCCATGCAACTTGACTCGAATGTCCCTCGACGGAAACCTTGTGGTTTGGGGCAACCTCCAAACTCAGCGTGGGAAAACTTCCTTGGCCTCATGAGGCCCCCGCTGCATGAAGGTGCCATCATGGACACATACTCCAGCCTCAGCCAACGTCTGATCCTCAGCCTGACTTCAGATGCAGGAGATTTTGATTCAGCCTCTGCAGAGTGGGCCTGCTCTACCCTTGGCTCCAATCCTCACCCTAGCTTGCTAGCTTGGCAAGCCCCTATGCACCCAATCCTCACCAGGTTTTGAGTTTTCCAGTCGCCCCGCCAGGACCTGGGGCTCTGCTCTGGAATTCCTTTCTTGGAGAGACTCATGAGCCAGAAAACACGACTCCAACCTTCCCAAACAATGACCCCAAACTCTTAGGAGATGGGACAAATCCCCAGAGAGGGATACTCGTCCACAGTCCCTGAGGCCACCCCTCCAATCCACGGCTATCCCGGACACAACATCCAGAGACAAAAGCCTGAAGGAACGCCTCCCATTCGCCCTTGTTTCAGAGTCCCAGGAGCTCCCTCTCAGGCTGTACATCCGGCCTGCCATACCCTAGGCGCCACTCATAAGCTGAGTTTGTGTTTTCAGACTTCTGTGCCTACAGTCTGGACCCACACAACCTCCTGGCTAGGGCCTCTGGAACCACAGCGAAAGATTGTGCCTGCCCTCTCCAAGGAAAGTGTGCCCAATCCATTGACCACAACCCTACAGGGCAGGGAAAAGATCCAAGGCCACTGAGGCCATCAATACTGTAGGACACTCTGGACTAAGAGGGGCTCTCTGACACCAGCGGAGCAACTATGCCACTTAGACTCTCAGACAGTGTCCCCAGAGACAGAAGGTTGAAATGGACAGGCCCCCAGGCCCTAATCTGAACCTTAGCTTTGGTTTGCATGTGTCCGTCCTCAGAGGTCTGTTTTCGTAGACCAGCACACGGGGCTTTTCTGAAGGCATCAAACTGAACCTCTCTCGTCTCCACAGGGGGAGCTTTCTTACTGGGGATGTATCAAACACTTCAGGTAGGAGAGTTCCGCAAGGCCACTGAACAACCAGCACATTCCAAGGTCTCCATGGACCCAAACGCACATTATGACGCATCCTCAGGAGAGGCCATTTCAACTCAGCCCCCTGGGTAGCGTGCCCCAGAGGCAGCAGATCAAACATATCTTGTCGCTAATGGCCAATGGGAATGCGAGGCATGCTGTACAGGGATCCATCCTTCAAACCCTGCTCTCCAGTCCTTCCATATGGTATGTCCTGGAGCCATGCAACAGGACTCGAATATTCCGCAGAAGGAAACCTTGTGGTTTGGGGCAACCTCCAAACTCAGCGTGGGAAAACTTCCTTGGCCTCATGAGGCCCCCGCTTCATGAAGGTGCCATCATGGACACATACTCCAGCCTCAGCCAACGTCTGATCCTCAACCTGACTTCAGATGCAGGAGATTTTGATTCAGCCTCTGCAGAGTGGGCCTGCTCTGCCCATGGCTCCAATCCTCACCCTAGCTTGTGTTTTCCGACTTCCGTCCTCATACCTAGTCCAGAAACCCTCCCTACTGGGAATTCTGCGGCCACAATGAAGCACTCTGTTTGCCTCCCAGGAGAAAAACATTGTCTATGGTGCTGCCCAGAAACCCCAAATGAGGATCAAACTGCTTGGCCCTCGGCAACACCCCAATGCATAGGCTACCTTAAACACTGATGCTCTGTCGCAAATTGCCTGAGCCCAGACCTTCCAACAGACACCGACACAGCTGGCTGCACACACAGCACATTAGACCTGCCACTGCCTTAGGCCGCCATCCATTCCCAACCTGGGTTTTCAGTCATTGGAACCTAGACCTTTTCTCCAATCCCTGCACAGGGGGGAACCTGATGCACAAGTCAGAACCCCTCCTCCCCATGGCAAGAAACCGTGCTGCTGGCAGTGAGTCAAACCTTCAGTGTAGGAGAAAACGGCATGGCCCATGAGGCCACACCGTTTGCGTGAGGGCCGCCTTGGGCACAAACACACATTGAGACCCTCAGCGTGAGTACCTTATTCAAGTGACGCCTCTCAGTGACTGGACCAAGAGCCCGCAGATGTGGCTTGCCAAGCCCCTATGCACCCAATCCTCACCAGGGTTTGAGGTTTCCAGTCGCCCCGCCCGTTCCTGGGGCTCTGCGCTGGAATCCCTTTCTTGGAGAGACACATGAGCCAGACAACACGACTCCACCCTTACCACAAAATGACCCCAAACTCTTGGGAGCTGGGACAAATCCCCAGAGAGGGATACTCGTCCACAGTCCCTGAGGCCACCCCTCCAATCCACGGCTATCCCGGACACAACACCCAGAGACAAAAGCCTGAAGGAAGGTCTCCCACCCGCCCTTGTTTAAGAGTCCCAGGAGCTCCCTCTCGTGCTGTACATCCGGCCTTACATACCCTAGGCACCACTCATAAGCTTAGTTTGTGTTTTCAGACTTCTGTGCCCACAGCCTGGACCCACACAACCTCCAGGCTAGGGCATCTGGAGCCAAAGCGAAAGATTGTGCCTGCCCTCTCCAAGGAAAGTGTGCCCAATTCATTGTCCACAACCCTACAGGTTAAGGAAAAGCTCCAAGGCCCATGAGGCCACACCCATGCGTGAGGGCCGCCTTGGGCACAAACACACATTGAGACCCTCAGCGTGAGTACCTTATTCAAGTAACGCCTCTCAGTGACTGGACCAAGAGCCCGCATATGTGGCTTGCCTTGCCCATAGGCACCCAGGACTAACTAGATGGTGTGTATTCCAGTTGAGGGAACCCACTGCTGTGCTCTAGAGTCCCTCTCCTGGGGGGTCCCCTGTGGCAGAAAACAGTACTCTTCCCTTCCCACAGAATGAACCCAAACACTTGGGAACTTGGAAAATCCCCCGAGAGGAAGGCTCTTCCTCGGCCCCTGAAGCAACCCCTACCCTGAACTGCCACTGTGAACGCAACACCCAGAGACAAAAGCCTGAGCGACTGCCTCCCACGTGCCCTCCTTTGATATCCAGAGGATCTCCCCTCACGGACTGGAGATCAGGCCTGCCATTTCCTTGGCCCCTAGCTGAGACAAGTTTGCTTTTTCAGACATCTGTCCCCACAGCCCTGGCAAACACAGCCTTTAGGCTGGGTCCTCTGGAGCCATACAACAGGACCTTGCCTGCTGTCTCCTGGGAAACTGTGTCCATTCCTTTGGCCACACACCTCCAGAATATGAGAAACCTCAAGGCCCCCGAGGACATCCCACTACTGGGAGCCTCCCTGTACACACAGGGCATTCGGACACAAGCTGAGCAGCTACCTCCACGAAGGCATGCACACAGATGTCAACAGAGATAGAAGGTGGAGCCGGACAGACCCATAGGCCGTAATCTCAACTCTTGCTTTGGTTTCCAGGTGTCACTCCTCAGAGGCTTTGGTTCGAAGAACAGGATATGGGGCTTTCCTGAGGCACTGAACAGAACTCCTCTCGTCTCCACATGGGAAGCTTCCTTGTTGGAGCCGTGTCAAACACCTCAGCTTGGAGAATCCTGCAGAGTCCCTGAGCCACCTCCACATTCCAAGGTCCCCCAGGCCACCAAGCCACAGTAGGACTCATCTTCAAAAGAGTCCATTTCAACTCTCCCCTCTGGGTAACTCACCTAGGAGCCCACAGATTGAGCCTGTATTGTCCTGACTAAGATTGTGAATATGAGGTGGCGTTCCCAGGCATCCATGCTTAGACACCTGCTCTCGAGTCTTTCCGTATGGGACCTCTTGGAACCATCCAATAGGACTCGACTGTCATGCAGAAGGAAACCTTGAGGTTTGGAGTAGTTCACAAATCCCATCGTAGGCAAACCTCCCTGGCCTCATGAAGCCCCCACACCCTATAGGAAGAGGCCATGCTGGACAAAATCTCTAGCCTGAGGCACGTCTCATAGTTGACATGACCTCAGTGCAGGAGATCTCGATTCAGCGTCTGCAGAATGGGCCTGCCATGCCCTCGGTCCCAAACCTCACGCTAGCTTGTGTTTTCAGACTTCCTTCCTCACGCTCCTGGCAAACAAGCCCTCCGGAGTAGGAACTCCAGAACCACAACCCAGCCCAGTGTCTGCCCAACGGAAGAAAAACGTTTCTCTGTGGGGCTCTCCAGAAAAACCAGATGAGGATCAATCTGTTCGGGCCTCGACGGTAGCCGAACTGGATAGGCTGCTCGGGGCATTCATGCTCTGTCTGACACAGCCTGAAGCCAGACGTCCAGACAGACAAGGAGACAGCTAGCCGCACATCCAGCACTTCAGACACGCCATGGTCTTATGCCATCACCACTTCCTAACCTTGGTTTCAGATATCTGAACCTAGACAGTATATCAATTTTCCACACAGCTGGGTATCGCAAGCACAAACCAGAAGTCCTGATTCCCCATGGCTGTCAAGCTTTCTCTCGGCATGGATTCACACCTTCAGGGTGGGAGAAACCTTCATGGCCCCTGATGCCACGCCCAAACTTGAGTGCTGCTTGGGCACAAATTCACACTGTGACCCTCAGCATGAGCCCCATGTCAAAAAAAGGCCTATCAGGGCCTGGACCAAGAGCCCGCATATGTGGCTTGTCAAGCCCCTATGCACCCAATCCTCACCAGGGTTTGAGTTTTCCAGTCGCCCCGCCCGTGTCTGGGGCTCTGCTCTGGAATCCCTTTCTTGGAGAGACACATGAGCCAGACAATACGACTCCACCCTTCCCAAAAAATGACCCCAAACTCTTGGGAGCTGGGTCAAATCCCCAGAGAGGGAAACTCTTCCATAGTTCCTGAGGCCACCCCTCTAATCCACGGCTATCCCGGACACAACATCCAGAGACAAAAGCCTGAAGGAACGCCTCCCACTTGCCCTTGTCAGAGTCCCAGGAGCTACCTCTCGGGCTCTATATCCGGCCTGCCATACCCTAGGCGCCACTATAAGCTGAGTTTGTGTTTTCAGACTTCTGTGCCCACAGCCTGGACCCACACAACCTCCAGGCTAGGGCCGCAGGAGCCACAGCGAAAGACTGTGCCTGACTTCTCCAAGGAAGTGTGCCCAATCCATTGACCACAACACTACAGCTTAGGGAAAAGCTCCGGGCCCCTGAGGCCATCAATAGTGTAGGCCACCCTGGACAAAGAGGGGCTCTCTGACACCAAGGAGCAACTATCTCCACTTAGACTCTCTGACAGTGTCCCCAGAGAGAGAAGGTTGAAATGGACAGGCCCCCAGGCTCTAATCTGAACCTTAGCTTTGGTTTCCATGTGTCCATCCTCAGAGGACTGTTTTCGTAGACCAGAACACGGAGCTTTTCCGAGGCACCAAACCAAACCTCTCTCGTCTCCACATGGGGAGCTTTCTTGCTGGGGATGTATCAAACCCTTCAGGTAGGAGAGTTCCGCAGGGCCACTGAACAACCAGCACATTCCAAGGTCTCCATGGACCCAAAAGCACATTATTACGCATCCTCAGGAGAGGCCATTTCAACTCAGGCCCCTGGGTAGCGTGCCCCAGAGGCAGCAGATCAAACATATCTTGTCGCTAATGGCCAATGGGAATGCGAGGCATGCTGTACAGGAATCCATCCTTCGAACCCTGCTCTCCAGTCCTTCCGTATGGTATGTCCTGGAGCCATGCAACAGGACTCAAATGTCCCGCAGTAAGAAACCTTGTGGTTTGAGGCAACCTCCAAATTCAGCGTGGGAAAACTTCCTTGACCTCATGAGGCCCCCGCTTCATGAAGGTGCCATCATGGACACATACTCCAGCCTCAGCCAACCTCTGATCCTCAGCCTGACTTCAGATGCAGGAGATTTTGATTCAGCCTCTGCAGAGTGGGCCTGCTCTGCCCTTGGCTCAATCCTCACCCTAGCTTGTGTTTTCAGACTTCCGTCCTCATACACCTAGTCCAGAAACCCTCCCTACTGGGAATTCTGGGGCCACAATGAAGCACTCTGTCTGCCTCCCAGGAGAAAAACATTGTCTATGGCGCTGCCCAGAAACCCCAAATGAGGATCAAACTGCTTGGCCCTCAGCAACACCCCAATTGCATAGGCTACCTTAAACACTGATGCTCTGTGGCAAATAGCCTGAGCCCAGACCTTCCAACAGACACCGACACAGCTCGCTGCACACCCAGCACATTGGATCCGCCACTGCCTTAGGCCACCATGCATTCCCAACCTGGGTTTTCAGTCATCGGAACCTAGACCTTATCTCCAATCCCTGCACAGGGGGCAACCTTATGCACAAGTCAGAACCCCTCATTCCCCATGGCAAGAAACCGTGCAGCTGGCAGTGAGTCAAACCTTCAGTGTAGAAGAAAACGGCATGGCCCATGAGGCCACACCCATGCGTGAGGGCTGCCTTGGGCACAAACACACATTGAGACCCTCAGCGTGAGTACCTTATTCAAGTAACGCCTCTCAGTGACTGGACCAAGAGCCCACATATGTGGCTTGCCTTGCCCATAGGCACCCAGGACGAACTAGATGGTGTGTATTCCAGTTGAGGGAACCCACTGCTGTGCTCTAGAGTCCGTTCCTGGAGGGTCCCCTGTGGCAGAAAACAGTACTCTTCCCTTCCCACAGAATGAACCCAAACACTTGGGAGCTTGGACAATCCCCCGAGAAAAAAGCTCTTCCTCGGCCCCTGAAGCAACCCCTACCCTGAACGGCCACTGTGAACGCAACACCCAGAGAAAAAAGCCTGAGCGACTGCCTCCCACTTGCCCTCCTTTGATATCCAGAGGATCTCCCCTCCCGGACTGGAGATCAGGCCTGCCATTACCTTGGCCCCTAGCTGAGACAAGTTTGCTTTTTCAGACATCTGTCCCCACAGCCCTGGCAAACACAGCCTCTAAGCTGGGTCCTCTGGAGCCATACCACAGGACCGTGACTGCGGTCTCCTGGGAAACTGTGTCCATTCCTTTGGCCACACACCTCCAGAATATGAGAAACCTCAAGGCCCCCGAGGACATCCCACTCGTGGGAGCCTCCCTGGACACACAGGGGCATTCAGACACAAGCTGAGCAGCTACGTCCACGAAGGCATGCACATAGATGTCAACAGAGATAGAAGTTGGAGCTGGACAGGCCCATAGGCCCTAATCTCAACTCTTGCTTTGGTTTCCAGGTGTCACTCCTCAGAGGCTTTGGTTCGAAGAACAGGATATGGGGCTTTCCTGAGGCACTGAACAGAACTCCTCTCGTCTCCACATTGGAAGCTTCCTTGTTGGAGCCATGTCAAACACCTCAGCTTGGTGTATCCTGTAGAGTCCCTGAGCCACCTGCACATTCCTAGGTCTCCCAGGCCACAAAGCCACAGTAGGACTCATCTTCAGGAGAGTCCATTTCATCTCTCCCCTCTGGGTAGCTCACCCAGCAGGCCACAGATTGAACCTGTGTTGTCCTGACTAAGAGTGGGAATATGAGGTGGCATTCCCAGGCATCCATGCTTAGACACCTGCTCTCGAGTCTTTACGTATGGGGTCTCCTGGAACCATCCAATAGGACTCGAGTGTCATGCAGATGGATACCTTGAGGTTTGGAGTAGTTCACAAATCCCATCTTAGGCAAAACTTTCTGGCCTCATGAAGCCCCCACACCCTTCAGGAAAAGGCCATGCTGGACAAAAACTCTAGCCTGAGGCATGTCTCATAGTTGACATGACCTCAGTGCAGGAGATCTCGATTCAGCCTCTGCAGAGTGGGCCTGCCGTGCCCTCGGTCCCGAACCTCACGCTAGCTTGTGTTTTCAGACTTCCGACCTCACACTCCTGGCCCACAAACCCTCCCTACTGGGAATTCTGGGGCCACACTGAAGCACTCTGCCTGCCTCCCAGGAGAAAAACATTGTCTATGGTGCTGCCCAGAAACCCCAAATGAGGATCAAACTGCTTGGCCCTCGGCAACACCCCAATTGCATAGGCTACCTTAAACACTGATGCTCTGTCGCAAATAGCCTGAGCCCAGACCTTCCAACAGACCCCGACACAGCTGGCTGCACACCCAGCACATTGGACCCGCCACTGCCTTAGGCCACCATCCATTCCCAACCTGGGTTTTCAGTCATCGGAACCTAGACCTTATCTCCAATCCCTGCACAGGGGGCAACCTTATGCACAAGTCAGAACCCCTCCTTCCCCATGGCAAGAAACCTTGCTGCTGGCTGTGAGTCAAACCTTCAGTGTAGGAGAAAACGGCAAACCTGCCGGGCCTCATGAAGCCCCCGATATCCTTCAGGGAGAGGCCATCATGGACAAAAACTCTAGCTTGAAGCACGTCTCATAGTAGACATGACCGCAATGCAGGAGATCTCGATTCAGCCTCTGCAGAGTGGGCCTGCCGTGTCCTCGGTCCCAAACCTCACGCTAGCTTGTGTTTTCAGACTTCCTTCCTCACACTCCTGGCAAACAATCCCTCCAGAGTAGGAATTGCAGAACCACAAGCCAGCCCAGTGACTGCCCACCGCTAGAAAACGTTTCCTTGTGGGGCTCTCCATAAAACCCAGATGAGGATCAACCTGCTCTTGCCTCGACGGCACTCAGATTTGATAGGCTGCTCTGGGCACTAATGCTCTGCCTTTCACAGCCTGATGCCAGACGTCCAGACAGGCAAGGAGACAGCTGGCCACACACCTAGCACTTCTGACACGCCATGGTCTTATGCCGTTATCTCTTCCTAACCTTGGTTTTCAGATATCTAAACCCAGATATTATAACAATTCCCCACACAGTTGGGCTTCTGAATCACAAATCAGAACTCCTTCTTCCCCATGGCTGTAAGGCTTGCTCTTGGCATGGAGTCACACCTTCAGGGTGGGAGAAACCATCATTTCCCCTGAAACCACGCCCAAACGTGAGTGCTGCCTTGGGCACAAATTCACTCTGTGACCCTCAGCATGAGCCCAATATCAAAGAAAGGCCTGTCAGGGCCTTGACCAAGAGCCCGCATATGGGGCATGCCAAGCCCCTATACACCCAATCCTCACCAGTGTTTGAGTTTTCCAGTCTCCCCCCCCGTTCCTGGGGCTCTGCTCTGGAATCACTTTCTTGGAGAGACACATGAGCCAGACAACAGGACTCCACCCTTCCCACAAAATGACCCCAAACTCCTGTTAGCTGGGACAAATACCCAGAGAGGGATACTTGTCCACAGTCACTGAGGCCACCCCCTACAATCTTCGGCTATCCTGGACGCATCCAGAGACAAAAGCCTGAAGGAATCTCGCCCTTGATTCACAAGCCAAGGAGCTCACTCTCTATCTGTACATCCGGCCTGCCATACCCTCGGCGCCACTCATAAGCTGAGTTTGTGTTTTCAGACTTCTGTGCCCACAGCCTGGACCCACACACCCTCCAGGCTAGGGCATCTGGAGCCACAGCGAAAGATTGTGCCTGCCCTCTCCAAGGAAAGTGTGCCCAATCCATTGACCACAATTCTACAGGTTAGGGAAAAGCTCCAAGGCCCCTGAGGCCATCCTGATAGTGTAGGCTGCCCTGGACTAAAAGGGGCACTCTGACACCAGCTGAGCCATTATCACCACTTAGACTCTCAGACAGTGTCCCCAGAGACAGAAGATTGAAATGGACAGGCCCTTAGGGCCTAATATGAACCTTAGCTTTAGTTTTCATGTGTCTGTCCTCAGAGGACTGGTTTCGTATACCAGCATATTAGGTTTTTCTGAGGCTCCAAACCAAACCTCTCTCGTCTCCACATGGAGTGCTTTCTTACTGGATCTGTATCAAACCCTTCTGGTCGGAGAATTCCGCAGGGCCACAGTACAACCATCACATTCCAAGGTCTCCATGGACAGAAACCCACATTATGATGCATCCTCAGGAGAGACCATTTCAACTCAGCCCGCTGGTTAGCTTGCCCCAGAGCCAGCAGATCAAACATATCTTGTCGTTAATGGCCAAAGGGAATGCGAGGAATGCTGTTCAGGGATCCATCCTTTGAACCCTCCTCTTCAGTCCTTCCGTATGGTATGTACTGGAGCCACTCAACAGGACTCGACTGTCTCGCAGAAGGAAACCTTGTGGTTTGTGGCAACCTCCAAACTCAGCGTGGGAAAATTTCGTTGGCCTCATGAGGCACCTGCTTCATGAAGGTGCCATAAAGGGCACAATCCAACCTCAGCCAACGTCTGATCCTCAGCCTGACTTCAGATGCATGAGATATCCTTTCAGCCTTTGCAGAGTGTGCCTGCTCCCAACCTCACCCTATCTTTTGTTTTCAGACTCTACCCTAGCACTCCTGGCCCAAAAGCCCTCATGATTGGGAATTCTGGTTCCAGAACGAAGCACTCTGCCTGCCCCCCAAAGAAAAACATTGTCTATGGCATTGCTCAGAAACCCCAAATGAAAATCAACCTGCTCAGCCCTCGGCAACACCCCAATTGCATAGGCTACCCTAAACACTATGCTCTGTCTTACATAGCCTGAGCCCAGACCTTGTGAGAGACATTGAGACAGTTGGCTTCACACCCAGCACATCGAACCTGCCATGGGTTAGGCCATTTCATCCCTTCCCATTGACCTGGGTGTCTTCCTGGAGGTATATTCTGAGGCTGTGTCAGACTATGCATTTTTTCTGGAGCTTCCTATGGAATTGGGGTGGTATTAGGGGCCTTGCAATTTTCTCTTAATCTGGTGGGTTGGGAAACTGAGACAGGCTGACATTCCTTGGGAGAGCTGGCCCAGTGCTGTTGTGTGTTCCTGGAGGCCCCATCCTGGAGGGCATATGGGTCAGGACTCTGGGTCCAAAGTCTTCAGACACAACCTCGGGTAAGAGTTAAGCTCGAGGTGATGGCAGACCCAATCTGCAGACCCTGAGCGAAGCATCTCCAGATATGAAATTCGGACGGCTGTGAGGCAGGAGCACAGTCTTTTCTGTCTGACTTGTTTGTCTATGATGGCCACGAAATGGAGGGGTGGCCTCATGGGTCCATGTGAGATTCTACCTCTCTGGGAATTCTGCTCGGCACCCAAGAGTTTGGTGTATTTCCGGGGGATGGGAGGAGCGCAGTTTTCTGAGTCAGGGATCCCGTCCAAACAGCCATTCCAGAGATGGGTCCTGGGTTCTGGAGCCTGGATCACCGCAACAAGGCTTAGGATTTGGGCCTAGGGTCCTGCTCTATGTTTTCCTGGTACAGCTCCCGAGTGTTCTTGTTGGAAATGGGTATCATTCTGAGGGTCACAATGCCTGTTTTTGCCCAGATGCCCATGCTGAGTGGGTGTGACCTCATGGGCTATGCACTTGGCTCCCACTCTGAGGGTTGGACTGCCATCTCAACATTCAGTTTTCCTGCCATGGGGAAGGAGGTGTACTTTTTTATGCTTCAGGTTCCCCCATGGGCAGGAATTTGAGCTAAGTTCTGGGACAGGTGCCTGAATACCCAGTTCATTTTGAGATGAGGTCCTCGGGCCAAGGCAGGACCCACCTGCAGAAAATGAGGCCTGCTTTCTGGGTGGCTGTCAGGAGCTCGGGCTCGAGCTGTGTCAGACAGAACATTCATGGAGAGTACGGCCTATGATATTGGGGTGCTTTTGAGAGCTGTGCAACTGGATCCTCATGGGGGATTTTTGCACAGACCCATTCTTCACTTCTTCTATCTGGTGAGCAGGCAGATGGCTGCATTACGGCTCCAGAATATCCAAGTTGGAGGGTTTGCAGGCGAGGGGTGTGAGGACAGAAGTATGAAAACATAAGCTACGGTTACGCTCAGTGCCGAGCACATGTCTATTCCAATGTACAGCAGTTGTTTCGAGATCTTCAGCACCTGGGCGAGGGGAAGATGTCTGCTCACGCTGGAGTTTGTATCCATGATGGCCAACAAATGGTGGGGAGGCCTCAAGAATTCTTGGAGGTTTTTCCAAGCTGGAGCTTGTGAACTGCTCCAAACATCAAGGTGTCCTACTAAGGGACAACAGAAGTCTTCTTACAGGGCTCCAGGGTCCCCCATATGGAAGATTCGATAGCAATGCTCTCTGAATGGAGGCCTGGGAAGCCAATCTCGTGTTACCATTGCAGCTGAGGAACAGGGTAAGCTTGAACCAATGACACTGATTCCAAGTTCCAAGTGATTTGCGTTGATGGAAGTTCTCATTCTAAAAGGTCCCAATGCTGCTTGGTGTCCAGGGAGACCTTAGAATGTGGTGGCGGCTCTCTGACCATTGAGGATTCCCTATCCTTAGGATTAGACCCAGTACCCAGGAGCCAGGTTTCCTTCTTGGGACAGGATGTGTGCTCTTGTATGGCTCACCGACCACAGGTTGGACCATATGCTTGAATTTCTAGAACAGACCTCTAGGGAGAGAGACCTCAAAACATAAGCTAGGGTTCTGATGAGGTTTTAGGGCCATGGAAGTTTCAATCTTCGGACTAAGTGCCATTGGCCTGCATGTCATCCTGGAGGTAGGTGCTGAGGCTGTGTCAGGCTGTGCACTTTTTCCAGAGTGGCCTATGATATTGGGGTGCAGTCAGGGGCCTTGCAGTTTTCTCCTAATCTGGACATTTTGGGAAACTGAGATGGGCAGGGTTTCCTCAGGAGAGCAGGGCCAGTGATGTCATGTGTTTCTCGAGGCCCCATCCTGGAGGTTATGTGTGTCAGGACTTTGGGACCAAAGACTTTAGACACAACCTCGGATAAGAGATTGGAGTGAGGTGATGGCAGTCCGAATCTGAAGACCCTGAGGGAAGCTCCTCGGGATTTGAAATTCAGGTGGCTGGGAGGGAGGAGCACAGGCTTTTCTGTCTGGATTTTTTGTCTAGGATGGCCACTAAATGGAGGGGTGACCTCATGTGTCCATGGGATATTCTTCCACTCTGGTGATTCTGCTTGGCACCCAAGAGTTTGATTTCTTTCTGGGGAAGAGGAAAAGACTGTATTCCATCTCTGGGATCCTGTCCAAACAGGGATTCCAGAGATGTGTTCTGGGTCCAGACACTGGGAAAACTTAACCAAAGCTTCGATTTGGGTTCCTGGTCCAGATCCCAAGGGGGATCTTTGGAAAGGGGTCTCATTCTGAGGGTCACAATGCCTGTTTGTGCTCAGCTGCCCATCCTGTGTAGGCATGGTCTCATGGACCATGCACCTGGTTCCCACTCAGGCTTGTACAGCCATCTCAACATTCAGTTTTCTGGCCATGGGGAAGGAGGAGCACTCTTTTGTGCTTCCGAGTCCCCTATGGGCAGGAATTTGAGCTAAGTCTGGGACAGGTACCTGAATATCCAGGTTGCTTCAAGATGATGGCCTCGGTCCAAGGTTGGACCCACCTGGAGGATATGGGGCCCACTATCTGGGTGGCTGACAGGAGGTCGGGGATCAGGCGGTGTCAGATAGACAATTTATGCAGAGGTCGGTCTATTATATTGGGGTGCCATTGAGGGCCGTGCAGGAGGATCCTCATGTGGGTTTCTGCGAAGACCCATAGGGCACTTCTTTCTGGTGGGCAGGCAGAAAGCTGCACTGTGGCTTCAGAATTCCCAATATGAAGGGCTTGTAGGCGAGGAGTGTGAAGACAGAAGTCTGAAAACACAAGCCACGGATAAGCTCAGTGCCGACCACAGGGCCATTCCATTGTTCAGTGGTTGTTTCGAGATTTCCAGCACCTGAGTATGGGCGAGGGTCAGATGTCTGCTCACGCTGGGTTTGCATCCATGATGGTCAACGAATTGTGGGGTGGTCTCAAGAATTCTTGGAGATTTTCCCAAGCAGGACCTTGTGAGCTGCTCCAAACAGCAAGGTGTCCTACTGTGGGACAGGGGAAGTCCGCTTACAAGGCTCCAGGGTCCCCCATATAGAAAGATTCGACAGCATAGGTCTCTGAATGGGGGCCTGGGAAGTCTTCCTTGCATGACCATTGCAGCTGAGGAACATTGCAGGCTTGATCTGCTGGTTTTTGTTCAAATTTCCAAGTGATCTAAGTTGACGGATGTTCTTAGTCTAATGAGTCACAATGCTGCTTGGTGTCCAGGGAGACCTTAGAATGTGGTGGTGAGGGTGCCTGGGTGGCTCAATGGGCTAAGATGCTGCCTTCGGCACAGGTCATGATCTCAGGGTCCTGGGATTGAGTCCCGCATCGGGCTCTCTGCTCAGCAGGGAGCCTGCTTCTTCCTCTCTCTCTCTCTGCCTTCCTCTATGCCTACTTGTGATCTCTCTCTGTCAAATAAATAAATAAAATCTATATAAAAAAAAAGACTGTGGTTGTGGGTCTGTGGCCATGCAGGATTTTCCTACCTGAGGGTTAGACCCAGTTCCCAGGAGCCAGGTTCCCTTCTCGGGACAGGAGGGGTTCTCTTGTATGGCTCAGGGACCACATGTCGGATCATATGTTGGATTTCAAGACCAGGCCTCTGGGCACAGAGGCCTTAATATCTAGGCTAGGGTTCTTATGAGGTTGTAGGGGCATGTCATCCTCAACCTTCGGACTTAGGGACTTTGACCTGTGAGTCTTCCTGGAGGTAGATGCTCAGGCTGTGTCAGACTGTGCATTTTTTCCAGAGTGGCCTATGAAATTGGGGTGGGCTCAGGGGCCTTGCAGGCTTTTCCTAATCTGGAGGGTTTGTGCAACTGAGACGGCAGAATTTCATCCAGAGATCAGGCCCAGTGATGTAGTGTGGTTCTGTCAGCCCCATCCTGCAGGGAATGTGGTTAAGGGCTCTGGGACCAAAGTCTTCAGACACAAAATTGTGTATCAATTAGGAGGGAGGTGATGGCAGCCCCGATCTGCAGACGCTGAGGGCAGCTCCTCAGGATTTGAAATTCGTGTGGCTGGGAGGCAGGAGCAAAGGCTTTTCTGTCTGGATTGTGTCTAGGATGGCCTTGGAATGGTGGGGTGTCCTCATGTGTCCATGGAATATTCTACCTCTCTGGGGATTCTGCCCAGCACCCAAGATTTGGTGTCTCACTGGGAAGGAGAGAGCGTGGTTTCCTGTTTCAGGGTTTCCGTCAACACAGGGATTCCAGAGATGGGTTATAGGTCCCTGTGCCTGGATAACCCTACAAAGGCTTAGTATTTGGGCCTAGAGGCTTGACTGCCTGGCTCTGTGGGGCTTTGGTTCAGCTCCCATGGAGACTTGTTGGACATGGGTTTCAGGGTAAGGGTCACAATGCCTGTTTTTGCCCAGATGACCATCCTGAGTGGGCATTGGCTCTTGTTCCATGCACCTGGATCCCAATATGAGGGTTGGACCACCATAACAACATTTAATTTTCCTTCTATGAGAAAGGAGGAGTACTCTTTTGTGCTTCAGATTTCCCCATGCACAGTAATTTGAGCTATGTTCTGGGACTGGTACGTGAATAACCAGGTTGGTTTGAGATGAAGGACTCAGGTCAAGGCAGGTCACACCTGCCAGATATGGGTCCCGCTATCTAGGTGGCTACCAGGAGGTCGGGGCTCGAACTGTGTCAGACAAAGCATTAGTTCACAAGGTGGCCTATGATATTGTGGTGCTATAGAGGGCTGTGCTGGTGGAACCTTATATGGAGTTTCACGGAGACCCATAGGGCACCTCTTTTTTCTGGTGGGCAGGCAGAAGGCATTGTCGCTCCCAAATTCCCAATATGGGGGACTTGAAGGCGAGGAGTGTGAGAACAGAAGGCAGAAAACACAATCTATGCTTAATCTCAGTGCCGAGAACATGGCCGTTCCAATGTGCAGTGGTTTTTTCGAGATCTCCAGCATCTGAGTACAGGCGAGGGTCAGATGTCTGCTCATGATAGAGTTTGTATCTATCGTGGCCAACAAATGAAATATCCAGCACCTGAGTAAAGGTGGATTTCAGATGTTTACGCACACTGGAGTTTGTGACTCTGATGACCGAATGGAGGAGTGGCATCAAGAGGCTGATGCATGTGAGATGCTCCAAACAGCAAGGTTGTTTTTTCTACTGGGCAGTTAGAGTCTGGTATGTTTTCTGCAGGGCCCCCCATGTGAAAAGTATGGGTAGCAGAGCCCTTCCACATGGATGCCTGGAAAGCACACCTCCATTGACCAATGCAGCTGAGGAACATGCAGGTTTTTTACGGTGCTTCTGGGGCGAAGCACCAAGGTCTTGAGTTGACATGGAATCTCTTGAAGATGGGTTACAATGCTGGTTTTTTTTACCAGGTAGATCTTAGAATGTGTTGGTGGCTAAGGTGCCTGCAAGATTCTCCTACCCTGAGGGTTTAACACAGGTCGAAGAGCACGGTTACCTTCTGGGGACAGGAGATGTAGTGTTTTGTGGCTCAGGGACCACATGCCATATCATAAGTTCCTATTCAAGAACAGGCCTCTGAAGACAGATGCCCGACAACCTAATCTAGGGTTCCAATGAGTCCCAGGGGCATGAGAGGTTCAATCTTCAGACTTAGGAAAGTTGACTTGGGTGTCTGCCAGGATGTAGGTGATCAGGGAGTTTCAGACTGCGCACTTATGTCCAGAGTAACCTCCAATATTGGGGTGGCCACAGGGGCCTTGAATGTTTCAACCAACTCTGGAGGGTTTGGTTAACTGACATGCACAATTTCCATGGGGATGGCAAGCACAGTCCTGTGGTGTGGCTCCAGAGACTCCACCCTGGAGGGCATGTGAGCCATGGTTCTGGGAGGGAAGTCTGCAAACACAAACTCGGGTTAGGTTTAGTGGCTAGGTTATCGCAGGGCAATGTGTAGACCTGGAAGGCTACTCGTCAGGAACAGTAACTGGAATGACCCGAAGGTGGAAGCACAGGCTTTTATATCTGGATTGTGTGTCTAGGGTGACCTCAGAATGTAGCTGTGGCCTCATGGGTCCATGGGAGATTTTTCCTCTAAGGATACTGGCGGCTCCCAATATTTTGATGACTTTTTGAGATGGGAAGGCTGCTATTTTCGATCTTAGGTGTGCCCCAAAACAGGGATTCCAGAGATGGGCTCTGGGTCTAGGCGCCTGGAAAATACCACCAAGGGTTGGGATTTGGGCTTATGGGCAGACCAGGCCTGCAATGCAGGATCTTGGTGGTGCAACTGAGAGGGCTTGTTTGGAAGCATGCTCAGGCTGAGCATTACAATGCCTGTTTGTGCCCATGGTGGCCCTCAGGAGTGGGCGTGGTCCCATTGTCCATTTTCTGGCTCCCACACTGAGGGATGGACACACATTCCAATGGCCAGGTTTCCAGCCATGGGGAAGGAGGAAATATCTATTGTGCTTCATGTTCCCCCATAGGCAGGGATTACAGCAAAGGTCTGGGGACAGATGCCTGAATACCAAGGATGCATAGAGATGACAGATTTGGGCCATGGCCGTTCTCACATGCTGGATATGGGCCCCGCTCTCTGGGTGGCTGACACGAGGTCTGGGCTCAGGCTGTGTCAGACACAGCACTAGTGGCCAGAGAAGTCTATATATTGGGGTTCTCTCCAGGGCCGAGTAAATTGATCCTCATGTAGGGTTTCTGGCCAGACTCACGAAGCACTTCTTTCTGTGGGGCAGGCAGAATGCTGCCTTATGGATCCAGAATTCCCTATCAAGAGGGTTTGGGGACAAATAGGGTGAGAATGCAATTGTAAACACCAGCTATGCTTAAATTGAGTGCCAAGCGGAAGTCAGTTTCAATGTGCAGCAGCTTATACGAGATATCCAGCACCTGAGTAAGGGCAGATGTCAGATATTTGCTCACACTTGAGTTTGTGTCTAGGATGACGACTAATGGAGGGGTGGCTTCAGGAGGCAATGGAGGATTACCCACGCTTAAGATTGTGAGATGCTCCAAACAACAAGGTTTCCTTCTAATGGACAGGAGGAGTCTGTTTTTTTTTTTTTTCCTCCAGGGTCCCTCAAGTGGAAGTTTGCGTAGCAGAGCCCTCCCGCATGGATGACTGGAAAGCACACGTCCAATGACCATTGCAGCTGAGGAACATGACAGGTTCGTTTTGGTGGTTCTGGTGCCAAGTACCAAGGCCTTGAGTTGACTTGGAATCTCTTACAGATGTGTCCAAAACTGGTTTGTTACAAGGGAGTTCTTAGAATGTATTGGTGGCTATGGGCCACGCTGAGGGTTTGGCACAGGTCGATGTGCACAGTTTCCATCTTGGGAGAGGAGATGTTCTGTTTTGTGGCTCAGGGTACATATGTTGTATCCTGACTTGGTATTCAAGAACAGGCCTCTGAGGATTGATGCTTGCAACCTAATCTAGAGATCCAATGATGTCCTTGGTGCCCATCAGGTTCAATTTTCTTACTAAGGACCATTGATATGGTTGTCTGACTGGATGTAGGTGATCAGGGTGTTTCAGACTGTGCATTTGCATCCAGAGCCACTTCCACTATTGGGGTGGGCTCAGGGGCCTTGCAGGTTTCTCCTAACTTGGAGGCTTTGGGGAACTGTGATGGGCACAGTTTCCTTGGGGATGGCAGGCCCAGTCCTGTGGTAAGGCTTCAGAGACCACCTCCTTGAGGATATGAGAGCCATGGTTTTGGGAGGGAAGTCTGCAAACACAAATTTGGGTCAGGGATAGTGGCAAGGTGATCGCAGGTCCAATGCATAGACCTAGAAGGCATCACGTCAGGAACTGTAATTAGGGTGACTGAAAGCTGGTAGCACAGGCTTTTCTATCTGGATTGTGTGTCCAGGATGGGCTCTGAATGTAGACGTGGTCTCATGGTTCAATGGGAGACTTTTCCTCTCTAAGGATCCTGGTGGATCTCCATAGATTGGTGGTTTTTCAGAGAAGAAAAGAGTGCTCTTTTCCATCTTAGGGGTGCTCCAAAACAGGGAAGAATGCTGTTTTCCAACTTAGGCTTATGCCAAAACAGGGATTCCAGAGACGGGCTCTGGGTCTGGGTGCCCGGATATCCCACCAAGTGTTAGGATTTGGGCCTAGGGGCATTCCAGGCCTGCAATGCAGGATCCTAATGGTGTAACAGAGAGGGCTTGTTTGAAAGCATGCTCAGGCTGAGGGTCATCATGCCTCTTTGTGCCCAGGGGGGCCCTCAGGAGAGGGCGTAGTCTCATTGGCCATATAGCTGGATCCCACTTTGAGGGTTGGACACCCATTGCAACAGCCAGGCTTCCTGCAATGGAAAGAGGAGTTCTCTATTGTGCTTCAGGTTCCCCCATTGGCAGGGTTACAGGAAAGGTCTGTGGAAAGTTGCCTTAATACCAGGATGTGTACAGATGACAGGCTAAGAATTCCCAGGTAACAAAACAGCATTGTTACCCATGTTCATGACATTCCATGTAAAAATAAGCCCTTAGTACTTCGCCCCAGAGCCACCAGAATGAACTTGCCATGTTCCTAAGCTGCAATGGTCAGTGGAGGTGTGGTTTCCAGGCAACCATACGGGGGTGCTCTGCTACACAAACTTTGCAATTGGCTGGGACCCTTGAGACAAAAAAACAGAATGCCCCTGCCTGGTAGAAGGAAACCTTCTGTTTGGAGCATCTCACAAGCCCCAGCGTGGGAAATCCTCCATTTCCTCTTGAAGCCACCACTCCATTTGTCAGTCATCATAGACACAAACTCCAGCATGAGCAAACATCTGACATCCGCCCTTACTCAGGTGCTGGATTTCAATTCGATCGCTGCACACTGGAACTGCCTTTAGTTTGACTGAATTAAGCCATAGCTTGGGTTTACAATTCCATCCTCAGTCTACTGGTCCACAAGCCCTATTGTGAGGGAATTCTGGAGCTACAACACAATATTCTGCCTTCCCCATAGAAAGAAAAAGGGCCTGGAGAGTCTGCCCAGAAACTCCATATGATGGTCAATCTTCTCGGTGCTAGACGGAACCCTGATTCATAGGCTGCCCTGGGCACTAGTGCTGTGTCTGACATAGCCGGAGCCAGGACCTAGTGTCAGCCACGGAGAGATCAGGGCCCAAGTCTGTCTTCTCTTCTATTCTTGGTATTCAGGCATCTGTACCCACACCTTTGCTGAAATCCTTGCCATTGGGGGAACCTGAAGCACAATAGAGAACTCCTCCTTCCCCATGGAAGGTATTCTGACAGTTGGGATAGTTGCTCAACCCTCAAAGTGGAAGGCAGCTCCATGGCCAAGGAGACCATGTGCACTCATAATGGCTTCCCCGGGCACAAGCAGGCATTGTGACCTCAGCCTGAGCATGCTTTCAACCAAACGCTCTCAATTGCATCTCTGGGACCCCGAATTGCAGGCCTAGTACACACCTAGGCCCAAATCCTAACCCTGGTGGGATTTTACAGGGGCCCAGACACAGAGCCCATCTCTGGAATCCCTATTTTGGGGGACCCTTAAGATGGAAAACAGCACTCTTCCCTTCCCCGAGATAGTCACCAAACTCTTGGTAGCCACCAGGATCCTTGAGTGGAAAAATCTGCCATAGACCCATGAGAACACACCTGCATTCCGAGGCCATCCTGGACATACAATCCAGATACATATCATGTGCTATCACCTTTGAGTCATCGGATTTACAGTTCCTGACGAGCTGCCTTCCAGGTCTATGCATTGGGCCTGCAATCACCTTGCCATTAACCTAAACTGAGTTTGTGTTTGCAGACTTCCTTCCTAAAACCATGGCTCACATGACCTCCAGGTTCTGGCATCTGAAGCCACACCACAAGACTGTGCCTGAGATCCTCAAGGAAACTGTGCCCATCACTTTTGCCCGATACCTTTAGATTAGGAGAAACCTGCAATGCCCCTGAGCGCAGCCAAATAATGGAGGCCGCTCTGGGCAAAAATGCACAGTCTGAGACACCCTGATCACCTCCATACAGGCAGACACCCACGTCAAGGCTCCTGAGTCAGAAGATTGAACCTGACATGCCCCGAGGACTTCATTGGCACACTAGATTAGGTTTACAGGTATCTGTCGTCAGAGGCCTGCTCTGGAATATCAACTTATGATAAAATATATAGTCCCTGAGCCACAGAACAGAATATGTCCTCCCCAAAAAGGAAGCCATGCTCCTGGAATTGTGTCATACCCTAAGGGTATTTGGATCCTGAATGGCCCCTTAGCAACCAGCACATTCTATGATATTCCTGGTAACAAACCATCATTGTGCCCCATCTTCATGAGACTCCATGTCAACTCAAGGTCTCGATATATTGCCCCAGAGCCACCAGAATGCACCTGCCATGTTCCTCAGCTGCAATGGTCAATGGAGGGGTGATTTCCAGGCATCCCTGTGGGGTTCTCTGCTACAAAACTTTCCACATGGAGAAACCAGAGAAAACAAACCAGACTTCTCCTGTCCGGTAGAAAGAAACTTTGCTATTTGGAGCATCTCACAAGCCCCAGCATGGGAAATCCTCCATGGCCTCTTGACGCCACCCTTCCATTTGTGGGTAATCACAGACACAAACTCCAGTGTGAGCAAACATCTGACATCCACCCTTACTCAGGTGCTGGATATTCGAAACGGCAGCTGCACACTGGAACTGCCTTTTGCTTTTCACTGAACTTAACCATAGCTTTGTATTACTATTCTATCCTCACCACACTGCTCCACAATATCTCTTGATAGGGAATTCTGGAGCCACAACGCAGTATTCTGCCTTCCACATAGAAAGAAGAAGGACCTGTTGAGTCTGCCCAGAAACTGCACATGAGGATCAATCTACTCAGACCACGAGGCAACCCTGATTAATAGATTTCCCTGACCACTAGTGCTGTGTCTGACAGATTCTAAGCCCCGACCTCGTGTCAGCCACCCAGAGGTGAGGGCCCATATTTAGCATGAGAGATCGGCCATGGCCCTGGGCCATCATCTGTACCCATCCTTGGTATCCAGTCATCTGTCCCCCAAACTTTGCTGGAATTCCTGCCAATGGCGAACCTGAAACACAATAGAGAACACCTCCTTCCCCATGGCAGGAATATTGGCTGTTGGGATGGTTGTCCAACCCTCAGCGTGGGAGCCAGCTGCATGGCCAAGGAGACCATGCCCACTCCTGAGGGCCGACATGGGCACAGGCAGGCATGGTGATCCTCAGCCTGAGCATGTTTTCAAACAAACACTCTCAGTTGCTCCTCCAGTACCAGCATTGCAGGCCTGGTATGCCCCTAGGCCCAAATCCTAACCTTTGGTGGGATTTTCCAGGTGCCCAGACCCAGAGTCCGTCTCAGAATCCCTGTTTGGGGCACCCTTAAGATGGAAAACAGCACTCTTCCCTTCCCTGAGAAAGACACCAAACTATTGGGAGCCGCCAGGATCCTTAGAGAGAAAAAATCTCCCATGGACCCATGAAAACAAACCTGCATTCCGAGGCCATCCTGTCCACACAATCCAGAGAGAAAAGTCTTTGCTACTGCCTTCGAGTCATCCTATTTACATTTCCTGACGAGCTGCCCTCCATGTCTATGCATTGGGCCTGTGATCATCTCGACACTAACCCTAACCCCAGTTTGTGTTTGCCGACTTCTCTCCCAAAACCATGGCTTACATGCCCACCAAGATGTGGTCCCTCAAGCCACATCACAGGAAAGTTCCTGCCATCCCCAAGAAAACTGTGCCCATCAGGTTGTCCAAACCCTCCAGATTAGGAGAAACCTGCCAGGCCCCTGAACCCACCCCAATATTGGCGGTTGCTCTGGATGCAAACGTGCAGTCTGAAACACCCTGAGCACCTCCATCGAGGCAGAAAGCCAAGTCAATGGTTCTGAGTCAGATGATTGAACCTGACATGCCCCTAGGACTTCACTGGAACCCTAGATTGGGTCTTCAGACATCTGTTCTCAGAGTCCTGTTCTGGAATACCAAGTTATGATACAACATGTGGTCCCTGATTCCCACAACAGAACATCTCCTGTCTCCAGAAGGAAAATGTGCTCTTGGATCTATGTCCAACTTTCAGGGTAGATGGATCCTGCATGACCCATTAGCCCCAGCACCTTCTATATTCTCCCTGGTAACAAACCAGCATTGTGACCCAACTTCCTGAGACTTGATGCCAACTCAAGATGTTGGTACTTTGCCCAAGAGCCATGAAACGAATCTGCCATGTTCCTCAGGTACAAAGGTCAATGGACGTGTGCTTTCTAGGCATCCAAGAGGTAGTTCTCTGCTACACAAAAATTCCACATAGGGAACCCTAGAGCAAACAAATAAGACTGCTCCTGTCAGGTTGAAGGAAACCTTGGTTGTTTGGAGCATCTCACAAGCCCCAGCCTGGGAAGTCCTCCACATTCTCTTGATGCCAACCCTCCATTTGTTAGTCATCATAGACACAAATTCCAGCATGAGCAAACATCTGACATCTGCTCTTACTCAGGTGCTGGATATTCGAATCAGTCACGCACACTGGAAATACCTTTCACTTGACACTGTATTCTTGCATAGTTTGGGTTTACAATTCCATCCTCACCTTACTGGACTGCAAGTCCTCTTGAGAGGGAATTAGGGAGACAAAACGCAACATTCTGCCTTCCCCATAGAAAGAAGAAGGGCCTGGTGAGTCTGCCCAGAAACTCCCCATGAAGATCAAACTACTTGGCCCTCGAGGGAACCCCGATTTATACTTTGCGCTGGCCACTAGCGCTGTGTCTGAGAGAGCCTGAGCCCCAACCTCGTGTCAGCCACCCAGAGTGTGGGGCCCTTATCCAGCATGTGGGACTGGCCATGGCCCAGTCATCTCTACCCATCCTTGGTATTCCGGCAACTATCCCAGACCTTTGCTGGAATCCCTACCAGTGGGGGAACCTGAAGCACAATTGAGAACTCCTCCTTCCCCATGGCAGGAAGCCTGGCTGTTGCTATGGGTGCCCAACCCTCAGAATTAGAACCAGGTGCATGGCCAATGAGACAACGCCGAATCATAAGGGCCGCCTGGGCCAAAGCAGGCATTGTGTCCCTCAACCTTAGCATGCATTCAAACAAATGCTCTCAGTTGTTTCTGCAGGGTCCCGCATCGCAGGCTGGTATGCCCTTAGGACCAAATCCTAACACTTCGTGGGATTTTCCATGCCAACATAACCAGAGCCCGTCTCTGGAATCTCTGTTTTGAAGCACCCCTATGATGGAAAACAGCACTCTTCCCTCCCCTGAGAAAACTATTAGGAGCTGCCAGGATGCGTAGAGAGGAAAAATCTCCCAGGGCTCCATAAGACCACACCTTCATTCCGAGGCCATCCTGGACACACAATCCAGATACAAGAGACTGTGCTACCACCTTCGAATCACCTGGTTTACAGTTCCAGACGAGCTGCCCTGCAGACCTATGCATTGGGCCTGTGATCACCTCGCCATTAACCCTACCCCAAGTTTGTGTTTGCAGACTTCTTTCCCAAAACCATGGCTCACATGCCCTCTATGATGGGTCTCTGTAGCCACACCACAGGAAAGATCCTGCTATCCCCAATGAAACTGTGTCCATCACAGTTGCCCAAACCCTCCAGATTAGGAGAGACCTGCAAGTCCCCTGAGCCCAGTCCAATATTGGAGGCCACTCTGGACACAAATGCACAGTGTGCAACACCCTGATCACCTCCATCCAGGAAGACACCCAAGTCAATGGTCCTGAGTCAGAAGATTGGTCCCTGAACCCCACAATAGAATATCTCCTGTCCCCAGATGGAATTCGTGCTCTTCAACTTGTGTCAAGGGTCGGGGTATATGAATTATGCACAGCCCCTTAGCCCCCAGCACATTCTAAGATCTCTCTGGTAACAAACAAACAGCATTGTGATCCATCTTCATGAGATTCCATGTCACTTCAAGTCCTTGGTAATTCGCCCCAGAGCCACCAGAATGAACCTGCCATGTTCCTCACCTGATATGGTCAGTGGAGGTGTGCTTTCCAGGCATCCATGTGGGAGTGCTCTTCTACTTATTCTTTCCACATGTGGGACCCTGGAGCAAACAAACCAGACTGCCACTGACCAGTAGAAGGGAACCCTCTGTTTGGAGCATCTCAGAAGCACCAGCAGGAGAAATCCTCCATGGCCCTTGACACAACCCCTCCATTTGTCAGTCATCATAGACAAAAACTCCAGCATGAGAAAACATCTGAAATCTGCCGTTATTTAGATTCTGCATTTTCTTTTCCACCACTGCACACTAGAACTGCGTTTCACTTGACACTGAATTTATCCATAGCTTGGGTTTAGAATTCCATCCTCAGCCTCCTGGTCTGCAAGCCCTCTAGAGAGGGAATTTGGAGCCACAAGGCAACATTCTCCATTCCCACTAGAAAGAAATAGGGCCTGGTGAATCTTCCCAGAAACTCCACATGAGGTTCAATCTACTTGGCACTCGATGGAACCTTGATTTATAGGCTGTCCTGGGCACTAGTACTAGTACTAGTACTAGTACTGTGTCTGACAGAGCCTGAGCCAAGACCAAGTTTCAGGCACCCAGAGATATGAGCCCATATCCAGCATGTGAGATTGGCCAGGGCCCAAGTCCATCATCTCTACCCATCCTTGGTATTCAGGCACCTGTCCCCAGACCTTTTATGTAATCCCTACCAATGGGGTAACCTAAAGCAGAATAGAGAACTCCTCCTTCCCCATGGTAGGAATCCTGGCTGTTGATATGGGTGTCCAAACCTCAAAGTGGGAGCCAGCTGCATGGCCAAGGAGACAATGCCCACTCATGAGGGCTGCCCTGGGCACAAGTAGCCATTGTAACCCTCAGCTTGATCAAGCCTTCAAAAAAATGCTCTTAGTTGCACCTCCAGGATCCTGCATTGCAGGCCTGATATGCCCTTAAGCCCAAATCCTAACACATCGTGGGATGTTCCATGTGCACATACCCAGAGCCCGTCACTGGAATCCCTGTTTTGAGGCACCCCTAAGATGGAAAACAGCACTCTTCACTTCCCTGAGAAAGCCACCAACTATTGGGAGCCACCAGGATCCTTAGAGAGGAAAAATCTCCCATGGATCCATGAGGCCACAACTGCATTCTGAGGCCATCCTGCACACAATACAGAGAAAAAAGCCTGTGATTCTGCCTTTGAGTCACCCGATTAACAGTTCCTGAAGAGCTGCCATCCATGTCTATGCATTGCGCCTGTGATAACCTTGCCACTAACCCTAACCCAAGTTTGTGTTTTCAGACTTCCCTCCCAAAACCATGGCTCACATGCCCTCCAGTTTGTGATAACTGGAGCCACACCACGGGATTGTACCTGTCTTCACAAAGGAAACTGTGATTGTCACTATTAAACAAACCCTCTAGATTAGGAGAAACCTGCAAGGCCCCTAAGCCCAGCCCAATATTGGAGGCCACTCTGGACGCAAATGCACAGTCTGACACACCATATCACCTACATCCAGGCTGATATCCAAGTCAATGGTCCTCAGACAGAAGATTGAACCTGACATGCTCCTAGGATTCACTGGAACACTAGAATAGGTTTTCAGGTATCTGTACTCAGAAGGCTGTTCTGAATATCAATGTATGATACAATATGGTCACTGAGCCACACAAAAGAACATCTCCTGTCCTTAGAAGAAAGCTGGGCTCTGGACCTGTGTCAAACACTCTGGGTAGATGAATCCTTCAAGTCCCCCTGGCAACCAGCACATTCTATGATCTCCCTGACAACATACCAGCATTGTGACCCATCTTCATGAGACTCCATGACAACTCCAGCCCTTGGTACTTCGGCCCAGAGCCACCAGAATGAAACTGCCATGTTCCTCTGCTGCCATGGTCAATGTAGGTGTACTTTCCAGGCATCCAGCGGGAGTGCTCTGATACCAACTTTCCACATAGGGAACCCTGTAGGAAACAAACCAGACTCCCCTGTATGGTAAAAGGAATCTTTTCTGTATGGAGTATCTCAAGTCTGAGGGTGGGTAATCCTCCATGGCCTCTTGAGGCCACCCATCCATTTGTTGGTCATCATAGACACTAACTCCAGCGTGAGCAATCAACTGACATCTGCACTTACTCAAGTGCTGGATATTTGAATCAGCTGCTACACACTGGAATTGCCTTATGCTTGGCACTGAATTTAAAAGTAGCTTGGCGGGACGCCTGGGTGGCTTAGTTGGTTAAACAGCTGCCTTCGGCTCAGGTCATGTTCCCAGCGTCCTGGGATCGAGTCCCACATCAGGCTCCTTGCTCTGCAGGGAGCCTGCTTCTCCGTCTGACTCTGCCTTCCACTCTGTCTGCCTGTGCTTGCTCTCGCTCGCTCTCTGACAAATAAATAAAATCTTAAAAAAAAAAAAGTAGCTTGGGTTTGCAATTCCATCCTCACCCTGGTGTTCAGTAAGCTCTCTTGATAGGGAATTCTGAAGCCACAACACAGCATTCTGCCTTCCCCATAGCAAGAAAAAACAGCCTGGAGAGACTGCCCAGAAACCCTACATGAGGATAAATCTACTCGAACCTCGAGTGAACCCCATTTATAGGTTTACCTGGCCACTAGCGCTGAGTCTGACATAACCTTGTCTCTGACCTCGTGTCAGGACCCAGAGACTGGGCTCCAACTCCAGAATGTGAGACCAGCCATGTCCCAGGGCTGTCATCTCTACCCATTCTTGATTCAGGCATCTGTCCCCAGACATTTGCTGAAATCCCTGCCAATGGGGGAACCAGAAGCACAATAGGGAAATCCTCCTTCCCCATGGCAGGAATGATGGCTCTTGGGATGGGTTTCCAGACCTCAGAGTGGTAGCCAGCTGAATGGCCAATGATAACCCGCCCACTCATGAGGGCCGCCCTGGACACAAGCAGGCATTGTGACCCCCAACATGAGCATGCTTTCAAACAAACACTCTCAGTTGCATTCCAGAATCCAAATTTGCAGGCCTGATATGCCCCTAAGCACAAATCCTAACACCTGGTGGGATTTTTCAGGGGCCCAGAAACACAGCCTGTCTCTGGAATCCCTGTTTTGGGACACCCCTAAGATGTAAAATAGCACTCTCCCCTTCGCCAAGAAAGCCATCATAGTATAGGGAGCCGCTAGGACCCTTGAGAGGAAAAATCTCCCATGGATCCATGAGACCACACCTGCATTCCGAGGCCATCCTGGACACAAAAGCCAGATACACAAGCCTGTGCTACCACCTTCAAGGCAACTAATTTATAGTTCCAGACGAGCTGCCCTCCAGGTCTATGCATTGGGCCTGCGATCACCTCACCGCTAACCTTAACCCGAGTTTGTGCTTACAGATTTCTATCCCGAAACCATGGCTCATATTTCCTCCAGGATGGGGTCTCTGGAGCCACACCAAAGGACTGTGCCTGCCATCCCCAAGGAAAATGTGTCCGTCACATTTGTCTAAAACTTCGAGATAAGGAGAAACCTGCAAGGCCCCTGAGCCCACCCCAATACTGGAGGCCCCTCTGGACACAAATGTGCATTCTGAAATACGCTGATCACCTGAATCCAGGCAGATACCCAAGTCAGTGTATCTCAGTCAGAAGATTGAACCTGACATGCTCCTATGACCTCATTGTAACCCCTGATTAGGTTTTCAGGCATTTGTAATCAGAGACCTGTTCTGGAGTACCAACTTAAGATACAACATATGGTCCCTGATCCCCACAACAGAACATCTCCTTTCTCTAGATGGAAGCCGTGCTCTTGGAACTGTGTCAAACCCTCAGGGTAGATGAATCCTACTTGGCCCGTAGCCACCAGCAGATTCTAAGATCTCACTGGTAACAAGCCAGCATTGTGAGCCATCTTCATGAGATTCCATGTCAACTACAGGCCTTGGTACTTCACCCCAGAGCCTTCAGAAAGAACCTGCCATGTTCCTCAGCTGCAATGTTCAGTGGAAGTGTGCTTTCCAGGCATCCATGTGGGAGTGCTCTGCTACCCAAACTTTCCACATGGGGGACTCTCGAGCAAACAAATCTGACTGCCCTGTCCTGTAGAAGGAAACCTGGCTGTTTGGAGCATCTCACAAGCTCAAGTGTGGGAAATCCTCTATGACCTCTTTTCAACTCCTCTCCATTTGTTGGTCATTATAGACACAAACTCCAGCTTGAGCAAACATCTGACGTCTGCGCTTACTCAGGTGCTGGATATTCGAATCAGCCGCTGCACACTGGAAATGCCATTCGCTTGTCACTGAATTTATTCATAGCTTGGGTTTACAATTCCATCCTCACCCTACTGGTCCACAAGCCCTCATGATAGGGAATTCTGCAGCCACAACACAGCATTCTGCCTTCCCAATAGAAAGAAGAAGGGCCTGGTGAGTCTGCCCAGAAACTCCACATTATGATCAATCTACTTGTCCCTTGAGGGAACCCTGAATTATAGACAGCCCTGGCCCCTAGTGTTGTGTCTGACAGAGCCTAAGCCCCGACCTCGTGTCAGCCACCTAGAAGGCGGGGCCCATATCCCGCATGTTAGACTGGCCACGGAACAGAGCCGTCATCTTTACCCATCCTTGGTATTCAGGCATGTGTCCCCAGACCTTTCCTGGAATCCCTACCAATGAGGGAACCTGAATCACAATAGAGAAATCCTCATTCCCCATGGCAGGATTCCTGTAAGTTCGGAAGGGTGTCCAACACTCAGAGTGTTAGCCTACTGAATGGCCATTGAGACCACCCCCATTCCTGAGGGCCACCCTATGCAAAAGCTTGCATAGTGACCCTCAGCCTGAGCATGCTTTCAAACAAACGCTCTCAGTTGTATCTCCAGGACTTGCATTGGAGGCCTGGTAAGCCCCTATGCCCAAATCATAACCCTTGGTGGGTATTTCCAGGTGCCCAGAGCCAGAGCACTTCTCTGCAATCCCTGTTATGGGACACCCTTAATATGGAAAACAGAACTCTTTCCTCTCTGAGAAAGCCACCACATTATAAGGAGCCGCCAGGATACTTGAGAGGAAATATCACCCATGGACACCTGAGACCACACCTGCATTCTTAGTCCATCGTGGATACACAATCCAGATAAAAAAGCCTGTGCTACCTCCTTTGAGGCATGCGATTTACATTTCACACGGAGCTTCCCTCCAGGAGTATGCATTGGGCCTACAATCACTTCGCCACTAAACCTAACCCGCATTTGTGTTTGCAGACTTCCCTCCCAAAACCATGGCTCTCATGCCCTCCAGCATGGGGTCTCTGGAGCCACACCACAGGACTGTGCCCACCATTGCCAAGGAACCTGTGCCCATCAAATTGCCCTATCTTTCCAGATTAGGAGAAACCTGCAAGGCCCCTGAGCCCACCCCAATACTGGTTGCCACTCTGTACACAAATGCACAGTCTGGAACACCCTGATCACCTACATCTAGGCAGACATTGAAGTCAATGATACTGAGTCAGAGGATTGAACCTGACATTCCGTTAGGATTTTATTGGAAACCTAGATTAAATTTTCAGGCATCTATCCTCAGAGGCCTGTTCTGCAATACCAAATTATGATACATTTGGTCCGTTAGCCCCACATCAGAACATCTCTGGTCCGAGAAGGAAACCGTGCCCTTTGACCAGTGTCAAACCCTCAGGGTAGATGAATCCTACATGGTCCCTTAGCCACCAGCACACTGTAAGGTCTCCATGGTAACAAACCTGCATTATGACCCATCTTCATGAGACTTCATGTCAACTCCACGCCTTGGTAATTCGCCCAAGAGCCACCAGAACGAATTGGCCATGTTTCTCAGCTGCAATTTTAATGGAGGTGTGCTTTTCAGGCATCCACGTGGGAGTGCTCTGCTACCCAAACTTTCCACATGGGGGACCCTGGAGCAAATAAACCAGACTCCCCCTGTGTGGTAGAAGGAAACTTTGCTGTTTGAAGCATCTCACAAGCCCCAGCATGTGAAATCCTCCATGGCCTCTTGACGCCACCCCTCCATTCATCGGTCATCATAGACATAAACTCCAGCATGAGGAAATGTCTGACTTTCACCTTTACTCAGGTGCTGGATATCTGGAATCAGACACTGCACAATGGAACTGCCTTTTGCTTGGCACTGAATTGAACCTTAGCTTGAGTTTACAATTCCATCCTCACCCTACTGGTCCCCAAGCCTGCTTGATAGGGAATTCTGGGGCCACAACGCAGCTTTTTGCCTTCCCCGTAGAAAGAAGAAGGGCATGGTGATTCTGCCCAGAAACTCTGCATGAGGATCAATCTGCTCAGCCCTTGAGGGATCCCTGGTTCATACTCAGCCCTGACCACTAGTTCTGTTTCTGACAGAGCCTGAGTGCTCAATTCATGTCAGCTACTCAGAGAGTCAGGCATGTGAGACTGGCCATGTCTCAGGTCCCTCATCTCTACCCATCCTTGGTATTCAGGCATCTGTCCCCAGACATTTGCTAGAATACCTGCTAATGGGGGAACCTGAGGCACAATAGAGAATTCTTCCTTTTCCATGGCAGGAATCCTGGTAGTTGGCATGGGTGTCCTACATTAAAGTGGTAGCCAGCTGCATGGCCAAGGAGACAACTCCCACTCATAAGGGCTGCCCTAATCACATCAGGCATTGTGACACTCAGACTAGCATGCTTTCAAACAAACGCTCTCAGTTGTACCTCCAAGTCACACATTGTAGGCCTGGTACTCCCCTAGGCCCAAATCCTAATCCTGGTGGGATTTTCCAAGCACCCAGACTCACAGCCCTTCTCTGGAATCCCTTTTTGGGGAACATCTAAGATTGAAAACAGCACTCTTCCATTCAAACGAGAAAGCCACCATACTATTGGGAGCTTCCAGGATCCGTAGAGAGGAAAATACTCTCATGGAAACATTAGAACACACCTGCATTCCAAGGCTATCATGGACACACAATCCAGATACAAAAGCCAGTGCTAGTGCCTTCGAGGTACGTGAATTACAGTTCCTGACGATCTGCCCTCCAGGTCTATGCATTGGGCTTACGATCACCTCGCAACTCAACCTAATCCGAGTTTGTGATTGCAGACTTCTCTCCCAAAACCATGGCTTACATGCCCTCCACGATGGAGTCTCTGGAGCCACACCACAGGACTGTGCCTGCCACCCCCAAGGAAACCGTGCCCACAAATTTTCCTAAACCTTCAAGATTAGGAGAAACCTGCAAGGCCCCAGAGCCCACCCCAATATTGGAGGCCACTCTGTACACAAAGGCACAGTCAGAAACACCCTGATTGCCTACATATAGGCAGACACCGAAGTCAATGGTCCTGAGTCTGATGATTGAACCTGAAATTCCTCTTGGACTTCATTGGAACCCTAGATGAAGTTTTTAGGCATCTGTCCTCAGAGGCCTGTTCTGGAATACCAACTTATGATACAACATTTGGTCCGTGAGCCCCACAACAGAACATCTCCGATACCCAGAAAAAAACCGTGTTCTTCGACCGGTGTTAAACCATCAGGATAGACTAATCATACATGGCCCCTTAGCCACCAGCACATAGTAAGATTTCCGTGGTAACAAAACTGCATTGTGACCCAACTTCATTAGAAACCAGGCCTTGGTACTATGCCCTAGAGCAACCAGAAAGAACATGCCATATTCCTTAGGTGCAATGGTCAATGTAGGTGTGCTTTCCAGTATCCACGTGCGAGTACTATGCTACCCAAACTTTGCACATGGGGGAACCTGGTGTAAACAAACCAGACCTCCCCTGTCCAGTAGAAGGAAACCTTATGTTTGGATCAACTCACAGGCCTCAGCGTGTAAACTGCTCCATGGCCTCTTGATGCCACCACTCCATTGGTCGGTCATCATAGACACAAACTCCAGTCTAAGCAAACATCTGACATGCACCCTTATCCCGGTGCTGGATGTCTTGAATAAACCACTGCACATTGGAACTGCCTTCCACTTGGCACTGAATTGAACCATAGCTTGTGTTTACAATTCCATCCTCACCTGACTGGTCCCTAAGCCCTCTTGATAGGGAAATCTGGGGCCACAACGCAGCATTCTGCCTTCCCCATCGAATGAAGAAATGCCTGGTGAGTCTGCCCTGAAAACCCACATGAGGATCAATCAGGTCAGCCTTCGAGTCAACACCGATTTATAGGCTGCCATGGCCACTAGTGCCGTGTCTGACAGAGCCTGAGCTCGACTGAGTTTCAGCCACTAGAGAGCAGGCCCCATATCTAGCATTTGGGATTGCCATGGCCCAAGTATGTCATCTCTACCCATCCTTGATATTCAGGCACCTGTCCCCAGACCTTGGCAGGGATCCCTGCCAATTAGGGAACTTGAAGCACAATAGAGAACTCTTCTTTCCCCATGGCAATAAACCTGGCTTTTGGGATGGGTGTTCTACCCTCAAAGGGGGAGCCAGTTACAACATCAATGACACCACACACACTCCTGAGGACTACCCTTTGCACAAACAGGCATTGTGACCCTCACCCTGAGCATGCTTTCAAAAAATCCCTCTCAGATTCACCACAATGATCCCTCATTTCAGGCCTGGTATGCCTGTAGGTTCAAATCATAAAACTTGGTGGGATTTTCGAGGTGCCCAGACCCAGAGACCATCTCTGGAATTTTTGTTTTGGTGCACCCTTCAGATGGAAAACAGCACTCATCCCTTCCCCAAAAATGTCACCAAATTATGAGGAGCCACCAGGATCCATAGAGAGGCAATGTCTCCCATGGACCCATGAGAACACACCTGCATTCCGAGGCCATCCTGGACACACAATCCGGAGAGAAAAGCCTGTGCTACTGCCTTCCATTCACCCTAATTACAGTTCCAGATGAGCTGCTCTCAAGGTCTATGCATTGGGCCTCTGATCACCTCGCCACTCACCCTAATTCGAATTTGTGTTTGCAGACTTATCTACCAAAACCATGGCACACATGCCCTCCAGGATGGGGTCTCTGGATCCACACTGCAGGACTGTCCCTGCCATCCACAAGGAAACTGTTTCCATCACAGTTGCCCAAACTGTCTAGATTAGGAGAAACCTACAAGGCCTCTGGGCCTACCCCAATTTCGGCGGCCGCTCTGAACACAAATGCACAGTCTGAAATACCCTGATCCCCTACATCCAGGAACACAGCCAAGTCAATGGTCCTGAGTCAGAATAATGAACCTAACATGCCCCTAGGACGTCATTGGAACCATTGATTCGGTTTTCAGACATGTGTCCTCAGAGGCCTGTTCTAGAATGCGAACTTATGATACAACATGTGGTGCCTGGGCCACACAACAGAACATCTCCTGTCCCCAGAAGGAAACCGTGCCCTACAATCTGTGCAAAATCCCAGAGTAGTAGATTCCTGCACAACTACTAAGCCACCAGCACATTCTAAGATCTACCTGGTAACAAACCAGCTGTGTGGCCCATCTGCAAGAGATTCCATGTCAAATCAAGGACTTGGTACTTTGCTACAGAGACACCAGAATAAAGCTGCCATGTTCTTCAGTTGCAATGGTCAATGAAGTTGAACATTCCAGGCATCCATGCGGTAGAGCTCTGCTACCCAAACTTTCCACATGGGGGACCCTGGAGCAAATAAACCACACTCCACCTGTCCAGTAGAACGAAACCTTGCTATTTGGAGCAGCTCATGAGTCTCAACGTGGAAATCCCTCCATGGCTTCTTGACGCCACCCCTCCATTTGTCAGTCATCATAGACACAAACTCCAGTGTGAGCAAATATCCGACGTCCTCCCTTACTAAGGTGCTGGATATCTCGAAAAAGCTGCTGGACACAGGAACTGCCTTCCGCTTGGCAGTGAATTGAACTGTAGCTTGTGTTTACAATTCCTTCCTCACCCGACTGGTCCCCAAGCCTTCTTGATAGCGAATTATGGAGACACAACACAGCATTCTGCCTTCCCGATAGAAACAAGTGCCTGGTGAGTCTGGCCAGAAACCCCACATGAGGATCAATCTGCTCGGCCCTATATCGGAGGCACCCTGATTTATAGGTTGCCCTGGCCACTAGTGCTGTGTCTGACACAGCCTGAGCCCAGACCTAGTGTCAGTCACCAGAGTTTGAGCCCCACATCTAGCATTTGGGATTGCCATGGCTCAAGTATTTCATCTCTACCCATCCTTGGTATTCAGGCACCTGTCCCCAGACCCTTGGTGGAATCCCTGACAATGGGGCATCCTGAAGCACAATAGAGAACTCCTCCTTCTTCATATCAGGAAACTTGGCTGTTAGGATGGGTGTTCAACCCTGAAAGGGGGAGTCATTTACAAGTCCAGTGAGACCACACAAACTCCTCAGGGATGCCCTGGAGGCAAACAGGCCTTGTGACCCTCAGCCTGAGCATGCTTTCAAACAATCCTTCTCTGTTGCACCACCATGAACCCGCATTGCAGGCCTAATATGCCCCTAAGCCCAAATCCTAGCACATGTTGTGATGTCCCAGATGCCATGAACCAGAGCCCGTCTCTGGAATCCCTGTTTTGGGGCACCCATAAGGTGGAAAACATCACTCTCCCCTTCCCCGAAAAAGCCACCAAACTATGGAGAGCCACCAGGATCCATAGAGAGGAAAAGACTCCCATGGACCCATGAGACCACACCTGCATTCCAAGGCCATCCTGGACACACAATCCAAAGAGAAAATCCTGTGCTACTGCCTTCCAGTCTCCCTAATTATAGTTCATGAGGAGCTTCCCTCCAGGTCTACGCATTGGGCCTGTGATCACCTCGCCACTCACCCTAATTTGTATTTGTGTTTGCAGACTTCTCTCCCAACACCATGGCTCACATGCCCACCAGAATGTGATCTCTGGAGCCACACCACAGAACTCTGGCTGCCAACCCCAAGGACACTGTGCATATCAGATTTGCCCAAACCTTCCAGATTAGGAGAAACCTGTGTGGCCCCTGAGCCCACACCAATATTGCCGGCCACTCGGGATGGAAATGCGCAGTCTGAAACACCCTTATCACCTACATCCAGGGAAATAGCCAAGTCAATGATCGTGAGATAGACGATTGAACCTAAAATGCCCCTAGGCTCTCAATGGAACCCCATTAGGTTTTTAGGCATCTGTCCTCAGGGGCCTGTTCTGAAATACCAATCTATGACACATCATGTGGTCTCTGAGCCACACGACAGAACATCCCCTGTCCCCAGAAGAATACCATGCTCTTCGACCTGTGCCAAACCCTCAGGGTAGGAGAATCCTGCATGGCACCTTAGCAACCAGCACATTCTAAGTTCTCCCTGGTAACAAACAAGCATTGTGACCCATCTGCAAGAGATCCCATGTCAACTCAAGGCCTTGGCACTTTGTCCCAGAGCCACCAGAACGAATCTGCCATGTTCCTCAGCTGCAATTGTCAATGGAGGTGTGCTTTCCTGGCATCCATGCCGGAGAGCTCTTCTTCACAAACTTTCCACATGGGGAAACCTAGAGTAAACAAACCAGACTTCACCTACACTGTACAAAGAAATGTTACTTTTTGCAGCAGTTCACAGGCCTCAGCATGTGAACTCCTCCATGGCCTCTTTATGCCACCCCTCCACTTGTCGGTCATCATAGACAAAAACTCTAGTGTGAGCAAGCATCTGACATCCACCCTTATTCCAGTGCTGGATGTCTCGAGTAAACTGCTACAAATTGGAACTGCCTTCTGCTTGGCACTGAATTGAACCATAGCTTTTGTTTACAATTCCACCCAAAACTGACTGGTTCCCAAGCTCTCGTGATTGGGAAACCTGGAGCCACAACACAGCATTCTGCCTTCCCTATTGAATGAACAAATGCCTGGGAATCTTCCCAAGAAACTCCACATGAGGATCAATCTGCTCCGCCCTCGAATCTACTCTGATATAAAGGCTGCCATGGCCACTAGCGCTGTGTCTGACAGAGCCTAAGCCCCGACCGAGTTTTAGGCCTCATATCTAGCATTTGGGATTGCTATGGCCCAAGTACGTCATCTGCACCCATCCTTGGTATTCAGGCACCTATCTCGAGACCTTGCTGGAAACCCTGCCAATGGGGCAACCTGAAGCACAGAGGAACCTGACGGAAGAGAACTCATCCTTCCTCATGGCAGGACATTTGGCTGTTGGGTTGGGTGTCCAACTCTCTAAGAGGGAGCCAGATATATGACCAATGAGACAACTCCCACTCCTGAAGGCCGCCATGGGAGCAAACAGGCATTGTGAGACTCAGCCTGAGCAAGCTTTCAAACAATCCCTCTCAGTTGCACCATCATGATCCCGCATTGCAGGCCTCATACACCCCTAGGTGCAAATCCTAACCCTTGGTGGGAAGTCCCAGATGCCCAGAAAAAGAGCCTGTATCTGGAATCCCTGTTTTGGGGCACCCATAAGATGGAAAACAACACTCTTCCCTTCCCCAAAAAAGCCACCAAACTATGAGCTGCACAGATCCATAGAGAGGAAAAGTTTCCCATGGACCCATGAGACTATACCTGCATTCCAAGGCCATCCTGGACACACAATATAGAGAGAAAAGCCTGTGCTACTGCCTTCCAGTCACCCTAATTACTCCTGACAAGCTGCACTCCAGGTCTACTCATTGGGCCTGTGATCACCTTTCCACTAACCATAACCCACATTTGTGTTTGCAGACTTCTCTCCCAAAACCATGGCTCATATGCCCTCCAGGACAGGGTCTCTGGATCCACAACACATGACTGGGCCTGCCATCCCCAAGGAAACTGTGCCCGTCAAACCTGCCCAAACCTTCCAGTTTAGGAGAAACACGCAAGAGCCCTGAGCCTGACCCAATATTGTCGGCAGCACTGGACACAAATGCCAGTCTGAAACGCCCTGATCACCTACATCCAAGCAGACAGCCATTTCAATGTTCCTGGGTCAGAAGATTGTACCTGACATGCTCTTAGGACGTCATTGGAACACTAGATTAGGTTTTCAGGCATCTGTCCTCAGGGTCCTGTTCTGAAATACCAACTTAGGATACAACATGTGGTCCCTGAGCCACACAATAGAATATCTCCTGTCCCCAGTAGGAAACCATGCCCTTCGACCTGTGCCAAACCCTCAAGATTGGAGAATCCTGCACACCACCTTAGACACCAGCACAAACTCTAGTTTGTGCGTTGACCCATACCACAAGCTTTCCATCTGCTGGACAGTCGAGTCCTGTTGAATGGCTCCAGGATGTCCCATACGGAAAGACTGGAGAGCAGGATTCGAAGGATGGATGCCTGTACAGCATACCTCACATTCCCATTGGCTCTTTGTGACAAGACATGTTTGAACTACTGGCTCTGGGGCGAGCTAACTAGGGTGCTGAATTGAAATGGACTCTCCTGCGGATGGGTCATAATGTGGGTTTGTGTGCATGGAGACCTTGGAATATGTTGGCAGCTCAGGGGCCATGAAGTATTCGCCTAACCGAAGGGTGTAATATTGCTCCAATTAAAAAGAGATCCCTATGTGGAGATGAGACAGGTTCTCTTTGGTGCCTCAGAAAAGCCCCAGATACTGGTCTTCAAACCAGTTCTCTGAGTAGAGACACCTGGAAACCAAAGCTAGGGTTCAGATTAGAGCCTAGATGCCTGTCCGTTTCAATCTTCTGTCTCTGGGGACACTGTCTGAGTATCTAAGTGGAGATAGTTGCTCAGCTGGTGTCAGAGTGCCCCTCTTAGTCCATGGCCGAGGCATGGCCTTGGAGACCTTATTGGATTCTCCTAATCTCTAGGGTTGTGGCCAATGGATTGGGTACAGTTTTCTTGGAGAGGACTGGCACAGTCCTTCAGTGTGTCTCCATAGGCCCTATCCTGGAGGGTGTGTGGGTCCGGGCTGTGGGCACAGAAGTCTGAAAACACAAACTCGGCTTGGGTGCGGAGCCGAGAGCATGGCAGGATGGACCCACAGACCGTGAGAGGAGATCCTCAGCTTATGAAAGAAGGGCAAATGGGAGGCAGTCACGCAAGCTTTTGTCTTTGGATGTTTTGTCTCCCATAGCCGTGGAATGTAGGGGTGACCTCAGGGGCTATGGAAGAGTCTCCCTCTCTGAGGAGTTGGTCCAGCTCTTAAGATTTTGGGGACATTTTGTGGGAAGGGTGGAGTCCTGCTGTCTGGCTCAGGTGTTCTTCCAGGAGAGGGACTCCAGATCACAGTCCTGGGTTTGAGCAAATGGAATACTCGAGCTCTTGTGAAGATTGGGATCATAGGGGCTTGGCAAGCCCCATATGCGGGCTCTTGGTCCAGGCCCTGAGAGACCTTACTTCGACATGGGGCCCATGCTGATGGTCCCAATGCGAGTTTGTACCCAAGGAGGCACTCAAGTTTAGGCTTGGCCTCAGGGGCCATGAAGGTTTCTCCTACACTGAAGGTATGACTCCATGCCAACAGCAAGCTTTCCAGCCATGGGGAAGGAGAAGATCTGATTTGTGCTTCAGTTACCCACGTTTGCCAGGATTTGATATAATATCTAGGGTCAGATGTCTGAAAACCCAGGTTGGGAAGAGATGACGGCATAAGGCCATGGCCTGTCTGATGTGCTTAGTGTGCAGCCAGCTGTTTCCTTGTCTGTCGGGACGTCAGGCTGTGTCAGACAGAGCATTACTGACCAGGGTAGCCTTTCCAGTTAGGGTGCGGTCGAGGCCAGAGCATGTTGGTTCTCATTTGTGGTTTCTGGAGAGCCCCATAGGGCAACGTTTTTCTTCTGGTGGGCAGGCAGAAAACTGTGTTGTGGTTCTGGAATTCCCAGTCTGGAGGGCTTGTTTGCCAGGAGTGTGAAGAGGGAAGTCTGAAAACACAAGCTAGCATTAGGTTTGGGGCCGAGGGCATGGCAGGCCCACTCTGCAGAGACTGAATCAAGATCTCCTGCATCTGAGGTCAGGGCGAGTATCAGACGTTGCCTCAGGTTGGAGTTTGTGTCCATTATGGCCCCTTCCTGAAGGGGGTGGGGGCGTCATGAGGCCAGGGAGGTTTCCCAACGCTGGGAGTTATGAGCTGCCCCAAACATCAAGGTTTCCTCTGTAGGACAGTCGAGTACTATGAGATGGTTCTAGGATGACCCCTACAGAAAGACTCCAGAGAAGGGGTCTAAGCATGAATGTCTGCAAATGCCACCTCACATTCCCACTGGCTGCTTGGGGCAAGGCAGGCTCAATCTGCAGGCTCTTGGGCGGGTTTCTCAGAGGGCTGAGTTGAAATTGACTCTCCTGAGGATGAGTCATACTGTGGGTTGGTGGCCATGGAGACCTTGGAATGTGGCGGTGGCTCAGGGACTCTGCAGGTTTCTCCAAACCGAAGGGTTTGACACAGCTCCAACAATGAAGCTTCCAATGTGGAGACGATAGTTGCTCTGTTTGGTGTCTCAGGAAAGACCCAGATGCTGGTCTTCAAACCCAGGCCTCTGAGGAGTGACACCTGGAAACCAAAGCAAGAGGACTGTACTTGCCCTCTCCAAGGGAATTGTGTGTGCCCATTCCAATGGCCACAAGCCTTCTAATAGGATAAAACTCCAAAGTCCCTGATCCATCTCAATAGTGGTGGCTTCCCAGGAAAAACAGGGGCAATCTGAGCCCAAATGAGCACCTACCTTCACTCAGACCCATAGAGAGATGTCCCCAGAGGTAAAAAGGAAAGAACAGGCCCCTAGGCACTAATCAGATCCATTGCTTTGGTTTCCAGGCATCTCTCCTCAGAGGCCTGGATTTCAAAAGCAGCATATAGCTGTTTCTTGACTCACCCATCTGAAAACATCTCATCTACCCATGGGAAACTTGCACGTTGGAGCTGTGTCAAAGCCTCTGTTTAGGAGAACCCTTTAGGGCCCCAGTGCCACCGCTTCATTCCAAGGTCTCCATAGACACAAAAGCACGTTAGGACCCATCCCCGGGGGTGTCCATTTCAACTCAGCGTCCTCGGTTGCTCCCCACAGATCCAGGAGATCTAACCTGTCTTGTTGCTAGGAGACAATTGGAATGCGAGGTGGGCTACCCAGCCATCCATCCTTAAAACCCTGATCAGAATCATGGGCCTGGAGCAAAACAAAAGGTCTCAATTGTCCTGCAGAAGACTCTCTGCAGTTTGGAGCTTCTCACAACTCCCATCGTGGGAAAACACCCATGGCCTCGTGATGCCCACCCCATTCATGAAGGGGCCTACAGGGACAGAAACTCCAACCTGAGCAATCGTCTGATTCTCGCCCTGACTTCAGATGCACGAGATCTCGATTCAGTTCTGTAGATTGTGCCTGCCATGGCCTCACCCAGAAATCTAAGCCTAGCTTGTGTTCTCAGACTTTAGTTGTCAGACTACTGGCCCACAAGCCCTCCAGTTTGGCAATCCAGAACTACAATGCAGCACTCTGCCGGCCCTCCAGAAGAAAAACATTGTCCTCTGGGGCTACCCAGTAACGCCAAATGAGGAACAACCTGCACCGACCTTGGCTGTACCCCAAATACATAGGCTGACCAGGGCACTAATGCCCTTTCTAACACAGCCTGAGCCTGGACCCCCTGGACCCTCCCAGACAGCTGGCCGCACGCTGAGCACATCTAGCCCCCATGGCCTTAGTTCGTCATCTCTTCCCAACCTCGGTTTTCAGGAGTCAGAACCTAGACCATATCTCCAATCACTGCCCAGGGTTGAAGGTGATGCAGAAATCAGAACTCCTTCCCCATGGCAAGAAACCTTGTGGTTGGCATGTTGTTCAAAGTTCAGTGTAGTTGAAACCAGTGTGGCCCATGAGGCCCCGCCCATGCTCGCGGGCCACATTGGTCACAAACACACATTGTGACGCTCAGGCTGAGCCCAGTCCTCAAGTAAGGCCACTCAGTGGCTGGATGAAGAGATAGCATATTGGGTTTGCCATGCCCCTAGGCCCCAATTTTTAACCATAGATCGGGTTGTCCCTTCAGTCTCCCCACGGCTTGGCTTTGGAATTCCTCTTTTGGTGGGACACCTGAGGTAACAAAACTGAAATGAGTCCTCCCATCCCACAGATTGACGAAAAGCAATTGGTTTGGCGAAATCCTCAGAGAGGAAGTTTCGTCCATGGCCCATGAGGCCTCCCCGACATTCCACGGCCATCGCTGATACAAAATCCAGAGACAAAAGCCTGAGCAAGCGCCTCAGACTCGCACTTTCTTCATATCCTGAAGAGTTCTTCTCATGGTTTGTAGATCGGGCCTGCCATACCTACGTCCCCAACCCTAAGCTGAGTTTGTGTTTTCAGACTTCTGTCCTCAAAGTCTTGGGCCCTACACCCTCTAGGCTGGGCCCCTGGAGCCACACATTAGGACTGTGCCTACCAATCCATGGGAATTCTGCCCATTCCATGGTCCAAAACCGTACAAATTAGGAGAAACCTCCAAAGTCCCTGAGGACATCCCAATAGTGTAGGTCGCCCGGAACAAACAAGGGCTGTCTGACACCAGCTGATAATCGACCTCCACTCATACCATAGATGGATGTCCCCTGAGAAGAAGATTGAACCAGACAGGACCCTAGGCCATAATAGGATCCATTGCTTTGGGTTACAGGCATGTGTCCTCAAAAGCCTGATTCCAATACGAGCATAGGGGTTTTCCTGAGGCACCCATCAGAACTCATCTCGTCTCCACAAGGAAACCTGTGCAAGGGAGCCATGTCCAAAGCTTAGGAGAGTACTTCAGGGTCTCGGTGCCACCGCCCCATTCCAAGGCCCTCATGGACACAAAAACACATTAGGAAAAATTCTCAGGAAACTCCATTTCAACTGAGCCACCCCGGTTGCTACCGCAGAGCCATCAGATCTAAACTGTCTGGTAGCTAGGAGACAATTGGAATGCGAGGCGGGCTTCCCAGGCATCCATCCGCGAACGGTGCTCTGGAGTCATTCCATACGGGATGTCCTGGAGCTGTCCAACTGGTCTCAATTGTCCCGCAGAAGGAATCCTTGAAGGGGGCATCCCACAACTCCCAACGTGGGAAAACCTCAATGGCCTCGAGATTCTGCTCCCTTCATGATGCGGCCGTCTTGCTCAGAAACTCCAACCTGGGCCAACGTCTGATCCTCGCCCTGACTTCAGATGCATGAGATATTGGTTCAGATCTGCAGGGGGTACCTGCCGTGCCCTCGCCCTGAATCCCAAGTCTAGCTTGTGTTCTCACACTTCCGTCCTCACACTCCTGGCCAAGAAGCCCTCAAGTTTGGCAATACCGGACCCACAATGCAGCACTCTGTCTGCCCTCTAGAAAAAAAATGATTGCCTCATGAGCTGCCCAGGCACCTTAAATGAGGGTAAACCTACACAGAACTCGACTTAACCCAAATTATTTAGTCTAACCTGGACACTAATGCACTGTCGAACACAAACTGAGCCCGGACCTCCTGACCAAAACCAGAAAGCTGACCGCACACTGAGCACATAAAACCCGCCATGGCCTTAGGTCATCATCTCTTCCCTACCTCATTTTTAAGGCTTCAGAACCGAGACCTCATCTCCAATCACTGCCCAGGGGTGAGTGTGATGCAGAAATCAGTACTCCTCCTTAACCATGGCAAGAACCCTTGTGGTTGGCACGTTGTCCAACGTTCAGTGTAGGAGAAACCAGCATTCACCCTGAGGCCCCGCCCATTCTTGATTGCGACGAGGGCATACACACGCATTGTGACCCACAGCATGAGTTCTGTCCTCTAGTAAGTCCTCTCAGTGGCTGGACCATTAGATATCATAATGGGCTTGACATGTCCCTAGGCCCCAATTTTTAACCAGATTTCCGATTGTTCAGTCGCCCCTCCCCAGGGCTCTACTCTGGAATCCATCATTTGGTGGGACAATTGAGGTTAAAAAAGAAAACAACAACAACAACAACAACAACAAAAAAAAAACGGACTTCTTCCAGCCCTCAGAATGACCCCAAACTCTTTGGACGGGGCCAAACCACCAGAGAGTAAGACTCGTCCATTTCCCATGAAGTCACCCAGAAATTCCACGACCATGAGAGACACGATATCCAGAGACAAAAACACAAAAACTTGAGCAGAGCCTCACACTCGCCCTTCTTTCAAATCCCGAAGAGTACTCCTCATGGTCTGTAGATCAGTCCTGCCATACCTATGACCCGAAACATAAGCCGAGTTTGTGTTTTCAGACAACTGTCCAAACAGCCCTGGCCTACACAACCTACAGGCTCAGGCCCCTGGAGCCAAACCTGAGGACTGTACTTGCCCTCTCCAAGGGAATTGTGTGTGCCCATTCCAATGGCCACATCCCTTCTAATAGAATAAACTTCCAAAGTCCCTGATCCATCTCAATAGTGGTGGCTTCCCAGGAAAAACGGCGGCCATCTGAGCCCAACTGAGCACCTACCTGCACTCAGACCCATAGACAGATGTCCCCAGAGGTAAAAAGGAAAGAACAGGCCCCTAGGCACTATTCAGATCCATTGCTTTGGTTTCCAGGCATCTCTCCTCAGAGGCCTTGATTTCAAAAGCAGCATATAGCTGTTTCTTGACTCACCCATCAGAAAACATCTCATCTACACATGGGAAACTTGCACGTTGGAGCTGTGTCAAAGCCTCTGTTTAGGAGAACCCTTTAGGGACTCAGTGCCACCGCTTCCTTCCAAGGTCTCCATAGACACAAAAGCACGTTAGGACCCATCCCCAGGGGTGTCCATTTCTACTCAGCATTTTCGGTTGCTCCCCACAGGCCAGAAGATCAAACATGTCTTGTTGCTAGGAGACAATTGGAATGCGAGGTAGGCTACCCAGCCATCCATTTTTAGAACCCTGCTCAGAATCATTGGCCTGGAGCCAAACAACAGGTCTCAATTGTCCTGCAGAAGACTCTCTGCAGTTCTGAGCTTCTCACAACTCCCATCGTGGGAAAACACCCATGGCCTCGTGATGCCCCCCCCATTCATGAAGTGGCCATCAGGGACAGAAACTCCAACCTGAGCGATCGTCTGATCCTCGCCCTGACTTCAGATGCACGAGATCTCAATTCAGGTCTGTAGATTGTGCCTGCCATGGCCTCACCCAGAAACCTAAGCCTAGCTTGTGTTCTCAGTCTTTTGTCGTCAGACTACTGGCCGACAAGCCCTCCAGTTTGGCAATCCAGAACTACAATGCAGCACTCTGCAGGCCCTCCAGAAGAAAAACATTGTCCTCTGGGGCTACCCAGTAACCCCAAATGAGGATCAACCTGCACCGACCATGGTTGTACCCCAAATACATAGGCTGCCCAGGGCACTAATGCCCTTTCTAACACAGCCTGAGCCTGGATCCCTGGCCCCTACCAGACAGCTGGCAGCACACTGAGCACATCGAGCTGCCATGGCCTTAGGTCGTCATCTCTTCCCAACCTCGGTTTTCAGGTTTCAGAACCTAGACCTTATCTCCAATCACTGCCCAGGGTTGAAGGTGATGCAGAAATCAGAACTTCTTCCCCATGGCAAGAAACTGTGAAGTTGGCATGTTGTCCAACGTTCAGTGTAGTTGAAACCAGTGTGGCCCATGAGTCCCCGCCCATGCTCGCGGGCCACATTGGTCACAAACACACATTGTGACGTTCAGGCTGAGCCCATTCCTCAAGTAAGGCCACTCAGTGGCTGGATGAAGAGATAGCATATTGGGCTTGCCATGCCCCTAGGCCCCAATTTTTAACCATAGTTCGGGTTGTCCCTTCAGTCATCCCCACGGCTTGGCTTTGGAATTCCTCTTTTGGTGGGACACCTGAGGTAACAAAACTGAAATGAGTCCTCCCATCCCACAGATTGAAGAAAAGCAATTGGGAATCGGGCCAAATCCTTAGAGAGGAAGATTCGTCCATGGCCCATGAGGCCTCCCCGACATTCCACGGCCATCGCTGATACAAAATCCAGAGACAAAAGCCTGAGCAAGCGCCTCAGACTCGCACTTTCTTCATATCCTGAAGAGTACTTCTCATGGTTTGTAGATCGGGCCTGCCATACCTACGTCCCCAAACCTAAGCTGAGTTTGTGTTTTCAGACTTCTGTCCTCAAAGTCTTGGGCCCCACACCCTCCAGGCTGGGCCCCTGGAGCCACACATTAGGACTGTGCCTACCAATCCATGGGAATTCTGCCCATTCCATGGTCCAAAATCGTACAAATTAGGAGAAACCTCCAAAGTCCCTGAGGCCATCCCAATAGTGTAGGTCGCCCGGACAAACATGGGCTGTCTGACAACAGCTGATAATCGACCTCCACTCATACCATAGATGGATGTCCCCAGAGAAGAAGATTGAACCAGACAGGACCCTAGGCCATAATAGGATCCATTGCTTTGGGTTACAAGCATGTGTCCTCAAAAGCCTGATTCCAATACGAGCATAGGGGTTTTCCTGAGGCACCCATCAGAACTCATCTCGTCTCCACCAGGAAACCTGTGCATGGGAGCCATGTCCAAAGCTTAGGAGAGTACTTCATGGTGCCGGAGCCACCGCCCCATTCCAAGGCCCTCATGGACCCGAAAACACATTAGGACCCATCCTCAGGAAAGTCCATTTCAACTCAGCCACCCCGGTTGCTCCGGCAGAGCCATCAGATCTAAACTGTCTTGTTGCTAGGAGACAATTGGAATGCGAGGCGGGCTTCCCAGGCATCCATCCGCGAACGGTGCTCTGGAGTCATTCCATATGGGATGTCCTGGAGCTGTCCAACAGGTCTCAATTGTCCCGCAGAAGGAATCCTTGAAGGGGGCATCCCACAACTCCCAACGTGGGAAAACCTCAATGGCCTCGAGATTCCGCTCCTTCATGAAGCGGCTGTCATGCTCTGAAACTCCAACCTGAGCCAACGTCTGATCCTCGTCTTGACTTCAGGTGCATGAGATATTGGTTCAGATCTGCAGGGGGTACCTGCCTTGCCCTCGCCCTGAAACCCAAGTCTAGCTTGTCTTCTCAGACTTCCGTCCTCACACTCCTGGCCCCGAAGCCCTCACGTTTGGCAATTCCGGACCCACAATGCAGCACTCTGCCTGCCCTCTAGAAAAAAATTATTGCCTCATGAGCTGCCCAGGCACCTTAAATGAGGGTAAACCTACACAGCACTCGACTTTACCCAAATTATATAGTCTAACCTGGGCACTAATGCACTGTCGAACACAACCTGAGCCCGGACCTCCTGACCAACACCCAGAAAGCTGACCGCACACTGAGCACATAAAACCCACCATGGCCTTAGGTCATCATCTCTTCCCTACCTCAGTTTTCAGGCTTCAGAACCGAGACCTTATCTCCAATCACTGCCCAGGGGTGAGTGTGATGCAGAAATCAGAACTCCTCCTTACCCATGGCAAGAAACCTTGTGGTTGGCACGTTGTCCAACGTTCAGTGTAGGAGAAACCAGCATTCACCCTGAGGCCCTGCCCATTCTTGAGTGCGACGAGGGCATACACACGCATTGTGACCCTCAGCATGAGTCCTGTCCTCTAGTAAGTCCTCTCAGTGACTGGACCATTAGATGTCATAATGGGCTTGACATGTCCCTAGGCCCCAATTTTTTACCAGATTTCTGATTGTCCAGTCGACCCTCCCCAGGGCTCTACTCTGGAATCCATCATTTGGTGGGACACCTGAGGTTAAAAAAGAAAAAAAAAAAACAACAACAAAAAACGGACTTCTTCCAGCCCACAGAATGACCGCAAACTCTTTGGACGGGGCCAAACCACCAGAGAGTAAGACTCGTCCATTTCCCATGAAGTCACCCAGAAATTCCACGACCATGAGTGACACGATATCCAGAGACAAAATCTTGAGCAGGAGCCTCACACTCGCCCGTCTTTCAAATCCCGAAGAGTTCTCCTCATGGTCTGTAGATCAGTCCTGCCATACCTATGACCCGAAACATAAGCCGAGTTTGTGTTTTCAGACAACTGTCCAAACAGCCCTGGCCTACACAACCTACAGGCTCAGGACCCTGGAGCCAAACCTGAGGACTGTACTTGCCCTCTCCAAGGGAATTGTGTGTGCCCATTCCAATGGCCACAACCCTTCTAATAGGATAAACCTCCAAATTCCCTGATCCATCTCAATAGTGGTGGCTTCCCAGGAAAAACAGGGGCTATCTGAGCCCAACTGAGCACCTACCTGCACTCAGACCCATAGACAGATGTCCCCAGAGGTAAAAAGGAAAGAACAGGCCCCTAGGCACTAATCAGATCCATTGCTTTGCTTTCGAGGCATCTCTCCTCAGAGGCCTGGATTTCAAAAGCAGCATATAGCTGTTTCTTGACTCACCCATCTGAAAACATCTCATCTACACATGGGAAACTTGCACGTTGGAGCTGTGTCAAAGCCTCTGTTTAGGAGAACCCTTTTTGGCCCCAGTGCCACCGCTTCATTCCAAGGTCTCCATAGACAAAAAAGCACGTTAGGACCCATCCCCAGGGGTGTCCATTTCAACTCAGCGTCCTCGGTTGCTCCCCACAGATCCAGGAGATCTAACCTGTCTTGTTGCTAGGAGACAATAGGAATGCGAGGTGGGCCACCCAGCCATCCATCCTTAGAACCTGCTCTGAAATATTAGCTAGAGCCAAACAACAGGTCTCAATTTTCCTGCAGAAGACTCTCTGCAGTTTGGAGCTTCTCACAACTCCCATCGTGGGAAAACACCCATGGCCTCGTGATGCCCCCCCATTCATGAAGGGGCCATCAGGGACAGAAACTCCAACCTGAGCGATCGTCTGATCCTCTACTTCAGATGCACGAGATCTCGATTCAGGTCTGTAGATTGTGCCTGCCATGGCCTCACCCAGAAACCTAAGCCTAGCTTGTGTTCTCAGACTTTTGTCGTCAGACTACTGGCCCACAAGCCCTCCAGTTTGGCAATCCAGAACTACAATGCAGCACTCTGCCGGCCCTCCAGAAGAAAAACATTGTCCTCTGGGGCTACCCAGTAACCCCAAATGAGGATCAACCTGCACCGACCTTGGCTGTACCCCAAATACATAGGCTGACCAGGGCACTAATGCCCTTTCTGACACAGCCTGAGTCTGGACCCCCTGGACCCTCCCAGACAGCTGGCCGCACACTGAGCACATCGACCCGCCATGGCCTTAGGTCGTCATCTCTTCCCAACCTCGGTTTTCAGGTTTCAGAACCTAGACTTTATCTCCAAACACTGCCCAGGGTTGAAGGTGATGCAGAAATGAGAACTCCTTCCCCATGGCAAGAAACCTTGTGGTTGGCATGTTGTCCAACGTTCAGTGTAGTTGAAACCAGTGTGGCCCATGAGGCCCCGCCCATGCTCGCGGGCCACATTGGTCACAAACACACATTGTGACGCTCAGGCTGAGCCCAGTCCTCAAGTAAGGCCACTCAGTTGCTGGATGAAGAGATAGCATATTGGGCTTGCCATGCCCCTAGGCCCCAATTTTTAACCATAGTTCGGGTTGTCCCTTCAGTCTTCCCCACGGCTTTGCTTTGGAATTCCTCATTTGGGGGGACACCTGAGGTAACAAAACTGAAATGAGTCCTCCCATCCCACAGATTGACGAAAAGCAATTGGGAATCGGGCCAAATCCTTAGAGAGGAAGATTCGTCCATGGCCCATGAGGCCTCCCCGACATTCCACGGTCATCGCTGATACAAAATCCAGAGACAAAAGCCTGAGCAAGCGCCTCAGACTCGAACTTTCTTCATATCCTGAAGAGTTCTTCTCATGGTTTGTAGATCGGGCCTGCCATACCTACGTCCCCAAACCTAAGCTGAGTTTGTGTTTTCAGACTTCTTTCCTCAAAAGTCTTGGGCCCCACACCCTCCAGGCTGGGCCCCTGGAGCCACACATTAGGACTGTGCCTACCAATCCATGGTAATTCTGCCCATTCCATGATCAAAAATCGTACAAATTAGGAGAAACCTCCAAAGTCCCTGAGGCCATCCCAATAGTGTAGGTCGCCCGGAACAAACAAGGGCTGTCTGACACCAGCTGATAATCGACCTCCACTCATACCATAGATGGATGTCCCCAGAGAAGAAGATTGAACCAGACAGGACCCTAGGCCATAATAGGATCCATTGCTTTGTGTTACAAGCATGTGTCCTCAAAAGCCTGATTCCAATACGAGCATAGGGGTTTTCCTGAGGCACCCATCAGAACTCATCTCGTCTCCACCAGGAAACCTGTGCATGGGAGCCATGTCCAAAGCTTAGGAGAGTACTTCATGGTGCCGGAGCCACCGCCCCATTCCAAGGCCCTCATGGACCCGAAAACACATTAGGACCCATCCTCAGGAAAGTCCATTTCAACTCAGCCACCCCGGTTGCTCCGGCAGAGCCATCAGATCTAAACTGTCTTGTTGCTAGGAGACAATTGGAATGCGAGGCGGGCTTCCCAGGCATCCATCCGCGAACGGTGCTCTGGAGTCATTCCATATGGGATGTCCTGGAGCTGTCCAACAGGTCTCAATTGTCCCGCAGAAGGAATCCTTGAAGGGGGCATCCCACAACTCCCAACGTGGGAAAACCTCAATGGCCTCGAGATTCCGCTCCTTCATGAAGCGGCTGTCATGCTCTGAAACTCCAACCTGAGCCAACGTCTGATCCTCGTCTTGACTTCAGGTGCATGAGATATTGGTTCAGATCTGCAGGGGGTACCTGCCTTGCCCTCGCCCTGAAACCCAAGTCTAGCTTGTCTTCTCAGACTTCCGTCCTCACACTCCTGGCCCCGAAGCCCTCACGTTTGGCAATTCCGGACCCACAATGCAGCACTCTGCCTGCCCTCTAGAAAAAAATTATTGCCTCATGAGCTGCCCAGGCACCTTAAATGAGGGTAAACCTACACAGCACTCGACTTTACCCAAATTATATAGTCTAACCTGGGCACTAATGCACTGTCGAACACAACCTGAGCCCGGACCTCCTGACCAACACCCAGAAAGCTGACCGCACACTGAGCACATAAAACCCACCATGGCCTTAGGTCATCATCTCTTCCCTACCTCAGTTTTCAGGCTTCAGAACCGAGACCTTATCTCCAATCACTGCCCAGGGGTGAGTGTGATGCAGAAATCAGAACTCCTCCTTACCCATGGCAAGAAACCTTGTGGTTGGCACGTTGTCCAACGTTCAGTGTAGGAGAAACCAGCATTCACCCTGAGGCCCTGCCCATTCTTGAGTGCGACGAGTGCATACACACGCATTGTGACCCTCAGCATGAGTCCTGTCCTCTAGTAAGTCCTCTCAGTGACTGGACCATTAGATGTCATAATGGGCTTGACATGTCCCTAGGCCCCAATTTTTTACCAGATTTCTGATTGTCCAGTCGACCCTCCCCAGGGCTCTACTCTGGAATCCATCATTTGGTGGGACACCTGAGGTTAAAAAAGAAAAAAACAACAACAACAACAACAACAACAAAAAACGGTCTTCTTCCAGCCCACAGAATGACCGCAAACTCTTTGGACGGGGCCAAACCACCAGAGAGTAAGACTCGTCCATTTCCCATGAAGTCACCCAGAAATTCCACGACCATGAGTGACACGATATCCAGAGACAAAATCTTGAGCAGGAGCCTCACACTCGCCCGTCTTTCAAATCCCGAAGAGTTCTCCTCATGGTCTGTAGATCAGTCCTGCCATACCTATGACCCGAAACATAAGCCGAGTTTGTGTTTTCAGACAACTGTCCAAACAGCCCTGGCCTACACAACCTACAGGCTCAGGACCCTGGAGCCAAACCTGAGGACTGTACTTGCCCTCTCCAAGGGAATTGTGTGTGCCCATTCCAATGGCCACAACCCTTCTAATAGGATAAACCTCCAAATTCCCTGATCCATCTCAATAGTGGTGGCTTCCCAGGAAAAACAGGGGCTATCTGAGCCCAACTGAGCACCTACCTGCACTCAGACCCATAGACAGATGTCCCCAGAGGTAAAAAGGAAAGAACAGGCCCCTAGGCACTAATCAGATCCATTGCTTTGCTTTCGAGGCATCTCTCCTCAGAGGCCTGGATTTCAAAAGCAGCATATAGCTGTTTCTTGACTCACCCATCTGAAAACATCTCATCTACACATGGGAAACTTGCACGTTGGAGCTGTGTCAAAGCCTCTGTTTAGGAGAACCCTTTTTGGCCCCAGTGCCACCGCTTCATTCCAAGGTCTCCATAGACAAAAAAGCACGTTAGGACCCATCCCCAGGGGTGTCCATTTCAACTCAGCGTCCTCGGTTGCTCCCCACAGATCCAGGAGATCTAACCTGTCTTGTTGCTAGGAGACAATAGGAATGCGAGGTGGGCCACCCAGCCATCCATCCTTAGAACCTGCTCTGAAATATTAGCTAGAGCCAAACAACAGGTCTCAATTTTCCTGCAGAAGACTCTCTGCAGTTTGGAGCTTCTCACAACTCCCATCGTGGGAAAACACCCATGGCCTCGTGATGCCCCCCCATTCATGAAGGGGCCATCAGGGACAGAAACTCCAACCTGAGCGATCGTCTGATCCTCTACTTCAGATGCACGAGATCTCGATTCAGGTCTGTAGATTGTGCCTGCCATGGCCTCACCCAGAAACCTAAGCCTAGCTTGTGTTCTCAGTCTTTTGTCGTCAGACTACTGGCCGACAAGCCCTCCAGTTTGGCAATCCAGAACTACAATGCAGCACTCTGCCGGCCCTCCAGAAGAAAAACATTGTCCTCTGGGGCTACCCAGTAACCCCAAATGAGGATCAACCTGCACCGACCTTGGCTGTACCCCAAATACATAGGCTGACCAGGGCACTAATGCCCTTTCTGACACAGCCTGAGTCTGGACCCCCTGGACCCTCCCAGACAGCTGGCCGCACACTGAGCACATCGACCCGCCATGGCCTTAGGTCGTCATCTCTTCCCAACCTCGGTTTTCAGGTTTCAGAACCTAGACTTTATCTCCAAACACTGCCCAGGGTTGAAGGTGATGCAGAAATGAGAACTCCTTCCCCATGGCAAGAAACCTTGTGGTTGGCATGTTGTCCAACGTTCAGTGTAGTTGAAACCAGTGTGGCCCATGAGGCCCCGCCCATGCTCGCGGGCCACATTGGTCACAAACACACATTGTGACGCTCAGGCTGAGCCCAGTCCTCAAGTAAGGCCACTCAGTTGCTGGATGAAGAGATAGCATATTGGGCTTGCCATGCCCCTTGGCCCCAATTTTTAACCATAGTTCGGGTTGTCCCTTCAGTCTTCCCCACGGCTTTGCTTTGGAATTCCTCATTTGGGGGGACACCTGAGGTAACAAAACTGAAATGAGTCCTCCCATCCCACAGATTGACGAAAAGCAATTGGGAATCGGGCCAAATCCTTAGAGAGGAAGATTCGTCCATGGCCCATGAGGCCTCCCCGACATTCCACGGTCATCGCTGATACAAAATCCAGAGACAAAAGCCTGAGCAAGCGCCTCAGACTCGAACTTTCTTCATATCCTGAAGAGTTCTTCTCATGGTTTGTAGATCGGGCCTGCCATACCTACGTCCCCAAACCTAAGCTGAGTTTGTGTTTTCAGACTTCTTTCCTCAAAAGTCTTGGGCCCCACACCCTCCAGGCTGGGCCCCTGGAGCCACACATTAGGACTGTGCCTACCAATCCATGGTAATTCTGCCCATTCCATGATCAAAAATCGTACAAATTAGGAGAAACCTCCAAAGTCCCTGAGGTCATCCCAATAGTGTAGGTCGCCCGGAACAAACAAGGGCTGTCTGACACCAGCTGATAATCGACCTCCACTCATACCATAGATGGATGTCCCCAGAGAAGAAGATTGAACCAGACAGGACCCTAGGCCATAATAGGATCCATTGCTTTGGGTTACAGGCATGTGTCCTCAAAAGCCTGATTCCAATACGAGCATAGGGGTTTTCCTGAGGCACCCATCAGAACTCATCTCGTCTCCACAAGGAAACCTGTGCATGGGAGCCATGTCCAAAGCTTAGGAGAGTACTTCATGGTGCCGGAGCCACCGCCCCATTCCAAGGCCCTCATGGACACGAAAACACATTAGGACCCATCCTCAGGAAAGTCCATTTCAACTCAGCCACCCCGGTTGCTCCGGCAGAGCCATCAGATCTAAACTGTCTTGTTGCTAGGAGACAATTGGAATGCGAGGCGGGCTTCCCAGGCATCCATCCGCGAACGGTGCTCTGGAGTCATTCCATATGGGATGTCCTGGAGCTGTCCAACAGGTCTCAATTGTCCCGCAGAAGGAATCCTTGAAGGGGGCATCCCACAACTCCCAACGTGGGAAAAACTCAATGGCCTCGAGATTCCGCTCCCTTCATGAAGCGGCCGTCATGCTCAGAAACTCCAACCTGAGCCAACGTCTGATCCTCGCCCTGACTTCAGATGCATGAGATATTAGTTCAGATCTTCAGGGGGAACCTGCCGTGCCCTCACCCTGAAACCCAAGTCTAGCTTGTCTTCTCAGACTTCCGTCCTCACACTCCTGGCCAAGAAGCCCTCAAGTTTGGCAATTCCGGACCCACAATGCAGCACTCTGCCTGCCCTCAGAAAAAAAATTATTGCCTCATGAACTGCCCAGGCACCTTAAATGAGGGTAAAACTACACAACACTCGACTTTACCCAAATTATATAGTCTAACCTGGGCACTAATGCACTGTCGAACACAACCTGAGCCCGGAACTCCTGAACAACACCCAGAAAGCTGACCGCACACTGAGCACATAAAACCCGCCATGGCCTTATGTCATCATCTCTACCCCATCATCTCCCTACCTCATTTTTCAGGCTTCAGAACCGAGACCTTATCTCCAATCACTGTCCTGGCGTGAGTGTGATGCAGAAATCAGAACTCCTCCTTACCCATGGCAAGAACCCTTGTGGTTGGCACGTTGTCCAACGTTCAGTGTAGGAGAAACCAGCATTCACCCTGAGGCCCCGCCCATTCTTGAGTGCGACGAGGGCACACACACGCATTGTGACCCTCAGCATGAGTCCTGTCCTCTAGTAAGTCCTCTCAGTGACTAGACCATTAGATGTCATAATGGGCTTGACATGTCCCTAGGCCCCAATTTTTAACCAGATTTCTGATTGTCCAGTCGCCCCTTCCCAGGGCTCTACTCTGGAATCCATCATTTGGTGGGACACCTGAGGTTAAAAAAGAAAAAAACAACAACAACAACAACCAAAAAAAAAAAAAAACGGACTTCCTCCAGCCCACAGAATGACCCCAAACTCTTTGGACGGGGCCAAACCACCAGAGAGTAAGACTCGTCCATTTCCCATTAAGTCACCCAGAAATTGCACGACCATGATTGACACGATATCCAGAGACAAAAACTTGAGCAGGAGCCTCACACTCGCCCGTCTTTCAAATCCCGAAGAGTTCTCCTCATGGTCTGTAGATCAGTCCTGCCATACCTATGACCCGAAACATAAGCCAAGTTTGTGTTTTCAGACAACTGTCCAAACAGCCCTGGCCTACACAACCTACAGGTCAGGCCCCTGGAGCCAAACCTGAGGACTGTACTTGCCCTCTCCAAGGGAATTGTGTGTGCCCATTCCAATGGCCACAACCCTTCTAATAGGATAAACCTCCAAAGTCCCTGATCCATCTCAATAGTGGTGGCTTCCCAGGAAAAACGGGGGCAATCTGAGCCCAACTGAGCACCTACCTGCACTCAGACCCATAGACAGATGTCCCCAGATGTAAAAAGGAAAGAATAGGCCCCTAGGCACTAATCAGATCCATTGCTTTGGTTTCGAGGCATCTCTCCTCAGAGGCCTGGATTTCAAAAGCAGCATATAGCTGTTTCTTGACTCACCCATCAGAAATCATCTCATCGACACATGGGAAACTTGCACGTTGGAGCTGTGTCAAAGCCTCTGTTTAGGAGAACCCTTTAGGACCCAGGGCCACTGCTTCATTCCAAGGTCTCCATAGACACAAAAGCACGTTAGGACCCATCCCCAGGGGTGTCCATTTCAACTCAGCGTCCTCGGTTGCTCCCCACAGATCCAGGAGATCTAACCTGTCTTGTTGCTAGGAGACAATTAAAATGCGAGGTGGGCTACCCAGCCATCTATCCTTAGAACCCTGCTCAGAATCATTGGCCTGGAGCCAAACAACAGTTCTCAATTGTCCTGCAGAAGACTCTCTGCAGTTTGGAGCTTCTCACAACTCCCATCGTGGGAAAACACCCAAGGCCTCGTGATGCCCCCCCCATTCATGAAAGGGCCATCAGAGACAGAAATCCAACCTGAGCGATGGTCTGATCCTCGCCCTGACTTCAGATGCACGAGATCTCGATTCAGGTCTGTAGATTGTGCCTGCCATGGCCTCACCCAGAAACCTAAGCCTAGCTTGTGTTCTCAGACTTTTGTCGTCAGACTACTGGCCTACAAGCCCTCCAGTTTGGCAATCCAGAACTACAATGCAGCACTCTGCCGGCCCTCCAGAAGAAAAATATTTTCCTCTGGGTCTACCCAGTAACCCCAAATGAGGATCAACCTGCACCGACCTTGGATGTACCCCAAATACATAGGCTGACCAGGGCACTAATGCCCTTTCTGACACAGCCTGAGCCTGGATCCCCTGGACCCTCCCAGACAGCTGGCCGCACACTGAGCACATCGAGCCGCCATGGCCTTAGGTCGTCATCTCTTCCCAACCTCGGTTTTCAGGTTTCAGAACCTAGACCTTATCTCCAATCACTGCCCAGGGTTGAAGGTGATGCAGAAATCAGAACTTCTTCCCCATGGCAAGAAACATTGAAGTTGGCATGTTGTCCAACGTTCAGTGTAGTTGAAACCAGTGTGGCCCATGAGTGCCCGCCATGCTCGCGGGCCACATTGGTCACAAACACACATTGTGACGTTTAGGCTGAGCCCAGTCCTCAAGCAAGGCCACTCTGTGGCTGGATGAAGTGATAGCATATTGGGCTTTCCATGCCCCTAGGCCCCAATTTTTAACCATAGTTCGGGTTGACCCTTCAGTCATCCCCACGGCTTGGCTTTGGAATTCCTCTTTTGGTGGGACACCGGAGGTAACAAAACAGAAATGAGTCCTCCCTTCCCACAGATTGACGAAAAGCAATTGGGAATCGGGCCAAATCCTTAGAGAGGAAGATTCGTCCATGGCCCATGAGGCCTTTCCGACATTCCACGGCCATCGCTGATACAAAATCCAGAGACAAAAGCCTGAACAAGCGCCTCAGACTCGCACTTTCTTCATATCCTGAAGAGTACTTCTCATGGTTTGTAGATCGGGCCTGCCATACCTACGTCCCCAAACCTAAGCTGAGTTTGTGTTCTCAGACTTCTGTCCTCAAAGTCTTGGGCCCCACACCCTCCAGGCTGGGCCCTTGGAGCCACACATTAGGACTGTGCCTACCAATCCATGGGAATTCTGCCCATTCCATGGTCCAAAATCGTACAAATTAGGAGAAACCTCCAAAGTCCCTGAGGCCATCCCAATAGTGTAGGTCGCCCGGACAAACAAGGGCTGTCTGACAACAGCTGATAATCGACCTCCATTCATACCATAGATGGATGTCCCCAGAGAAGAAGATTGAACCAGACAGGACCCTAGGCCATAATAGGATCCATTGCTTTGGGTTACAAGCATGTGTCCTCAAAAGCCTGATTCCAATACGAGCATAGGGGTTTTCCTGAGGCACCCATCAGAACTCATCTCGTCTCCACAAGGAAACCTGTGCATGGGAGCCATGTCCAAAGCTTAGGAGATTACTTCATGGTGCCGGAGCCACCGCCCCATTCCAAGGCCCTCATGGACCCGAAAACACATTAGGACCCATCCTCAGGAAAGTCCATTTCAACTCAGCCACCCCGGTTGCTCCGGCAGAGCCATCAGATCAAAACTGTCTTGTTGCTAGGAGACAATTGGAATGCGAGGCGGGCTTCCCAGGCATCCATCCGCAAACGGTGCTCTGGAGTCATTCCATATGGGATGTCCTGGAGCTGTCCAACAGGTCTCAATTGTCCCGCAGAAGGAATCTTTGAAGGGGGCATCCCACAACTCCCAACGTGGGAAAACCTCAATGGCCTCGAGATTCCGCTCCTTCATGAAGCGGCCGTCATGCTCAGAAACTCCAAACTAAGCCAACGTCTGATCCTCGTCCTGACTTCAGGTGCATGAGATATTGGTTCAGATCTGCAGGGGGTTCCTGCCGTGCCCTCGCCCTGAAACCCAAGTCTAGCTTGTCTTCTCAGACTTCCGTCCTCACACTCCTGGCCCCGAAGCCCTCAAGTTTGGCAATTCCGGACCCACAATATAGCACTCTGCCTGCCCTCTAGAACAAAATTATTGCCTCATGAGCTGCCCAGGCACCTTAAATGAGGGTAAACCTACACAGCACTCGACTTTACCCAAATTATATAGTCTAACCTGGGCACTAATGCACTGTCGAATACAACCTGAGCCCGGACCTCCTGACCAACACCCAGAAAGCTGACCGCACACTGAGCACATAAAACCCGCCATGGCCTTAGGTCATCATCTCTTCCCTACCTCAGTTTTCAGGCTTCAGAACCGTGACCTTATCTCCAATCACTGCCCAGGGGTGAGTGTGATGCAGAAATCAGAACTCCTCCTTACCCATGGCAAGAAACCTTGTGGTTGGCACGTTGTCCAACGTTCAGTGTAGGAGAAACCAGCATTCACCCTGAGGCCCTGCCCATTCTTGAGTGCGACGAGGGCATACACACGCATTGTGACCCTCAGCATGAGTCCTGTCCTCTAGTAAGTCCTCTCAGTGGCTGGACCATTAGATGTCATAATGGGCTTGACATGTCCCTAGGCCCCAATTTTTTACCAGATTTCTGATTGTCCAGTCGACCCTCCCCAGGGCTCTACTCTGGAATCCATCATTTGGTGGGACACCTGAGGTTAAAAAAGAAAACAACAACAACAACAACAACAACAACAAAAAAAAACGGACTTCTTCCAGCCCACAGAATGACCCCAAACTCTTTGGACGGGGCCAAACCACCAGAGAGTAAGACTCGTCCATTTCCCATGAAGTCACCCAGAAATTCCACGACCATGAGTGACACGATATCCAGAGACAAAATCTTGAGCAGGAGCCTCACACTCGCCCGTCTTTCAAATCCCGAAGAGTTCTCCTCATGGTCTGTAGATCAGTCCTGCCATACCTATGACCCGAAACATAAGCCGAGTTTGTGTTTTCAGACAACTGTCCAAACAGCCCTGGCCTACACAACCCACAGGCTCAGGCCCCTGGAGCCAAACCTGAGGACTGTACTTGCCCTCAACAAGGGAATTGTGTGTGCCCATTCCCATGGCCACAACCCTTCTAATAGGATAAACCTCCAAAGTCCCTGATCCATCTCAATAGTGGTGGCTTCCCAGGAAAAACAGGGGCAATCTGAGCCCAACTGAGCACCTACCTGCACTCAGACCCTTAGACAGATGTCCCCAGAGGTAAAAAGGAAAGAACAGGCCCCTAGGCACTAATCAGATCCATTGCTTTGGTTTCGAGGCATCTCTCCTCAGAGGCCTGGATTTCAAAAGCAGCATATAGCTGTTACTTGACTCACCCATCTGAAAACATCTCATCTACACATGGGAAACTTGCACGTTGGAGCTGTGTCAAAGCCTCTGTTTAGGAGAACCCTTTAGGGCCCCAGTGCCACCGCTTCATTCCAAGGTCTCCATAGACAAAAAAGCACGTTAGGACCCATCCCCAGGGTGTCCATTTCAACTCAGCGTCCTCGGTTGCTCCCCACAGATCCAGGAGATCTAATCTGTCTTGTTGCTAGGAGACTATTGGAATGCGAGGTGGGCTACCCACCCATCCATCCTTAGAACCCTGCTCAGAAATATTAGCCTGGAGCCAAACAACAGGTCTCAATTTTCCTGAGGAAGACTCTCTGCAGTTTGGAGCTTCTCACAACTCCCATCGTGGGAAAACACCCATGGCCTCGTGATGCCCCCCCATTCATGAAGGGGCCATCAGGGACAGAAACTCCAACCTGAGCGATCGTCTGATCCTCGACTTCAGATGCACGAGATCTCGATTCAGGTCTGTAGATTGTGCCTGCCATGGCCTCACCCAGAAACCTAAGCCTAGCTTGTGTTCTCAGACTTTTGTCGTCAGACTACTGGCCCACAAGCCCTCCAGTTTCGCAATCCAGAACTACAATGCAGCACTCTGCCGGCCCTCCAGAAGAAAAACATTGTCCTCTGGGGCTACCCAGTAACCCCAAATGAGGATCAACCTGCACCGACCTTGGCTGTACCCCAAATACATAGGCTGACCAGGGCACTAATGCCCTTTCTGACACAGCCTGAGCCTGGATCCCCTGGACCCTCCCAGACAGCTGGCCGCACACTGAGCACACCGAGCCGCCATGGCCTTAGGTCGTCATCTCATCCCAACCTCGGTTTTCTGGTTTCAGAACCTAGACTTTATCTCCAAACACTGCCCAGGGTTGAAGGTGATGCAGAAATCAGAACTCCTTCCCCATGGCAAGAAACCTTGTGGTTGGCATGTTGTCCAACGTTCAGTGTAGTTGAAACCAGTGTGGCCCATGAGGCCCCGCCCATGCTCGCGGGCCACATTGGTCACAAACACACATTGTGACGCTCAGGCTGAGCCCAGTCCTCAAGTAAGGCCACTCAGTGGCTGGATTAAGAGATAGAATATTGGGCTTGCCATGCCCCTAGGCCCCAATTTTTAACCATAGTTCGGGTTGTCCCTTCAGTCTTCCCCACGGCTTTGCTTTGGAATTCCTCTTTTGGTGGGACACCGGAGGTAACAAAACAGAAATGAGTCCTCCCATCCCACAGATTGACGAAAAGCAATTGGGAATCGGGCCTAATCCTTAGAGAGGAAGATTCGTCCATGGCTCATGAGGCCTCCCCGACATTCCACGGCCATCGCTGATACAAAATCCAGAGACAAAAGCCTGAGCAAGCGCCTCAGACTTGCACTTTCTTCATATCCTGAAGAGTTCTTCTCATGGTTTGTAGATCGGGCCTGCCATACCTACGTCCCCAACCCTAAGCTGAGTTTGTGTTTTCAGACTTCTTTCCTCAAAAGTCTTGGGCCCCACACCCTCCAGGCTGGGCCCCTGGAGCCACACATTAGGACTGTGCCTACCAATCCATGGTAATTCTGCCCATTCCATGATCAAAAATCGTACAAATTAGGAGAAACCTCCAAAGTCCCTGAGGCCATCCCAATAGTGTAGGTCGCCCGGAACAAACAAGGGCTGTCTGACACCAGCTGATAATCGACCTCCACTCATACCATAGATGGATGTCCCCAGAGAAGAAGATTGAACCAGACAGGACCCTAGGCCATAATAGGATCCATTGCTTTGGGTTACAGGCATGTGTCCTCAAAAGCCTGATTCCAATACGAGCATAGGGGTTTTCCTGAGGCACCCATCAGAACTCATCTCGTCTCCACAAGGAAACCTGTGCATGGGAGCCATGTCCAAAGCTTAGGAGAGTACTTCATGGTGCCGGAGCCACCGCCCCATTCCAAGGCCCTCATGGACACGAAAACACATTAGGACCCATCCTCAGGAAAGTCCATTTCAACTCAGCCACCCCGGTTGCTCCGGCAGAGCCATCAGATCTAAACTGTCTTGTTGCTAGGAGACAATTGGAATGCGAGGCGGGCATCCCAGGCATCCATCCGCGAACGGTGCTCTGGAGTCATTCCATATGGGATGTCCTGGAGCTGTCCAACAGGTCTCAATTGTCCCGCAGAAGGAATCCTTGAAGGGGGCATCCCACAACTCCCAACGTGGGAAAACCACAATGGCCTCGAGGTTCCGCTCCCTTCATGAAGCGACCGTCATGCTCAGAAACTCCAACCTGAGCCAACGTCTGATCCTCGTCCTGACTTCAGGTGCATGAGATATTGGTTCAGATCTGCAGGGGGTACCTGCCATGCCCTCGCCCTGAAACCCAAGTCTAGCTTGTCTTCTCAGACTTCCGTCCTCACACTCCTGGCCCCGAAGCCCTCAAGTTTGGCAATTCCGGACCCACAATATAGCACTCTGCCTGCCCTCTAAAAAAAAATTATTGCCTCATCAGCTGCCCAGGCACCTTCAATGAGGGTAAACCTACACAGCACTCAACTTTATTCCAATTATATAGTCTAACCTGGGCACTAATGCACTGTCGAACACAACCTGAGCCCGGACCTCTTGACCAACACCCAGAAAGCTGACCGCACACTGAGCACATAAAACCCGCCATGGCCTTAGGTCATCATCTCTTCCCTACCTCAGTTTTCAGGCTTCAGAACCGAGACCTTATCTCCAATCACTGCCCAGGGCTGAGTGTGATGCAGAAATCAGAACTCCTCCTTACCCATGGCAAGAAACCTTGTGGTTGGCACGTTGTCCAACGTTCAGTGTAGGAGAAACCAGCATTCACCCTGAGGCCCTGCCCATTCTTGAGTGCGACGAGGGCATACACACGCATTGTGACCCTCAGCATGAGTCCTGTCCTCTAGTAAGTCCTCTCAGTGACTGGACCATTAGATGTCATAATGGGCTTGACATGTCCCTAGGCCCCAATTTTTTACCAGATTTCTGATTGTCCAGTCGACCCTCCCCAAAGCTCTACTCTGGAATCCCTCATTCGTTGGGACACCTGAGGTTAAAAAAGAAAAACAACAACAACAACAACAAAAAAAAAACGGACTTGTTCCAGCCCACAGAATGACCCCAAACTCTTTGGACGGGGCCAAACCACCAGAGAGTAATACTCGTCCATTTTCCATGAAGTCACCCAGAAATTCCACGACCATGAGTGACACGATATCCAGAGACAAACACTTGAGCTGGAGCCTCACAATCGCCCTTCTTTCAAATCCCGAAGAGTTCTCCTCATGGTCTGTAGATCAGTCCTGCCATACCTATGACCCGAAACATAAGCCGAGTTTGTGTTTTCAGACAATTGTCCAAACAGCCCTGCCCTACTCAACCTACAGGCTCAGGCCCCTGGAGCCAAACCTGAGGACTGTACTTGCCCTCAACAAGGGAATTGTGTGTGCCCATTCCCATGGCCACAACCCTTCTAATAGGATAAACCTCCAAAGTCCCTGATCCATCTCAATAGTGGTGGCTTCCCAGGAAAAACAGGGGCAATCTGAGCCCAACTGAGCACCTACCTGCACTCAGACCCATAGACAGATGTCCCCAGAGGTAAAAAGGAAAGAACAGGCCCCTAGGCACTAATCAGATCCATTGCTTTGGTTTCAAGGCATCTCTCCTCAGAGGCCTGGATTTCAAAAGCAGCATATAGCTGTTTCTTGACTCACCCATCAGAAAACATCTCATCTACACATGGAAAACTTGCACGTTGGAGCTGTGTCAAAGCCTCTGTTTAGGAGAACGCTTTAGGGCCCCAGTGCCACCGCTTCATTCCAAGGTCTCCATAGACACAAAAGCACGTTAGGACCCATCCCCAGGGGTGTCCATTTCAACTCAGCATCCTCGGTTGCTCCCCACAGATCCAGGAGATCTAACCTGACTTGTTGCTAGGAGACAATTGGAATGCGAGGTGGGCTACCCACCCATCCATCCTTAGAACCCTGCTCAGAATCATTGGCCTGGTGCCAAACAACTGGTCTCAATTGTCCTGCAGAAGACTCTCTGCAGTTTGGAGCTTCTCACAACTCCCATCGTGGGAAAACACCCATGGCCTCGTGATGCCCGCCCCATTCATGAAGGGGCCATCAGGGACAGAAACTCCAACCTGAGCGATCGTCTGATCCTCGCCCTGACTTCAGATGCACGAGATCTCGATTCAGGTCTGTAGATTGTCCCAGCCATGGCCTTACCCAGAAAACTAACTCTAGCTTGTGTACTCAGACTTTTGTCGTCAGACTACTGGCCCACAAGCCCTCCAGTTTGGCAATCCAGAACTACAACGCAGCACTCTGCCGCCCCACCAGAAGAAAAACATTGTCCTCTGGGGCTACCCAGTATCCCCAAATGAGGATCAACCTGCACCGACCTTGGCTGTACCCCAAATACATAGGCTGACCAGGGCTCTAATGCCCTTTCTGATACAGCCTGAGCCTGGACCTCCTGGCCCCTCCCAGACAGCTGGCCGCACACTGAGCACATCGAGCCGCCATGGCCTTAGGTCGTCATCTCTTCCCAACCTCGGTTTTCAGGTTTCAGAACCTAGACTTTATCTCCAAACACTGCCCAGGGTTAAAGGTGATGCAGAAATCAGAACTCCTTCCCCATGGCAAGAAACCTTGTGGTTGGCATGTTGTCCAACGTTCAGTGTAGTTGAAACCAGTGTGGCCCATGAGGCCCCGCCCATGCTCGAGAGCCACATTGGTCACAAACACACATTGTGACGCTCAGGCTGAGCCCAGTCCTCAAGTAAGGCCACTCAGTGGCTGGATGAAGAGATAGCATATTGGGCTTGCCATGCCCCTAGGCCCCAATTTTTAACCATAGTTCGGGTTGTCCCTTCAGTCTTTCCCACGGCTTGGCTTTGAAATTCCTCTTTTCGTGGGACACCTGAGGTAACAAAACTGAAATGAGTCCTCCCATCCAACAGTTTGACGAAAAGCAATTGGGAATCGGGCCAAATCCTTAGAGAGGAAGATTCGTCCATGGCTCATGAGGCCTCCCCGACATTCCACGGCCATCGCTGATACAAAATCCAGAGACAAAAGCCTGAGCAAACGCCTCAGACTCGCACTTTCTTCATATCCTGAAGAGTTCTTCTCATGGTTTGTAGATCGGGCCTGCCATACCTACGTCCCCAACCCTAAGCTGAGTTTGTGTTTTCAGACTTCTTTCCTCAAAAGTCTTGGGCCCCACACCCTCCAGGCTGGCTTTCTGGAGCCACACATTAGGACTGTGCCTACCAATCCATGGTAATTCTGCCCATTCCATGATCAAAAATCGTACAAATTAGGAGAAACCTCCAAAGTCCCTGAGGCCATCCCAATAGTGTAGGTCGCCCGGAACAAACAAGGGCTGTCTGACACCAGCTGATAATCGACCTCCACTCATACTATAGATGGATGTCCCCAGAGAAGAAGATTGAACCAGACAGGACCCTAGGCCATAATAGGATCCATTGCTTTGGGTTACAGGCATGTGTCCTCAAAAGCCTGATTCCAATACGAGCATAGGGGTTTTCCTGAGGCACCCATCAGAACTCATCTCGTCTCCACAAGGAAACCTGTGCATGGGAGCCATGTCCAAAGCTTAGGAGATTACTTCATGGTGCCGGAGCCACCGCCCCATTCCAAGGCCCTCATGGACACGAAAACACATTAGGACCCATCCTCAGGAAAGTCCATTTCAACTCAGCCACCCCGGTTGCTCCGGCAGAGCCATCAGATCTAAACTGTCTTGTTGCTAGGAGACAATTGGAATGCGAGGCGGGCTTCCCAGGCATCCATCCGCGAACGGTGCTCTGGAGTCATTCCATATGGGATGTCCTGGAGCTGTCCAACAGGTCTCAATTGTCCCGCAGAAGGAATCCTTGAAGGGGGCATCCCACAACTCCCAACGTGGGAAAACCTCAATGGCCTCGAGATTCCGCTCCCTTCATGAAGCGGCCGTCATGCTCAGAAACTCCAACCTGAGCCAACGTCTGATCCTCGCCCTGACTTCAGATGCATGAGATATTGGTTCAGATCTTCAGGGGGTACCTGCCGTGCCCTCGCCCTGAAACCAAAGTCTAGCTTGTCTTCTCAGACTTCCGTCCTCACACTCCTGGCCCCGAAGCCCTCAAGTTTGGCAATTCCGGACCCACAATGCAGCACTCTGCCTGCCCTCTAGAAAAAAAAATTATTGCCTCATGAGCTGCCCAGGCACCTTAAATGAGGGTAAACCTACACAGCACTCGACTTTACCCAAATTATATAGTCTAACCTGGGCACTAATGCACTGTCGAACACAACCTGAGCCCGGACCTCCTGACCAACACCCAGAAAGCTGACCGCACACTGAGCACATAAAACCCGCCATGGCCTTAGGTCATCATCTCTTCCCTACCTCCGTTTTCAGGCTTCAGAACCGAGACCTTATCTCAATCACTGCCCAGGGGTGAGTGTGATGCAGAAATCAGAACTCCTCCTTACCCATGGCAAGAACCCTTGTGGTTGGCACGTTGTCCAACGTTCAGTGTAGGAGAAACCAGCATTCACCCTGTCGCCCCGCCCATTCTTGAGTGCGAGGAGGGCATACACACGCATTGTGACCCTCAGCATGAGTCCTGTCCTCTAGTAAGTCCTCTCAGTGGCTGGACCATTAGATGTCATAATGGGCATGACATGTCCCTAGGCCCCAATTTTTAACCAGATTTCTGATTGTCCAGTCGACCCTCCCCAAAGCTCTACTCTGGAATCCCTCATTCGGTGCGACACCTGAGGTTAAAAAAGAAAAAAAACAACAACAACAACAAAAAAAAAACGGACTTCTTCCAGCCCACAGAATGACCCCAATCTCTTTGGACGGGGCCAAACCACCAGAGATTAAGACTCGTCCATTTCCCATGAAGTCACCCAGAAATTCCACGACCATGAGTGACACGATATCCAGAGACAAACACTTGAGCAGGAGCCTCACACTCGCCCTTCTTTCAAATCCCGAAGAGTTCTCCTCATGGTCTGTAGATCAGTCCTGCCATACCTATGACCCGAAACATAAGCCGAGTTTGTGTTTTCTGACAACTGTCCAAACAGCCCTGCCCTACTCAACCTACAGGCTCAGGCCCCTGGAGCCAAACCTGAGGACTGTACTTGCCCTCTCCAAGGGAATTGTGTGTGCCCATTCCCATGGCCACAACCCTTCTAATAGGATAAACCTCCAAAGTCCCTGATCCATCTCAATAGTGGTGGCTTCCCAGGAAAAACAGGGGCAATCTGAGCCCAACTGAGCACCTACCTGCACTCAGACCCATAGACAGATGTCCCCAGAGGTAAAAAGGAAAGAACAGGCCCCTAGGCACTAATCAGATCCATTGCTTTGGTTTCGAGGCATCTCTCCTCAGAGGCCTGGATTTCAAAAGCAGCATATAGCTGTTTCTTGACTCACCCATCAGAAAACATCTCATCTACACATGGAAAACTTGCACGTTGGAGCTGTGTCAAAGCCTCTGTTTAGGAGAACCCTTTAGGGCCCCAGTGCCACCGCTTCATTCCAAGGTCTCCATAGACACAAAAGCACGTTAGGACCCATCTCCAGGGGTGTCCATTTCAACTCAGCATCCTCGGTTGCTCCCCACAGATCCAGGAGATCTAACCTGACTTGTTGCTAGGAGACAATTGGAATGCGAGGTGGGCTACCCAGCCATCCATCCTTAGAACCCTGCTCAGAATCATTGGCCTGGAGCCAAACAACTGGTCTCAATTGTCCTGCAGAAGACTCTCTGCAGTTTGGAGCTTCTCACAACTCCCATCGTGGGAAAACACCCATGGCCTCGTGATGCCCGCCCCATTCATGAAGGGGCCATCAGGGACAGAAACTCCAACCTGAGCGATCGTCTGATCCTCGCCCTGACTTCAGATGCACGAGATCTCGATTCAGGTCTGTAGATTGTCCCTGCCATGGCCTTACCCAGAAAACTAACTCTAGCTTGTGTACTCAGACTTTTGTCGTCAGACTACTGGCCCACAAGCCCTCCAGTTTGGCAATCCAGAACTACAACGCAGCACTCTGCCGCCCCTCCAGAAGAAAAACATTGTCCTCTGGGGCTACCCAGTATCCCCAAATGAGGATCAACCTGCACCGACCTTGGCTGTACCCCAAATACATAGGCTGACCAGGGCTCTAATGCCCTTTCTGATACAGCCTGAGCCTGGACCCCCTGGCCCCTCCCAGACAGCTGGCCGCACACTGAGCACATCGAGCCTCCATGGCCTTAGGTCGTCATCTCTTCCCAACCTCGGTTTTCAGGTTTCAGAACCTAGACTTTATCTCCAAACACTGCCCAGGGTTAAAGGTGATGCAGAAATCAGAACTCCTTCCCCATGGCAAGAAACCTTGTGGTTGGCATGTTGTCCAACGTTCAGTGTAGTTGAAACCAGTGTGGCCCATGAGGCCCCGCCCATGCTCGCGAGCCACATTGGTCACAAACACACATTGTGACGCTCAGGCTGAGCCCAGTCCTCAAGTAAGGCCACTCAGTGGCTGGATGAAGAGATAGCATATTGGGCTTGCCATGCCCCTAGGCCCCAATTTTTAACCATAGTTCGGGTTGTCCCTTCAGTCTTCCCCACAGCTTGGCTTTGGAATTCCTCTTTTCGTGGGACACCTGAGGTAACAAAACTGAAATGAGTCCTCCCATCCCACAGATTGACGAAAAGCAATTGGGAATCGGGCCAAATCCTTAGAGAGGAAGATTCGTCCATGGCTCATGAGGCGTCCCCGACATTCCACGGCCATTGCTGATACAAAATCCAGAGACAAAAGCCTGAGCAAGCGCCTCAGACTCGCACTTTCTTCATATCCAGAAGAGTTCTTCTCATGGTTTGTAGATCGGGCCTGCCATACCTACGTCCCCAACCCTAAGCTGAGTTTGTGTTTTCAGACTTCTTTCCTCAAAAGTCTTGGGCCCCACACCCTCCAGGCTGGGCCCCTGGAGCCACACATTAGGACTGTGCCTACCAATCCATGGTAATTCTGCCCATTCCATGATCAAAAATCGTACAAATTAGGAGAAACCTCCAAAGTCCCTGAGGCCATCCCAATAGTGTAGGTCGCCCGGAACAAACAAGGGCTGTCTGACACCAGCTGATAATCGACCTCCACTCATACCATAGATGGATGTCCCCAGAGAAGAAGATTGAACCAGACAGGACCCTAGTCCATAATAGGATCCATTGCTTTGGGTTACAGGCATGTGTCCTCAAAAGCCTGATTCCAATACGAGCATAGGGGTTTTCCTGAGGCACCCATCAGAACTCATCTCGTCTCCACAAGGAAACCTGTGCATGGGAGCCATGTCCAAAGCTTAGGAGAGTACTTCATGGTGCCGGAGCCACCGCCCCATTCCAAGGCCCTCATGGACACGAAAACACATTAGGACCCATCCTCAGGAAAGTCCATTTCAACTCAGCCACCCCGGTTGCTCCGGCAGAGCCATCAGATCTAAACTGTCTTGTTGCTAGGAGACAATTGGAATGCGAGGCGGGCTTCCCAGGCATCCATCCGCGAACGGTGCTCTGGAGTCATTCCATATGGGATGTCCTGGAGCTGTCCAACAGGTCTCAATTGTCCCGCAGAAGGAATCCTTGAAAAGGGCATCCCACAACTCCCAACGTGGGAAAACCTCAATGGCCTCGAGATTCCGCTCCCTTCATGAAGCGTCCGTCATGCTCAGAAACTCCAACCTGAGCCAACGTCTGATCCTCGCCCTGACTTCAGATGCATGAGATATTGGTTCAGATCTGCAGGGGGTACCTGCCGTGCCCTAACCCTGAAACCCAAATCTAGCTTGTCTTCTCAGACTTCCGTCCTCACACTCCTGGCCCCGAAGCCCTCAAGTTTGGCAATTCCGGACCCACAATGCAGCACTCTGCCGGCCCTCCAGAAAAAAAATTATTGCCTCATGAGCTGCCCAGGCACCTTAAATGAGGGTAAACCTACACAGCACTCGACTTTACCCAAATTATATAGTCTAACCTGGGCACTATGCACTGTCGAACACAACCTGAGCCCGGAACTCCTGACCAACACCCAGAAAGCTGACCGCACACTGAGCACATAAAACCCGCCATGGCCTTAGGTCATCATCTCTTCCCTACCTCAGTTTTCAGGCTTCAGAACCGAGACCTTATCTCCAATCACTGCCCAGGGGTGAGTGTGATGCAGAAATCAGAACTCCTCCTTACCCATGGCAAGAAACCTTGTGGTTGGCACGTTGTCCAACGTTCAGTGTAGGAGAAACCAGCATTCACCCTGTCGCCCCGCCCATTCTTGAGTGCGAGGAGGGCATACACACGCATTGTGACCCTCAGCATGAGTCCTGTCCTCTAGTAAGTCCTCTCAGTGGCTGGACCATTAGATGTCATAATGGGCATGACATGTCCCTAGGCCCCAATTTTTAACCAGATTTCTGATTGTCCAGTCGACCCTCCCCAAAGCTCTACTCTGGAATCCCTCATTCGGTGCGACACCTGAGGTTAAAAAAGAATAAAAACAACAACAACAACAACAAAAAAACGGACTTCTTCCAGCCCACAGAATGACCCCAAACTCTTTGGACGGGGCCAAACCACCAGAGATTAAGACTCGTCCATTTCCCATGAAGTCACCCAGAAATTCCACGACCATGAGTGACACGATATCCAGAGACAAACACTTGAGCAGGAGCCTCACAATCGCCCTTCTTTCAAATCCCGAAGAGTTCTCCTCATGGTCTGTAGATCAGTCCTGCCATACCTATGACCCGAAACATAAGCCGAGTTTGTGTTTTCTAACAACTGTCCAAACAGCCCTGCCCTACTCAACCTACAGGCTCAGGCCCCTGGAGCCAAACCTGAGGACTGTACTTGCCCTCTCCAAGGGAATTGTGTGTGCCCATTCCCATGGCCACAACTCTTCTAATAGGATAAACCTCCAAAGTCCCTGATCCATCTCAATAGTGGTGGCTTCCCAGGAAAAACGGGGGCAATCTGAGCCCAACTGAGCACCTACCTGCACTCAGACCCATAGACAGATGTCCCCAGAGGTAAAAAGGAAAGAACAGGCCCCTAGGCACTAATCAGATCCATTGCTTTGGTTTCGAGGCATCTCTGCTCAGAGGCCTGGATTTCAAAAGCAGCATATAGCTGTTTCTTGACTCACCCATCAGAAAACATCTCATCTACACATGGAAAACTTGCACGTTGGAGCTGTGTCAAAGCCTCTGTTTAGGAGAACCCTTTAGGGCCCCAGTGCCACCGCTTCATTCCAAGGTCTCCATAGACACAAAAGCACGTTAGGACCCATCCCCAGGGGTGTCCATTTCAACTCAGCATCCTCGGATGCTCCCCACAGATCCAGGAGATCTAACCTGACTTGTTGCTAGGAGACAATTGGAATGCGAGGTGGGCTACCCAGCCATCCATCCTTAGAACCCTGCTCAGAATCATTGGCCTGGAGCCAAACAACTGGTCTCAATTGTCCTGCAGAAGACTCTCTGCAGTTTGGAGCTTCTCACAACTCCCATCGTGGGAAAACACCCATGGCCTCGTGATGCCCGCCCCTTTCATGAAGGGGCCATCAGGGACAGAAACTCCAACCTGAGCGATCGTCTGATCCTCGCCTTGACTTCAGATGCACGAGATCTCGATTCAGGTTCGTAGATTGTCCCTGCCATGGCCTTACCCAGAAAACTAACTCTAGCTTGTGTACTCAGACTTTTGTCGTCAGACTACTGGCCCACAAGCCCTCCAGTTTGGCAATCCAGAACTACAACGCAGCACTCTGCCGCCCCTCCAGAAGAAAAACATTGTCCTCTGGGGCTACCCAGTATCCCCAAATGAGGATCAACCTGCACCGACCTTGGCTGTACCCCAAATACATAGGCTGACCAGGGCTCTAATGCCCTTTCTGATACAGCCTGAGCCTGGACCCCCTGGCCCCTCCCAGACAGCTGGCCGCACACTGAGCACATCGAGCCTCCATGGCCTTAGGTCGTCATCTCTTCCCAACCTCGGTTTTCAGGTTTCAGAACCTAGACTTTATCTCCAAACACTGCCCAGGGTTAAAGGTGATGCAGAAATCAGAACTCCTTCCCCATGGCAAGAAACCTTGTGGTTGGCATGTTGTCCAACGTTCAGTGTAGTTGAAACCAGTGTGGCCCATGAGGCCCCGCCCATGCTCGCGAGCCACATTGGTCACAAACACACATTGTGACGCTCAGGCTGAGCCCAGTCCTCAAGTAAGGCCACTCAGTGGCTGGATGAAGAGATAGCATATTGGGCTTGCCATGCCCCTAGGCCCCAATTTTTAACCATAGTTCGGGTTGTCCCTTCAGTCTTCCCCACAGCTTGGCTTTGGAATTCCTCTTTTCGTGGGACACCTGAGGTAACAAAACTGAAATGAGTCCTCCCATCCCACAGATTGACGAAAAGCAATTGGGAATCGGGCCAAATCCTTAGAGAGGAAGATTCGTCCATGGCTCATGAGGCGTCCCCGACATTCCACGGCCATTGCTGATACAAAATCCAGAGACAAAAGCCTGAGCAAGCGCCTCAGACTCGCACTTTCTTCATATCCAGAAGAGTTCTTCTCATGGTTTGTAGATCGGGCCTGCCATACCTACGTCCCCAACCCTAAGCTGAGTTTGTGTTTTCAGACTTCTTTCCTCAAAAGTCTTGGGCCCCACACCCTCCAGGCTGGGCCCCTGGAGCCACACATTAGGACTGTGCCTACCAATCCATGGTAATTCTGCCCATTCCATGATCAAAAATCGTACAAATTAGGAGAAACCTCCAAAGTCCCTGAGGCCATCCCAATAGTGTAGGTCGCCCGGAACAAACAAGGGCTGTCTGACACCAGCTGATAATCGACCTCCACTCATACCATAGATGGATGTCCCCAGAGAAGAAGATTGAACCAGACAGGACCCTAGTCCATAATAGGATCCATTGCTTTGGGTTACAGGCATGTGTCCTCAAAAGCCTGATTCCAATACGAGCATAGGGGTTTTCCTGAGGCACCCATCAGAACTCATCTCGTCTCCACAAGGAAACCTGTGCATGGGAGCCATGTCCAAAGCTTAGGAGAGTACTTCATGGTGCCGGAGCCACCGCCCCATTCCAAGGCACTCATGGACACGAAAACACATTAGGACCCATCCTCAGGAAAGTCCATTTCAACTCAGCCACCCCGGTTGCTCCGGCAGAGCCATCAGATCTAAACTGTCTTGTTGCTAGGAGACAATTGGAATGCGAGGCGGGCTTCCCAGGCATCCATCCGCGAACGGTGCTCTGGAGTCATTCCATATGGGATGTCCTGAAGCTGTCCAACAGGTCTCAATTGTCCCGCAGAAGGAATCCTTGAAAAGGGCATCCCACAACTCCCAACGTGGGAAAACCTCAATGGCCTCGAGATTCCGCTCCCTTCATGAAGCGTCCGTCATGCTCAGAAACTCCAACCTGAGCCAACGTCTGCTCCTCGCCCTGACTTCAGATGCATGAGATATTGGTTCAGATCTGCAGGGGGTACCTGCCGTGCCCTAACCCTGAAACCCAAATCTAGCTTGTCTTCTCAGACTTCCGTCCTCACACTCCTGGCCCCGAAGCCCTCAAGTTTGGCAATTCCGGACCCACAATGCAGCACTCTGCCGGCCCTCCAGAAAAAAAATTATTGCCTCATGAGCTGCCCAGGCACCTTAAATGAGGGTAAACCTACACAGCACTCGACTTTACCCAAATTATATAGTCTAACCTGGGCACTATGCACTGTCGAACACAACCTGAGCCCGGAACTCCTGACCAACACCCAGAAAGCTGACCGCACACTGAGCACATAAAACCCGCCATGGCCTTAGGTCATCATCTCTTCCCTACCTCAGTTTTCAGGCTTCAGAACCGAGACCTTATCTCCAATCACTGCCCAGGGGTGAGTGTGATGCAGAAATCAGAACTCCTCCTTACCCATGGCAAGAAACGTTGTGGTTGGCACGTTGTCCAACGTTCAGTGTAGGAGAAACCAGCATTCACCCTGTCGCCCCGCCCATTCTTGAGTGCGAGGAGGGCATACACACGCATTGTGACCCTCAGCATGAGTCCTGTCCTCTAGTAAGTCCTCTCAGTGGCTGGACCATTAGATGTCATAATGGGCATGACATGTCCCTAGGCCCCAATTTTTAACCAGATTTCTGATTGTCCAGTCGACCCTCCCCAAAGCTCTACTCTGGAATCCCTCATTCGGTGCGACACCTGAGGTTAAAAAAGAATAAAAACAACAACAACAACAACAAAAAAACGGACTTCTTCCAGCCCACAGAATGACCCCAAACTCTTTGGACGGGGCCAAACCACCAGAGATTAAGACTCGTCCATTTCCCATGAAGTCACCCAGAAATTCCACGACCATGAGTGACACGATATCCAGAGACAAACACTTGAGCAGGAGCCTCACAATCGCCCTTCTTTCAAATCCCGAAGAGTTCTCCTCATGGTCTGTAGATCAGTCCTGCCATACCTATGACCCGAAACATAAGCCGAGTTTGTGTTTTCTAACAACTGTCCAAACAGCCCTGCCCTACTCAACCTACAGGCTCAGGCCCCTGGAGCCAAACCTGAGGACTGTACTTGCCCTCTCCAAGGGAATTGTGTGTGCCCATTCCCATGGCCACAACCCTTCTAATAGGATAAACCTCCAAAGTCCCTGATCCATCTCAATAGTGGTGGCTTCCCAGGAAAAACGGGGGCAATCTGAGCCCAACTGAGCACCTACCTGCACTCAGACCCATAGACAGATGTCCCCAGAGGTAAAAAGGAAAGAACAGGCCCCTAGGCACTAATCAGATCCATTGCTTTGGTTTCGAGGCATCTCTGCTCAGAGGCCTGGATTTCAAAAGCAGCATATAGCTGTTTCTTGACTCACCCATCAGAAAACATCTCATCTACACATGGAAAACTTGCACGTTGGAGCTGTGTCAAAGCCTCTGTTTAGGAGAACCCTTTAGGGCCCCAGTGCCACCGCTTCATTCCAAGGTCTCCATAGACACAAAAGCACGTTAGGACCCATCCCCAGGGGTGTCCATTTCAACTCAGCATCCTCGGATGCTCCCCACAGATCCAGGAGATCTAACCTGACTTGTTGCTAGGAGACAATTGGAATGCGAGGTGGGCTACCCAGCCATCCATCCTTAGAACCCTGCTCAGAATCATTGGCCTGGAGCCAAACAACTGGTCTCAATTGTCCTGCAGAAGACTCTCTGCAGTTTGGAGCTTCTCACAACTCCCATCGTGGGAAAACACCCATGGCCTCGTGATGCCCGCCCCATTCATGAAGGGGCCATCAGGGACAGAAACTCCAACCTGAGCGATCGTCTGATCCTCGCCTTGACTTCAGATGCACGAGATCTCGATTCAGGTTCGTAGATTGTCCCTGCCATGGCCTTACCCAGAAAACTAACTCTAGCTTGTGTACTCAGACTTTTGTCGTCAGACTACTGGCCCACAAGCCCTCCAGTTTGGCAATCCAGAACTACAACGCAGCACTCTGCCGCCCCTCCAGAAGAAAAACATTGTCCTCTGGGGCTACCCAGTATCCCCAAATGAGGATCAACCTGCACCGACCTTGGCTGTACCCCAAATACATAGGCTGACCAGGGCTCTAATGCCCTTTCTGATACAGCCTGAGCCTGGACCCCCTGGCCCCTCCCAGACAGCTGGCCGCATACTGAGCACATCGAGCCGCCATGGCCTTAGGTCGTCATCTCTTCCCAACCTCGGTTTTCAGGTTTCAGAACCTAGACTTTATCTCCAAACACTGCCCAGGGTTAAAGGTGATGCAGAAATCAGAACTCCTTCCCCATGGCAAGAAACCTTGTGGTTGGCATGTTGTCCAACGTTCAGTGTAGTTGAAACCAGTGTGGCCCATGAGGCCCCGCCCATGCTCGCGAGCCACATTGGTCACAAACACACATTGTGACGCTCAGGCTGAGCCCAGTCCTCAAGTAAGGCCACTCAGTGGCTGGATGAAGTGATAGCATATTGGGCTTGCCATGCCCCTAGGCCCCAATTTTTAACCATAGTTCGGGTTGTCCCTTCAGTCTTCCCCACGGCTTGGCTTTGGAATTCCTCTTTTCGTGGGACACCTGAGGTAACAAAACTGAAATGAGTCCTCCCATCCCACAGATTGACGAAAAGCAATTGGGAATCGGGCCAAATCCTTAGAGAGGAAGATTCGTCCATGGCTCATGAGGCCTCCCCGACATTCCACGGCCATCGCTGATTCAAAATCCAGAGACAAAAGCCTGAGCAAGCGCCTCAGACTCGCACTTTCTTCATATCCTGAAGAGTTCTTCTCATGGTTTGTAGATCGGGCCTGCCATACCTACGTCCCCAACCCTAAGCTGAGTTTGTGTTTTCAGACTTCTTTCCTCAAAAGTCTTGGGCCCCACACCCTCCAGGCTGGGCCCCTGGAGCCACACATTAGGACTGTGCCTACCAATCCATGGTAATTCTGCCCATTCCATGATCAAAAATCGTACAAATTAGGAGAAACCTCCAAAGTCCCTGAGGCCATCCCAATAGTGTAGGTCGCCCGGAACAAACAAGGGCTGTCTGACACCAGCTGATAATCGACCTCCACTCATACCATAGATGGATGTCCCCAGAGAAGAAGATTGAACCAGACAGGACCCTAGACCATAATAGGATCCATTGCTTTGGGTTACAGGCATGTGTCCTCAAAAGCCTGATTCCAATACGAGCATAAGGGTTTTCCTGAGGCACCCATCAGAACTCATCTCGTCTCCACAAGGAAACCTGTGCATGGGAGCCATGTCCAAAGCTTAGGAGAGTACTTCATGGTGCCGGAGCCACCGCCCCATTCCAAGGCCCTCATGGACACGAAAACACATTAGGACCCATCCTCAGGAAAGTCCATTTCAACTCAGCCACCCCGGTTGCTCCGGCAGAGCCATCAGATCTAAACTGTCTTGTTGCTAGGAGACAATTGGAATGCGAGGCGGGCTTCCCAGGCATCCATCCGCGAACGGTGCTCTGGAGTCATTCCATATGGGATGTCCTGGAGCTGTCCAACAGGTCTCAATTGTCCCGCAGAAGGAATCCTTGAAAAGGGCATCCCACAACTCCCAACGTGGGAAAACCTCAATGGCCTCGAGATTCCGCTCCCTTCATGAAGCGTCCGTCATGCTCAGAATCTCCAACCTGAGCCAACGTCTGATCCTCGCCCTGACTTCAGATGCATGAGATATTGGTTCAGATCTGCAGGGGGTACCTGCCGTGCCCTAGCCCTGAAACCCAAATCTAGCTTGTCTTCTCAGACTTCCGTCCTCACACTCCTGGCCCCGAAGCCCTCAAGTTTGGCAATTCCGGACCCACAATGCAGCACTCTGCCGGCCCTCCAGAAAAAAAATTATTGCCTCATGAGCTGCCCAGGCACCTTAAATGAGGGTAAACCTACACAGCACTCGACTTTACCCAAATTATATAGTCTAACCTGGGCACTATGCACTGTCGAACACATCCTGAGACCGGAACTCCTGACCAACACCCAGAAAGCTGACCGCACACTGAGCACATAAAACCCGCCATGGCCTTAGGTCATCATCTCTTCCCTACCTCAGTTTTCAGGCTTCAGAACCGAGACCTTATCTCCAATCACTGCCAGGGGTGAGTGTGATGCAGAAATCAGAACTCCTCCTTACCCATGGCAAGAAACCTTGTGGTTGGCACGTTGTCCAACGTTCAGTGTAGGAGAAACCAGCATTCACCCTGTCGCCCCGCCCATTCTTGAGTGCGAGGAGGGCATACACACGCATTGTGACCCTCAGCATGAGTCCTGTCCTCTAGTAAGTCCTCTCAGTGGCTGGACCATTAGATGTCATAATGGGCATGACATGTCCCTAGGCCCCAATTTTTAACCAGATTTCTGATTGTCCAGTCGACCCTCCCCAAAGCTCTACTCTGGAATCCCTCATTCGGTGCGACACCTGAGGTTAAAAAAGAATAAAAACAACAACAACAACAACAAAAAAACGGACTTCTTCCAGCCCACAGAATGACCCCAAACTCTTTGGACGGGGCCAAACCACCAGAGATTAAGACTCGTCCATTTCCCATGAAGTCACCCAGAAATTCCACGACCATGAGTGACACGATATCCAGAGACAAACACTTGAGCAGGAGCCTCACAATCGCCCTTCTTTCAAATCCTGAAGAGTTCTCCTCATGGTCTGTAGATCAGTCCTGCCATACCTATGACCCGAAACATAAGCCGAGTTTGTGTTTTCTAACAACTGTCCAAACAGCCCTGCCCTACTCAACCTACAGGCTCAGGCCCCTGGAGCCAAACCTGAGGACTGTACTTGCCCTCTCCAAGGGAATTGTGTGTGCCCATTCCCATGGCCACAACCCTTCTAATAGGATAAACCTCCAAAGTCCCTGATCCATCTCAATAGTGGTGGCTTCCCAGGAAAAACGGGGGCAATCTGAGCCCAACTGAGCACCTACCTGCACTCAGACCCATAGACAGATGTCCCCAGAGGTAAAAAGGAAAGAACAGGCCCCTAGGCACTAATCAGATCCATTGCTTTGGTTTCGAGGCATCTCTGCTCAGAGGCCTGGATTTCAAAAGCAGCATATAGCTGTTTCTTGAGTCACCCATCAGAAAACATCTCATCTACACATGGAAAACTTGCACGTTGGAGCTGTGTCAAAGCCTCTGTTTAGGAGAACCCTTTAGGGCCCCAGTGCCACCGCTTCATTCCAAGGTCTCCATAGACACAAAAGCACGGTAGGACCCATCCCCAGGGGTGTCCATTTCAACTCAGCAACCTCGGTTGCTCCCCACAGATCCAGGAGATCTAACCTGACTTGTTGCTAGGAGACAATTGGAATGCGAGGTGGGCTACCCACCCATCCATCCTTAGAACCCTGCTCAGAATCATTGGCCTGGAGCCAAACAACTGGTCTCAATTGTCCTGCAGAAGACTCTCTGCAGTTTGGAGCTTCTCACAACTCCCATCGTGGGAAAACACCCATGGCCTCGTGATGCCCCCCCATTCATGAAGGGGCCATCAGGGACAGAAACTCCAACCTGAGCGATCGTCTGATCCTCGCCCTGACTTCAGATGCACGAGATCTCGATTCAGGTCTGTAGATTGTGCCTGCCATGGCCTCACCCAGAAAACTAAGCCTAGCTTGTGTTCTCAGACTTTTGTCGTCAGACTACTGGCCCACAAGGCCTCCAGTTTGGCAATCCAGAACTAAAATGCAGCACTCTGCCTGCCCTCCAGATAAAAAACATTGTCCTCTGGGGCTACCCAGTATCCCCAAATGAGGATCAACCTGCACCGACCTTGGCTGTACCCCAAATACATAAGCTGACCAGGGCTCTAATGCCCTTTCTGATACAGCCTGAGCCGGACCCCCTGGCCCCTCCCAGACAGCTGGCCGCACACTGAGCACATCGAGCCGCCATGGCCTTAGGTCGTCATCTCTTCCCAACCTCGGTTTTCAGGTTTCAGAACCTAGACTTTATCTCCAAACACTGCCCAGGGTTAAAGGTGATGCAGAAATCAGAACTCCTTCCCCATGGCAAGAAACCTTGTGGTTGGCATGTTGTCCAACGTTCAGTGTAGTTGAAAGCAGTGTGGCCCATGAGGCCCCGCCCATGCTCGCGAGCCACATTGGTCACAAACACACATTGTGACGCTCAGGCTGAGCCCAGTCCTCAAGTAAGGCCACTCAGTGGCTGGATGAAGTGATAGCATATTGTGCTTGCCATGCCCCTAGGCCCCAATTTTTAACCATAGTTCGGGTTGTCCCTTCAGTCTTCCCCACGGCTTGGCTTTGGAATTCCTCTTTTCGTGGGACACCTGAGGTAACAAAACTGAAATGAGTCCTCCCATCCCACAGATTGACGAAAAGCAATTGGGAATCGGGCCAAATCCTTAGAGAGGAAGATTCGTCCATGGCTCATGAGGCCTCCCCGACATTCCATGGCCATCGCTGATTCAAAATCCAGAGACAAAAGACTGAGCAAGCGCCTCAGACTCGCACTTTCTTCATATCCTGAAGAGTTCTTCTCATGGTTTGTAGATCGGGCCTGCCATACCTACGTCCCCAAACCTAAGCTGAGTTTGTGTTTTCAGACTTCTTTCCTCAAAAGTCTTGGGCCCCACACCCTCCAGGCTGGGCCCCTGGAGCCACACATTAGGACTGTGCCTACCAATCCATGGTAATTCTGCCCATTCCATGATCAAAAATCGTACAAATTAGGAGAAACCTCCAAAGTCCCTGAGGCCATCCCAATAGTGTAGGTCGCCCGGAACAAACAAGGGCTGTCTGACACCAGCTGATAATCGACCTCCACTCATACCATAGATGGATGTCCCCAGAGAAGAAGATTGAACCAGACAGGACCCTAGGCCATAATAGGATCCATTGCTTTGGGTTACAGGCATGTGTCCTCAAAAGCCTGATTCCAATACGAGCATAGGGGTTTTCCTGAGGCACCCATCAGAACTCATCTCGTCTCCACAAGGAAACCTGTGCATGGGAGCCATGTCCAAAGCTTAGGAGAGTACTTCATGGTGCCGGAGCCACCGCCCCATTCCAAGGCCCACATGGACACGAAAACACATTAGGACCCATCCTCAGGAAAGTCCATTTCAACTCAGCCACCCCGGTTGCTCCGGCAGAGCCATCAGATCTAAACTGTCTTGTTGCTAGGAGACAATTGGAATGCGAGGCGGGCTTCCCAGGCATCCATCCGCGAACGGTGCTCTGGAGTCATTCCATATGGGATGTCCTGGAGCTGTCCAACAGGTCTCAATTGTCCCGCAGAAGGAATCCTTGAAAAGGGCATCCCACAACTCCCAACGTGGGAAAACCTCAATGGCCTCGAGATTCCGCTCCCTTCATGAAGCGTCCGTCATGCTCAGAATCTCCAACCTGAGCCAACGTCTGATCCTCGCCCTGACTTCAGATGCATGAGATATTGGTTCAGATCTGCAGGGGGTACCTGCCGTGCCCTAGCCCTGAAACCCAAATCTAGCTTGTCTTCTCAGACTTCCGTCCTCACACTCCTGGCCCCGAAGCCCTCAAGATTGGCAATTCCGGACCCACAATGCAGCACTCTGCCGGCCCTCTAGAAAAAAAATTATTGCCTCATGAGCTGCCCAGGCACCTTAAATGAGGGTAAACCTACACAGCACTCGACTTTACCCAAATTATATAGTCTAACCTGGGCACTAATGCACTGTCGAACACAACCTGAGCCCGGACCTCCTGACCAACACCCAGAAAGCTGACCGCACACTGAGCACATAAAACCCGCCATGGCCTTAGGTCATCATCTCTTCCCTACCTCAGTTTTCAGGCTTCAGAACCGAGACCTTATCTCCAATCACTGCCCAGGGGTGAGTGTGATGCAGAAATCAGAACTCCTCCTTACCCATGGCAAGAAACCTTGTGGTTGGCACGTTGTCCAACGTTCAGTGTAGGAGAAACCAGCATTCACCCTGAGGCCCCGCCGATTCTTGAGTGCGACAAGGGCATACACACGCATTGTGACCCTCAACATGAGTCCTGTCCTCTAGTAAGTCCTCTCAGTGACTGGACCATTAGATGTCATATTGGGCATGACATGTCCCTAGGCCCCAATTTTTTACCAGATTTCTGATTGTCCAGTCGCTCCTCCCCAGGGCTCTACTCTGGAATCCATTATTTGGTGGGACACCTGAGGTTAAAAAAAAAAACAACAACAACAACAAAAAAAAAACGGACTTCTTCCAGCCCACAGAATGACCCCAAACTCTTTGGACGGGGCCAAACCACCAGAGAGTAAGACTCGTCCATTTCCCATGAGGTCACCCAGAAATTCCACGACCATGTGTGACACGATATCCAGAGACAAAAACTTGAGCAGGAGCCTCACTCTCGCCCTTCTTTCAAATCCCGAAGAGTTCTCCTCATGGTCTGTAGATCAGTCCAGCCATACCTATGACCCGAAACATAAGCCGAGTTTGTGTTTTCAGACAACTGTCCAAACAGACCTGGCCTACACAACCTACAGGCTCAGGCCCCTGGAGCCAAACCTGAGGACTGTACTTGCCCTCTCCAAGGAAATTGTGTGTGCCCATTCCAATGGCAACAACCCTTCTAATAGGATAAACCTCCAAAGTCCCTGATCCATCTCAATAGTGGTGGCTTCCCAGGAAAAACAGAGGCAATCTGAGCCCAACTGAGCACCTACCTGCACTCAGACCCCTAGACAGATGTTCCCAGAGGTATGAAGGAAAGAACAGGCCCCTAGGCACTAATCAGATCCATTGCTTTGGTTTCCAGGCATCTCTCCACAGAGGCCTGGATTTCAAAAGCAGCATCTAGCTGTTTCTTGACTCACCCATCAGAAAACATCTCATCTACACATGGGAAACTTGCACCTTGGAGCTGTGTCAAAGACTCTGTTTAGGAGAACCCTTTAGGGCCCCAGTGCCACCACTACATTCCAAGGTCTCCATAGACACAAAAGCACGTTAGGACCCATCCCCAGGGGTGTCCATTTCAACTCAGCGTCCTCGGTTGCTCCCCAAAGATCCAGGAGATCTAACCTGTCTTGTTGCTAGGAGACAATTGGAATGAGAGGTGGGCTACCCAGCCATCCATCCTTAGACCCCTGCTCAGCATCATTGGCCTGGAGCCAAACAACCGGTCTCAATTGTCCAGCAGAAGACACTCTGCAGTTTGGAGCTTCTCACAACTCCCATTGGGAAAATCCCCATGGCCTCGTGATGCCTCCCCATTCATGAAGGGGCCATCAGGGACAGAAACTCCAACCTGAGCGATCGTCTGGTCCTCGCCCTGACTTCAGAAGCACGCGATCTCGATTCAGGTCTGTAGATTGTGCCCGCCATGGCCTCACCCAGAAACCTAGCCTAGCTTGAGTTCTCAGACTTTTGTCGTCAGACTACTGGCCCACAAGCCCTCCAGTTTGGCAATCCAGAACTACAATGCAGCACTCTGCCTACCCTCCAGAAGAAAAACATTGTCCTCTGGGGCTACCCAGTAACGCCAAATGAGGATCAACCTGCACTGACCTTGGCTGTACCCCAAATACATAGGCTGACCAGGGCACTAATGCCCTTTCTGACACAGCCTGAGCCTGGAACCCCTGGCCCCTCCCGGACAGCTGTCCGCACACTGAGCACATCGAGCCGACATGCCCTTAGGTCGTCATCTCTTCCCAACCTCGGTTTTCAGGTTTCAGAACCTAGACCTTATCTCCAATCACTGCCCAGGGTTGAAGGTGATGCAGAAATCAGAACTCCTTCCCCAAGGCAAGAATCCTTGTGGTTGGCATGTTGTCCAACGTTCAGTGTAGTTGAAACCAGTGTGGCCCATGAGGCCCCGCCCAAGCTCACGGGCCACATTGGTCACAAACCCACATTGTGACCCTCAGGATGAGCCCAGTCCTCAAGTAAGGCCACTCAGTGGCTGGATGAAGAGATAGCATATTGGGCTTGCCATGCCCCTAGGCCCCAATTTTTAACCATAGTTCGGGTTGTCCCTTCAGTGTTCCCCACGGCTTGGCTTTGGAATACCTATTTTGGTGGGACACCTGAGGTAACAAAACTGAAATGAGTCCTCCCACCCCACAGATTGACCAAAAGCAATTGGGAATCGGGCCAAATCCTCAGAGAGGAAGATTCGTCCATGGCCCAAGAGGCCTCCCCGACATTCCACGGCCATCGCTGATTCAAAATTCAGAGACAAAAGCCTGAGCAAGCACCTCAGACTCGCACTTTCTTCATATCCTGAAGAGTTCTTCTCATGGTTTGTAGATCGGGCCTGCCATACCTATGTCCCCAAACCCTAGCTGAGTTTGTGTTTTCAGACTTCTGTCCTCAAAGTCTTGGGCCACAAACCCTCAAGGCTGGGCCCCTGGAGCCACACATTAGGACTGTGCCTACCAATCCATGGGAATTCTGCCCATTCCATGGTCCAAAATCGTACAAATTAGGAGAAACCTCGAAAGTCCCTGAGGCCATCCCAATAGTGTAGGTCGCCTGGAACAAACAAGGGCTGTTTGACACCAGCTGATAATCGACCTCCACTCATACCATAGATGGATGTCCCCAGAGAAGAAGATTGAACCAGACAGGACCCTAGGCCATAATAGGATCCATTACTTTGGGTTACAGGCATATCTCCTAAAAAGCCTCATTCAAATAAGAGCATAGGGGTTTTCCTGAGGCACCCATCAGAACTCATCTCGTCTCTACAAAGAAACCTGTGCATGGGAGCCATGTCCAAAGCTTAGGAGAGTACTTCAGGGTCCCGGTGCCACCGCCCCATTCCAAGGCCCTCATGGACACAAAAACACATTAGGACCAATCCTCAGGAAAGTCCATTTCAACTCAGCCACCCCGGTTGCTCCGGCAGAGACATCAGATCTAAACTGTCTTGTTGCTAGGAGACAATTGGAATGCGAGGCGGGCTTCCCAGGCAGCCATCCGCGAACGGTGCTCTGGAGTCATTCCATATGGGATGTCCTGGAGCTGTCCAACAGGTCTCAATTGTCCCGCCAAAGGAATCCTTGAAGGGGGCATCCCACAACTCCCAAAATGGGAAAACCTCAATGGCCTCGAGATTCCTCTCCGTTCATGAAGTGGCCGTCATCCACAGAAACTCCACCCTGAGCCAACATCTGATTTTTGTCCTGACTTCAGATGCATGAGATATTGGTTCAGATCTGCAGGGGGTAACTGCCGTGCCCTCGCCCTGAAACCCAAGTCTAGCTTGTCTTCTCAGACTTCCATCCTCACACTCCTGGCGCCGAATCCCTCAAGTTTGGCAATTCCGGACCCACAATGCAGCACTCTGCCTGCCCTCTAAAAAAAAATTATTGCCTCATGAGCGGCCCAGGCACCTTAAATGAGGGTAAACCTACACAGCACTCGACTTTACCCAAATTATATAGTCTAACCTGGGCACTAATGCACTGTCGAACACAACCTGAGCCCGGACCTCCTGACCAACACCCAGAAAGCTGACCGCACACTGAGCACATAAAACCCGCCATGGCCTTAGGTCATCATCTCTTCCCTACCTCAGTTTTCAGGCATCAGAACCGAGACCTTATCTCCAATCACTGCCCAGGGGTGAGTCTGATGCAGAAATCAGAACTCCTCCTTACCCATGGCAAGAACCCTTGTGGTTGGCAGGTTGTCCAACGTTCAGTGTAGGAGAAACCAGCATTTACCCTGAGGCCCCGCCCATTCTTGAGGGCGACGAGTACATACACACGCATTGTGACCCTCAGCATGAGTCCTGTCCTCTAGTAAGTCCTCTCAGTGGCTGGACCATTAGATGTCATAATGGGCTTGACATGTCCCTAGGCCCCATTTTTAACCAGATTTCTGATTGTCCAGTCGCCCCTCCCCAGGGCTCTACTCTGGAATCCCTCATTTGGTGGGACACCTGAGGTTAAAAAAGAAAACAACAACAACAACAAAAAAATAAAATAAAGGACTACTTCCAGCCCACAGAATTACCCCAAAATCTTTGGACGGGGCCAAACCACCAGAGAGTAAGACTCGTCCATTTCCCATGAAGTCACCCAGAAATTCCACGACCATGAGTGACACGATATCCAGAGACAAACACTTGAGCAGGAGCCTCACTCTCGCCCTTCTTTCAAATCCCGAAGAGTTCTCCTCATGGTCTGTAGATCAGTCCTGCCATACCTATGACCCGAAACACAAGCCGAGTTTGTGTTTTCAGACAACTGTCCAAACAGCCCTGGCCTACACAACCTACAGGCTCAGGCCCCTAGAGCCAAACCTGAGGACTGTACTTGCCCGCTCCAATGGAATTGTGTGTGACCATTCCAATGGCCACAACACTTCTAATAGGATAAACCTCCAAAGTCCCTGATCCATCTCAATAGTGGTGGCTTCCCAGGAAAAACAGGGGCAATCTGAGGCCAACTGAGCACCTACCTGCACTCAGACCCCTAGACAGATGTCCCCTGAGGTATGAAGGAAAGAACAGGCCCCTAGGCACTAATAAGATCCATTGCTTTGGTTTCCAGGCATCTCTCCACAGAGGCCTGGATTTCAAAAGCAGCATCTAGCTGTTTCTTGACTCACCCATCAGAAAACATCTCATCTACACATGGGAAACTTGCACGTTGGAGCTGTGTCAAAGCCTCTGTTTAGGAGAACCCTTTAGGGCCACAGTGCCACCGCTTCATTCCAAGGTCTCCATAGACACAAAAGCACGTTAGGACCCATCCCCAGGGGTGTCCATTTCAACTCAGCGTCCTCGGTTGCTCCCCACAGATCCAGGAGATCTAACCTGTCTTGTTGCTAGGAGACAATTGGAATGAGAGGTGGGCTACCCAGCCATCCATCCTTAGAACCCTGCTGAGAATCATTGGCCTGGAGCCAAACAACCGGTCTCAATTGTCCTGCAGAAGACACTCTGCAGTTTGGAGCTTCTCACAACTCCCATTGGGAAAATCCCCATGGCCTCGTGATGCCCCCCCATTCATGAAGGGGCCATCAGGGACAGAAACTCCAACCGGAGCGATCGTCTGGTCCTCGCCCTGACTTCCGACGCACGAGATCTCGATTCAGGTCTGTAGATTGTGCCGGCCATGGCCTCACCCAGAAACCTAAGCCTAGCTTTTGTTCTCAGACTTTTGTTGTCAGACTACTGGCCCACAAGCCCTCCAGTTTGGCAATCCAGAACTACAATGCAGCACTCTGCCGGCCCTCCAGAAGAAAAACATAGTCCTCTGGGGCTACCCAGTAACCCCAAATGAGGATCAACCTGCACCGACCTTGGCTGTACCCCAAATACAGAGGCTGACCAGGGCACTAATGCCCTTTCTGACACAGCCTGAGCCTGGACCCCCTGGCCCCTCCCAGACAGCTGTCCGCACACTGAGGACATCAAGCCGCCATGGCCTTAGGTCGTCCTCTCTTCCCAACCTCGGTTTTCAGGTTTCAGAACCTATACCTTATCTCCAATCACTGCCCAGGGTTGAAGGTGATGCAGAAATCAGAACTCCTTCCCCATGGCAAGAAACCTTGTGGTTGGCATGTTGTCCAACGTTCAGTGTCGTTGAAACCAGTGTGGCCCATGAGGCCCCGCCCATGCTCACGGGCCACATTGGTCACAAACACACATTGTGACCCTCAGGCTGAGCCCAGTCCTCAAGTAAGGCCACTCAGTGGCTGGATGAAGAGATAGCATATTGGGCTTGCCATGCTCCTAGGCCCCAATTTTTAACCATAGTTCGAGTTGTCCCTTCAGTCTTCCCCACGGCTTTGCTTTGGAATTCCTCTTTTGGTGGGACACCTGAGGTAACAAAACTGAAATGAGTCCTCTCATCCCACAGATTGACCAAAAGCAATTGGGAATCGGGGCAAATCCTCAGAGAGGTAGATTCGTCCATGGCCCAAGTGGCCTCCCCGACATTCCACGGCCATCGCTGATTCAAAATCCAGAGACAAAAGCCTGAGCTAGCGCCTCAGACTCACAATTTCTTCATATCCTATGGCCTAGGGTCCTGTCTCGTTCAATCTTCTTCTCTGGGGACATTCATCTATGGTATGAGTAGAGGTCGATTATCAGCTGGTGTCAGACACCCCTTGTTTGTTCCGGGTGACCCACACTATTGGGATGGCCTAAGGGTCGATGGAGGTTTCTCCTAATTTGTACGATTTTGGACCATGGAATGGGCAGAATTCCCATGGATTGGTAGGGACAGTCCTAATGTGTGGCTCCAGGGGCCCAGCCTGGAGGGTGTGTGGCCCAAGACTTTGAGGACAGAAGTCTGAAAACACATACTCAGCTTAGGTTTGGGGACGTAGGTATGGCAGGCCCGATCTACAAACCATGAGAAGAACTCTTCAGGGTATGAAGAAAGTGCGAGTCTGTGGCAATTGCTCAGGCTTTTGTCTCTGGATTTTGAATCAGCCATGGCCGTGGAATGTTGGGGAGGCCTCATGGGCCATGGACGAATCTTCCTCTCTGAGGTTTTGGCCCGATTCCCAATTGCTTTTCGTCAATCTGTGGGATGGGAGGACTCATTTCAGTTTTGTTACCTCAGGTGTCCCACCAAAAGAGGAATTCCAAAGCAAAGCCGTGGGGAAGCCTGAAGGGACAATCCGAACTATGGTTAAAAATTGGGGCCTAGGGGCATGGCAAGCCCAATATGCTATCTCTTCATCCAGCCACTGAGTGGCCTTACTTGAGGACTGGGCTCAGCCTGAGGGTCACAATGTGTGTTTGTGACCAATGTGGCCCGCGAGCATGGGCGGGGCCTCATGGGCCACACTGGTTTCAACGACACTGAACGTTGGACAACATGCCAACCACAAGGTTTCTTGCCATGGGGAAGGAGTTCTGATTTCTGCATCACCTTCAACATGGACAGTGATTGGAGATAAGGTCTAGGTTCTGAAACCTGAAAACCGAGGTTGGGAAGAGATGACGACCTAAGGCCATGGCGGCACGATGTGCTCAGTGTGCGGCCAGCTGTCTGGGAGGGGCCAGGGGGTCAGGCTCAGGCTGTGTCAGAAAGGGCATTAGTGCCCTGGTCAGCCTATGTATTTGGGGTACAGCCAAGGTCGGTGCAGGTTGATCCTCATTTGGGGTTACTGGGTAGCCCCAGAGGACAATGTTTTTTATCTGGAGGGCAGGCAGAGTGCTGCATTTTAGTTCTGGATTGCCAAACTGGAGGCCTTGTGGGCCAGTAGTCTGACGACAAAAGTCTGAGAACACAAGCTAGGCTTAGGTTTCTGGGTGAGGCCATGGCAGGCACAATCTACAGACCTGAATCGAGATCTCGTGCATCTGAAGTCAGGGCGAGGATCAGACGATCGCTCAGGTTGGAGTTTCTGTCCCTGATGGCCCCTTCATGAATGGGGGGGCATCACGAGGCCATGGGGGTTTTCCCATGATGGGAGTTGTGAGAAACTCTAAACTGCAGAGAGTCTTCGGCAGGACAATTGAGGCCTGTTGTTTGGCTCCAGCCCAATGATTCTGAGCAGGTTTCTAAGGATGGATGGCTGGGTAGCCCACCTCGCATTCCAATTGTCTCCTAGCAACAAGACAGTTTAGATCTCCTGGATCTGTGGGGAGCTACCGAGGATGCTGAGTTGAAATGCACACCCCTGGGGATGGGTCCGAATGTGCTTTTGTGTCTATGGAGACCTTGGAATGAAGCGGTGGCACTGGGGCCCTAAAGGGTTCTCCTAAACAGAGGCTTTGACACAGCTCCAACGTGCAAGTTTCCCATGTGTAGATGAGATGTTTTCTGATGGGTGAGACAAGAAACAGCTATATGCTGCTTTTGAAATCCAGTCCTCTGAGGAGAGATGCCTGGAAACCAAAGCAATGGATCTGATTAGTGCCTAGGGGCCTGTTCTTTCCTTTTTACCTCTGAGGACATCTGTCTATGGGTCTGAGTGCAGGTAGGGGCTCATTTGGGCTCAGATTGCCCCTGTTTTTCCTGGGAAGCTACCACTATTGAGATATATCAGGGACTTTGGAGGTTTATCCTATGAGAAGGGTTGTGGCCATTGGAATGGGCACACACAATTCCCTTGGAGAGGGCAAGTACAGTCCTCAGGTTTGGCTCCAGGGGCCTGAGCCTGTAGGTTGTGTAGTCCAGCCCTTTTTGGACAGTTGTCTGAAAACACAAACTCGGCTTATGTTTCAGGTCATAGGTATGGCAGGACTGATCTACAGACCATGAGGAGAACTCTTCGGGATTTGAAAGAAGGGCGAGTGTGAGGCTCCTGCTCAAGTTTTTGTCTCGGGATATCGTGTCACTCATGGTCGTGGAATTTCTGGGTGACTTCATGGGAAATGGACGCGTCTTACTCTCTGGTGGTTTGGCCCCGTCCAAAGAGTTTGGGTTCATTCTGTGGGCTGGAAGAAGTCCGTTTTATTTTGTTGTTGTTGTTGCTGTTTTCTTTTTTAACCTCAGGTGTCCCACCAAATGAGGGATTTCAGAGTAGAGCCCTAGGAGGGGCGACTGGACAATCAGAAATCTGGTTAAAAATTGGGGCCTAGGGACATATCAAGCCCATTATGACATCTAATGGTCCAGCCACTGAGAGGACTTACTAGAGGACAGGACTCATGCTGAGGGTCACAATGCGTGTGTATGCCCTCGTCGCACTCAAGAATGGGCAGGGCCTCAGGGTTTCTCCTACACTGATCGTTGGACAACGTGCCAACCACAAGGGTTCTTGCCATGGGTAAGGAGGAGTTCTGATTTCTGCATCAGACTCACCCCTGGGCAGTGATTGTAGATAAGGTCTCGGTTCTGAAGCCTGAAAAATGAGGTAGGGAGGAGATGATGACCTAAGGCCATGGCGGGTTTTATGTGCTCAGTGTGCGGTCAGCTTTCTGGGTGTTGGTCAGGAGGTCCAGGCTCAGGATGTGTTCGACAGTGCATTAGTGCCCAGGTTAGACTATATAATTTGGGTAAAGTCGAGTGCTATGTAGGTTTACCCTCATTTAAGGTGCCTGGGCAGCTCATGAGGCAATCATTTTTTTTCTAGAGGGCAGGCAGAGTGCTGCATTGTGGGTCCGGAATTGCCAAACTTGAGGGCTTTGGGGCCAGGAGTGTGAGGATGGAAGTCTGAGAAGACAAGCTAGACTTGGGTTTCAGGGCGAGGGCACGGCAGGTACCCCCTGCAGATCTGAACCAATATCTCATGCATCTGAAGTCAGGGCGAGGATCAGACGTTGGCTCAGGTGGGAGTTTCTGAGCATGACGGCCGCTTCATGAAGGGAGCGGAATCTCGAGACCATTGAGGTTTTCCCACGTTGGGAGTTGTGGGATGCCCCCTTCCAGGATTCCTTCTTCCGGACAATTGAGACCTGTTGGACAGCTCCGGGACATCCCATATGGAATGACTCCAGAGCACCGTTCGCGGATGGATGCCTGGGAAGCCCGCCTCGCATTCCAATTGTCTCCTAGCAACAAGACAGTTTAGATCTGATGGCTCTGCGGGAGCAACCTCGGTGGCTGAGTTGAAATGGACTTTCCTGAGGATGTGTCCTAAGGTGTTTTTGTGTCCATGAGGGCCTTGGAATGGGGCGGTGGCACCGGCAACCTGAAGTACTTTCCTAAGCTTTGGACATGGCTCCCATGCACAGGTTTCCTTGTGGAGACGAGATGACTTCTGATGGGTGCCTCAGGAAAACCCCTATGCTCGTATTGGAATCAAGCTTTTGAGGACACATGCCTGTAACCCAAAGCAATGGATCCTATTATGGCCTAGGGTCCTGTCTGGTTCAATCTTCTTCTCTGGGGACATCCATCTATGGTATGAGTGGAGGTCGATTATCAGCTGGTGTCAGACACCCCTTGTTTGTTCCGGGTGACCCACACTATTGGGATGGCCTAAGGGTCGTTGGAGGTTTCTCCTAATTTGTACGATTTTGGACCATGGAATGGGCAGAATTCCCTTAGATTGGTAGGCACAGTCCTAATGTGTGGCTCCAGGGGCCCAGCCTGGAGGATGTGTGGCCCAAGACTTTGAGGACAGAAGTCTGAAAACACAAACTCAGCTTAGGTTTGGGGACGTAGGTATGGCAGGCCCGATCTACAAACCATGAGAAGAACTCTACAGGATATGAAGAAAGTGCGAGTCTGTGGCGATTTCTCAGGCTTTTGTCTCTGGATTTTGTATCAGTGATGGCCGTGGAATGTCGGGGAGGCCTCATGGGCCATGGACGAATCTTCCTCTCTGAGGATTTGGCCCGATTCCCAATTGCTTTTCGTCAATCTGTGGGATGGGAGGACTCATTTCAGTTTTGTTACCTCAGGTGTCCCACCAAAAGAGGAATTCCAAAGCAAAGCCGTGGGGAAGACTGAAGGGACAATCCGAACTATGGTTAAAAATTGGGGCCTAGGGGCATGGCAAGCCCAATATGCTATCTCTTCATCCAGCCACTGAGTGGCCTTACTTGAGGACTGGGCTCAGCCTGAGGGTCACAATGTGTGTTTGTGACCAATGTGGCCCGCGAGCATGGGCGGGGCCTCATGGGCCACACTGGTTTCAACGACACTGAACGTTGGACAACATGCCAACCACAAGGTTTCTTGCCATGGGGAAGGAGTTTTGATTTCTGCATCACCTTCAACATGGACAGTGATTGGAGATAAGGTCTAGGTTCTGAAACCTGAAAACCGAGGTTGGGAAGAGATGACGACCTAAGGCCATGGCGGCTCCATGTGCTCAGTGTGCGGCCAGCTGTCTGGGAGGGGCCAGGGGGTCCAGGCTCAGGCTGTGTCAGAAAGGGCATTAGTGCCCTGGTCAGCCTATGTATTTGGGGTACAGCCAAGGTCGGTGCAGGTTGATCCTCATTTGGGGTTACTGGGTAGCCCCAGAGGACAATGTTTTTTATCTGGAGGGCAGGCAGAGTGCTGCATTTTAGTTCTGGATTGCCAAACTGGAGGCCTTGTGGGCCAGTAGTCTGACGACAAAAGTCTGAGAACACAAGCTAGGCTTAGGTTTCTGGGTGAGGCCATGGCAGGCACAATCTACAGACCTGAATCGAGATCTCGTGCATCTGAAGTCAGGGCGAGGATCAGACGATCGCTCAGGTTGGAGTTTCTGTCCCTGATGGCCCCTTCATGAATGGGGGGGCATCACGAGGCCATGGGGGTTTTCCCATGATGGGAGTTGTGAGAAGCTCCAAACTGCAGAGAGTCTTCGGCAGGACAATTGAGACCTGTTGTTTGGCTCCAGGCCAATGATTCTGAGCAGGGTTCTAAGGATGGATGGCTGGGTAGCCCACCTCGCATTCCAATTGTCTCCTAGCAACAAGACAGTTTAGATCTCCTGGATCTGTGGGGAGCTACCGAGGATGCTGAGTTGAAATGCACACCCCTGGGGATGGGTCCGAATGTGCTTTTGTGTCTATGGAGACCTTGGAATGAAGCGGTGGCACTGGGGCCCTAAAGGGTTCTCCTAAACAGAGGCTTTGACACAGCTCCAACGTGCAAGTTTCCCATGTGTAGATGAGATGTTTTCTGATGGGTGAGACAAGAAACAGCTATATGCTGCTTTTGAAATCCAGGCTTCTGAGGAGAGATGCCTGGAAACCAAAGCAATGGATCTGATTAGTGCCTAGGGGCCTGTTCTTTCCTTTTTACCTCTGAGGACATCTGTCTATGGGTCTGAGTGCAGGTAGGGGCTCATTTGGGCTCAGATTGCCCCTGTTTTTCCTGGGAAGCTACCACTATTGAGATATATCAGGGACTTTGGAGGTTTATCCTATGAGAAGGGTTGTGGCCATTGGAATGGGCACACACAATTCCCTTGGAGAGGGCAAGTACAGTCCTCAGGTTTGGCTCCAGGGGCCTGAGCCTGTAGGTTGTGTAGTCCAGCCCTTTTTGGACAGTTGTCTGAAAACACAAACTCGGCTTATGTTTCAGGTCATAGGTATGGCAGGACTGGTCTACAGACCATGAGGAGAACTTTTCGGGATTTGAAAGAGGGCGAGTGTGAGGCTCCTGCTCAAGTTTTTGTCTCGGGATATCGTGTCACTCATGGTCGTGGAATTTCTGGGTGACTTCATGGGAAATGGACGCGTCTTACTCTCTGGTGGTTTGGCCCCGTCCAAAGAGTTTGGGTTCATTCTGTGGGCTGGAAGAAGTCCGTTTTATTTTGTTGTTGTTGTTGTTGTTGTTTTCTTTTTTAACCTCAGGTGTCCCACCAAATGAGGGATTTCAGAGTAGAGCCCTAGGAGGGGCGACTGGACAATCAGAAATCTGGTTAAAAATTGGGGCCTAGGGACATGTCAAGCCCATTATGACATCTAATGGTCCAGCCACTGAGAGGACTTACTAGAGGACAGGACTCATGCTGAGGGTCACAATGCATGTGTATGCCCTCGTCGCACTCAAGAATGGGCGGGGCCTCAGGGTTTCTCCTACACTGATCGTTGGACAACGTGCCAACCACAAGGGTTCTTGCCATGGGTAAGGAGGAGTTCTGATTTCTGCATCAGACTCACCCGTGGGCAGTGATTGGAGATAAGGTCTCGGTTCTGAAGCCTGAAAACTGAGGTAGGGAAGAGATGATGACCTAAGGCCATGGCGGGTTTTATGTGCTCAGTGTGCGGTCAGCTTTCTGGGTGTTGGTCAGGAGGTCCGGGCTCAGGATGTGTTCGACAGTGCATTAGTGCCCAGGTTAGACTATATAATTTGGGTAAAGTCGAGTGCTGTGTAGGTTTACCCTCATTTAAGGTGCCTGGGCAGCTCATGAGGCAATCATTTTTTTTCTAGAGGGCAGGCAGAGTGCTGCATTGTGGGTCCGGAATTGCCAAACTTGAGGGCTTTGGGGCCAGGAGTGTGAGGATGGAAGTCTGAGAAGACAAGCTAGACTTGGGTTTCAGGGCGAGGGCACGGCAGGTACCCCCTGCAGATCTGAACCAATATCTCATGCATCTGAAGTCAGGGCGAGGATCAGACGTTGGCTCAGGTGGGAGTTTCTGAGCATGACGGCCGCTTCATGAAGGGAGCGGAATCTCGAGACCATTGAGGTTTTCCCACGTTGGGAGTTGTGGGATGCCCCCTTCCAGGATTCCTTCTTCCGGACAATTGAGACCTGTTGGACAGCTCCGGGACATCCCATATGGAATGACTCCAGAGCACCGTTCGCGGATGAATGCCTGGGAAGCCCGCCTCGCATTCCAATTGTCTCCTAGCAACAAGACAGTTTAGATCTGATGGCTCTGCGGGAGCAACCTCGGTGGCTGAGTTGAAATGGACTTTCCTGAGGATGTGTCCTAATGTGTTTTTGTGTCCATGAGGGCCTTGGAATGGGGCGGTGGCACCGGCAACCTGAAGTACTTTCCTAAGCTTTGGACATGGCTCCCATGCACAGGTTTCCTTGTGGAGACGAGATGAGTTCTGATGGGTGCCTCAGGAAAACCCCTATGCTCGTATTGGAATCAGGCTTTTGAGGACACATGCCTGTAACCCATAGCAATAGATCCTATTATGGCCTAGGGTCCTGTCTGGTTCAATCTTCTTCTCTGGGGACATCCATCTATGGTATGAGTGGAGGTCGATTATCAGCTGGTGTCAGACACCCCTTGTTTGTTCCGGGTGACCCACACTATTGGGATGGCCTAAGGGTCGTTGGAGGTTTCTCCTAATTTGTACGATTTTGGACCATGGAATGGGCAGAATTCCCATGGATTGGTAGGCACAGTCCTAATGTGTGGCTCCAGGGGCCCAGCCTGGAGGGTGTGTGGCCCAAGACTTTGAGGACAGAAGTCTGAAAACACAAACTCAGCTTAGGTTTGGGGACGTAGGTATGGCAGGCCCGATCTACAAACCATGAGAAGAACTCTACAGGATAGGAAGAAAGTGCGAGTCTGTGGCGATTGCTCAGGCTTTTGTCTCTGGATTTTAAATCAGTGATGGCCGTGGAATGTCGGGGAGGCCTCATGGGCCATGGACGAATCTTCCTCTCTGAGGATTTGGCCCGATTCCCAATTGCTTTTCGTCAATCTGTGGGATGGGAGGACTCATTTCAGTTTTGTTACCTCAGGTGTCCCACCAAAAGAGGAATTCCAAAGCAAAGCCGTGGGGAAGACTGAAGGGACAATCCGAACTATGGTTAAAAATTGGGGCCTAGGGGCATGGCAAGCCCAATATGCTATCTCTTCATCCAGCCACTGAGTGGCCTTACTTGAGGACTGGGCTCAGCCTGAGGGTCACAATGTGTGTTTGTGACCAATGTGGCCCGCGAGCATGGGCGGGGCCTCATGGGCCACACTGGTTTCAACGACACTGAACGTCGGACAACATGCCAACCACAAGGTTTCTTGCCATGGGGAAGGAGTTCTGATTTCTGCATCACCTTCAACATGGACAGTGATTGGAGATAAGGTCTAGGTTCTGAAACCTGAAAACCGAGGTTGGGAAGAGATGACGACCTAAGGCCATGGCGGCTCCATGTGCTCAGTGTGCGGCCAGCTGTCTGGGAGGGGCCAGGGGGTCCAGGCTCAGGCTGTGTCAGAAAGGGCATTAGTGCCCTGGTCAGCCTATGTATTTGGGGTACAGCCAAGGTCGGTGCAGGTTGATCCTCATTTGGGGTTTCTGGGTAGCCCCAGAGGACAATGTTTTTTATCTGGAGGGCAGGCAGAGTGCTGCATTTTAGTTCTGGATTGCCAAACTGGAGGCCTTGTGGGCCAGTAGTCTGACGACAAAAGTCTGAGAACACAAGCTAGGCTTAGGTTTCTGGGTGAGGCCATGGCAGGCACAATCTACAGACCTGAATCGAGATCTCGTGCATCTGAAGTCAGGGCGAGGATCAGACGATCGCTCAGGTTGGAGTTTCTGTCCCTGATGGCCCCTTCATGAATGGGGGGGCATCACGAGGCCATGGGGGTTTTCCCATGATGGGAGTTGTGAGAAACTCTAAACTGCAGAGAGTCTTCGGCAGGACAATTGAGGCCTGTTGTTTGGCTCCAGCCCAATGATTCTGAGCAGGTTTCTAAGGATGGATGGCTGGGTAGCCCACCTCGCATTCCAATTGTCTCCTAGCAACAAGACAGTTTAGATCTCCTGGATCTGTGGGGAGCTACCGAGGATGCTGAGTTGAAATGCACACCCCTGGGGATGGGTCCGAATGTGCTTTTGTGTCTATGGAGACCTTGGAATGAAGCGGTGGCACTGGGGCCCTAAAGGGTTCTCCTAAACAGAGGCTTTGACACAGCTCCAACGTGCAAGTTTCCCATGTGTAGATGAGATGTTTTCTGATGGGTGAGACAAGAAACAGCTATATGCTGCTTTTGAAATCCAGTCCTCTGAGGAGAGATGCCTGGAAACCAAAGCAATGGATCTGATTAGTGCCTAGGGGCCTGTTCTTTCCTTTTTACCTCTGAGGACATCTGTCTATGGGTCTTAGTGCAGGTAGGGGCTCATTTGGGCTCAGATTGCCCCTGTTTTTCCTGGGAAGCTACCACTATTGAGATATATCAGGGACTTTGGAGGTTTATCCTATGAGAAGGGTTGTGGCCATTGGAATGGGCACACACAATTCCCTTGGAGAGGGCAAGTACAGTCCTCAGGTTTGGCTCCAGGGGCCTGAGCCTGTAGGTTGTGTAGTCCAGCCCTTTTTGGACAGTTGTCTGAAAACACAAACTCGGCTTATGTTTCAGGTCATAGGTATGGCAGGACTGATCTACAGACCATGAGGAGAACTCTTCGGGATTTGAAAGAAGGGCGAGTGTGAGGCTCCTGCTCAAGTTTTTGTCTCGGGATATCGTGTCACTCATGGTCGTGGAATTTCTGGGTGACTTCATGGGAAATGGACGCGTCTTACTCTCTGGTGGTTTGGCCCCGTCCAAAGAGTTTGGGTTCATTCTGTGGGCTGGAAGAAGTCCGTTTTATTTTGTTGTTGTTGTTGCTGTTTTCTTTTTTAACCTCAGGTGTCCCACCAAATGAGGGATTTCAGAGTAGAGCCCTAGGAGGGGCGACTGGACAATCAGAAATCTGGTTAAAAATTGGGGCCTAGGGACATATCAAGCCCATTATGACATCTAATGGTCCAGCCACTGAGAGGACTTACTAGAGGACAGGACTCATGCTGAGGGTCACAATGCGTGTGTATGCCCTCGTCGCACTCAAGAATGGGCAGGGCCTCAGGGTTTCTCCTACACTGATCGTTGGACAACGTGCCAACCACAAGGGTTCTTGCCATGGGTAAGGAGGAGTTCTGATTTCTGCATCAGACTCACCCCTGGGCAGTGATTGTAGATAAGGTCTCGGTTCTGAAGCCTGAAAAATGAGGTAGGGAGGAGATGATGACCTAAGGCCATGGCGGGTTTTATGTGCTCAGTGTGCGGTCAGCTTTCTGGGTGTTGGTCAGGAGGTCCAGGCTCAGGATGTGTTCGACAGTGCATTAGTGCCCAGGTTAGACTATATAATTTGGGTAAAGTCGAGTGCTATGTAGGTTTACCCTCATTTAAGGTGCCTGGGCAGCTCATGAGGCAATCATTTTTTTTCTAGAGGGCAGGCAGAGTGCTGCATTGTGGGTCCGGAATTGCCAAACTTGAGGGCTTTGGGGCCAGGAGTGTGAGGATGGAAGTCTGAGAAGACAAGCTAGACTTGGGTTTCAGGGCGAGGGCACGGCAGGTACCCCCTGCAGATCTGAACCAATATCTCATGCATCTGAAGTCAGGGCGAGGATCAGACGTTGGCTCAGGTGGGAGTTTCTGAGCATGACGGCCGCTTCATGAAGGGAGCGGAATCTCGAGACCATTGAGGTTTTCCCACGTTGGGAGTTGTGGGATGCCCCCTTCCAGGATTCCTTCTTCCGGACAATTGAGACCTGTTGGACAGCTCCGGGACATCCCATATGGAATGACTCCAGAGCACCGTTCGCGGATGGATGCCTGGGAAGCCCGCCTCGCATTCCAATTGTCTCCTAGCAACAAGACAGTTTAGATCTGATGGCTCTGCGGGAGCAACCTCGGTGGCTGAGTTGAAATGGACTTTCCTGAGGATGTGTCCTAAGGTGTTTTTGTGTCCATGAGGGCCTTGGAATGGGGCGGTGGCACCGGCAACCTGAAGTACTTTCCTAAGCTTTGGACATGGCTCCCATGCACAGGTTTCCTTGTGGAGACGAGATGACTTCTGATGGGTGCCTCAGGAAAACCCCTATGCTCGTATTGGAATCAAGCTTTTGAGGACACATGCCTGTAACCCAAAGCAATGGATCCTATTATGGCCTAGGGTCCTGTCTGGTTCAATCTTCTTCTCTGGGGACATCCATCTATGGTATGAGTGGAGGTCGATTATCAGCTGGTGTCAGACACCCCTTGTTTGTTCCGGGTGACCCACACTATTGGGATGGCCTAAGGGTCGTTGGAGGTTTCTCCTAATTTGTACGATTTTGGACCATGGAATGGGCAGAATTCCCTTAGATTGGTAGGCACAGTCCTAATGTGTGGCTCCAGGGGCCCAGCCTGGAGGATGTGTGGCCCAAGACTTTGAGGACAGAAGTCTGAAAACACAAACTCAGCTTAGGTTTGGGGACGTAGGTATGGCAGGCCCGATCTACAAACCATGAGAAGAACTCTACAGGATATGAAGAAAGTGCGAGTCTGTGGCGATTTCTCAGGCTTTTGTCTCTGGATTTTGTATCAGTGATGGCCGTGGAATGTCGGGGAGGCCTCATGGGCCATGGACGAATCTTCCTCTCTGAGGATTTGGCCCGATTCCCAATTGCTTTTCGTCAATCTGTGGGATGGGAGGACTCATTTCAGTTTTGTTACCTCAGGTGTCCCACCAAAAGAGGAATTCCAAAGCAAAGCCGTGGGGAAGACTGAAGGGACAATCCGAACTATGGTTAAAAATTGGGGCCTAGGGGCATGGCAAGCCCAATATGCTATCTCTTCATCCAGCCACTGAGTGGCCTTACTTGAGGACTGGGCTCAGCCTGAGGGTCACAATGTGTGTTTGTGACCAATGTGGCCCGCGAGCATGGGCGGGGCCTCATGGGCCACACTGGTTTCAATGACACTGAACGTTGGACAACATGCCAACCACAAGGTTTCTTGCCATGGGGAAGGAGTTTTGATTTCTGCATCACCTTCAACATGGACAGTGATTGGAGATAAGGTCTAGGTTCTGAAACCTGAAAACCGAGGTTGGGAAGAGATGACGACCTAAGGCCATGGCGGCTCCATGTGCTCAGTGTGCGGCCAGCTGTCTGGGAGGGGCCAGGGGGTCCAGGCTCAGGCTGTGTCAGAAAGGGCATTAGTGCCCTGGTCAGCCTATGTATTTGGGGTACAGCCAAGGTCGGTGCAGGTTGATCCTCATTTGGGGTTTCTGGGTAGCCCCAGAGGACAATGTTTTTTATCTGGAGGGCAGGCAGAGTGCTGCATTTTAGTTCTGGATTGCCAAACTGGAGGCCTTGTGGGCCAGTAGTCTGACGACAAAAGTCTGAGAACACAAGCTAGGCTTAGGTTTCTGGGTGAGGCCATGGCAGGCACAATCTACAGACCTGAATCGAGATCTCGTGCATCTGAAGTCAGGGCGAGGATCAGACGATCGCTCAGGTTGGAGTTTCTGTCCCTGATGGCCCCTTCATGAATGGGGGGGCATCACGAGGCCATGGGGGTTTTCCCATGATGGGAGTTGTGAGAAGCTCCAAACTGCAGAGAGTCTTCGGCAGGACAATTGAGACCTGTTGTTTGGCTCCAGGCCAATGATTCTGAGCAGGGTTCTAAGGATGGATGGCTGGGTAGCCCACCTCGCATTCCAATTGTCTCCTAGCAACAAGACAGTTTAGATCTCCTGGATCTGTGGGGAGCTACCGAGGATGCTGAGTTGAAATGCACACCCCTGGGGATGGGTCCGAATGTGCTTTTGTGTCTATGGAGACCTTGGAATGAAGCGGTGGCACTGGGGCCCTAAAGGGTTCTCCTAAACAGAGGCTTTGACACAGCTCCAACGTGCAAGTTTCCCATGTGTAGATGAGATGTTTTCTGATGGGTGAGACAAGAAACAGCTATATGCTGCTTTTGAAATCCAGGCTTCTGAGGAGAGATGCCTGGAAACCAAAGCAATGGATCTGATTAGTGCCTAGGGGCCTGTTCTTTCCTTTTTACCTCTGAGGACATCTGTCTATGGGTCTGAGTGCAGGTAGGGGCTCATTTGGGCTCAGATTGCCCCTGTTTTTCCTGGGAAGCTACCACTATTGAGATATATCAGGGACTTTGGAGGTTTATCCTATGAGAAGGGTTGTGGCCATTGGAATGGGCACACACAATTCCCTTGGAGAGGGCAAGTACAGTCCTCAGGTTTGGCTCCAGGGGCCTGAGCCTGTAGGTTGTGTAGTCCAGCCCTTTTTGGACAGTTGTCTGAAAACACAAACTCGGCTTATGTTTCAGGTCATAGGTATGGCAGGACTGGTCTACAGACCATGAGGAGAACTTTTCGGGATTTGAAAGAAGGGCGAGTGTGAGGCTCCTGCTCAAGTTTTTGTCTCGGGATATCGTGTCACTCATGGTCGTGGAATTTCTGGGTGACTTCATGGGAAATGGACGCGTCTTACTCTCTGGTGGTTTGGCCCCGTCCAAAGAGTTTGGGTTCATTCTGTGGGCTGGAAGAAGTCCGTTTTATTTTGTTGTTGTTGTTGTTGTTGTTTTCTTTTTTAACCTCAGGTGTCCCACCAAATGAGGGATTTCAGAGTAGAGCCCTAGGAGGGGCGACTGGACAATCAGAAATCTGGTTAAAAATTGGGGCCTAGGGACATGTCAAGCCCATTATGACATCTAATGGTCCAGCCACTGAGAGGACTTACTAGAGGACAGGACTCATGCTGAGGGTCACAATGCATGTGTATGCCCTCGTCGCACTCAAGAATGGGCGGGGCCTCAGGGTTTCTCCTACACTGATCGTTGGACAACGTGCCAACCACAAGGGTTCTTGCCATGGGTAAGGAGGAGTTCTGATTTCTGCATCAGACTCACCCGTGGGCAGTGATTGGAGATAAGGTCTCGGTTCTGAAGCCTGAAAACTGAGGTAGGGAAGAGATGATGACCTAAGGCCATGGCGGGTTTTATGTGCTCAGTGTGCGGTCAGCTTTCTGGGTGTTGGTCAGGAGGTCCGGGCTCAGGATGTGTTCGACAGTGCATTAGTGCCCAGGTTAGACTATATAATTTGGGTAAAGTCGAGTGCTGTGTAGGTTTACCCTCATTTAAGGTGCCTGGGCAGCTCATGAGGCAATCATTTTTTTTCTAGAGGGCAGGCAGAGTGCTGCATTGTGGGTCCGGAATTGCCAAACTTGAGGGCTTTGGGGCCAGGAGTGTGAGGATGGAAGTCTGAGAAGACAAGCTAGACTTGGGTTTCAGGGCGAGGGCACGGCAGGTACCCCCTGCAGATCTGAACCAATATCTCATGCATCTGAAGTCAGGGCGAGGATCAGACGTTGGCTCAGGTGGGAGTTTCTGAGCATGACGGCCGCTTCATGAAGGGAGCGGAATCTCGAGACCATTGAGGTTTTCCCACGTTGGGAGTTGTGGGATGCCCCCTTCCAGGATTCCTTCTTCCGGACAATTGAGACCTGTTGGACAGCTCCGGGACATCCCATATGGAATGACTCCAGAGCACCGTTCGCGGATGGATGCCTGGGAAGCCCGCCTCGCATTCCAATTGTCTCCTAGCAACAAGACAGTTTAGATCTGATGGCTCTGCGGGAGCAACCTCGGTGGCTGAGTTGAAATGGACTTTCCTGAGGATGTGTCCTAATGTGTTTTTGTGTCCATGAGGGCCTTGGAATGGGGCGGTGGCACCGGCAACCTGAAGTACTTTCCTAAGCTTTGGACATGGCTCCCATGCACAGGTTTCCTTGTGGAGACGAGATGAGTTCTGATGGGTGCCTCAGGAAAACCCCTATGCTCGTATTGGAATCAGGCTTTTGAGGACACATGCCTGTAACCCATAGCAATGGATCCTATTATGGCCTAGGGTCCTGTCTGGTTCAATCTTCTTCTCTGGGGACATCCATCTATGGTATGAGTGGAGGTCGATTATCAGCTGGTGTCAGACACCCCTTGTTTGTTCCGGGTGACCCACACTATTGGGATGGCCTAAGGGTCGTTGGAGGTTTCTCCTAATTTGTACGATTTTGGACCATGGAATGGGCAGAATTCCCATGGATTGGTAGGCACAGTCCTAATGTGTGGCTCCAGGGGCCCAGCCTGGAGGGTGTGTGGCCCAAGACTTTGAGGACAGAAGTCTGAAAACACAAACTCAGCTTAGGTTTGGGGACGTAGGTATGGCAGGCCCGATCTACAAACCATGAGAAGAACTCTACAGGATAGGAAGAAAGTGCGAGTCTGTGGCGATTGCTCAGGCTTTTGTCTCTGGATTTTGTATCAGTGATGGCCGTGGAATGTCGGGGAGGCCTCATGGGCCATGGACGAATCTTCCTCTCTGAGGATTTGGCCCGATTCCCAATTGCTTTTCGTCAATCTGTGGGATGGGAGGACTCATTTCAGTTTTGTTACCTCAGGTGTCCCACCAAAAGAGGAATTCCAAAGCAAAGCCGTGGGGAAGACTGAAGGGACAATCCGAACTATGGTTAAAAATTGGGGCCTAGGGGCATGGCAAGCCCAATATGCTATCTCTTCATCCAGCCACTGAGTGGCCTTACTTGAGGACTGGGCTCAGCCTGAGGGTCACAATGTGTGTTTGTGAGCAATGTGGCCCGCGAGCATGGGCGGGGCCTCATGGGCCACACTGGTTTCAACGACACTGAACGTCGGACAACATGCCAACCACAAGGTTTCTTGCCATGGGGAAGGAGTTCTGATTTCTGCATCACCTTCAACATGGACAGTGATTGGAGATAAGGTCTAGGTTCTGAAACCTGAAAACCGAGGTTGGGAAGAGATGACGACCTAAGGCCATGGCGGCTCGATGTGCTCAGTGTGCGGCCAGCTGTCTGGGAGGGGCCAGGGGGTCCAGGCTCAGGCTGTGTCAGAAAGGGCATTAGTGCCCTGGTCAGCCTATGTATTTGGGGTACAGCCAAGGTCGGTGCAGGTTGATCCTCATTTGGGGTTACTGGGTAGCCCCAGAGGACAATGTTTTTTTATCTGGAGGGCAGGCAGAGTGCTGCATTTTAGTTCTGGATTGCCAAACTGGAGGCCTTGTGGGCCAGTAGTCTGACGACAAAAGTCTGAGAACACAAGCTAGGCTTAGGTTTCTGGGTGAGGCCATGGCAGGCACAATCTACAGACCTGAATCGAGATCTCGTGCATCTGAAGTCAGGGCGAGGATCAGACGATCGCTCAGGTTGGAGTTTCTGTCCCTGATGGCCCCTTCATGAATGGGGGGGCATCACGAGGCCATGGGGGTTTTCCCATGATGGGAGTTGTGAGAAGCTCCAAACTGCAGAGAGTCTTCGGCAGGACAATTGAGACCTGTTGTTTGGCTCCAGGCCAATGATTCTGAGCAGGGTTCTAAGGATGGATGGCTGGGTAGCCCACCTCGCATTCCAATTGTCTCCTAGCAACAAGACAGTTTAGATCTCCTGGATCTGTGGGGAGCTACCGAGGATGCTGAGTTGAAATGCACACCCCTGGGGATGGGTCCGAATGTGCTTTTGTGTCTATGGAGACCTTGGAATGAAGCTGTGGCACTGGGGCCCTAAAGGGTTCTCCTAAACAGAGGCTTTGACACAGCTCCAACGTGCAAGTTTCCCATGTGTAGATGAGATGTTTTCTGATGGGTGAGACAAGAAACAGCTATATGCTGCTTTTGAAATCCAGTCCTCTGAGGAGAGATGCCTGGAAACCAAAGCAATGGATCTGATTAGTGCCTAGGGGCCTGTTCTTTCCTTTTTACCTCTGAGGACATCTGTCTATGGGTCTGAGTGCAGGTAGGGGCTCATTTGGGCTCAGATTGCCCCTGTTTTTCCTGGGAAGCTACCACTATTGAGATATATCAGGGACTTTGGAGGTTTATCCTATGAGAAGGGTTGTGGCCATTGGAATGGGCACACACAATTCCCTTGGAGAGGGCAAGTACAGTCCTCAGGTTTGGCTCCAGGGGCCTGAGCCTGTAGGTTGTGTAGTCCAGCCCTTTTTGGACAGTTGTCTGAAAACACAAACTCGGCTTATGTTTCAGGTCATAGGTATGGCAGGACTGATCTACAGACCATGAGGAGAACTTTTCGGGATTTGAAAGAAGGGCGAGTGTGAGGCTCCTGCTCAAGTTTTTGTCTCGGGATATCGTGTCACTCATGGTCGTGGAATTTCTGGGTGACTTCATGGGAAATGGACGCGTCTTACTCTCTGGTGGTTTGGCCCCGTCCAAAGAGTTTGGGTTCATTCTGTGGGCTGGAAGAAGTCCGTTTTATTTTGTTGTTGTTGTTGTTGTTGTTTTCTTTTTTAACCTCAGGTGTCCCACCAAATGAGGGATTTCAGAGTAGAGCCCTAGGAGGGGCGACTGGACAATCAGAAATCTGGTTAAAAATTGGGGCCTAGGGACATGTCAAGCCCATTATGACATCTAATGGTCCAGCCACTGAGAGGACTTACTAGAGGACAGGACTCATGCTGAGGGTCACAATGCGTGTGTATGCCCTCGTCGCACTCAAGAATGGGCGGGGCCTCAGGGTTTCTCCTACACTGATCGTTGGACAACGTGCCAACCACAAGGGTTCTTGCCATGGGTAAGGAGGAGTTCTGATTTCTGCATCAGACTCACCCGTGGGCAGTGATTGGAGATAAGGTCTCGGTTCTGAAGCCTGAAAACTGAGGTAGGGAAGAGATGATGACCTAAGGCCATGGCGGGTTTTATGTGCTCAGTGTGCGGTCAGCTTTCTGGGTGTTGGTCAGGAGGTCCGGGCTCAGGATGTGTTCGACAGTGCATTAGTGCCCAGGTTAGACTATATAATTTGGGTAAAGTCGAGTGCTGTGTAGGTTAACCCTCATTTAAGGTGCCTGGGCAGCTCATGAGGCAATCATTTTTTTTCTAGAGGGCAGGCAGAGTGCTGCATTGTGGGTCCGGAATTGCCAAACTTGAGGGCTTTGGGGCCAGGAGTGTGAGGATGGAAGTCTGAGAAGACAAGCTAGACTTGGGTTTCAGGGCGAGGGCACGGCAGGTACCCCCTGCAGATCTGAACCAATATCTCATGCATCTGAAGTCAGGGCGAGGATCAGACGTTGGCTCAGGTGGGAGTTTCTGAGCATGACGGCCGCTTCATGAAGGGAGCGGAATCTCGAGACCATTGAGGTTTTCCCACGTTGGGAGTTGTGGGATGCCCCCTTCCAGGATTCCTTCTTCCGGACAATTGAGACCTGTTGGACAGCTCCGGGACATCCCATATGGAATGACTCCAGAGCACCGTTCGCGGATGGATGCCTGGGAAGCCCGCCTCGCATTCCAATTGTCTCCTAGCAACAAGACAGTTTAGATCTGATGGCTCTGCGGGAGCAACCTCGGTGGCTGAGTTGAAATGGACTTTCCTGAGGATGTGTCCTAATGTGTTTTTGTGTCCATGAGGGCCTTGGAATGGGGCGGTGGCACCGGCAACCTGAAGTACTTTCCTAAGCTTTGGACATGGCTCCCATGCACAGGTTTCCTTGTGGAGACGAGATGAGTTCTGATGGGTGCCTCAGGAAAACCCCTATGCTCGTATTGGAATCAGGCTTTTGAGGACACATGCCTGTAACCCATAGCAATGGATCCTATTATGGCCTAGGGTCCTGTCTGGTTCAATCTTCTTCTCTGGGGACATCCATCTATGGTATGAGTGGAGGTCGATTATCAGCTGGTGTCAGACACCCCTTGTTTGTTCCGGGTGACCCACACTATTGGGATGGCCTAAGGGTCGTTGGAGGTTTCTCCTAATTTGTACGATTTTGGACCATGGAATGGGCAGAATTCCCATGGATTGGTAGGCACAGTCCTAATGTGTGGCTCCAGGGGCCCAGCCTGGAGGGTGTGTGGCCCAAGACTTTGAGGACAGAAGTCTGAAAACACAAACTCAGCTTAGGTTTGGGGACGTAGGTATGGCAGGCCCGATCTACAAACCATGAGAAGAACTCTACAGGATATGAAGAAAGTGCGAGTCTGTGGCGATTGCTCAGGCTTTTGTCTCTGGATTTTGTATCAGTGATGGCCGTGGAATGTCGGGGAGGCCTCATGGGCCATGGACGAATCTTCCTCTCTGAGGATTTGGCCCGATTCCCAATTGCTTTTCGTCAATCTGTGGGACGGGAGGACTCATTTCAGTTTTGTTACCTCAGGTGTCCCACCAAAAGAGAAATTCCAAAGCAAAGCCGTGGGGAAGACTGAAGGGACAATCCGAACTATGGTTAAAAATTGGGGCCTAGGGGCATGGCAAGCCCAATATGCTATCTCTTCATCCAGCCACTGAGTGGCCTTACTTGAGGACTGGGCTCAGCCTGAGGGTCACAATGTGTGTTTGTGAGCAATGTGGCCCGCGAGCATGGGCGGGGCCTCATGGGCCACACTGGTTTCAACGACACTGAACGTCGGACAACATGCCAACCACAAGGTTTCTTGCCATGGGGAAGGAGTTCTGATTTCTGCATCACCTTCAACATGGACAGTGATTGGAGATAAGGTCTAGGTTCTGAAACCTGAAAACCGAGGTTGGGAAGAGATGACGACCTAAGGCCATGGCGGCTCGATGTGCTCAGTGTGCGGCCAGCTGTCTGGGAGGGGCCAGGGGGTCCAGGCTCAGGCTGTGTCAGAAAGGGCATTAGTGCCCTGGTCAGCCTATGTATTTGGGGTACAGCCAAGGTCGGTGCAGGTTGATCCTCATTTGGGGTTACTGGGTAGCCCCAGAGGACAATGTTTTTTATCTGGAGGGCAGGCAGAGTGCTGCATTTTAGTTCTGGATTGCCAAACTGGAGGCCTTGTGGGCCAGTAGTCTGACGACAAAAGTCTGAGAACACAAGCTAGGCTTAGGTTTCTGGGTGAGGCCATGGCAGGCACAATCTACAGACCTGAATCGAGATCTCGTGCATCTGAAGTCAGGGCGAGGATCAGACGATCGCTCAGGTTGGAGTTTCTGTCCCTGATGGCCCCTTCATGAATGGGGGGGCATCACGAGGCCATGGGGGTTTTCCCATGATGGGAGTTGTGAGAAGCTCCAAACTGCAGAGAGTCTTCGGCAGGACAATTGAGACCTGTTGTTTGGCTCCAGGCCAATGATTCTGAGCAGGGTTCTAAGGATGGATGGCTGGGTAGCCCACCTCGCATTCCAATTGTCTCCTAGCAACAAGACAGTTTAGATCTCCTGGATCTGTGGGGAGCTACCGAGGATGCTGAGTTGAAATGCACACCCCTGGGGATGGGTCCGAAAGTGCTTTTGTGTCTATGGAGACCTTGGAATGAAGCGGTGGCACTGGGGCCCTAAAGGGTTCTCCTAAACAGAGGCTTTGACACAGCTCCAACGTGCAAGTTTCCCATATGTAGATGAGATGTTTTCTGATGGGTGAGACAAGAAACAGCTATATGCTGCTTTTGAAATCCAGGCCTCTGAGGAGAGATGCCTGGAAACCAAAGCAATGGATCTGATTAGTGCCTAGGGGCCTGTTCTTTCCTTTTTACCTCTGAGGACATCTGTCTATGGGTCTGAGTGCAGGTAGGGGCTCATTTGGGCTCAGATTGCCCCTGTTTTTCCTGGGAAGCTACCACTATTGAGATATATCAGGGACTTTGGAGGTTTATCCTATGAGAAGGGTTGTGGCCATTGGAATGGGCACACACAATTCCCTTGGAGAGGGCAAGTACAGTCCTCAGGTTTGGCTCCAGGGGCCTGAGCCTGTAGGTTGTGTAGTCCAGCCCTTTTTGGACAGTTGTCTGAAAACACAAACTCGGCTTATGTTTCAGGTCATAGGTATGGCAGGACTGATCTACAGACCATGAGGAGAACTTTTCGGGATTTGAAAGAAGGGCGAGTGTGAGGCTCCTGCTCAAGTTTTTGTTTCGGGATATCGTGTCATTCATGGTCGTGGAATTTCTGGGTGACTTCATGGGAAATGGACACGTCTTACTCTCTGGTGGTTTGGCCCCGTCCAAAGAGTTTGGGTTCATTCTGTGGGCTGGAAGAAGTCCGTTTTATTTTGTTGTTGTTGTTGTTGTTGTTTTCTTTTTTAACCTCAGGTGTCCCACCAAATGAGGGATTTCAGAGTAGAGCCCTAGGAGGGGCGACTGGACAATCAGAAATCTGGTTAAAAATTGGGGCCTAGGGACATGTCAAGCCCATTATGACATCTAATGGTCCAGCCACTGAGAGGACTTACTAGAGGACAGGACTCATGCTGAGGGTCACAATGCGTGTGTATGCCCTCGTCGCACTCAAGAATGGGCGGGGCCTCAGGGTTTCTCCTACACTGATCGTTGGACAACGTGCCAACCACAAGGGTTCTTGCCATGGGTAAGGAGGAGTTCTGATTTCTGCATCAGACTCACCCCTGGGCAGTGATTGGAGATAAGGTCTCGGTTCTGAAGCCTGAAAACTGAGGTAGGGAAGAGATGATGACCTAAAGCCATGGCGGGTTTTATGTGCTCAGTGTGCGGTCAGCTTTCTGGGTGTTGGTCAGGAGGTCCGGGCTCAGGATGTGTTCGACAGTGCATTGTGCCCAGGTTAGACTGTAGAAAACTTGCTCATTGGAGCTTTGTCATAACCTCTGGTTAGGAGAATCCTTCAGGGCCCTGGTGCCACTGCCCCATACCAAGGTCTCCATGGACTCAAACCAACATTAAGACCATTCTCAGGAAAGTCCATTTCAACTCAGCCCCCTCTGTTGCAACCCCAAGCCAGCAGATCAAACGTTTCTTTTTGCTAGGAGACAATTGGAATGTGAGGCTGGCTGCCCAGGCATCCATACTTAGAACCCTGTTCTGGAAAAATACCTTATAAGACGTCCTGGAGCCATCCAACAAATCTTAATTGTCCCTCAGAAGGAATCCTTGCGGTTTGGAGCATCTCACAACTCCAATAGTGGGAAAACCCCCATGGCCTCATAATGCCCCCCCTTCCTGAAGGGGCCAACATGGACAGAAACTCAAACCTGAGCCAAAGTCTGAACCTCGACCTGACTTCAGACGCATGAGATCTCAATTTAGCTCTGCAGAGTGAGCCTGCCATGTCCTTGCCCCGAAACCTAAGCCTAGCTTGTGTTCTCAGACTTCCGTCCTCACTCTCCTGGCCCACAAGCCCTCCAGTTTGGGAATTCCGAAGCCACAATGCAGCACTCTGCCTGCCCTCCAGAAGAAAAACTTTGCCCTATGCTGCTAATAAGAAACCCCAAATGATTTTCTAATGCATGCCACTCGATTGTAAAGCAATTATACAGCCCACCCTGTATACTAATGCCCTGTCTGGCACAGCCTGAGACAAGACATCCCAAACGACACCCAGACTGCTGGCCCCAACCTGGACACATAGGACCCGCTATGGCTGTAGGTCTTCATCTCTTCCCAACCTCGGTTTTCAGGCTTCAGAACCTAGACCTTATCTCCAATCACTGCCCAGGGGTGAACGTGATGCAGAAATTAGAATTCCTCCTTCCCCATGGCCAGAAACCTTGTGGTTGGCATGTTGTCCAACGTTCAATGTGGGAAAACCTGCATTGTCCGAAAGGCCACGCCAGTGCTTGAGGGCCGCCTAGGGCACAGACATGCATTGTGACCTGCAGCGTGAGTCCCGTATTAAAGTAACGCCTCTCAGTGGCTGGACCAAGATCCTGCATATGGGGCTTGTCATATCCATAGGCCCCCAGGCTTAACCAGAGGGCGAGTATTCCAGTTGTCAGTACCCACTGCTATGCTCTAGAATCCCTCTACTGGGGGGACACATGAAGCAGAAAACAGGACACTTCCCTTCCCACAGAATGACCCCAAACTCTTGGGGGCTGGACAAACTACCAGAGAGGAAAACTTCTACGACCCATGAGGCAACTCCTACATTAAACGGCCATTGTGGACAAAACATCCAGAGACAAAAGCCTGAGCGACTGCCTCCCTCTCACCCTTCTTTCATATCCAGAGGAGCTCCCCTCATGGACTGTAGATCAGGCCTGCCGTAACCTCGGCCCCAAACCTGAGCTGAGTTAGGGTTTTTGGATGTCTGTCTGCACAGCCATGGCCCACACAGCCTCCAGGCTGGGGTCTCTGGAGCCACACCACAGAACTGTGCCTGCTCTCTCCTAAGAAACTGCCCATTCCATTGGCCACAACTCTACAAAATAGTAGAAACCTCAAGGTCCCCAAGGACATCCCACTACCGCAAGCCGCACTGGACAAATAGGGGCATTATGACACAAGCTGAGCAACTACTACCTCCATGCAGACACACAGACAGATATCCGCAGAGACAGAAGATTGAACCAGACAGGCCCCTAGGCCCTATTATGAACTCTTGCTTTGGTGTCCAGGTATCACTCCTCAGAGGCCTGGGTTCGAAGACCAGCATACGGGGCTTTCCTGAGGCACCAGACAGAAGACCTCTCATCTCCACATGGGAAGCTTCCTTGTTGGAGTTGTGTCAAGCCCTTCGTGTTGGAGAATCCTGCAGAGTCCCTTAACTACTGCCACATTCCAAGGTCTCCATGGCCACCAACCCACATTATGACTCATCCTCGGCAGAGTCCATTTAAACTCAGCCTTCTGGGTAGCTCACCCAAGAGCCCGCAGATTGAGCGTGCCTTGTCTCGACCAGGCAATGGGAAGGTGAGTTGGCGTTTCTCGGCATCCATGCTTAGGCCGCTGCTCTCGAGTCTTTCTGTATGGGGCATCCTGGAACCATCCAATAGTACTCGACTGTCCTGAAGAAGGAAACTTTGAAGTTTGGAGCAGCTCACAACTCCCAGCGTAGGGATCCTCCCTGGAATCATGACGATCCCACCCCCTTCAGGAAGGGGCCGTCATGGACACAAACTCCAGCTTGAGGCAACATCTGATACTCGCCCTGACCTCACCTGCAGGAGATCTCGATTCAGCCTTGCAGAGTGGGCCTGCCATGCTCTTTGCCCCAAAACTCGTGCTAGCTTGTGTTTTCAAACTTCCTTCCTCACAATCCTGGCCACACCCCTCCAGTTTGGCAATTCTGGAGACACAATGCAGCACTCTGCCTGCCCTCCAGAAGAAAAATGTTGCCCTATAGGGCTAACCAGAAACGCCAAATGAGTAACAACCTGCATGCCACTCGACCATACCCCAATTATACAGTCTAGCCTGTGCACTTAAGCCCTGTCTGACACAACCTGAGGGCAGACCTCCAGTCCAACACCCAGACAGCTGGCCGTACACAGAGCATATCACACCCACAATGGCTTTAGGCCATCATCTCTACCCAACCTCAGTTTTCACCTTCAGAGCCTAGACCTTATCTCCACTCACTGCTCAGGAGTGAACGTGATGCAAGAATCAGAACTTCTCCTTCGCCTTGGCAAGAAACCTAGTGGTTGGCATGTTGTCCAATGTTCATTGTAGGAGAAAGCAGCATGGACTATGAGGCCCCACCTATCCCTGAGGGCCACAATGTGCACAAACACACATTGTGACCCTCAGCGTGAGCCCTATCCTCATGTAAAGCCTCTTAGTGCCTGGAACAACAGCCCCCATATGGGGCTTGCCAAGCCCCTAGTCCCCCAATCTCAACCAGAGTTCGAGATGTATAGTCACCCCTACTCAGGGCTCTACTCGGGAATCCCTCTTTGGTGGGACACTTGAGGTAAAAAAAAAAATACAGAAAGGTCTCTTCCCATCCACAGAATGATCCCAACCACTTGGGATCAGGCCAAATCACCAGAGAAAGAATTGTCCATGGCCCTTGAGGACACCCCGACATTCCACGGCCACCATTGACACAAAATCCAGAGACAAAAACCTGAGCAAGCACCACATACTCGCCCTTTGTTCATAGCCCGGAAAATTCTCACGGTCTGTAGATCGAGCCTTCATACATACATCCCCAAACCTAAGCTGAGTTTGTGTTTTCAGACTTCTGTCCCCACAGGCCTGGACCACACACGCTCCACACTTGGGTCCCTGGAGCCACACCTCAGGACTGTGCTTCCCTTTCAAGGGAATTCTTCCCATTCCATTGGCCACAACCTTGCAAATTAGGAAAAACCTCCAAAGTCACCGAGGCCATCCCAATAGTGTAGGCCGCCCAGGACAAACAGGGGTGATCTCAAACCAGCTGAGCAACTACCTCCACTCAGACAACAGATGTCCCCAGAGAAGAATATTGAACCGGACAGGCCCCTAGGCCCTAATCATATCCATTGCTTTGGTTTCCAGGCATCTGTCCTCAGAGGCCTCGTTTCCAATACCAGCATATGGTGGTTTTCTGAGGCACCAATAAGAACAAATCTCGTCTCCCCATGGAAAACTTGCTCATTGGAGCTTTGTCATAACCTCTGGTTAGGAGAATCCTTCAGCGCCCTGGTGCCACTGCCCCATACCAAGGTCTCCATGGACTCAAACCAACATTAAGACCATCCTCAGGAAAGTCCATTTCAACTCAGCCCCCTCTGTTGCTACCCCAAGTCAGCAGATCAAACGTTTCTTGTTGCTAGGAGACAATTGGAATGTGAGGCTGGCTGCCCAGGCATCCATACTTAGAACCCTGTTCTGGAAAAATACCTTATAAGACGTCCTGGAGCCATCCAACAAATCTTAATTGTCCCACAGAAGGAATCCTTGCGGTTTGGAGCATCTCACAACTCCAATAGTGGGAAAACCCCCATGGCCTCATAATGCCCCCCCTTCCTGAAGGGGCCAACATGGACAGAAACTCAAACCTGAGCCAAAGTCTGAACCTCGACCTGACTTCAGACGCATGAGATCTCAATTCAGCTCTGCAGAGTGTGCCTGCCATGTCCTTGCCCCGAAACCTAAGCCTAGCTTGTGTTCTCAGACTTCCGTCCTCACTCTCCTGGCCCACAAGCCCTCCAGTTTGGGAATTCCGAAGCCACAATGCAGCACTCTGCCTGCCCTCCAGAAGAAAAACTTTGCCCTATGCTGCTAATAAGAAATCCCAAATGATTTTCTAATGCATGCCACTCGATTGAAAAGCAATTATACAGCCCACCCTGTACACTAATGCCCTGTCTGGCACAGCCTGAGACAAGACATCCCAAACGACACCCAGACTGCTGGCCCCAACCTGGACACATAGGACCCGCTATGGCTGTAGGTCGTCATCTCTTCCCAACCTCGGTTTTCAGGCTTCAGAACCTAGACCTTATCTCCAATCACTGCCCAGGGGTGAACGTGATGCAGAAATTAGAATTCCTCCTTCCCCATGGCCAGAAACCTTGTGGTTGGCATGTTGTCCAACGTTCAATGTGGGAAAACCTGCATTGTCCGAAAGGCCACGCCAGTGCTTGAGGGCCGCCTAGGGCACAGACATGCATTGTGACCTGCAGCGTGAGTCCCGTATTAAAGTAACGCCTCTCAGTGGCTGGACCAAGATCCTGCATATGGGGCTTGTCATATCCATAGGCCCCCAGGCTTAACCAGAGGGCGAGTATTCCAGTTGTCAGTACCCACTGCTATGCTCTAGAATCCCTCTACTGGGGGGACACATGAAGCAGAAAACAGGACACTTCCCTTCCACAGAATGACCCCAAACTCTTGGGGGCTGGACAAACTACCAGAGAGGGAGACTTCTACGACCCATGAGGCAACTCCTACATTAAACGGCCATTGTGGACAAAACATCCAGAGACAAAAGCCTGAGCGACTGCCTCCCTCTCACCCTTCTTTCATATCCAGAGGAGCTCCCCTCATGGACTGTAGATCAGGCCTGCCGTAACCGCGGCCCCAAACCTGAGCTGAGTTAGGGTTTTTGGATGTCTGTCTGCACAGCCATGGCCCACACAGCCTCCAGGCTGGGGTCTCTGGAGCCACACCACAGAACTGTGCCTGCTCTCTCCTAAGAAACTGCCCATTCCATTGGCCACAACTCTACAAAATAGTAGAAACCTCAAGGTCCCCAAGGACATCCCACTACCGCAAGCCGCACTGGACAAATAGGGGCATTATGACACAAGCTGAGCAACTACTACCTCCATGCAGACACACAGACAGATATCCGCAGAGACAGAAGATTGAACCAGACAGGCCCCTAGGCCCTATTAAGAACTCTTGCTTTGGTGTCCAGGTATCACTCCTCAGAGGCCTGGGTTCGAAGACCAGCATACGGGGCTTTCCTGAGGCACCAGACAGAAGACCTCTCATCTCCACATGGGAAGCTTCCTTGTTGGAGTTGTGTCAAGCCCTTCGGGTTGGAGAATCCTGCAGAGTCCCTTAACTACTGCCACATTCGAAGGTCTCCATGGCCACCAACCCACATTATGACTCATCCTCGGCAGAGTCCATTTAAACTCAGCCTTCTGGGTAGCTCACCCAAGAGCCCGCAGATTGAGCGTGCCTTGTCTCGACCAGGCAATGGGAAGGTGAGTTGGCGTTTCTCGGCATCCATGCTTAGGCCGCTGCTCTCGAGTCTTTCTGTATGGGGCATCCTGGAACCATCCAATAGTACTCGACTGTCCTGAAGAAGGAAACTTTGAAGTTTGGAGCAGCTCACAACTCCCAGCGTAGGGAAACCTCCCTGGACTCATGACGCCCCCACCCCCTTCAGGAAGGGGCCGTCATGGACACAAACTCCAGCTTGAGGCAACATCTGATACTCGCCCTGACCTCACCTGCAGGAGATCTCGATTCAGCCTTGCAGAGTGGGCCTGCCATGCTCTTTGCCCCAAAACTCGTGCTAGCTTGTGTTTTCAAACTTCCTTTTTCACAATCCTGGCCACACCCCTCCAGTTTGGCAATTCTGGAGACACAATGCAGCACTCTGCCTGCCCTCCAGAAGAAAAATGTTGCCCTATAGGGCTAACCAGAAACGCCAAATGAGTAACAACCTGCATGCCACTCGACCATACCCCAATTATACAGTCTAGGCTGTGCACTAAAGCCCTGTCTGACACAGCCTGAGGGCAGACCTCCAGTCCAACACCCAGACAGCTGGCCGTACACAGAGCATATCACACCCACAATGGCTTTAGGCCATCATCTCTACCCAACCTCAGTTTTCACCTTCAGAGCCTAGACCTTATCTCCACTCACTGCTCAGGAGTGAACGTGATGCAAGAATCAGAACTTCTCCTTCGCCTTGGCAAGAAACCTAGTGGTTGGCATGTTGTCCAATGTTCATTGTAGGAGAAAGCAGCATGGACTATGAGGCCCCACCTATCCCTAAGGGCCACAATGTGCACAAACACACATTGTGACCCTCAGCGTGAGCCCTATCCTCATGTAAAGCCTCTTAGTGACTGGAACAACAGCCCACATATGGGGCTTGCCAAGCCCCTAGTCCCCCAATCTCAACCAGAGTTCGAGATGTCTAGTCACCCCTACTCAGGGCTCTACTATGGAATCCCTCTTTGGTGGAACAACTGAGGTAAAAAAAAAAATACAGAAAGGACTCTTCCCATCCACAGAATGATCCCAACCACTTGGGATCAGGCCAAATCACCAGAGAAAGAATTGTCCATGGCCCTTGAGGACACCCCGACATTCCACGGCCACCATTGACACAAAATCCAGAGACACAACCCTGAGCAAGCGCCACATACTCGCCCTTTGTCATAGCCCGGAAAATTCTCACGGTCTGTAGATCGAGCCTTCATACATACATCCCCAAACCTAAGCTGAGTTTGTGTTTTCAGACTTCTGTCCCCACAGGCCTGGACCACACACGCTCCACACTTGGGTCCCTGGAGCCACACCTCAGGACTGTGCTTCCCTTTCAAGGGAATTCTTCCCATTCCATTGGCCACAACCTTGCAAATTAGGAAAAACCTCCAAAGTCACCGAGGCCATCCCAATAGTGTAGGCTGCCCAGGACAAACAGGGGTGATCTCAAACCAGCTGAGCAACTACCTCCACTCAGACAACAGATGTCCCCAGAGAAGAATATTGAACCGGACAGGCCCCTAGGCCCTAATCAGATCCATTGCTTTGGTTTCCAGGCATCTCTCCTCAGAGGCCTCGTTTCCAATACCAGCATATGGTGGTTTTCTGAGGCACCAATAAGAACAAATCTCGTCTCCCCATGGAAAACTTGCTCATTGGAGCTTTGTCATAACCTCTGGTTAGGAGAATCCTTCAGGGCCCTGGTGCCACTGCCCCATACCAAGGTCTCCATGGACTCAAACCAACATTAAGACCATCCTCAGGAAAGTCCATTTCAACTCAGCCCCCTCTGTTGCTACCCCAAGCCAGCAGATCAAACGTTTCTTGTTGCTAGGAGACAATTGGAATGTGAGGCTGGCTGCCCAGGCATCCATACTTAGAACCCTGTTCTGGAAAAATACCTTATAAGACGTCCTGGAGCCATCCAACAAATCTTAATTGTCCCACAGAAGGAATCCTTGCGGTTTGGAGCATCTCACAACTCCAATAGTGGGAAAACCCCCATGGCCTCATAATGCCCCCCATTCCTGAAGGGGCCAACATGGACAGAAACTCAAACCTGAGCCAAAGTCTGAACCTCGACCTGACTTCAGACGCATGAGATCTCAATTCAGCTCTGCAGAGTGTGCCTGCCATGTCCTTGCCCCGAAACCTAAGCCTAGCTTGTGTTCTCAGACTTCCGTCCTCACTCTCCTGGCCCACAAGCCCTCCAGTTTGGGAATTCCGAAGCCACAATGCAGCACTCTGCCTGCCCTCCAGAAGAAAAACTTTGCCCTATGCTGCTAATAAGAAACCCCAAATGATTTTCTAATGCATGCCACTCGATTGAAAAGCAATTATACAGCCCACCCTGTATACTAATGCCCTGTCTGGTACAGCCTGAGACAAGACATCCCAAACGACACCCAGACTGCTGGCCCCAACCTGGACACATAGGACCCGCTATGGCTGTAGGTCGTCATCTCTTCCCAACCTCGGTTTTCAGGCTTCAGAACCTAGACCTTATCTCCAATCACTGCCCAGGGGTGAACGTGATGCAGAAATTAGAATTCCTCCTTCCCCATGGCCAGAAACCTTGTGGTTGGCATGTTGTCCAACGTTCAATGTGGGAAAACCTGCATTGTCCGAAAGGCCACGCCAGTGCTTGAGGGCCGCCTAGGGCACAGACATGCATTGTGACCTGCAGCGTGAGTCCCGTATTAAAGTAACGCCTCTCAGTGGCTGGACCAAGATCCTGCATATGGGGCTTGTCATATCCATAGGCCCCCAGGCTTAACCAGAGGGCGAGTATTCCAGTTGTCAGTACCCACTGCTATGCTCTAGAATCCCTCTACTGGGGGGACACATGAAGCAGAAAACAGGACACTTCCCTTCCACAGAATGACCCCAAACTCTTGGGGGCTGGACAAACTACCAGAGAGGGAGACTTCTACGACCCATGAGGCAACTCCTACATTAAACGGCCATTGTGGACAAAACATCCAGAGACAAAAGCCTGAGCGACTGCCTCCCTCTCACCCTTCTTTCATATCCAGAGGAGCTCCCCTCATGGACTGTAGATCAGGCCTGCCGTAACCGCGGCCCCAAACCTGAGCTGAGTTAGGGTTTTTGGATGTCTGTCTGCACAGCCATGGCCCACACAGCCTCCAGGCTGGGGTCTCTGGAGCCACACCACAGAACTGTGCCTGCTCTCTCCTAAGAAACTGCCCATTCCATTGGCCACAACTCTACAAAATAGTAGAAACCTCAAGGTCCCCAAGGACATCCCACTACCGCAAGCCGCACTGGACAAATAGGGGCATTATGACACAAGCTGAGCAACTACTACCTCCATGCAGACACACAGACAGATATCCGCAGAGACAGAAGATTGAACCAGACAGGCCCCTAGGCCCTATTAAGAACTCTTGCTTTGGTGTCCAGGTATCACTCCTCAGAGGCCTGGGTTCGAAGACCAGCATACGGGGCTTTCCTGAGGCACCAGACAGAAGACCTCTCATCTCCACATGGGAAGCTTCCTTGTTGGAGTTGTGTCAAGCCCTTCGGGTTGGAGAATCCTGCAGAGTCCCTTAACTACTGCCACATTCGAAGGTCTCCATGGCCACCAACCCACATTATGACTCATCCTCGGCAGAGTCCATTTAAACTCAGCCTTCTGGGTAGCTCACCCAAGAGCCCGCAGATTGAGCGTGCCTTGTCTCGACCAGGCAATGGGAAGGTGAGTTGGCGTTTCTCGGCATCCATGCTTAGGCCGCTGCTCTCGAGTCTTTCTGTATGGGGCATCCTGGAACCATCCAATAGTACTCGACTGTCCTGAAGAAGGAAACTTTGAAGTTTGGAGCAGCTCACAACTCCCAGCGTAGGGAAACCTCCCTGGACTCATGACGCCCCCACCCCCTTCAGGAAGGGGCCGTCATGGACACAAACTCCAGCTTGAGGCAACATCTGATACTCGCCCTGACCTCACCTGCAGGAGATCTCGATTCAGCCTCTGCATAGTGGGCCTGCCATGCTCTTTGCCCCAAAACTCGTGCTAGCTTGTGTTTTCAAACTTCCTTTTTCACAATCCTGGCCACACCCCTCCAGTTTGGCAATTCTGGAGACACAATGCAGCACTCTGCCTGCCCTCCAGAAGAAAAATGTTGCCCTATAGGGCTAACCAGAAACGCCAAATGAGTAACAACCTGCATGCCACTCGACCATACCCCAATTATACAGTCTAGGCTGTGCACTAAAGCCCTGTCTGACACAGCCTGAGGGCAGACCTCCAGTCCAACACCCAGACAGCTGGCCGTACACAGAGCATATCACACCCACAATGGCTTTAGGCCATCATCTCTACCCAACCTCAGTTTTCACCTTCAGAACCTAGACCTTATCTCCACTCACTGCTCAGGAGTGAACGTGATGCAAGAATCAGAACTTCTCCTTCGCCTTGGCAAGAAACCTAGTGGTTGGCATGTTGTCCAATGTTCATTGTAGGAGAAAGCAGCATGGACTATGAGGCCCCACCTATCCCTAAGGGCCACAATGTGCACAAACACACATTGTGACCCTCAGCGTGAGCCCTATCCTCATGTAAAGCCTCTTAGTGACTGGAACAACAGCCCCCATATGGGGCTTGCCAAGCCCCTAGTCCCCCAATCTCAACCAGAGTTCGAGATGTCTAGTCACCCCTACTCAGGGCTCTACTATGGAATCCCTCTTTGGTGGAACAACTGAGGTAAAAAAAAAAATACAGAAAGGACTCTTCCCATCCACAGAATGATCCCAAGCACTTGGGATCAGGCCAAATCACCAGAGAAAGAATTGTCCATGGCCCTTGAGGACACCCCGACATTCCACGGCCACCATTGACACAAAATCCAGAGACACAACCCTGAGCAAGCGCCACATACTCGCCCTTTGTCATAGCCCGGAAAATTCTCACGGTCTGTAGATCGAGCCTTCATACATACATCCCCAAACCTAAGCTGAGTTTGTGTTTTCAGACTTCTGTCCCCACAGGACTGGACCACACACGCTCCACACTTGGGTCCCTGGAGCCACACCTCAGGACTGTGCTTCCCTTTCAAGGGAATTCTTCCCATTCCATTGGCCACAACCTTGCAAATTAGGAAAAACCTCCAAAGTCACCGAGGCCATCCCAATAGTGTAGGCCGCCCAGGACAAACAGGGGTGATCTCAAACCAGCTGAGCAACTACCTCCACTCAGACAACAGATGTCCCCAGAGAAGAATATTGAACCGGACAGGCCCCTAGGCCCTAATCAGATCCATTGCTTTGGTTTCCAGGCATCTCTCCTCAGAGGCCTCGTTTCCAATACCAGCATATGGTGGTTTTCTGAGGCACCAATAAGAACAAATCTCGTCTCCCCATGGAAAACTTGCTCATTGGAGCTTTGTCATAACCTCTGGTTAGGAGAATCCTTCAGGGCCCTGGTGCCACTGCCCCATACCAAGGTCTCCATGGACTCAAACCAACATTAAGACCATCCTCAGGAAAGTCCATTTCAACTCAGCCCCCTCTGTTGCTACCCCAAGCCAGCAGATCAAACGTTTCTTGTTGCTAGGAGACAATTGGAATGTGAGGCTGGCTGCCCAGGCATCCATACTTAGAACCCTGTTCTGGAAAAATACCTTATAAGACGTCCTGGAGCCATCCAACAAATCTTAATTGTCCCACAGAAGGAATCCTTGCGGTTTGGAGCATCTCACAACTCCAATAGTGGGAAAACCCCCATGGCCTCATAATGCCCCCCCTTCCTGAAGGGGCCAACATGGACAGAAACTCAAACCTGAGCCAAAGTCTGAACCTCGACCTGACTTCAGACGCATGAGATCTCAATTCAGCTCTGCAGAGTGTGCCTGCCATGTCCTTGCCCCGAAACCTAAGCCTAGCTTGTGTTCTCAGACTTCCGTCCTCACTCTCCTGGCCCACAAGCCCTCCAGTTTGGGAATTCCGAAGCCACAATGCAGCACTCTGCCTGCCCTCCAGAAGAAAAACTTTGCCCTATGCTGCTAATAAGAAACCCCAAATGATTTTCTAATGCATGCCACTCGATTGAAAAGCAATTATACAGCCCACCCTGTATACTAATGCCCTGTCTGGCACAGCCTGAGACAAGACATCCCAAACGACACCCAGACTGCTGGCCCCAACCTGGACACATAGGACCCGCTATGGCTGTAGGTCGTCATCTCTTCCCAACCTCGGTTTTCAGGCTTCAGAACCTAGACCTTATCTCCAATCACTGCCCAGGGGTGAACGTGATGCAGAAATTAGAATTCCTCCTTCCCCATGGCCAGAAACCTTGTGGTTGGCATGTTGTCCAACGTTCAATGTGGGAAAACCTGCATTGTCCGAAAGGCCACGCCAGTGCTTGAGGGCCGCCTAGGGCACAGACATGCATTGTGACCTGCAGCGTGAGTCCCGTATTAAAGTAACGCCTCTCAGTGGCTGGACCAAGATCCTGCATATGGGGCTTGTCATATCCATAGGCCCCCAGGCTTAACCAGAGGGCGAGTATTCCAGTTGTCAGTACCCACTGCTATGCTCTAGAATCCCTCTACTGGGGGGACACATGAAGCAGAAAACAGGACACTTCCCTTCCACAGAATGACCCCAAACTCTTGGGGGCTGGACAAACTACCAGAGAGGGAGACTTCTACGACCCATGAGGCAACTCCTACATTAAACGGCCATTGTGGACAAAACATCCAGAGACAAAAGCCTGAGCGACTGCCTCCCTCTCACCCTTCTTTCATATCCAGAGGAGCTCCCCTCATGGACTGTAGATCAGGCCTGCCGTAACCGCGGCCCCAAACCTGAGCTGAGTTAGGGTTTTTGGATGTCTGTCTGCACAGCCATGGCCCACACAGCCTCCAGGCTGGGGTCTCTGGAGCCACACCACAGAACTGTGCCTGCTCTCTCCTAAGAAACTGCCCATTCCATTGGCCACAACTCTACAAAATAGTAGAAACCTCAAGGTCCCCAAGGACATCCCACTACCGCAAGCCGCACTGGACAAATAGGGGCATTATGACACAAGCTGAGCAACTACTACCTCCATGCAGACACACAGACAGATATCCGCAGAGACAGAAGATTGAACCAGACAGGCCCCTAGGCCCTATTAAGAACTCTTGCTTTGGTGTCCAGGTATCACTCCTCAGAGGCCTGGGTTCGAAGACCAGCATACGGGGCTTTCCTGAGGCACCAGACAGAAGACCTCTCATCTCCACATGGGAAGCTTCCTTGTTGGAGTTGTGTCAAGCCCTTCGGGTTGGAGAATCCTGCAGAGTCCCTTAACTACTGCCACATTCGAAGGTCTCCATGGCCACCAACCCACATTATGACTCATCCTCGGCAGAGTCCATTTAAACTCAGCCTTCTGGGTAGCTCACCCAAGAGCCCGCAGATTGAGCGTGCCTTGTCTCGACCAGGCAATGGGAAGGTGAGTTGGCGTTTCTCGGCATCCATGCTTAGGCCGCTGCTCTCGAGTCTTTCTGTATGGGGCATCCTGGAACCATCCAATAGTACTCGACTGTCCTGAAGAAGGAAACTTTGAAGTTTGGAGCAGCTCACAACTCCCAGCGTAGGGAAACCTCCCTGGACTCATGACGCCCCCACCCCCTTCAGGAAGGGGCCGTCATGGACACAAACTCCAGCTTGAGGCAACATCTGATACTCGCCCTGACCTCACCTGCAGGAGATCTCGATTCAGCCTCTGCATAGTGGGCCTGCCATGCTCTTTGCCCCAAAACTCGTGCTAGCTTGTGTTTTCAAACTTCCTTTTTCACAATCCTGGCCACACCCCTCCAGTTTGGCAATTCTGGAGACACAATGCAGCACTCTGCCTGCCCTCCAGAAGAAAAATGTTGCCCTATAGGGCTAACCAGAAACGCCAAATGAGTAACAACCTGCATGCCACTCGACCATACCCCAATTATACAGTCTAGGCTGTGCACTAAAGCCCTGTCTGACACAGCCTGAGGGCAGACCTCCAGTCCAACACCCAGACAGCTGGCCGTACACAGAGCATATCACACCCACAATGGCTTTAGGCCATCATCTCTACCCAACCTCAGTTTTCACCTTCAGAACCTAGACCTTATCTCCACTCACTGCTCAGGAGTGAACGTGATGCAAGAATCAGAACTTCTCCTTCGCCTTGGCAAGAAACCTAGTGGTTGGCATGTTGTCCAATGTTCATTGTAGGAGAAAGCAGCATGGACTATGAGGCCCCACCTATCCCTAAGGGCCACAATGTGCACAAACACACATTGTGACCCTCAGCGTGAGCCCTATCCTCATGTAAAGCCTCTTAGTGACTGGAACAACAGCCCACATATGGGGCTTGCCAAGCCCCTAGTCCCCCAATCTCAACCAGAGTTCGAGATGTCTAGTCACCCCTACTCAGGGCTCTACTATGGAATCCCTCTTTGGTGGAACAACTGAGGTAAAAAAAAAAATACAGAAAGGACTCTTCCCATCCACAGAATGATCCCAACCACTTGGGATCAGGCCAAATCACCAGAGAAAGAATTGTCCATGGCCCTTGAGGACACCCCGACATTCCACGGCCACCATTGACACAAAATCCAGAGACACAACCCTGAGCAAGCGCCACATACTCGCCCTTTGTCATAGCCCGGAAAATTCTCACGGTCTGTAGATCGAGCCTTCATACATACATCCCCAAACCTAAGCTGAGTTTGTGTTTTCAGACTTCTGTCCCCACAGGACTGGACCACACACGCTCCACACTTGGGTCCCTGGAGCCACACCTCAGGACTGTGCTTCCCTTTCAAGGGAATTCTTCCCATTCCATTGGCCACAACCTTGCAAATTAGGAAAAACCTCCAAAGTCACCGAGGCCATCCCAATAGTGTAGGCTGCCCAGGACAAACAGGGGTGATCTCAAACCAGCTGAGCAACTACCTCCACTCAGACAACAGATGTCCCCAGAGAAGAATATTGAACCGGACAGGCCCCTAGGCCCTAATCAGATCCATTGCTTTGGTTTCCAGGCATCTCTCCTCAGAGGCCTCGTTTCCAATACCAGCATATGGTGGTTTTCTGAGGCACCAATAAGAACAAATCTCGTCTCCCCATGGAAAACTTGCTCATTGGAGCTTTGTCATAACCTCTGGTTAGGAGAATCCTTCAGGGCCCTGGTGCCACTGCCCCATACCAAGGTCTCCATGGACTCAAACCAACATTAAGACCATCCTCAGGAAAGTCCATTTCAACTCAGCCCCCTCTGTTGCTACCCCAAGCCAGCAGATCAAACGTTTCTTGTTGCTAGGAGACAATTGGAATGTGAGGCTGGCTGCCCAGGCATCCATACTTAGAACCCTGTTCTGGAAAAATACCTTATAAGACGTCCTGGAGCCATCCAACAAATCTTAATTGTCCCACAGAAGGAATCCTTGCGGTTTGGAGCATCTCACAACTCCAATAGTGGGAAAACCCCCATGGCCTCATAATGCCCCCCCTTCCTGAAGGGGCCAACATGGACAGAAACTCAAACCTGAGCCAAAGTCTGAACCTCGACCTGACTTCAGACGCATGAGATCTCAATTCAGCTCTGCAGAGTGTGCCTGCCATGTCCTTGCCCCGAAACCTAAGCCTAGCTTGTGTTCTCAGACTTCCGTCCTCACTCTCCTGGCCCACAAGCCCTCCAGTTTGGGAATTCCGAAGCCACAATGCAGCACTCTGCCTGCCCTCCAGAAGAAAAACTTTGCCCTATGCTGCTAATAAGAAACCCCAAATGATTTTCTAATGCATGCCACTCGATTGAAAAGCAATTATACAGCCCACCCTGTATACTAATGCCCTGTCTGGCACAGCCTGAGACAAGACATCCCAAACGACACCCAGACTGCTGGCCCCAACCTGGACACATAGGACCCGCTATGGCTGTAGGTCGTCATCTCTTCCCAACCTCGGTTTTCAGGCTTCAGAACCTAGACCTTATCTCCAATCACTGCCCAGGGGTGAACGTGATGCAGAAATTAGAATTCCTCCTTCCCCATGGCCAGAAACCTTGTGGTTGGCATGTTGTCCAACGTTCAATGTGGGAAAACCTGCATTGTCCGAAAGGCCACGCCAGTGCTTGAGGGCCGCCTAGGGCACAGACATGCATTGTGACCTGCAGCGTGAGTCCCGTATTAAAGTAACGCCTCTCAGTGGCTGGACCAAGATCCTGCATATGGGGCTTGTCATATCCATAGGCCCCCAGGCTTAACCAGAGGGCGAGTATTCCAGTTGTCAGTACCCACTGCTATGCTCTAGAATCCCTCTACTGGGGGGACACATGAAGCAGAAAACAGGACACTTCCCTTCCACAGAATGACCCCAAACTCTTGGGGGCTGGACAAACTACCAGAGAGGGAGACTTCTACGACCCATGAGGCAACTCCTACATTAAACGGCCATTGTGGACAAAACATCCAGAGACAAAAGCCTGAGCGACTGCCTCCCTCTCACCCTTCTTTCATATCCAGAGGAGCTCCCCTCATGGACTGTAGATCAGGCCTGCCGTAACCGCGGCCCCAAACCTGAGCTGAGTTAGGGTTTTTGGATGTCTGTCTGCACAGCCATGGCCCACACAGCCTCCAGGCTGGGGTCTCTGGAGCCACACCACAGAACTGTGCCTGCTCTCTCCTAAGAAACTGCCCATTCCATTGGCCACAACTCTACAAAATAGTAGAAACCTCAAGGTCCCCAAGGACATCCCACTACCGCAAGCCGCACTGGACAAATAGGGGCATTATGACACAAGCTGAGCAACTACTACCTCCATGCAGACACACAGACAGATATCCGCAGAGACAGAAGATTGAACCAGACAGGCCCCTAGGCCCTATTAAGAACTCTTGCTTTGGTGTCCAGGTATCACTCCTCAGAGGCCTGGGTTCGAAGACCAGCATACGGGGCTTTCCTGAGGCACCAGACAGAAGACCTCTCATCTCCACATGGGAAGCTTCCTTGTTGGAGTTGTGTCAAGCCCTTCGGGTTGGAGAATCCTGCAGAGTCCCTTAACTACTGCCACATTCGAAGGTCTCCATGGCCACCAACCCACATTATGACTCATCCTCGGCAGAGTCCATTTAAACTCAGCCTTCTGGGTAGCTCACCCAAGAGCCCGCAGATTGAGCGTGCCTTGTCTCGACCAGGCAATGGGAAGGTGAGTTGGCGTTTCTCGGCATCCATGCTTAGGCCGCTGCTCTCGAGTCTTTCTGTATGGGGCATCCTGGAACCATCCAATAGTACTCGACTGTCCTGAAGAAGGAAACTTTGAAGTTTGGAGCAGCTCACAACTCCCAGCGTAGGGAAACCTCCCTGGACTCATGACGCCCCCACCCCCTTCAGGAAGGGGCCGTCATGGACACAAACTCCAGCTTGAGGCAACATCTGATACTCGCCCTGACCTCACCTGCAGGAGATCTCGATTCAGCCTCTGCATAGTGGGCCTGCCATGCTCTTTGCCCCAAAACTCGTGCTAGCTTGTGTTTTCAAACTTCCTTTTTCACAATCCTGGCCACACCCCTCCAGTTTGGCAATTCTGGAGACACAATGCAGCACTCTGCCTGCCCTCCAGAAGAAAAATGTTGCCCTATAGGGCTAACCAGAAACGCCAAATGAGTAACAACCTGCATGCCACTCGACCATACCCCAATTATACAGTCTAGGCTGTGCACTAAAGCCCTGTCTGACACAGCCTGAGGGCAGACCTCCAGTCCAACACCCAGACAGCTGGCCGTACACAGAGCATATCACACCCACAATGGCTTTAGGCCATCATCTCTACCCAACCTCAGTTTTCACCTTCAGAACCTAGACCTTATCTCCACTCACTGCTCAGGAGTGAACGTGATGCAAGAATCAGAACTTCTCCTTCGCCTTGGCAAGAAACCTAGTGGTTGGCATGTTGTCCAATGTTCATTGTAGGAGAAAGCAGCATGGACTATGAGGCCCCACCTATCCCTAAGGGCCACAATGTGCACAAACACACATTGTGACCCTCAGCGTGAGCCCTATCCTCATGTAAAGCCTCTTAGTGACTGGAACAACAGCCCACATATGGGGCTTGCCAAGCCCCTAGTCCCCCAATCTCAACCAGAGTTCGAGATGTCTAGTCACCCCTACTCAGGGCTCTACTATGGAATCCCTCTTTGGTGGAACAACTGAGGTAAAAAAAAAAATACATTAAGGACTCTTCCCATCCACAGAATGATCCCAACCACTTGGGATCAGGCCAAATCACCAGAGAAAGAATTGTCCATGGCCCTTGAGGACACCCCGACATTCCACGGCCACCATTGACACAAAATCCAGAGACACAACCCTGAGCAAGCGCCACATACTCGCCCTTTGTCATAGCCCGGAAAATTCTCACGGTCTGTAGATCGAGCCTTCATACATACATCCCCAAACCTAAGCTGAGTTTGTGTTTTCAGACTTCTGTCCCCACAGGACTGGACCACACACGCTCCACACTTGGGTCCCTGGAGCCACACCTCAGGACTGTGCTTCCCTTTCAAGGGAATTCTTCCCATTCCATTGGCCACAACCTTGCAAATTAGGAAAAACCTCCAAAGTCACCGAGGCCATCCCAATAGTGTAGGCTGCCCAGGACAAACAGGGGTGATCTCAAACCAGCTGAGCAACTACCTCCACTCAGACAACAGATGTCCCCAGAGAAGAATATTGAACCGGACAGGCCCCTAGGCCCTAATCAGATCCATTGCTTTGGTTTCCAGGCATCTCTCCTCAGAGGCCTCGTTTCCAATACCAGCATATGGTGGTTTTCTGAGGCACCAATAAGAACAAATCTCGTCTCCCCATGGAAAACTTGCTCATTGGAGCTTTGTCATAACCTCTGGTTAGGAGAATCCTTCAGGGCCCTGGTGCCACTGCCCCATACCAAGGTCTCCATGGACTCAAACCAACATTAAGACCATCCTCAGGAAAGTCCATTTCAACTCAGCCCCCTCTGTTGCTACCCCAAGCCAGCAGATCAAACGTTTCTTGTTGCTAGGAGACAATTGGAATGTGAGGCTGGCTGCCCAGGCATCCATACTTAGAACCCTGTTCTGGAAAAATACCTTATAAGACGTCCTGGAGCCATCCAACAAATCTTAATTGTCCCACAGAAGGAATCCTTGCGGTTTGGAGCATCTCACAACTCCAATAGTGGGAAAACCCCCATGGCCTCATAATGCCCCCCCTTCCTGAAGGGGCCAACATGGACAGAAACTCAAACCTGAGCCAAAGTCTGAACCTCGACCTGACTTCAGACGCATGAGATCTCAATTCAGCTCTGCAGAGTGTGCCTGCCATGTCCTTGCCCCGAAACCTAAGCCTAGCTTGTGTTCTCAGACTTCCGTCCTCACTCTCCTGGCCCACAAGCCCTCCAGTTTGGGAATTCCGAAGCCACAATGCAGCACTCTGCCTGCCCTCCAGAAGAAAAACTTTGCCCTATGCTGCTAATAAGAAACCCCAAATGATTTTCTAATGCATGCCACTCGATTGAAAAGCAATTATACAGCCCACCCTGTACACTAATGCCCTGTCTGGCACAGCCTGAGACAAGACATCCCAAACGACACCCAGACTGCTGGCCCCAACCTGGACACATAGGACCCGCTAGGGCTGTAGGTCGTCATCTCTTCCCAACCTCGGTTTTCAGGCTTCAGAACCTAGACCTTAAGTCCAATCACTGCCCAGGGGTGAACGTGATGCAGAAATTAGAATTCCTCCTTCCCCATGGCCAGAAACCTTGTGGTTGGCATGTTGTCCAACGTTCAATGTGGGAAAACCTGCATTGTCCGAAAGGCCACGCCAGTGCTTGAGGGCCGCCTAGGGCACAGACATGCATTGTGACCTGCAGCGTGAGTCCCGTATTAAAGTAACGCCTCTCAGTGGCTGGACCAAGATCCTGCATATGGGGCTTGTCATATCCATAGGCCCCCAGGCTTAACCAGAGGGCGAGTATTCCAGTTGTCAGTACCCACTGCTATGCTCTAGAATCCCTCTACTGGGGGGACACATGAAGCAGAAAACAGGACACTTCCCTTCCACAGAATGACCCCAAACTCTTGGGGGCTGGACAAACTACCAGAGAGGGAGACTTCTACGACCCATGAGGCAACTCCTACATTAAACGGCCATTGTGGACAAAACATCCAGAGACAAAAGCCTGAGCGACTGCCTCCCTCTCACCCTTCTTTCATATCCAGAGGAGCTCCCCTCATGGACTGTAGATCAGGCCTGCCGTAACCGCGGCCCCAAACCTGAGCTGAGTTAGGGTTTTTGGATGTCTGTCTGCACAGCCATGGCCCACACAGCCTCCAGGCTGGGGTCTCTGGAGCCACACCACAGAACTGTGCCTGCTCTCTCCTAAGAAACTGCCCATTCCATTGGCCACAACTCTACAAAATAGTAGAAACCTCAAGGTCCCCAAGGACATCCCACTACCGCAAGCCGCACTGGACAAATAGGGGCATTATGACACAAGCTGAGCAACTACTACCTCCATGCAGACACACAGACAGATATCCGCAGAGACAGAAGATTGAACCAGACAGGCCCCTAGGCCCTATTAAGAACTCTTGCTTTGGTGTCCAGGTATCACTCCTCAGAGGCCTGGGTTCGAAGACCAGCATACGGGGCTTTCCTGAGGCACCAGACAGAAGACCTCTCATCTCCACATGGGAAGCTTCCTTGTTGGAGTTGTGTCAAGCCCTTCGGGTTGGAGAATCCTGCAGAGTCCCTTAACTACTGCCACATTCGAAGGTCTCCATGGCCACCAACCCACATTATGACTCATCCTCGGCAGAGTCCATTTAAACTCAGCCTTCTGGGTAGCTCACCCAAGAGCCCGCAGATTGAGCGTGCCTTGTCTCGACCAGGCAATGGGAAGGTGAGTTGGCGTTTCTCGGCATCCATGCTTAGGCCGCTGCTCTCGAGTCTTTCTGTATGGGGCATCCTGGAACCATCCAATAGTACTCGACTGTCCTGAAGAAGGAAACTTTGAAGTTTGGAGCAGCTCACAACTCCCAGCGTAGGGAAACCTCCCTGGACTCATGACGCCCCCACCCCCTTCAGGAAGGGGCCGTCATGGACACAAACTCCAGCTTGAGGCAACATCTGATACTCGCCCTGACCTCACCTGCAGGAGATCTCGATTCAGCCTCTGCATAGTGGGCCTGCCATGCTCTTTGCCCCAAAACTCGTGCTAGCTTGTGTTTTCAAACTTCCTTTTTCACAATCCTGGCCACACCCCTCCAGTTTGGCAATTCTGGAGACACAATGCAGCACTCTGCCTGCCCTCCAGAAGAAAAATGTTGCCCTATAGGGCTAACCAGAAACGCCAAATGAGTAACAACCTGCATGCCACTCGACCATACCCCAATTATACAGTCTAGGCTGTGCACTAAAGCCCTGTCTGACACAGCCTGAGGGCAGACCTCCAGTCCAACACCCAGACAGCTGGCCGTACACAGAGCATATCACACCCACAATGGCTTTAGGCCATCATCTCTACCCAACCTCAGTTTTCACCTTCAGAACCTAGACCTTATCTCCACTCACTGCTCAGGAGTGAACGTGATGCAAGAATCAGAACTTCTCCTTCGCCTTGGCAAGAAACCTAGTGGTTGGCATGTTGTCCAATGTTCATTGTAGGAGAAAGCAGCATGGACTATGAGGCCCCACCTATCCCTAAGGGCCACAATGTGCACAAACACACATTGTGACCCTCAGCGTGAGCCCTATCCTCATGTAAAGCCTCTTAGTGACTGGAACAACAGCCCACATATGGGGCTTGCCAAGCCCCTAGTCCCCCAATCTCAACCAGAGTTCGAGATGTCTAGTCACCCCTACTCAGGGCTCTACTATGGAATCCCTCTTTGGTGGAACAACTGAGGTAAAAAAAAAAATACATTAAGGACTCTTCCCATCCACAGAATGATCCCAACCACTTGGGATCAGGCCAAATCACCAGAGAAAGAATTGTCCATGGCCCTTGAGGACACCCCGACATTCCACGGCCACCATTGACACAAAATCCAGAGACACAACCCTGAGCAAGCGCCACATACTCGCCCTTTGTCATAGCCCGGAAAATTCTCACGGTCTGTAGATCGAGCCTTCATACATACATCCCCAAACCTAAGCTGAGTTTGTGTTTTCAGACTTCTGTCCCCACAGGACTGGACCACACACGCTCCACACTTGGGTCCCTGGAGCCACACCTCAGGACTGTGCTTCCCTTTCAAGGGAATTCTTCCCATTCCATTGGCCACAACCTTGCAAATTAGGAAAAACCTCCAAAGTCACCGAGGCCATCCCAATAGTGTAGGCTGCCCAGGACAAACAGGGGTGATCTCAAACCAGCTGAGCAACTACCTCCACTCAGACAACAGATGTCCCCAGAGAAGAATATTGAACCGGACAGGCCCCTAGGCCCTAATCAGATCCATTGCTTTGGTTTCCAGGCATCTCTCCTCAGAGGCCTCGTTTCCAATACCAGCATATGGTGGTTTTCTGAGGCACCAATAAGAACAAATCTCGTCTCCCCATGGAAAACTTGCTCATTGGAGCTTTGTCATAACCTCTGGTTAGGAGAATCCTTCAGGGCCCTGGTGCCACTGCCCCATACCAAGGTCTCCATGGACTCAAACCAACATTAAGACCATCCTCAGGAAAGTCCATTTCAACTCAGCCCCCTCTGTTGCTACCCCAAGCCAGCAGATCAAACGTTTCTTGTTGCTAGGAGACAATTGGAATGTGAGGCTGGCTGCCCAGGCATCCATACTTAGAACCCTGTTCTGGAAAAATACCTTATAAGACGTCCTGGAGCCATCCAACAAATCTTAATTGTCCCACAGAAGGAATCCTTGCGGTTTGGAGCATCTCACAACTCCAATAGTGGGAAAACCCCCATGGCCTCATAATGCCCCCCATTCCTGAAGGGGCCAACATGGACAGAAACTCAAACCTGAGCCAAAGTCTGAACCTCGACCTGACTTCAGACGCATGAGATCTCAATTCAGCTCTGCAGAGTGTGCCTGCCATGTCCTTGCCCCGAAACCTAAGCCTAGCTTGTGTTCTCAGACTTCCGTCCTCACTCTCCTGGCCCACAAGCCCTCCAGTTTGGGAATTCCGAAGCCACAATGCAGCACTCTGCCTGCCCTCCAGAAGAAAAACTTTGCCCTATGCTGCTAATAAGAAACCCCAAATGATTTTCTAATGCATGCCACTCGATTGAAAAGCAATTATACAGCCCACCCTGTATACTAATGCCCTGTCTGGCACAGCCTGAGACAAGACATCCCAAACGACACCCAGACTGCTGGCCCCAACCTGGACACATAGGACCCGCTAGGGCTGTAGGTCGTCATCTCTTCCCAACCTCGGTTTTCAGGCTTCAGAACCTAGACCTTAAGTCCAATCACTGCCCAGGGGTGAACGTGATGCAGAAATTAGAATTCCTCCTTCCCCATGGCCAGAAACCTTGTGGTTGGCATGTTGTCCAACGTTCAATGTGGGAAAACCTGCATTGTCCGAAAGGCCACGCCAGTGCTTGAGGGCCGCCTAGGGCACAGACATGCATTGTGACCTGCAGCGTGAGTCCCGTATTAAAGTAACGCCTCTCAGTGGCTGGACCAAGATCCTGCATATGGGGCTTGTCATATCCATAGGCCCCCAGGCTTAACCAGAGGGCGAGTATTCCAGTTGTCAGTACCCACTGCTATGCTCTAGAATCCCTCTACTGGGGGGACACATGAAGCAGAAAACAGGACACTTCCCTTCCACAGAATGACCCCAAACTCTTGGGGGCTGGACAAACTACCAGAGAGGGAGACTTCTACGACCCATGAGGCAACTCCTACATTAAACGGCCATTGTGGACAAAACATCCAGAGACAAAAGCCTGAGCGACTGCCTCCCTCTCACCCTTCTTTCATATCCAGAGGAGCTCCCCTCATGGACTGTAGATCAGGCCTGCCGTAACCGCGGCCCCAAACCTGAGCTGAGTTAGGGTTTTTGGATGTCTGTCTGCACAGCCATGGCCCACACAGCCTCCAGGCTGGGGTCTCTGGAGCCACACCACAGAACTGTGCCTGCTCTCTCCTAAGAAACTGCCCATTCCATTGGCCACAACTCTACAAAATAGTAGAAACCTCAAGGTCCCCAAGGACATCCCACTACCGCAAGCCGCACTGGACAAATAGGGGCATTATGACACAAGCTGAGCAACTACTACCTCCATGCAGACACACAGACAGATATCCGCAGAGACAGAAGATTGAACCAGACAGGCCCCTAGGCCCTATTAAGAACTCTTGCTTTGGTGTCCAGGTATCACTCCTCAGAGGCCTGGGTTCGAAGACCAGCATACGGGGCTTTCCTGAGGCACCAGACAGAAGACCTCTCATCTCCACATGGGAAGCTTCCTTGTTGGAGTTGTGTCAAGCCCTTCGGGTTGGAGAATCCTGCAGAGTCCCTTAACTACTGCCACATTCGAAGGTCTCCATGGCCACCAACCCACATTATGACTCATCCTCGGCAGAGTCCATTTAAACTCAGCCTTCTGGGTAGCTCACCCAAGAGCCCGCAGATTGAGCGTGCCTTGTCTCGACCAGGCAATGGGAAGGTGAGTTGGCGTTTCTCGGCATCCATGCTTAGGCCGCTGCTCTCGAGTCTTTCTGTATGGGGCATCCTGGAACCATCCAATAGTACTCGACTGTCCTGAAGAAGGAAACTTTGAAGTTTGGAGCAGCTCACAACTCCCAGCGTAGGGAAACCTCCCTGGACTCATGACGCCCCCACCCCCTTCAGGAAGGGGCCGTCATGGACACAAACTCCAGCTTGAGGCAACATCTGATACTCGCCCTGACCTCACCTGCAGGAGATCTCGATTCAGCCTCTGCATAGTGGGCCTGCCATGCTCTTTGCCCCAAAACTCGTGCTAGCTTGTGTTTTCAAACTTCCTTTTTCACAATCCTGGCCACACCCCTCCAGTTTGGCAATTCTGGAGACACAATGCAGCACTCTGCCTGCCCTCCAGAAGAAAAATGTTGCCCTATAGGGCTAACCAGAAACGCCAAATGAGTAACAACCTGCATGCCACTCGACCATACCCCAATTATACAGTCTAGGCTGTGCACTAAAGCCCTGTCTGACACAGCCTGAGGGCAGACCTCCAGTCCAACACCCAGACAGCTGGCCGTACACAGAGCATATCACACCCACAATGGCTTTAGGCCATCATCTCTACCCAACCTCAGTTTTCACCTTCAGAACCTAGACCTTATCTCCACTCACTGCTCAGGAGTGAACGTGATGCAAGAATCAGAACTTCTCCTTCGCCTTGGCAAGAAACCTAGTGGTTGGCATGTTGTCCAATGTTCATTGTAGGAGAAAGCAGCATGGACTATGAGGCCCCACCTATCCCTAAGGGCCACAATGTGCACAAACACACATTGTGACCCTCAGCGTGAGCCCTATCCTCATGTAAAGCCTCTTAGTGACTGGAACAACAGCCCACATATGGGGCTTGCCAAGCCCCTAGTCCCCCAATCTCAACCAGAGTTCGAGATGTCTAGTCACCCCTACTCAGGGCTCTACTATGGAATCCCTCTTTGGTGGAACAACTGAGGTAAAAAAAAAAATACATTAAGGACTCTTCCCATCCACAGAATGATCCCAACCACTTGGGATCAGGCCAAATCACCAGAGAAAGAATTGTCCATGGCCCTTGAGGACACCCCGACATTCCACGGCCACCATTGACACAAAATCCAGAGACACAACCCTGAGCAAGCGCCACATACTCGCCCTTTGTCATAGCCCGGAAAATTCTCACGGTCTGTAGATCGAGCCTTCATACATACATCCCCAAACCTAAGCTGAGTTTGTGTTTTCAGACTTCTGTCCCCACAGGACTGGACCACACACGCTCCACACTTGGGTCCCTGGAGCCACACCTCAGGACTGTGCTTCCCTTTCAAGGGAATTCTTCCCATTCCATTGGCCACAACCTTGCAAATTAGGAAAAACCTCCAAAGTCACCGAGGCCATCCCAATAGTGTAGGCTGCCCAGGACAAACAGGGGTGATCTCAAACCAGCTGAGCAACTACCTCCACTCAGACAACAGATGTCCCCAGAGAAGAATATTGAACCGGACAGGCCCCTAGGCCCTAATCAGATCCATTGCTTTGGTTTCCAGGCATCTCTCCTCAGAGGCCTCGTTTCCAATACCAGCATATGGTGGTTTTCTGAGGCACCAATAAGAACAAATCTCGTCTCCCCATGGAAAACTTGCTCATTGGAGCTTTGTCATAACCTCTGGTTAGGAGAATCCTTCAGGGCCCTGGTGCCACTGCCCCATACCAAGGTCTCCATGGACTCAAACCAACATTAAGACCATCCTCAGGAAAGTCCATTTCAACTCAGCCCCCTCTGTTGCTACCCCAAGCCAGCAGATCAAACGTTTCTTGTTGCTAGGAGACAATTGGAATGTGAGGCTGGCTGCCCAGGCATCCATACTTAGAACCCTGTTCTGGAAAAATACCTTATAAGACGTCCTGGAGCCATCCAACAAATCTTAATTGTCCCACAGAAGGAATCCTTGCGGTTTGGAGCATCTCACAACTCCAATAGTGGGAAAACCCCCATGGCCTCATAATGCCCCCCCTTCCTGAAGGGGCCAACATGGACAGAAACTCAAACCTGAGCCAAAGTCTGAACCTCGACCTGACTTCAGACGCATGAGATCTCAATTCAGCTCTGCAGAGTGTGCCTGCCATGTCCTTGCCCCGAAACCTAAGCCTAGCTTGTGTTCTCAGACTTCCGTCCTCACTCTCCTGGCCCACAAGCCCTCCAGTTTGGGAATTCCGAAGCCACAATGCAGCACTCTGCCTGCCCTCCAGAAGAAAAACTTTGCCCTATGCTGCTAATAAGAAACCCCAAATGATTTTCTAATGCATGCCACTCGATTGAAAAGCAATTATACAGCCCACCCTGGCACAGCCTGAGACAAGACATCCCAAACGACACCCAGACTGCTGGCCCCAACCTGGACACATAGGACCCGCTAGGGCTGTAGGTCGTCATCTCTTCCCAACCTCGGTTTTCAGGCTTCAGAACCTAGACCTTATCTCCAATCACTGCCCAGGGGTGAACGTGATGCAGAAATTAGAATTCCTCCTTCCCCATGGCCAGAAACCTTGTGGTTGGCATGTTGTCCAACGTTCAATGTGGGAAAACCTGCATTGTCCGAAAGGCCACGCCAGTGCTTGAGGGCCGCCTAGGGCACAGACATGCATTGTGACCTGCAGCGTGAGTCCCGTATTAAAGTAACGCCTCTCAGTGGCTGGACCAAGATCCTGCATATGGGGCTTGTCATATCCATAGGCCCCCAGGCTTAACCAGAGGGCGAGTATTCCAGTTGTCAGTACCCACTGCTATGCTCTAGAATCCCTCTACTGGGGGGACACATGAAGCAGAAAACAGGACACTTCCCTTCCACAGAATGACCCCAAACTCTTGGGGGCTGGACAAACTACCAGAGAGGGAGACTTCTACGACCCATGAGGCAACTCCTACATTAAACGGCCATTGTGGACAAAACATCCAGAGACAAAAGCCTGAGCGACTGCCTCCCTCTCACCCTTCTTTCATATCCAGAGGAGCTCCCCTCATGGACTGTAGATCAGGCCTGCCGTAACCGCGGCCCCAAACCTGAGCTGAGTTAGGGTTTTTGGATGTCTGTCTGCACAGCCATGGCCCACACAGCCTCCAGGCTGGGGTCTCTGGAGCCACACCACAGAACTGTGCCTGCTCTCTCCTAAGAAACTGCCCATTCCATTGGCCACAACTCTACAAAATAGTAGAAACCTCAAGGTCCCCAAGGACATCCCACTACCGCAAGCCGCACTGGACAAATAGGGGCATTATGACACAAGCTGAGCAACTACTACCTCCATGCAGACACACAGACTGATATCCGCAGAGACAGAAGATTGAACCAGACAGGCCCCTAGGCCCTATTAAGAACTCTTGCTTTGGTGTCCAGGTATCACTCCTCAGAGGCCTGGGTTCGAAGACCAGCATACGGGGCTTTCCTGAGGCACCAGACAGAAGACCTCTCATCTCCACATGGGAAGCTTCCTTGTTGGAGTTGTGTCAAGCCCTTCGGGTTGGAGAATCCTGCAGAGTCCCTTAACTACTGCCACATTCGAAGGTCTCCATGGCCACCAACCCACATTATGACTCATCCTCGGCAGAGTCCATTTAAACTCAGCCTTCTGGGTAGCTCACCCAAGAGCCCGCAGATTGAGCGTGCCTTGTCTCGACCAGGCAATGGGAAGGTGAGTTGGCGTTTCTCGGCATCCATGCTTAGGCCGCTGCTCTCGAGTCTTTCTGTATGGGGCATCCTGGAACCATCCAATAGTACTCGACTGTCCTGAAGAAGGAAACTTTGAAGTTTGGAGCAGCTCACAACTCCCAGCGTAGGGAAACCTCCCTGGACTCATGACGCCCCCACCCCCTTCAGGAAGGGGCCGTCATGGACACAAACTCCAGCTTGAGGCAACATCTGATACTCGCCCTGACCTCACCTGCAGGAGATCTCGATTCAGCCTCTGCATAGTGGGCCTGCCATGCTCTTTGCCCCAAAACTCGTGCTAGCTTGTGTTTTCAAACTTCCTTTTTCACAATCCTGGCCACACCCCTCCAGTTTGGCAATTCTGGAGACACAATGCAGCACTCTGCCTGCCCTCCAGAAGAAAAATGTTGCCCTATAGGGCTAACCAGAAACGCCAAATGAGTAACAACCTGCATGCCACTCGACCATACCCCAATTATACAGTCTAGGCTGTGCACTAAAGCCCTGTCTGACACAGCCTGAGGGCAGACCTCCAGTCCAACACCCAGACAGCTGGCCGTACACAGAGCATATCACACCCACAATGGCTTTAGGCCATCATCTCTACCCAACCTCAGTTTTCACCTTCAGAACCTAGACCTTATCTCCACTCACTGCTCAGGAGTGAACGTGATGCAAGAATCAGAACTTCTCCTTCGCCTTGGCAAGAAACCTAGTGGTTGGCATGTTGTCCAATGTTCATTGTAGGAGAAAGCAGCATGGACTATGAGGCCCCACCTATCCCTAAGGGCCACAATGTGCACAAACACACATTGTGACCCTCAGCGTGAGCCCTATCCTCATGTAAAGCCTCTTAGTGACTGGAACAACAGCCCACATATGGGGCTTGCCAAGCCCCTAGTCCCCCAATCTCAACCAGAGTTCGAGATGTCTAGTCACCCCTACTCAGGGCTCTACTATGGAATCCCTCTTTGGTGGAACAACTGAGGTAAAAAAAAAAATACAGAAAGGACTCTTCCCATCCACAGAATGATCCCAACCACTTGGGATCAGGCCAAATCACCAGAGAAAGAATTGTCCATGGCCCTTGAGGACACCCCGACATTCCACGGCCACCATTGACACAAAATCCAGAGACACAACCCTGAGCAAGCGCCACATACTCGCCCTTTGTCATAGCCCGGAAAATTCTCACGGTCTGTAGATCGAGCCTTCATACATACATCCCCAAACCTAAGCTGAGTTTGTGTTTTCAGACTTCTGTCCCCACAGGACTGGACCACACACGCTCCACACTTGGGTCCCTGGAGCCACACCTCAGGACTGTGCTTCCCTTTCAAGGGAATTCTTCCCATTCCATTGGCCACAACCTTGCAAATTAGGAAAAACCTCCAAAGTCACCGAGGCCATCCCAATAGTGTAGGCTGCCCAGGACAAACAGGGGTGATCTCAAACCAGCTGAGCAACTACCTCCACTCAGACAACAGATGTCCCCAGAGAAGAATATTGAACCGGACAGGCCCCTAGGCCCTAATCAGATCCATTGCTTTGGTTTCCAGGCATCTCTCCTCAGAGGCCTCGTTTCCAATACCAGCATATGGTGGTTTTCTGAGGCACCAATAAGAACAAATCTCGTCTCCCCATGGAAAACTTGCTCATTGGAGCTTTGTCATAACCTCTGGTTAGGAGAATCCTTCAGGGCCCTGGTGCCACTGCCCCATACCAAGGTCTCCATGGACTCAAACCAACATTAAGACCATCCTCAGGAAAGTCCATTTCAACTCAGCCCCCTCTGTTGCTACCCCAAGCCAGCAGATCAAACGTTTCTTGTTGCTAGGAGACAATTGGAATGTGAGGCTGGCTGCCCAGGCATCCATACTTAGAACCCTGTTCTGGAAAAATACCTTATAAGACGTCCTGGAGCCATCCAACAAATCTTAATTGTCCCACAGAAGGAATCCTTGCGGTTTGGAGCATCTCACAACTCCAATAGTGGGAAAACCCCCATGGCCTCATAATGCCCCCCCTTCCTGAAGGGGCCAACATGGACAGAAACTCAAACCTGAGCCAAAGTCTGAACCTCGACCTGACTTCAGACGCATGAGATCTCAATTCAGCTCTGCAGAGTGTGCCTGCCATGTCCTTGCCCCGAAACCTAAGCCTAGCTTGTGTTCTCAGACTTCCGTCCTCACTCTCCTGGCCCACAAGCCCTCCAGTTTGGGAATTCCGAAGCCACAATGCAGCACTCTGCCTGCCCTCCAGAAGAAAAACTTTGCCCTATGCTGCTAATAAGAAACCCCAAATGATTTTCTAATGCATGCCACTCGATTGAAAAGCAATTATACAGCCCACCCTGTATACTAATGCCCTGTCTGGCACAGCCTGAGACAAGACATCCCAAACGACACCCAGACTGCTGGCCCCAACCTGGACACATAGGACCCGCTAGGGCTGTAGGTCGTCATCTCTTCCCAACCTCGGTTTTCAGGCTTCAGAACCTAGACCTTATCTCCAATCACTGCCCAGGGGTGAACGTGATGCAGAAATTAGAATTCCTTCTTCCCCATGGCCATTAAACTTGTGGTTGGCATGTTGTCCAACGTTCAATGTGGGAAAACCTGCATTGTCCGAAAGGCCACGCCAGTGCTTGAGGGCCGCCTAGGGCACAGACATGCATTGTGACCTGCAGCGTGAGTCCCGTATTAAAGTAACGCCTCTCAGTGGCTGGACCAAGATCCTGCATATGGGGCTTGTCATATCCATAGGCCCCCAGGCTTAACCAGAGGGCGAGTATTCCAGTTGTCAGTACCCACTGCTATGCTCTAGAATCCCTCTACTGGGGGGACACATGAAGCAGAAAACAGGACACTTCCCTTCCACAGAATGACCCCAAACTCTTGGGGGCTGGACAAACTACCAGAGAGGGAGACTTCTACGACCCATGAGGCAACTCCTACATTAAACGGCCATTGTGGACAAAACATCCAGAGACAAAAGCCTGAGCGACTGCCTCCCTCTCACCCTTCTTTCATATCCAGAGGAGCTCCCCTCATGGACTGTAGATCAGGCCTGCCGTAACCGCGGCCCCAAACCTGAGCTGAGTTAGGGTTTTTGGATGTCTGTCTGCACAGCCATGGCCCACACAGCCTCCAGGCTGGGGTCTCTGGAGCCACACCACAGAACTGTGCCTGCTCTCTCCTAAGAAACTGCCCATTCCATTGGCCACAACTCTACAAAATAGTAGAAACCTCAAGGTCCCCAAGGACATCCCACTACCGCAAGCCGCACTGGACAAATAGGGGCATTATGACACAAGCTGAGCAACTACTACCTCCATGCAGACACACAGACAGATATCCGCAGAGACAGAAGATTGAACCAGACAGGCCCCTAGGCCCTATTAAGAACTCTTGCTTTGGTGTCCAGGTATCACTCCTCAGAGGCCTGGGTTCGAAGACCAGCATACGGGGCTTTCCTGAGGCACCAGACAGAAGACCTCTCATCTCCACATGGGAAGCTTCCTTGTTGGAGTTGTGTCAAGCCCTTCGGGTTGGAGAATCCTGCAGAGTCCCTTAACTACTGCCACATTCGAAGGTCTCCATGGCCACCAACCCACATTATGACTCATCCTCGGCAGAGTCCATTTAAACTCAGCCTTCTGGGTAGCTCACCCAAGAGCCCGCAGATTGAGCGTGCCTTGTCTCGACCAGGCAATGGGAAGGTGAGTTGGCGTTTCTCGGCATCCATGCTTAGGCCGCTGCTCTCGAGTCTTTCTGTATGGGGCATCCTGGAACCATCCAATAGTACTCGACTGTCCTGAAGAAGGAAACTTTGAAGTTTGGAGCAGCTCACAACTCCCAGCGTAGGGAAACCTCCCTGGACTCATGACGCCCCCACCCCCTTCAGGAAGGGGCCGTCATGGACACAAACTCCAGCTTGAGGCAACATCTGATACTCGCCCTGACCTCACCTGCAGGAGATCTCGATTCAGCCTCTGCATAGTGGGCCTGCCATGCTCTTTGCCCCAAAACTCGTGCTAGCTTGTGTTTTCAAACTTCCTTTTTCACAATCCTGGCCACACCCCTCCAGTTTGGCAATTCTGGAGACACAATGCAGCACTCTGCCTGCCCTCCAGAAGAAAAATGTTGCCCTATAGGGCTAACCAGAAACGCCAAATGAGTAACAACCTGCATGCCACTCGACCATACCCCAATTATACAGTCTAGGCTGTGCACTAAAGCCCTGTCTGACACAGCCTGAGGGCAGACCTCCAGTCCAACACCCAGACAGCTGGCCGTACACAGAGCATATCACACCCACAATGGCTTTAGGCCATCATCTCTACCCAACCTCAGTTTTCACCTTCAGAACCTAGACCTTATCTCCACTCACTGCTCAGGAGTGAACGTGATGCAAGAATCAGAACTTCTCCTTCGCCTTGGCAAGAAACCTAGTGGTTGGCATGTTGTCCAATGTTCATTGTAGGAGAAAGCAGCATGGACTATGAGGCCCCACCTATCCCTAAGGGCCACAATGTGCACAAACACACATTGTGACCCTCAGCGTGAGCCCTATCCTCATGTAAAGCCTCTTAGTGACTGGAACAACAGCCCACATATGGGGCTTGCCAAGCCCCTAGTCCCCCAATCTCAACCAGAGTTCGAGATGTCTAGTCACCCCTACTCAGGGCTCTACTATGGAATCCCTCTTTGGTGGAACAACTGAGGTAAAAAAAAAAATACATTAAGGACTCTTCCCATCCACAGAATGATCCCAACCACTTGGGATCAGGCCAAATCACCAGAGAAAGAATTGTCCATGGCCCTTGAGGACACCCCGACATTCCACGGCCACCATTGACACAAAATCCAGAGACACAACCCTGAGCAAGCGCCACATACTCGCCCTTTGTCATAGCCCGGAAAATTCTCACGGTCTGTAGATCGAGCCTTCATACATACATCCCCAAACCTAAGCTGAGTTTGTGTTTTCAGACTTCTGTCCCCACAGGACTGGACCACACACGCTCCACACTTGGGTCCCTGGAGCCACACCTCAGGACTGTGCTTCCCTTTCAAGGGAATTCTTCCCATTCCATTGGCCACAACCTTGCAAATTAGGAAAAACCTCCAAAGTCACCGAGGCCATCCCAATAGTGTAGGCTGCCCAGGACAAACAGGGGTGATCTCAAACCAGCTGAGCAACTACCTCCACTCAGACAACAGATGTCCCCAGAGAAGAATATTGAACCGGACAGGCCCCTAGGCCCTAATCAGATCCATTGCTTTGGTTTCCAGGCATCTCTCCTCAGAGGCCTCGTTTCCAATACCAGCATATGGTGGTTTTCTGAGGCACCAATAAGAACAAATCTCGTCTCCCCATGGAAAACTTGCTCATTGGAGCTTTGTCATAACCTCTGGTTAGGAGAATCCTTCAGGGCCCTGGTGCCACTGCCCCATACCAAGGTCTCCATGGACTCAAACCAACATTAAGACCATCCTCAGGAAAGTCCATTTCAACTCAGCCCCCTCTGTTGCTACCCCAAGCCAGCAGATCAAACGTTTCTTGTTGCTAGGAGACAATTGGAATGTGAGGCTGGCTGCCCAGGCATCCATACTTAGAACCCTGTTCTGGAAAAATACCTTATAAGACGTCCTGGAGCCATCCAACAAATCTTAATTGTCCCACAGAAGGAATCCTTGCGGTTTGGAGCATCTCACAACTCCAATAGTGGGAAAACCCCCATGGCCTCATAATGCCCCCCCTTCCTGAAGGGGCCAACATGGACAGAAACTCAAACCTGAGCCAAAGTCTGAACCTCGACCTGACTTCAGACGCATGAGATCTCAATTCAGCTCTGCAGAGTGTGCCTGCCATGTCCTTGCCCCGAAACCTAAGCCTAGCTTGTGTTCTCAGACTTCCGTCCTCACTCTCCTGGCCCACAAGCCCTCCAGTTTGGGAATTCCGAAGCCACAATGCAGCACTCTGCCTGCCCTCCAGAAGAAAAACTTTGCCCTATGCTGCTAATAAGAAACCCCAAATGATTTTCTAATGCATGCCACTCGATTGAAAAGCAATTATACAGCCCACCCTGTATACTAATGCCCTGTCTGGCACAGCCTGAGACAAGACATCCCAAACGACACCCAGACTGCTGGCCCCAACCTGGACACATAGGACCGGCTAGGGCTGTAGGTCGTCATCTCTTCCCAACCTCGGTTTTCAGGCTTCAGAACCTAGACCTTATCTCCAATCACTGCCCAGGGGTGAACGTGATGCAGAAATTAGAATTCCTTCTTCCCCATGGCCATTAAACTTGTGGTTGGCATGTTGTCCAACGTTCAATGTGGGAAAACCTGCATTGTCCGAAAGGCCACGCCAGTGCTTGAGGGCCGCCTAGGGCACAGACATGCATTGTGACCTGCAGCGTGAGTCCCGTATTAAAGTAACGCCTCTCAGTGGCTGGACCAAGATCCTGCATATGGGGCTTGTCATATCCATAGGCCCCCAGGCTTAACCAGAGGGCGAGTATTCCAGTTGTCAGTACCCACTGCTATGCTCTAGAATCCCTCTACTGGGGGGACACATGAAGCAGAAAACAGGACACTTCCCTTCCACAGAATGACCCCAAACTCTTGGGGGCTGGACAAAGTACCAGAGAGGGAGACTTCTACGACCCATGAGGCAACTCCTACATTAAACGGCCATTGTGGACAAAACATCCAGAGACAAAAGCCTGAGCGACTGCCTCCCTCTCACCCTTCTTTCATATCCAGAGGAGCTCCCCTCATGGACTGTAGATCAGGCCTGCCGTAACCGCGGCCCCAAACCTGAGCTGAGTTAGGGTTTTTGGATGTCTGTCTGCACAGCCATGGCCCACACAGCCTCCAGGCTGGGGTCTCTGGAGCCACACCACAGAACTGTGCCTGCTCTCTCCTAAGAAACTGCCCATTCCATTGGCCACATCTCTACAAAATAGTAGAAACCTCAAGGTCCCCAAGGACATCCCACTACCGCAAGCCGCACTGGACAAATAGGGGCATTATGACACAAGCTGAGCAACTACTACCTCCATGCAGAAACACAGACAGATATCCGCAGAGACAGAAGATTGAACCAGACAGGCCCCTAGGCCCTATTAAGAACTCTTGCTTTGGTGTCCAGGTATCACTCCTCAGAGGCCTGGGTTCGAAGACCAGCATACGGGGCTTTCCTGAGGCACCAGACAGAAGACCTCTCATCTCCACATGGGAAGCTTCCTTGTTGGAGTTGTGTCAAGCCCTTCGGGTTGGAGAATCCTGCAGAGTCCCTTAACTACTGCCACATTCGAAGGTCTCCATGGCCACCAACCCACATTATGACTCATCCTCGGCAGAGTCCATTTAAACTCAGCCTTCTGGGTAGCTCACCCAAGAGCCCGCAGATTGAGCGTGCCTTGTCTCGACCAGGCAATGGGAAGGTGAGTTGGCGTTTCTCGGCATCCATGCTTAGGCCGCTGCTCTCGAGTCTTTCTGTATGGGGCATCCTGGAACCATCCAATAGTACTCGACTGTCCTGAAGAAGGAAACTTTGAAGTTTGGAGCAGCTCACAACTCCCAGCGTAGGGAAACCTCCCTGGACTCATGACGCCCCCACCCCCTTCAGGAAGGGGCCGTCATGGACACAAACTCCAGCTTGAGGCAACATCTGATACTCGCCCTGACCTCACCTGCAGGAGATCTCGATTCAGCCTCTGCATAGTGGGCCTGCCATGCTCTTTGCCCCAAAACTCGTGCTAGCTTGTGTTTTCAAACTTCCTTTTTCACAATCCTGGCCACACCCCTCCAGTTTGGCAATTCTGGAGACACAATGCAGCACTCTGCCTGCCCTCCAGAAGAAAAATGTTGCCCTATAGGGCTAACCAGAAACGCCAAATGAGTAACAACCTGCATGCCACTCGACCATACCCCAATTATACAGTCTAGGCTGTGCACTAAAGCCCTGTCTGACACAGCCTGAGGGCAGACCTCCAGTCCAACACCCAGACAGCTGGCCGTACACAGAGCATATCACACCCACAATGGCTTTAGGCCATCATCTCTACCCAACCTCAGTTTTCACCTTCAGAACCTAGACCTTATCTCCACTCACTGCTCAGGAGTGAACGTGATGCAAGAATCAGAACTTCTCCTTCGCCTTGGCAAGAAACCTAGTGGTTGGCATGTTGTCCAATGTTCATTGTAGGAGAAAGCAGCATGGACTATGAGGCCCCACCTATCCCTAAGGGCCACAATGTGCACAAACACACATTGTGACCCTCAGCGTGAGCCCTATCCTCATGTAAAGCCTCTTAGTGACTGGAACAACAGCCCACATATGGGGCTTGCCAAGCCCCTAGTCCCCCAATCTCAACCAGAGTTCGAGATGTCTAGTCACCCCTACTCAGGGCTCTACTATGGAATCCCTCTTTGGTGGAACAACTGAGGTAAAAAAAAAAATACAGAAAGGACTCTTCCCATCCACAGAATGATCCCAACCACTTGGGATCAGGCCAAATCACCAGAGAAAGAATTGTCCATGGCCCTTGAGGACACCCCGACATTCCACGGCCACCATTGACACAAAATCCAGAGACACAACCCTGAGCAAGCGCCACATACTCGCCCTTTGTCATAGCCCGGAAAATTCTCACGGTCTGTAGATCGAGCCTTCATACATACATCCCCAAACCTAAGCTGAGTTTGTGTTTTCAGACTTCTGTCCCCACAGGACTGGACCACACACGCTCCACACTTGGGTCCCTGGAGCCACACCTCAGGACTGTGCTTCCCTTTCAAGGGAATTCTTCCCATTCCATTGGTCACAACCTTGCAAATTAGGAAAAACCTCCAAAGTCACCGAGGCCATCCCAATAGTGTAGGCTGCCCAGGACAAACAGGGGTGATCTCAAACCAGCTGAGCAACTACCTCCACTCAGACAACAGATGTCCCCAGAGAAGAATATTGACCCGGACAGGCCCCTAGGCCCTAATCAGATCCATTGCTTAGGTTTCCAGGCATCTCTCCTCAGAGGACTCGTTTCCAATACCAGCATATGGTGGTTTCCTGATCCACCAATAAGAACAAATCTCGTCTCCCCATGGAAACTTGCTCATTGGAGCTTTGTCATAACCTCTGGTTAGGAGAATCCTTCAGGGCCCTGGTGCCACTGCCCCATACCAAGGTCTCCATGGACTCAAACGAACATTAAGACCATCCTCAGGAAAGTCCATTTCAACTCAGCCCCCTCTGTTGCTATCCAAAGCCAGCAGATCAAAAGTTTCTTGTTGCTAGGAGACAATTGGAATGTGAGGCTGGCTGCCCAGGCATCCATACTTAGAACCCTGTTCTGGAAAAATACCTTATAAGACGTCCTGGAGCCATCCAACAAATCTTAATTGTCCCACAGAAAGAATCCTTGCGGTTTGGAGCATCTCACAACTCCAATAGTGGGAAAACCCCCATTGCCTCATAATGCCGCCCCTTCCTGATGGGGCCAACATGGACAGAAACTCAAACCTGAGCCAAAGTCTGAACCTCGACCTGACTTCAGACGCATGAGATCTCAATTCAGCTCTGCAGAGTGTGCCTGCCATGTCCTTGCTTCAAAACTTAAGCCTAGCTTGTGTTCTCAGACTTCCTTCCTCACTCTCCTGGCCCACAAGCCCTCCAGTTTGGGAATTCCGAAGCCACAATGCAGCACTCTGCCTGCCCTCCAGAAGAAAATCTTTGCACTATACTGCTAATTAGAATCCCCAAATGATTTTCTAATGCATGCCGCTCGATTGTAAAGCAATTATACAACCCACCCTGTATACTAATGCCCTGTCTGGCACAGCCTGAAACAAGACATCCCAAACGACACCCAGACAGCTGGCCCCAACCTGGACACATAGGACCCGCTATGGCTGTAGGTCCTCATCTCTTCCCAACCTCGGTTTTCAGGCTTCAGAACCTAGACCTTATCTCCAATCACTGCCCAGAAGTGAACGTGATGCAGAAATTAGAATTCCTTCTTCCCCATGGCCATTAAACTTGTGGTTGGCATGTTGTCCAACGTTCAATGTGGGAAAACCTGCATTGTCCGAAAGGCCACGCCAGTGCTTGAGGGCCGCCTAGGGCACAGACATGCATTGTGACCTGCAGCGTGAGTCCCGTATTAAAGTAACGCCTCTCAGTGGCTAGACCAAGATCCTGCATATGGGGCTTGTCATATCCATAGGCCCCCAGGCTTAACCAGAGGGCGAGTATTCCAGTTGTCAGTACCCACTGCTATGCTCTAGAATCCCTCTACTGGGGGGACACATGAAGCAGAAAACAGGACACTTCCCTTCCCACAGAATGACCCCAAACTCTTGGGGGCTGGACAAACTACCAGAGAGGGAGACTTCTACGACCCATGAGGCAACTCCTACATTAAACGGCCATTGTGGACAAAACATCCAGAGACAAAAGCCTGAGCGACTGCCTCCCTCTCACCCTTCTTTCATATCCAGAGGAGCTCCCCTCATGGACTGTAGATCAGGCCTGCCGTAACCTCGGCCCCAAACCTGAGCTGAGTTAGGGTTTTTGGATATCTGTCTGCACAGCCATGGCCCACACGGCCTCCAGGCTGGGGTCTCTGGAGCCACACCACAGAACTGTGCCTGCTCTCTCCTAAGAAACTGCCCATTCCATTGGCCACAACTCTACAAAATTGTAGAAACCTCAAGGTCCCCAAGGACATCCCACTACCGCAAGCCGCACTGGACAAATAGGGGCATTATGACACAAGCTGAGCAACTACTACCTCCATGCAGACACACAGACAGATATCCGCAGAGACAGAAGATTGAACCAGACAGGCCCCTAGGCCCTATTATGAACTCTTGATTTGGTGTCCAGGTATCACTCCTCAGAGGCCTGGGTTCGAAGACCAGCATACGGGGCTTTCCTGAGGCACCAGACAGAAGACCTCTCATCTCCACATGGGAAGCTTCCTTGTTGGAGTTGTGTCAAACCCTTCGGGTTAGAGAATCCTGCAGAGTCACTTAGCTACTGCCACATTCCAAGGTCTCCATGGCCACCAACCCACATTATGACTCATCCTCAGGAGAGTCCATTTTACTCAGCCTTCTGGGTTGCTCACCCAAGAGTCCGCAGATTGAGCGTGCCTTGTCTCGACCAGGCAATGGGAAGGTGAGTTGGCGTTTCTCGGCATCCATGCTTAGGGCCCTGCTCTCGAGTCTTTCTGTATGGGGCATCCTGGAACCATCCAATAGTTCTCGACTGTCTTGAAGAAGGAAACTTTGAAGTTTGGAGCAGCTCACAACTCCCAGCGTAGGAAAACCTCCCTGGCCTCATGACGCCCCCACCCCCTTCAGGAAGGGGCCGTCATGGACACAAACTGCAGCTTGAGGCAACATCTGATACTCGCCCTGACCTCACCTGCAGGAGATCTCGATTCAACCTCTGCAGAGTGGGCCTGCCATGCTCTTGGCCTCCAAACTCGTGCTAGCTTGGGTTTTCAGACTTCCTTCCTCACAATCTGGCCACACCCCTCCAGTTTGGCAATTCTGGAGACACAATGCAGCACTCTGCCTGCCCTCCAGAAGAAAAATGTTGCCCTATAGGGCTAACCAGAAACGACAAATGAGTAACAACCTGCATGCCACTCGACCATACCCCAATTATACAGTCTAGCCTGTGCACTAAAGCCCTGTCTGACACAGCCTGAGGGCAGACCTCCAGTCCAACACCCAGACAGCTAACCGTACACAGAGCATATCACACCCACAATGGCTTTAGGCCATCATCTCTACCCAACCTCAGCTTTCACCTTCAGAACCTAGATCTTATCGCCACTCACTGCTCAGGAGTGAACGAGATGCAAGAATCAGAACTTCTCCTTCGCCTTGGCAAGAAACCTAGTGGTTGGCATGTTGTCCAATGTTCATTGTAGGAGAAAGCAGCATGGACTATGAGGCCCCACCTATCCCTGAGGGCCATAATTTGCACAAACACACATTGTGACGCTCAGCGTGAGCCCTATCCTCATGTAAAGCCTCTTAGTGACTGGAACAACAGCCCACATATGGGGCTTGCCAAGCCCCTAGTCCCCCAATATCCACAAGAGATCGAGATGTCTAATCACCCCTACTCAGGGCTCTACTCGGGAATCCCTCTTTGGTGGGACACCTGAGGTAAAAAAAAAAAAAAAAAATATATATATATATATATATATATATATATATATATATATATACACAGAAAGGACTCTTCACATCCACAGAATGATCCCAAACACTTGGGATCAGGACATATCACCAGAGAAAGAATTGTCCATGGCCCTTGAGGACATCCCGAAATTCCACGGCCACCGTTGACACAAAATCCAGAGATAAAAGCCTGAGCAAGCGCCACATACTCGCCCTTTGTTCATAGCCCGGAAAATTCTTACGGTCTGTAGACCGAGCCTTCATACATACATCCCCAAACCTAAGCTGAGTTTGTGTTTTCAGACTTCTGTCCCCACAGGCCTGGCCCACACACCATCCAAGCTGGGGCCCCTGGAGCCACACCTCTGGAGTGTGGCTTCCCTTTCCAGGGGAATTCTGCCATTTCCATTGGCCACAACCATATAGATTAGGAGAATCCTCCAAACTCCCCCAGGCCATCCGAATTGTGTTGGCTGCCCAGGACAAACAGGGATGATCTTTCACAAGTTAGGAACCTACCACCACTCAGACCCAGAGACAGATATCCCCATAGAATTAGATTGAACTGACAGGCACTTATGTCCTAATCAGATCCTTTGCTTTTGATTCCAGTCATCTCTCCTCAGAGGCCTGGTTTCCAATACCAGCATATGGGAGATTCCTTAGGCTCTCATCAAAACAATTCTCTTCTCTACATAGGAAACATACTCTTTAGAGCTCCATCAAAACCTCCGGTTATGAACATCCCTCAAGGCCCCGGATCAAGCACCCCATTCCAAGGTCTATATGGACACAAATGCACATTATGACCCATCCTCAACTCACCCATTTCAAAACACCCGCCTCGGTTGCTCCCCTGATCCAGCAGATCGAACTTGCCTTGGCTCTATGAGACACCTGGAATGGGAGGCAGGCTGCCCAGTCATCCATCCTTAGAACCCTGCTCTGGATAATTTCCTTATGAGATGTCCTGGAGCCATCCAACAGGTCTCGACTGTCCCACAGAAGGAATCATTGCGGTTTGGAGCATCTCACAATTCCCATCGTGGGAAAACCTCCATGTCCTCGTGACACCCTCCCCTTCATGAAGGGGCCGTCGTGGACAGAGAATTCGATCTAAGCCAACGTCTGATCCTAGCTCTGTCTTCAGGTATACGGGATCTCAAATCATCTCTGCAGAGGGTGCCTGCCGTCCCCTCACCCCGAAATCTATGTCTGGCTTGTGTTCTCAGAATTTTTTCCTCACACTCCTGGCCCACAAGCCTTCCAGTTTGGGAATTTTGGAGTCACTATGTGGCACTGTGTCTTCCCTTCAGAAGAAAAACGTTGCCCTCTGGGGCTACCCAGTAACCACAAATGAGTACCATCCTGCACGAAACTCGACTGCACCCCAATGATACAGTCTAGTCTGTGCACTAATCCCCTGTCTGCCACAGCCTGAGCCTGCACCTCCCAACCCACACTCAACAGCTGGCCGAACACTGAGCACATCAGACACACCATGCCCTTAGGTCTTCATCTCTTCCCAACCTCAGGTTTCAGGCTTCAGAACCTAGCCCTTAAATCCAATCACAGTCCAGGAGTGAAATTGTTGCAGAAATTAGAACTCCATCTTCCCCATTGCCAGAAAACTTGTGGTTCCCATACTGTGCAACGTTCAGTGTAAGAGAAACCAGCATGGTACATTAGGCCACGCCCTGACTTGAGGGGCTCCTTGGGCACAAAAACACATTGTGAAACTCAGTGTGAGACCTATCCTCAAGGAAGGCCTCTCAGTGTCTGGACCAAGAGCCCACATATGGGGCTTGCCATGTTCTTAGGTCCCAATGTTAACCAGAGTTATGGTTGTGCAGGTGGCCCCACCCACGACTCTGCTCTGGAATCCCTCTTTTGGTGGTCCACCTGAGGAAAAAAAAAAAACATAAACAAAAAAAACAGAAAGGCCTCCTCCCTTCCCACAGAATGACCCCAAACTCTTGGGATCGGGTCAAATCCCCAGAAAGGGAGCCTCATCGATGGCCCATGAGGACACCCCGACATTCCATGGCAATCGGTGACACATTTCCAGAAAAAAAAAAAAAAAAAGCATGAGCATGCACATCACATTCGCCCTTTGTTCATATCCCGAAGAGGTCTCCTCACGGTCTATAGATCGGGCCTGCCATACCTACATCCCCCAACCTAAGTGGAGTTTGTGTTTTCAGACTTTTGTCCAAATAGCCCTGGACCACACACGCTCCACACTTGGGTCCCAGGAGCCACACCTCAGGACTGTGCTTCCCTTTCAAGGGAATTCTTCCCATTCCATTGGCCACAACCTTGCAAATTAGGAAAAACCTCCAAAGTCACCGAGGCCATCCCAATAGTGTAGCCTGCCCAGGACAAACAGGGGTGATCTCAAACCAGCTGAGCAGCTACCTCCACTCAGACAACAGATGTCCCCAGAGAAGAATATTGAACCGGACAGGCCCCTAGGCCCTAATCAGATCCATTGCTTTGGTTTCCAGGCATCTCTCCTCAGAGGACTCGTTTCCAATACCAGCATATGGTGGTTTCCTGATCCACCAATAAGAACAAATCTCGTCTCCCCATGGAAAACTTGCTCATTGGAGCTTTGTCATAACCTCTGGTTAGGAGAATCCTTCAGGGCCCTGGTGCCACTGCCCCATACCAAGGTCTCCATGGACTCAAACCAACATTAAGACCATCCTCAGGAAAGTCCATTCCAACTCAGTCCCCTCTGTTGCTACCCCAAGCCAGCAGATCAAAAGTTTCTTGTTGCTAGGAGACAATTGGAATGTGAGGCTGGCTGCCCAGGCATCCATACTTAGAACCCTGTTCTGGAAAAATACCTTATAAGACGTCCTGGAGCCATCGAACTAATCTTAATTGTCCCAAAGAAGGAATCCTTGCGGTTTGGAGCCTCTCACAACTCCAATAGGGGAAAACCCCCATTGCCTCATAATGCCGCCCCTTCCTGATGGGGCCAACATGGACAAAAACTCAAACCTGAGCCAAAGTCTGAACCTCGACCTGACTTCAGACGCATGAGATCTTGCCCCAAAACCTAAGCCTAGCTTGTGTTCTCAGACTTCCTTCCTCACTCTCCTGGCCCACAAGCCCTCCAGTTTGGGAATTCCGAAGCCACAATGCAGCACTCTGCCTGCCCTCCAGAAGAAAATTTTTGAACTATACTGCTAATAAGAAACCCCAAATGATTTTCTAATGCATGCCACTCGATTGTAAAGCAATTATACAGCCCACCCTGTATACTAATGCCCTGTCTGGCACAGCCTGAAACAAGACATCCCAAACGACACCCAGGCAGCTGACCCAACCTGGACACATAGGACACGCTATGGCTGTAGGTCCTCATCTCTTCCCAACCTCGGTTTTCAGGCTTCAGAACATAGACCTTATCTCTAATCACTGCCCAGGGGTGAACGTGATGCAGAAATTAGAATTCCTTCTTCCCCATGGCCATTAACCTTGTGGTTGGCATGTTGTCCAACGTTCAATGTGGGAAAACCTGCATTGTCCGAAAGGCCACGCCAGTGCTTGAGGGCCGCCTAGGGCACAGACATGCATTGTGACCTGCAGCGTGAGTCCCGTATTAAAGTAACGCCTCTCAGTGGCTGGACCAAGATCCTGCATATGGGGCTTGTCATATCCATAGGCCCCCAGGCTTAACCAAAGGGCGAGTATTCCAGTTGTCAGTACCCACTGCTATGCTCTAGAATCCCTCTACTGGGGGGACACATGAAGCAGAAAACAGGACACTTCCCTTCCCACAGAATGACCACAAACTCTTGGGGGCTGGACAAACTACCAGAGAGGGAGACTTCTACGACCCATGAGGCAACTCCTACATTAAACGGCCATTGTGGACAAAACATCCAGAGACAAAAGCCTGAGCGACTGCCTCCCTCTCACCCTTCTTTCATATCCAGAGGAGCTCCCCTCATGGACTGTAGATCAGGCCTGCCGTAACCTCGGCCCCAAACCTGAGCTGAGTTAGGGTTTTTGGATGTCTGTCTGCACAGACATGGCCCACACAGCCTCCAGGCTGGGGTCTCTGGAGCCACACCACAGAACTGTGCCTGCTCTCTCCTAAGAAACTGCCCATTCCATTGGCCACAATTCTACAAAATAGTAGAAACCTCCAGGTCTCCAAGGACATCCCACTACCGCAAGCCGCACTGGACAAATAGGGGCATTATGACACAAGCTGATCAACTACTACCTCCATGCAGACACACAGACAGATATCCGCAGAGACAGAAGATTGAACCAGACAGGCCCCTAGGCCCTATTATGAACTCTTGCTTTGGTGTCCAGGTATCACTCCTCAGGGGCCTGGGTTCGAAGACCAGCATACGGGGCTTTCCTGAGGCACCAGACAGAAGACCTCTCATCTCCACATGGGAAGCTTCCTTGTTGGAGTTGTGTCAAACCCTTCGGGTTGGAGAATCCTGCAGAGTCCCTTAGCTACTGCCACATTCCAAGGTCTCCATGGCCACCAACCCACATTATGACTCATCCTCAGGAGAGTCCATTTAAACTCAGCCTTCTGGGTAGCTCACCCAAGAGCCCGCAGATTGAGCGTGCCTTGTCTCGACCAGGCAATGGGAAGGTGAGTTGGCGTTTCTCGGCATCCATGCTTAGGGCCCTGCTCTCAAGTCTTTCTTTATGGGGCATCCTGCAACCATCCAATAGTTCTCGACTGTCCTGAAGAAGGAAACTTTGAAGTTTGGAGCAGCTCACAACTCCCAGCGTAGGAAAACCTCCCTGGCCTCATGACGCCCCCACCCCCTTCAGGAAGGGGCCGTCATGGACACAAACTGCAGCTTGAGGCAACATCTGATACTCGCCCTGACCTCAACTGCAGGAGATCTCGATTCAGCCTCTGCATAGTGGTCCTGCCATGCTCTTGGCCCCCAAACTCGTGCTAGCTTGTGTTTTCAGACTTCCAACCTCACAATCCTGGCCACACCCCTCCAGTTTGGCAATTCTGGAGACACAATGCAGCACTCTGCCTGCCCTCCAGAAGAAAAATGTTGCCCTATAGGGCTAACCAGAAACGACAAATGAGTAACAACCTGCATGCCACTCGACCATACCCCAATTATACAGTCTAGCCTGTGCACTAAAGCCCTGTCTGACACAGCCTGAGGGCAGACCTCCAGTCCAACACCCAGACAGCTGGCCGTACACAGAGCATATCACACCCACAATGGCTTTAGGCCATCATCTCTACCCAACCTCAGCTTTCACCTTCAGAACCTAGACCTTATCGCCACTCACTGCTCAGGAGTTAACGTGATGCAAGAATCAGAACTTCTCCTTCGCCTTGGCAAGAAACCTAGTGGTTGGCATGTTGACCAATGTTCATTGTAGGAGAAAGCAGCATGGACTATGAGGCCCCACCTATCCCTGAGGGCCATAATTTGCACAAACACACATTGTGACGCTCAGCGTGAGCCCTATCCTCATGTAAAGCCTCTTAGTGACTGGAACAACAGCCCACATATGGGGCTTGCCAAGCCCCTAGTCCCCCAATATCCACAAGAGTTCGAGATGTCTAGTCACCCCTACTCAGGGCTCTACTCGGGAATCCCTCTTTGGTGGGACACCTGAGGTAAAAAAAAAAAAAAATATATATATATATATATATATATATATATACACACAGAAAGGACTCTTCCAATCCACAGAATGATCCCAAACACTTGGGATCAGGACATATCACCAGAGAAAGAATTGTCCATGGCCCTTGAGGACAACCTGAAATTCCACGGCCACCGTTGACACAAAATCCAGAGACAAAAGCCTGAGCAAGCGCCACATACTCGCCCTTTGTTCATAGCCCGGAAAATTCTCACGGTCTGTAGATCGAGCCTTCATACATACATCCCCAAACCTTAGCTGAATTTGTGTTTTCAGAATTCTGTCCCCACAGGCCTGGCCCACACACCATCCAAGCTGGGGCCCCTGGAGCCACACCTCTGGAGTGTGGCTTCCCTTTCCAGGGGAATTCTGCCATTTCCATTGGCCACAACCATATAGATTAGGAGAATCCTCCAAACTCCCCCAGGCCATCCGAATTGTGTTGGCTGCCCAGGACAAACAGGGATGATCTTTCACAAGTTAGGAACCTACCACCACTCAGACCCAGAGACAGATATCCCCATAGAATTAGATTGAACTGGACAGGCACTTATGTCCTAATCAGATCCATTGCTTTTGATTCCAGTCATCTCTCCTCAGAGGCCTGGTTTCCAATACCAGCATATGGGAGATTCCTTAGGCTCTCATCAAAACAATTCTCTTCTCTACATAGGAAACATACTCTTTAGAGCTCCATCAAAACCTCCGGTTATGAAAATCCCTCAAGGCCCCGGATCAAGCACCCCATTCCAAGGTCTACATGGACACAAATGCACATTATGACCCGTCCTCAACTCACCCATTTCAAAACACCCGCCTCGGTTGCTCCCCTAGATCCAGCAGATCGAACTTCCCTTGGCTCTATGAGACACCTGGAATGGGAGGCAGGCTGCCCTGGCATCCATCCTTAGAACCCTGCTCTGGATAACTTCCTTATGGGATGTCCTGGAGCCATCCAACAGGTCTCGACTGTCCCACAGAAGGAATCACTGTGATTTGGAGCATCTCACAATTCCCATCGTGGGAAAACCTCCATGTCCTTGTGACACCCTCCCCTTCATGAAGGGGCCATCATGGACAAAAACTCCGACCTAAGAAAACGTCTGATCCTAGCTCTGTCTTCAGGTGTACGGGATCTTGAATCATCTCTGCGGAGGGTGCCTGTCGTCCCCTCACCCCGAAATCTAGTTCTGGCTTGTGTTCTCAGAATTTATTTTCACACTCCTGGCCCACAAGCCTTCCAGTTTGAGAATTCTGGAGCCACTATGTGGCACTGTGTCTTCCCTCCAGAAGAAAAACGTTGCCCTCTGGGGCTACCCAGTAACCACAAATGAGTACCATCCTGCACAAAACTCGACTGCACCCCAATGATACAGTCTAGCCTGGGCACTAATTCCCTGTCTGCCACAGCCTGAGCCTGCACCTCCCAACCCACACTCAACAGCTGGCCGAACACTGAGCACATCAGACACACCATGGCCTTAGGGCTTCATCTCTTCCCAACCTCAGTTTTCAGGTCAGAACCTAGACTTTAAATCCAATCACAGTCCAGGAGTGAAAGTGTTGCAGAAATTAGAACTCCATCTTCCCCATTGCCAGAAAACTTGTGGTTCCCATACTGTGCAACGTTCAGTGTAGGAGAAACCAGCATGGTACATTAGGCCACGCCCTGACTTGAGGGGCTCCTTGGGCACAAAAACACATTGTGAAACTCAGTGTGAGACCTATCCTCAAGGAAGGCCTCTCAGTGTCTGGACCAAGAGCCCACATATGGGGCTTGCCATGTTCTTAGGTCCCAATGTTAACCAGAGGTCTGGTTGTGCAGTTGCCCCCACCCACGACTCTGCTCTGGAATCCGTCTTTTGGTGGTCCACCTGAGGTAAAAAAAAAAAAAAAAAAACGAAAAAACAGAAAGGCCTCCTCCCTTCCCACAGAATGACCCCAAACTTTTAGGATCGGGTCAAATCCCCAGAAAGGGAGCCTCATCGATGGCCCATGAGGACACCCCGACATTCCATGGCAGTCGGTGACACATTTCCAGAAGAAAAAAAAAAAAAGCATGAGCAAGCACCTCACATTCGCCCTTTGTTCATATCCCGAAGAGGTCTCCTCACGGTCTATAGATCGGGCCGGCCATACCTACATCCCCCAACCTAAGTGGAGTTTGTGTTTTCAGACTTTTGTCCAAATAGCCCGGGACCACACACGCTCCACACTTGGGTCCCTGGAGCCACAAGTCAGGACTGTGCTTCCCTTTCAAGGGAATTCTTCCCATTCCATTGGCCACAACCTTGCAAATTAGGAAAAACCTCAAAAGTCACCGAGGCCATCCCAATAGTGTAGGCCGCCCAGGACAAACAGGGGTGATCTCGAACCAGCTGAGCAACTACCTCCACTCAGACAACAGATGTCCCCAGAGAAGAATATTGAACCGGACAGGCCCCTAGGCCCTAATCAGATCCATTGCTTTGGTTTCCAGGCATCTCTCCTCAGAGGCCTCGTTTCCAATACCAGCATATGGTGGTTTCCTGAGGCACCAATAAGAACAAATCTCGTCTCCCCATGGAAAACTTGCTCATTGGAGCTTTGTCATAACTTCTGGTTAGGAGAATCCTTCAGGGCCCTGGTGCCACTGCCCCATACCAAGGTCTCCATGGACTCAAACCAACATTAAGTCCATCCTCAGGAAAGTCTATTTCAACTCAGCCCCCTCTGTTGCTACCCCAAGCCAGCAGATCAAACATTTCTTGTTGCTAGGATACAATTGGAATGTGAGGCTGGTTGCCCAGGCATCCATACTTAGAACCCTGTTCTGGAAAAATACCTTATAAGACGTCCTGGAGCCATCCAACAAATCTTAATTGTCCCACAGAAGGAATCCTTGCGGTTTGGAGCCTCTCACAACTCCAATAGTGGGAAAACCCCCATGGCCTCATAATGCCCCACATTCCTGAAGGGGCCAACATGGACAGAAACTCAAACCTGAGCCAAAGTCTGAACCTCGACCTGACTTCAGATGCATGAGATCTCAATTCAGCTCTGCAGAGTGTGCCTGCCATGTCCTTGCCCCGAAACCTAAGCCGAGCTTGTGTTCTCAGACTTCCGTCCTCACTCTCCTGGCCCACAAGCCCTCCAGTTTGGGATTTCCGAAGCCACAATGCAGCCTCTGCCTGCCTTCCAGAAGAAAAACTTTGCCCTATGCTGTTAATAAGAAACCCCAAATGATTTTCTAATGCATGCCACTCGATTGTAAAGCAATTATACAGCCCACCCTGTATACTAATGCCCTGTCTGGCACAGCCTGAGACAAGACATCCCAAACGACACCCAGACAGCTGGCCCTGACCTGGACACATAGGACCCGCTATGGCTGTAGGTCGTCATCTCTTCCCAACCTCGGTTTTCAGGATTCAGAACCTAGACCTTATCTCCAATCACTGCCCAGGTGTGAACGTGATGCAGAAATTAGAATTCCTCCTTCCCCATGGCCAGAAACATTGTGGTTTGCATTTGTCCAACGTTCAATGTGGGAAAATCTGCATTGTCCGAAATGCCACGCAAGTGCTTGAGGGCCGCCTAGGGCACAGACATGCATTGTGACCTGCAGCGTGAGTCCCGTATTAAAGTAACGCCTCACAGTGGCTGGAACAAGATCCTGCATATGGGGCTTGTCATATCCATAGGCCCCCAGGCTTAACCAGAGGGCGAGTATTCCAGTTGTCAGTACCCACTGCTATGCTCTAGAATCCCTCTACTGGGGGGACACATGAAGCAGAAAACAGGACACTTCCCTTCCCACAGAATGACCCCAAACTCTTGGGGGCTGGACAAACTACCAGAGAGGGAGACTTCTACGACCCATGAGGCAACTCCTACATTAAACGGCCATTGTGGACAAAACATCCAGAGACAAAGGCCTGAGCGACTGCCTCCCTCTCACCCTTCTTTCATATCCAGAGGAGCTCCCCTCATGGACTGTAGATCAGGCCTGCCGTAACCTCGGCCCCAAACCTGAGCTGAGTTAGGGTTTTTGGATGTCTGTCTGCACAGCCATGGCCCACACAGCCTCCAGGCTGGGGTCTCTGGAGCCACACCACAGAACTGTGCCTGCTCTCTCCTAAGAAACTGCCCATTCCATTGGCCACAACTCTACAAAATATAGAAACCTCAAGGACCCCAAGGACATCCCACTACCGCAAGCCGCACTGGACAAATAGGGGCATTATGATACAAGCTGAGCAACTACTACCTCCATGCAGACACACAGACAGATATCCGCAGAGACAGAAGATTGAACCAGACAGGCCCCTAGGCCCTATTATGAACTCTTGCTTTGGTGTCCAGGTATCACTCCTCAGAGGCCTGGGTTCGAAGACCAGCATACGGGGCTTTCCTGAGGCACCAGACAGAAGACCTCTCATCTCCACATGGGAAGCTTCCTTGTTGGAGTTGTGTCAAGCCCTTCGGGTTGGAGAATCCTGCAGAGTCCCTTAGCTACTGCCACATTCCAAGGTCTCCATGGCCACCAACCCACATTATGACTCATCCTCAGGAGAGTCCATTTAAACTCAGCCTTGTGGGTAGCTCACCCAAGAGCCCGCAGATTGAGCGTGCCATGTCTCGACCATGCAATGGGAAGGTGAGTTGGCGTTTCTCGGTATCCATGCTTAGGGCCCTGCTCTCGAGTCTTTCTGTATGGGGCATCCTGGAACCATCCAATAGTACTCGACTGTCCTGAAGAAGTAAACTTTGAAGTTTGGAACAGCTCACAACTCCCAGCGTAGGGAAACCTCCCTGGACTCATGACGCCCCCACCCCCTTCAGGAAGGGGCCGTCATGGACACAAACTCCAGCTTGAGGCAACATCTGATACTCGCCCTGACCTCACCTGCAGGAGATCTCGATTCAACCTCTGCGGAGTGGGCCTGCCATGCTCTTGGCCCCCAAACTCGTGCTAGCTTGTGTTTTCAGACTTCCAACCTCACAATCCTTGCCACACCCCTCCAGTTTGGCAATTCTGGAGAAACAATGCAGCACTCTGCCTACCCTCCAGAAGAAAAATGTTGCCCTATAGGGCTAACCAGAAACGCCAAATGAGTAACAACCTGCATGCCACTCGACCATACCCCAATTATACAGTCTAGCCTGTGCACTAAAGCCCTGTCTGACACAGCCTGAGTGCAGACCTCCAGTCCAACACCCAGACAGCTGGCCATACACAGAGCATATCACACCCACAATGTCTTTAGGCCATCATCTCTACCCAACCTCAGTTTTCACCTTCAGAACCTAGACCTTATCTCCACTCACTGCTCAGGAGTGAACGTGATGCAAGATTCAGAACTTCTCCTTCGCCTTGGCAAGAAACCTAGTGGTTGGAATGTTGTCCAATGTTCATTGTAGGAGAAAGCAGCATGGACTATGAGGCCCCACCTATCCCTGAGGGCCACAATTTGCACAAACACACATTGTGACCCTCAGCGTGAGCTCTATCCTCATGTAAAGCCTCTTAGTGACTGGAACAACAGCCCACATATGGGGCTTGCCAAGCCCCTAGTCTTCCAATCTCAACCAGAGTTCGAGATGACTAGTCACCCCTACTCAGTGCTCTACTCTGGAATCCCTCTTTGGTGGGACACCTGAGGTAAAAAAAAAATATATATATATATATACAGAAAGGACTCTTCCCATCCACAGAATGATCCCAACCACTTGGGATCAGACCAAATCACCAGAGAAAGAATTGTGCATGGCCCTTGCGGACATCTCGACATTCCACGGCCACCGTTGACACAAAATCCAGAGACAAAAGCCTGAGCAAGCGCCACATATTTGCCCTTTGTTCATAGCCCGGAAAATTCTCACGGTCTGTAGATCGAGCCTTCATACATACATCCCCAAACCTAAGCTGAGTTTGTGTTTTCAGACTTCTGTCCCCACAGGCCTGGCCCACACACCATCCAAGCTGGGGCCCCTGGAGCCACACCTCAGGACTGTGGCTTCCCTCTCCAGGGGAATTCTGCCATTTCCATTGGCCACAACCCTATAGATTAGGAGAATCCTCCAAACTCCCCCAGGCCATCCGAATTGTTTTGGCTGCCCAGGACAAACAGGGATGATCTTTCACAAGTTAGGAACCTACCACCACTCAGACCCAGAGACAGATATCCCCATAGAATAAGATTGAACTGGACAGGCTCTTAGGCCCTATTCAGATCCATTGCTTTTGATTCCAGTCATCTCTCCTCAGAGTCCTGGTTTCCAATACCAGCATATTGGAGATTCCTTAGGCACTCATCAAAACAATTCTCTTCTCTACATAGGAAACATACTCTTTAGAGCTCCATCAAAACCTCCGGTTATGAACATCCCTCAAGGCCCCGGATCAAGCACCCCATTCCAAGGTCTACATGGACACAAATGCACATTATCACCCATCCTCAACTCACCCATTTCAACACACCCGCCTCGGTTGCTCCCCTAGATCCAGCAGATCAAACTTGCCTTGGCTCTATGAGACACCTGGAATGGGAGGCAGGCTGCCCTGGCATCCATCCTTAGAACCCTGCTCTGGATAACTTCCTTGTGGGATGTCCTGGAGCGATCCAACAGGTCTCGACCGTCCCACAGAAGGAATCATTGCGGTTTGGAGCATCTCACAATTCCCATCGTGGGAAAACCTCCATGTCCTCGTGACACCCTCCCCTTCATGAAGGGGCCTCATGGACAGAAACTCCGACCTAAGAAAACGTCTGATCCTAGCTCTGTCTTCAGGTATACAGGATCTCGAATCATCTCTGCAGAGGGTGCCTGCCGTCCCCTCACCATGAAATCTAAGTCTGGCTTCTGTTCTCAGAATTTTTTCCTCACACTTCTGGCCCACAAGCCTTCCACTCTGGGAATTCTGGAGATACTATGTGGCACTGTGTCTTCCCTCCAGAAGAAAAAAGTTGCCCTCTGGGCTACCCAGTATCCACAAATGAGTACCATCCTGCACGAAACTCGACTGCACCCCAATGATACAGTCTAGCCTGGGCACTAATTCCCTGTCTGCCACAGCCTGAGCCTGCACCTCCCAACCCACACTCAACAGCTGGCCGAACACTGAGCACATCAGACACACCATGGCCTTAGGTCCTCATCTCTTCCCAACCTCAGTTTTCAAGCTTCAGAACCTAGACCTTAAATCCAATCACAGTCCAGGAGTGAAAGTGTTGCAGAAATTAGAACTCCATCTTCCCCATGGACAGAAAACTTGTGGTTGCCATATTGTGCAACGTTCACTGTAGGAGAAACCAGCATGGTACATTAGGCCAGGCCCTGACTTGAGGGGCTCCTTGGGCACAAAAACACATTGTGAAACTCAGTGTGAGACCTATCCTCAAGGAAGGCCTCTCAGTGTCTGGACCAAGAGCCCACATATAGGGCTTGGCATGTACTTAGGTCCCAATGTTAACCAGAGGTCTGGTTGTCCAGTTGCCCCAACACACGACTCTGCTCTGGAATCCCTCTTTTGGGGGTCCACCTGAGATAAAAAAAAAAAACAAAAAAAACAAAAAACAAAAAAAATAAACAAAAAAAACAGAAAGGCCTCCTCCCTTCCCACAGAATGACCCCAAACTTTTGGGATCAGGTCAAATCCCCAGAAAGGGAGCCTCATCGATGGCCCATGAGGACACCCCGTCATTCCATGGCAATCGGTGACACATTTCCAGAAAAAAAAAATGCATGAGCAAGCACCTCACATTCGCCCTTTGTTCATATCCCGAAGAGTTCTCCTCACGGTCTATAGATCGGGCCGGCCATACCTACATCCCCCAACCTAAGTGGAGTTTGTGTTTTCAGACTTTTGTCGAAATAGCCCTGGACCACACACGCTCCACACTTGGGTCCCTGGAGCCACACCTCAGGACTGTGCTTCCCTTTCAAGGGAATTCTTCTCATTCCTTGGCCACAACCTTGCAAATGAGGAAAAACCTCCAAAGTCGCCAAGGCCATCCCAATAGTGTAGGCCGCCCAGGACAAACTGGGGTGATCTCAAACCAGCTGAGCAACTACCTCCACTCAGACAACAGATGTCCCCAGAGAAGAATATTGAACCGGACAGGCCCCTAGGCCCTAATCAGATCCATTGCTTTGGTTTCCAGGCATCTCTCCTCAGAGGCCTCATTTCCAATACCAGCATATGGTGGTTTCCTGAGGCACCAATAAGAACAAATCTCGTCTCCCCATGGAAAACTTGCTCATTGGAGCTTTGTCATAACCTCTGGTTAGGAGAATCCTTCAGGGCCCTGGTGCCACTGCCCCATACCAAGGTCTCCATGGACTCAAACCAACATTAAGACCATCCCCAGGAAAGTCCATTTCAACTCAGCCCCCTCTGTTGCTACCCCAAGCCAGCAGATCCAACGTTTCTTGTTGCTAGGAGACAATTGGAATGTGAGGCTGGCTGCCCAGGCATCCATACTTAGAACGCTGTTCTGGAAAAATACCTTATAAGACGTCCTGGAGCCATCCAACAAATCTTAATTGTCCCACAGAAGGAATCCTTGCAGTTTGGAGCATCTCACAAATCCAATAGTGGGAAAACCCCCATGGCCTCATAATGCCCCCCACCTCCTGAAAGGGCCCTCATGGACAGAAACTCAAACCTGAGCCAAAGTCTGAACCTCGACCTGACTTCAGACGCATGAGATCTCAATTCAGCTCTGCAGAGTGTGCCTGCCATGTCCTTGCCCCGAAACCTAAGCCTAGCTTGTGTTCTCAGACTTCCGTCCTCACTCTCCTGGCCCACAAGCCCTCCAGTTTGGGAATTCCGAAGCCACAATGCAGCACTCAGCCTGCCCTCCAGAAGAAAATCTTTGCCCTATTGTGCTAATAAGAAACCCCAAATGATTTTCTAATGCATGCCACTCGATTGTAAAGCAATTATACAGCCCACCCTGTATACTAATGCCCTGTCTGGCACAGCCTGAGACAAGACATCCCAAACGACACCCAGACAGCTGGCCCCAACCTGGACACATAGGACCCGCTATGGCTGTAGGTCGTCAACTCTTCCCAACCTCGGTTTTCAGGCTTCAGAACCTAGACCTTATCTCTAATCACTGCCCAGGGGTGAACGTGATGCAGAAATTAGAATTCCTCCTTCCCCATGGCCAGAAACCTTGTGGTTGGCATGTTGTCCAACGTTCAATGTGGGAAAACCTGCATTGTCCGAAAGGCCACGCCAGTGCTTGAGGGCCGCCTAGGGCACAGACATGCATTGTGACCTGCAGCGTGAGTCCCGTATTAAAGTAACGCCTCTCAGTGGCTAGACCAAGATCCTGCATATGGGGCTTGTCATATCCATAGGCCCCCAGGCTTAACCAGAGGGCGAGTATTCCAGTTGTCAGTACCCACTGCTATGCTCTAGAATCCCTCTACTGGGGGGACACATGAAGCAGAAAACAGGACACTTCCCTTCCCACAGAATGACCCCAAACTCTTGGGGACTGGACAAACTACCAGAGAGGGAGACTTCTACGACCCATGAGGCAACTCCTACATTAAACGGCCATTGTGGACAAAACATCCAGAGACAAAAGCCTGAGCGACTGCCTCCCTCTCAGCCTAGTTTCATATCCAGAGGAGCTCCCCTCATGGACTGTAGATCAGGCCTGCCGTAACCGCGGCCCCAAACCTGAGCTGAGTTAGGGTTTTTGGATGTCTGTCTGCACAGCCATGGCCCACACAGCCTCCAGGCTGGGGTCTCTGGAGCCACACCACAGAACTGTGCCTGCTCTCTCCTAAGAAACTGCCCATTCCATTGGCCACAACTCTACAAAATAGTAGAAACCTCAAGGACCCCAAGGACATCCCACTACCGCAAGCCGCACTGGACAAATAGGGGCATTATGACACAAGCTGAGCAACTACTACCTCCATGCAGACACACAGACAGATATCCGCAGAGACAGAAGATTGAACCAGACAGGCCCCTAGGCCCTATTATGAACTCTTGCTTTGGTGTCAAGGTATCACTCCTCAGAGGCCTGGGTTCGAAGACCAGCTTACGGGGCTTTCCTGAGGCACCAGACAGAAGACCTCTCATCTCCACATGGGAAGCTTCCTTGTTGGAGTTGTGTCTAGCCCTTCGGGTTGGAGAATCCTGCAGAGTCCCTTAACTACTGCCACATTCCAAGGTCTCCATGGCCACCAACCCACATTATGACTCATCCTCAGGAGAGTCCATTTAAACTCAGCCTTCTGGTTAGCTCAACCAAGAGCCCACAGATTGAGCGTGCCTTGTCTCCAGCAGGCAATGGGAAGGTGAGTTGGCGTTTCTCGGCATCCATGCTTAGGGCCCTGCTCTCGAGTCTTTCTGTATGGGGCATCCTGGAACCATCCAATAGTACTCGACTGTCCTGAAGAAGTAAACTTTGAAGTTTGGAACAGCTCACAACTCCCAGCGTAGGGAAACCTCCCTGGCCTCATGACGCCCCCACCCCCTTCAGGAAGGGGCCGTCATGGACACAAACTCCAGCTTGAGGCAACATCTGATACTCGCCCTGACCTCACCTGCAGGAGATCTCGATTCAGCCTCTGCAGAGTGGGCCTGCCATGCTCTTGGCCCCAAAACTCGTGCTAGCTTGTGTTTTCAGACTTCCTTCCTCACAATCCTGGCCACACCCCTCCAGTTTGGCAATTCTGGAGACACAATGCAGCACTCTGCCTGCCCTCCAGAAGAAAAATGTTGCCCTATAGGGCTAACCAGAAACGCCAAATGAGTAACAACCTGCATGCCACTCGACCATACCCCAATTATACAGTCTAGCCTGTGCACTAAAGCCCTGTCTGACATAGCCTGAGGGCAGACCTCCAGTACAACACCCAGACAGCTGGCCGTACACAGAGCATATCACACCCACAATGGCTTTAGGCCATCATCTCTACCCAACCTCAGTTTTCACCTTTAGAATCTAGACCTTATCTCCACTCACTGTTCAGGAGTGAACGTGATGCAAGAATCAGAACTTCTCCTTCGCCTTGGCAAGAAACCTAGTGGTTGGCAAGTTTTCCAACGTTCAGTGTAGTTGAATCCAGTGTGGCCCATGAGGCCCCGCCCATGTTTATGGGTCACATTGGTCACAAACACACATTGTGTCCCTCAGCCTGATCCCAGGCCTCAGGTAGGGCCTCTCAGTGGCTGGATGAAGAGACAGCATATTGGGCTTGCCATGCCCCTAGGCCCCAAATTTTACCCATAGTTCGGGTTCTCCCTTCACTTTTCCCCAGGGCTCTTCTTTGGAATTACTCTTTTGGCGGGACACCTGAGGTAACAAACCTGAAAGTTGTCCACCCATTCCACAGATTGACGAAAACAATTGGGATCGGGCCAAATCCACAGAGAGGAAAATTCGTCCATGTCCCATGAGGCCTCCCCGACATTCCACGGCCATCTCTGATACAAAATCCAGAGACAAAAGCCTGAGCAAGCGCCTCAGACTCGCTCTCTCTTCATATCCGGAAGAGTTCTTCTCATGGTTTATAGATCGGGCCTTCCATACCTACGTCCCCAAACCTAAGCTGAGTTTGTGTTTTCAGATTTCTGTCCTCAAAGTCCTGGGCCACACACCCTCCAGGCTGGGGCCCCTGGAGTCACACATTAGGACTGTGCCAACCCAATCCATGGGAATTCTGCCGATGCCATTGTCCAAAACAGTAAAATTTGGAGAACCCTACAAATCCCTGAGGCCATCCCAATAGTGCAGGTCGCCCGGGACAAACAAGGGCGGTCTGATACCTGCTGAGCATCTACCTCCACTCATACCATAGATGGATGTCCCCTGAGAAGAAGATTGAACCAGACAGGACCCTAGGCCATAATCGGATACATAGCTTTGGATTACAGGCATGTCTCCTCAAAAGCCTGGATTCCAATACCAGCATAGAGGTTTTCCTGAGGCACCCATCAAAACAAATCTCGTCTCCACAAGGAACCTTGTGCATCGAGCTATGTCAAAAGCTTAGGAGAATACTTCAGGGTCCCGGTGCCACCGCCCCTTTTTAAGGCCCTCATGGACACAAACACACATTAGGACCCATCCTCAGGAAAGTCCATTTCAAGTCAGCCACCCCGGTTGCTCCCGCAGAGCCATCTTATCTAAACTGTCTTGTTGCTGGGAGACATTTGGAATGCGAGGCCGGCTTCCCAGGCATCCATCCTCGAACAGTGCCCTGGAGTCATTCCATATGGGATGTCCTGAAGCTGCCCAACAGGTCTCAATTGTCCCGAAGAAGGAATCCTTGATGGGGGCATCCCACAACTCCCAACGTGGGAAAAACTCCATGGCCTTGAGATTCCGCTCCCTTCATGAAGGGTCCGTCATGCACAGAAACTCCAACCTGAGCCAACGTCTGATCCTCTCCCTGACTTCAGATGCATGAGATATTGGTTCAGATCTACAGTGGTACCTGCCGTGTCCTTGCCCTGAAACCCAAGTCTAGCTTGTGTTCTCAGACTTCCGTCCTCACACTCCTCTACACGAAGCCCTCAAGTTTAGCAATTCCGGACTGACAATGAAGCACTCTGCCTGCCCTCTAGAAAACAAATTTTGCCTAATGAGCTGCCCAGACAACTTATATGAGGATAAATCTACATGGCACTCGACTGTACCCAAATTATATAGTCTAACCTAGGCACTAATGCACTGTCTGACACAACCTGAGCCCGGACCTCCTGACCAACACCCAGACAGCTGACCGCACACTGAGCACATCAGACCCGCCATGGCCTTAGGTCATCATCTCTTCCCTACCTCAATTTTTAGGCTTCAGAACCTAGACCTTATCTCCAATCACTGCCCAGGGGTGCCTGTGATGCAGAAATCAGAACTCTTCCTTACCCATGGCAAGAAACCTTGTGGTTGGCATGTTGTCCAACGTTCAGTGTAGGAGAAACCAGGATTCACCATGAGGCCTTGCCCATTCTTGTTTGCGAAGTGGTCATAAACACGCATTGTGACCCTCAGCGTGAGTCCTGTCCTCTAGTAAGTCCTCTCTGTGGCTCGACAATTAGATGTCATAATGGGCTTGACATGTCCCTAGGCCACAATTTTTAACCAGATTTCTGGTTGTCCGTTCGGCCCTCCCCAGGGCTCTACTCTGGAATCCCTCATTTGGTGAGACACCTGAGGTTAAAAAACAAAACAAAGCAAATCAACAACAACAACAAAACGGACTTCTTCCATCCCACAGAATGACCCCAAACTCTTTGGACGGGGCCAAACCCCCAGAGTGTAAGACTCGTCCATTTCCCATGAAGTCACCAGGGAATTTCACGACCATGAGTGACACGATATCCAGAGACAAAAACTTGAGCACGAGCCTCACACTCGCCCCTTATTCATATCCCGAAGAGTTCTCCTCATGGTCTGTAGATCAATCCTGCCATACCTATGATCTGAAACATAAGCCGCGTTTGTGTTTTCAGACGACTGTCCAAACAGCTCTGCCTACACACCCTACAGGCTCAGGCCCCTGGAGCCAAACCGGAGGAGTGTACTTGCCCTCTCCAAGGGAATTGTATGTGCCCATTCCAATGGCCACAACCCTACTAATAGGATAAACCTGCAAACTCCCTGAGGCCATCCCAATAGTGGTGGCTTCCCAGGACAAACTTGGGCAATCTGAGCCCATCTGAGCACCTACATGCACTCAGACGCATAGACTGATGTTCCCAGAGGTAAAAAGGTACGAACAGGCCCCTAGGCACTATTCGGTTTCATTGTTGTGGTATCCAGTCATCTCTCCTCAGAGGCCTGGATTTCAATACCAGCATATGGCTGTTTCCTGACTCATCTGTCATAAAAAATCTCATCTACATATGGGAAACTTGCACGTTGGAGCTGTGTCAAAGCCTCTGTTTGAAAAAACCCTTCAGGACCCCAGTGCCACCGCTTCATTCCAAGGTCTCCATAGACACAAAAACATATTAGGATCCATCCACAGGAGAGTCCATTTCAACTCAGATCCAGATTGCTCGCCCAGATCCAGCAGATATAACCTGTCTTGTTGCTAGGACACAATTGGAATGCAAGGTGGGCTACCCAGGCATCCATCCTTAGAACCCTGCTCGGAATCGTTGGCCTGGAGCCAACCAACATGTCTCAAATGTCCTGCACAAGAATCTTTGCAGTTTGGAGCTTCTCACAACTAACATCGTGGGAAAACCCCCACGGCCTCTTGACCCCCCCGCCCCTTCATGAAGGGGCCATCAGGGTCAGAAACACCAACCTGAGCGATCTTCTGATCCTCGCCCTGACTTCAGAAGCACGAGATCTCGATTCAGGTCTGTAGATTGTTCCTGCCTTGTCCTCACCCAGACACCTAAGCCTAGCTTGTGTTCTCAGATTTCCGTCTTCAGACTACTGGCCCACAAGCCTCCAGTTTGCAAACCAGAACTATAATGCAGCACTCTTCCAGCCTTCAGGAAGAAAAACATTGCCCTGTGGGGCTACCCAGAAACTCCAAATGAGGATCAACCTGCACGCCATTCGACTGTACCCCAAATATATAGGCTGACCTGGGCACTATTGCCCTTTCTACACAGCCTGAGCCTGGACTTCCTGGCCCCACCCAGAAAGCTGGTCGAACACTGAGCACGCCGGACGAGCCATGTCCTTAGGTCGTCATCTCTTCCCAACCTCGATTCTCAAGTTTCAGAACCTAGACCTTATCTCCAATCACTGCCCAGGCTTGTAAGTGATGCAGAAATCACAACTCCTTCCCCGTGGCTAGAAACCATGTGGTTGGCATGTTTTCCAATGTTCAGTGTAGTTGAAACCAGTGTGGCCCTTGAGGCCCCGCCCATGTTTATGGGCCACATTGTTCACAAACACACATTGTGACCCTCAGCCTGATCCCAGTCCTCAGGTAAGGCTTCTCAGTGGCTGGATGAAGAGACAGCATATTGGGCTTGCCATGCCCCTAGGCCCCAAATTTTACCCATAGTTCGGGTTGTCCCTTCGCTTTTCCACAGGGCTCTTCTTTGGAATTCCTCTTTTGGCGGGACACCTAAGGTAACCAACCTGAAAGGAGACCTCCCATTCCACAGATTGACGAAAAAGAATTGGGATCGGGCCAATTCCACAGAGAGGAAGATTCGTCCATGGCCCATGAGGTTTCCCAGACAATCCACGGCCATCGCTGATACCGAATCTAGAGACAAAAGACTGAACAAGCACCTCAGACTCGCTCTTTCTTCATATCCTGAAGAGTTCTTCTCATGGTTTATAGATCGGGCCTGCCATACCTACGTCTCCAAACCTAAGCTGAGTTTATGTTTTCAGACTTCTGTCCTCAAAGTCCTGGGCCACACACCCTCCACGCTGCGGTCCCTGGAGCCACACATAAGGACTGTGCCTACCCAATCCATGGGAACTCTGCCCATTCCATTGTCCAAAACCGTAAAATTAGGAGAACCCTCCAAATCCCTGAGGCCATCCCAATAGTGCAGGTCGCTCGTGACAAACAAGCGTGGTCTGATAGCAGCTGAGCATCAACCTCCACTCATACCATAGATGGATGTCTGCAGAGAAGAAGATTGAACCAGACAGGACCCTGGCCATATCGGATCCATTGCTTTGGTTACAGGCATGTCTCCTCAAAAGCCTGGATTGCAATACCAGCATAGGGGTTTTCCTGAGGCAGCAATCAGAACAAATCTCGTCTCCACAAGGAAACATGTGCATCGAGCTATGTCAAAAGCTTAGGAGAATACTTCAGGGTCCTGGTGCCACGGCCCCATTCCAAGGCCCCATGGACACAAACACACATTAGGACCTATCCTCAGGAAAGTCCATATCAAGTCAGCCACTCCGGTTGCTCCCGCAGAGCCATCAGATCTAAACTGGCTTGTTGCTAGGAGACAATTGGAATGCGAGGCTGGCTTCCCAGGCATCCATCCGCGAACGGTGCTCTGGAGTCATTCCATATGGGATGTCCTGGAGCTGCCCAAAGGTCTCAATTGTCCCGCAGAAGGAATTCTTGAAGGGGGCAACCCACAACTCCCACGTGGGAAAAACTCCATGGACACGAGATTCCCGCTCCCTTCATGAAGGGGCCGTCAGGCACAGAAACTCCAACCTAAGCCAAATTCTAATTCTCTCCCTGACTTGAAATGGATGAGATATTGGTTCAGATCTGCAGGCGGTACCTGCCGTGCCCTTGCCCTGAGCCCAAGTATAGCTTTTGTTCTCAGAATTCCGACCTCACTCTCCTGGCCTCAAAGCCCTCATGATTGGTAAATCCGATCCCACAATGCAGCACACGGCCTGCTTTCTGGAAAAAAAATATTGCCTAAAGAGTTGACAAGGCAACTTATATGAAGATAAACCTACACGGTACTCGACTTTGCCCGAATTATATAGACTAACCTGGGCACTAATGCACTGTCTGACACAACCTGAGCCCGGACTTCCTGACCAACACCCAGACAGCTGACCGCACACTGAGCACATCAGACCCGCCATGGCCTTAGGTCATCATCTCTTCCCTACCTCAGTTTTCAGGCCTCAGAAACTAGACTTTATCTCCAATCACTGCCCAGGGGTGAGTGTGATGCAGAAATCAGAACTTCTCCTTACACATGGCAAGAAACCTTGTGGTTGGCATGTTGTCCAACGTTCATTGTAGGAGAAACTAGCATTCACCCTGAGGCCTGCCTATTCTTGAGTGCGACGAGGGCATAAATATGCATTGTGACCCTCAGTGTGAGTCCTGTCCTCTAGTAATTCCTCTCAGAGCCTGGATCACTAGATGTCATAATGGGCTTGACATAGCCCTAGGCCCCAATTTTTAACCAGATTTCTGGTTGTCCAGTCACCCCTCCCCAGAGCTCTACTCTGGAATTCCTCATTTGGTGGGACAACGGAGGTTAAAAAATGAAACAAAACAAAGCAACAACAACAAAAAAAAACGACTTCTTCCATCCCACAGAATGACCCCAACCTCTTTGGAAGGGGCCAAATCCCCAGAGAGTAAGACTCGTCCATTTCCCATGAAGTCACCCGGAAATTTCACGACCATGAGTGACATGATATGCAGAGACAAAAACATGAGCAATAGCCTCACACTCGCTTTTTTTTCATATACCGAAATGTTCTCCTCATGGTCTGTACATCAGTCCTGCCCTACCTATGACCTGAAACAGAAGTCGAGTTTGTGTTTTCAGACAACTGTCCAAACAGCCCTGGCTTACACACCCTATAGGCTCAGGCCCCTGAAGCCAAACCTGAGGACTGTTCTTGCCCTTGCAAGGGAATTGTGTGAGCCCATTCCAATGGCGACAACGCAACTAAAAGTATAAACCTTTAAATTCCCTGAGGCCATCCCATAGTGTTGGCTTCCAAGGACAAACACGGGCAATCTGAGTTCATCTGAGCACCTACCTGCACTCTGACCCATAGATAGATGTCGCCCGAGGTAAAAAGAAACCAACAGGCCCCTAGGCACTAATCGGATTCATTGCTTTGGTTTCCAGGCATCTCTCCTCAGAGGCCTGGATTTCAATACCAGAATATAGCTGTTTCTTGACTCACCCATCAGAACAAATCTCCTCTACACATGGGAAACTTGCATGGTGGAGCTGTGTCAAACCTCTGTTTAGGAGAAGCCTTCAGGGCCCTAGTGCCACCGCTTAATGCCTCAGTCTCCATAGACACAAAAACATATTAGGACCCATCCACAGGAGAGTCCATTTAAACTCAGCCTCCTCGGTTGCTCCCCGAGATCCAACAGATCTAGCCTATCTTGTAGCTAGGAGAATATTGGAATGCGAGGTGGGCTACCCAGCCATCCATCCTTAGAACCCTGCTCAGAATCGTTGGCCTGGAGCCAACCAACTGGTCTCAATTGTCCCACAGTAGAATCTTTGCAGTTTGGAGCTTCTCACAACTCCCATGGTGGGAAAACCCCCACGGCCTCGTGATTCCCCCCCCTTTATGAAGGGGCCATCAGGGACAGAAAGTCAAACCTGAGGCATTGTCTGATGCTCAACCTGACTTCAGGTGCACGAGATCTCGATTCAGGTCTGTAGATTGTGCCTGCCATGTCCTCACCATAAAACCTAAGCCTAGCTTGTGTTCTCAGAGTTCCGTCCTCAGACTACCGGCCCACAAGCCCTCCAGTTTGGCAATCCGGAAGTACAATGCGGCACTCTGCCTGCTCCCTGGAAGAAGAACATTGCCCTCTGGGGCTACCCAGGAACCCCAAATGAAGATCAACCTGCACGCCATTTGGCTGTACACCAAATATATAGGCTGATCTGGGCATCATTGCCTTCTCTGACACAGCCTGAGCTGGACCTCCTGGCCCCACACAGACAGCTGGCCGCACACTAGGCACATTGGAACCGCCATGGCCTTAGTTCGTCATCTCTTCCCAACCTCGGTTTTCGAAGCTTCAGTACCTAGACCTTATCTCTAATCACTGCCCAGGTTTGAAAATGTTGCAGAAATCAGAACTCGTTCCCTTGGCTAGAAACCTCGTGGTTGGCATGTTGTCCAACGTTCAGTGTAGTTGAAACCAGTGTGGCACATGAGACCCAGCCCATGCTTGAGGGCCACATTGGTCTCAAACACACATTGTACCCTCAGCCTGAGCCCGGTCCTCAGGCAAGGCCTCTCAGTGGCTGCATGAAGAAAGAGCATATTGGGCTTGCCATGCCCCTAGACCCCAATTTTTAACCATAGTTCGGGTTGTCCCTTCACTCTTGCCCAGGGCTCTGCTTTGGAATTCCTCTTTTGGTGGGACACCTCAGGTAACAAACCTTAAAGGAGTCCTCCCATCCCACAGATTCACGAAAAAGAATTGGGATCGGACCAGATCCACAGAGAGGAAGATTCGTCCATGGCCCAGGAGGCCTCCCCGACATTCCTCGGCCATCGCTGACACAAAATCCAGAGACAAAAGCCTGAGCAAGCGCCTCAGACTCGCTCTTTCTTCATATCCTGAAGAGTTCTTCTCCTGGTTTGTAGGTCGGGCTTGCCATACCTACGTTCCCAAACCCAAGATGAGTTTGTGTTTTTTGTTTTCTGTCCTCAAATTCCTGGGCCACATACCCTCCAGACTGAGCCCCTGGAGCCACACATTAGTACTGTGCCTACCCAATCCATGGGAATTCTGCCCATGCCATTGTCTCAAACCGTTCAAATTAGGAGATCCCTCCATAGTCCCTGAGGCCATCCCAATGGTGTAGGTTGTCCCGGACAAACAAGGGCCGTCTGACACCAGCTGAGCATCAACCTCCACTCATACCATAGATGGATGTCCCCAGAGAAGAAGATTGAACCAGGCAGGACCCCAGGCCATAATGGGATCCATAGCTTTGGTTTACAGGCATGTCTCCTCAAAAGCCTGGTTTCCAATACCAGCTGAGGGCTTCTCCTGAGGCACCCATCAGAACAAATCTTGTCTACACATGGGAAACTTGCATGTTGGAGCTCTCTCAAAGCCTCTGGTTAGAAGGACATTTCAGGTTCCCGGTGCCAGCGCCTCATTCCAAGGTCTCCATGGAGACACACCCACATTAGGACCCATCCACAGGAGAGTCCATTTCAACTCAGCCCCCTCAGTTGCTCCCCCTGATCCAGCAGATCTAACCCGTCTTGTCGCTAGGAGATGATTGGAATGAGAGGCAGGCTTCCCAGACATCCATACTTAGAACCATTCTCAGAATTATGCTGTATGGGAAGTCCTGGAGCCAACCAACAGGTCTCAATAGTCCCGCAGAAGAATCTTTACTGTTTGGAGCATCTCACAACTCCCATCGTGGGCAAACCTCCATGGCCTCGTGATCCCGCCCCCTGTGCTTCATGAAGGGGCCATCAGGGACAGAAGCTCCAACCTGAGCGATCGTCTGATCCTCGCCCTGACTTCAGATGCAGGACATCTTGATTCAGCTCTGCAGAGTGTGTCTGCCGTGCCCTTGCCCAGAAACGTAAGTCTAGTTTGTGTTCTCAACTTCCATCCTCACATTCCTGGCCCACAAGCCCTCCAGTTTGGCAATTCCAGAACTACAAGGCAGCACTCTGCCTGCTTTCCGGAAGAAAAACATTGCCCTCTGGGGCTACCCAGATTCCCCAAATGAGGATCAACCTGCATGCCACTTGACTAGACCCCAATTATACAGGCTGCCCTGGGCACTACTGCCCTTTCTGGCACAGCCTGAGACTGAACCTCCTGGCTCGCACCCACCCAGCTAGCCACACACTGAGCACATCAGACCCGCCATGGCCTTAGGTCATCATCTCTTTCCAACCTCGGTTTTCAGGCTTCAGAACCTAAACCTTATCTCCAGTCACCACCCAGGGTTGAACATGATGCAGGAATCAGAACTCCTTCCCCATGGCAAGAAACCTTGTGGTTGGCATGTTGTCCAACGTAAAATGTAGTTGAAACCAGTGTGGCCCATGAGGCCCTGCAGATGCTTGAGGACCAAGTCGTTCACAAACATGCATTCTGACCCTCAACGTGAGCCCAGTTCTCAGGTAAGGCCTCTCAGTGGCTGGACCAAAAGACAGCATATTGGGCTTGTCATGCCCCTAGGCCCCAATTTTTAACCAGATTTCTGGTTGTCCAGTCTCCCCTCCCCAGGGCTCGGCTTTGGAATCCCTCTTTTGGTGGGACACCTGAGGTAACAAAACTGAAAGGACTCCTCCCATCCCACAGTTTGACCCAAAACAATTGGAATCGGGCCAAATCCACAGAGCGGAAGACTCGTCCATGGCCCATGAGGCCTCCCGGACATTCCACGCCCATCGTTGACACAAAATCCAGAAACAAAAGCCTGAACAAGTGCCTCACAATCTCTCTTTCTTCATATCTGGAAGAATTCTCCTCACGGTCTGTAGATCGGGCCTGCCATACCTACGTCCCTAAACCTAAACTGAGTTTGTGTTTTAGACTTCTGTCTCCACAATCCTGGTGCACACACCCTGCAGGCTGGGGCCCCTGGAGCCACATCAAAACAGTGCCTTCCCTCTCCACGGGAATTCTGCCCATTCCATTGTCCATAATCATAAAATTAGGAGAAACCTCCAAAGTCCCCAAGGCCTTCACAATAGTGTAGGCCGCCTGGGACAAACAAGGGCCATCTGACACCAGCTGAGCATCTAACTCCACTAATACCTTAGATGGATGTACACAGAGAAGAAGATTCAACCGGACAGGCCCCTAGGCTCTAAACGGAGCCATTGCTTTGGTTTCCAGTTATCTCTCTTCAGAGGCCTATATTCCAATAACAGTATATGGGGGTTTCCTGAGGCACCAATCAGAACAAATCTCGTCTCCACATGGGAAACTTGTCCTTTGGAGATGTCTCAAAACCTCCGGTTAGGAGAATCCTTCAGGGCCCATGCACCAACGCCCCTTTCCAAGGTCTCCATGGACAAAAACCCACATTAGCATCCATCTTCAGGAGAGTCCATTTCAACTCAGCCCCCTTGGTTGCTCTGACAGAGCCAGCATATCAAACCTGTCTATTTGCTAGGAGACAACTGCAATGTGAGACGGGCTTCCCATGCATCCATCCTAAGATCCCTGCTCTGGTGTCATTCTGTATGGTATGTACTGGAGTGATACAAAAGGTCTCAATTGTTGATCAGAAGGAATCCTTGTTGTTTGGAGCATCTCACAACTCCCATTGTGGGTAAACCTCCATGGACTGGAGATGCTGTCCCCTTCATAAAGTGGCCAGAATGGACAGAAATTCAAACCTAAGCCTAGGTTTGAACCTCGCCCTGACTTCAGATTCATGATATCCCGATTCAGATCTGCAGAGGGTGCCTGCCGTGCCCTCGCCCAGAACCTACGCCTAACATGTGTTCTCAGACTTCCGTTCTCACACTCCCCGTCCACAAGGCATCCACTTTGGAAATTCCGGAGCCACAATGCAGCACTCTGCCTGTTCTCCAGAAGAAAAACATTGCCCTTGGGGCTACCCAGAAATGCCAAATAAAGATCAACCTGCACAGCACTCAGTTGTACCCCAATTATTCAATCTACCCTGGGCACTAATGCCCTGTCTGACACAGCCCAAGCTTGGACCTCCCGACCAACACCCAGACAGCTGGCTCCACGCTGAGCATATCGGACCCGACATGGTCTTAGGTCGTCATCTCTTCCCAACCTCGGTTTTCAGACTTCACAACCTAGACCTTATCTCCAATCACTGCCCAGGGGTGAATGACATGCAGAAATCAGAATTAATACTTCCCCATGGCAAGAACTCATGTGGTTGACATGTTGACTATCATTCAGTGTAGGAGAAACAAGCATGCACCATGAGTCCCCACCCATGCTTGAGTACCACGAGGGCATAAACACGCATTGTGACCCTCAGCATGAGTTCTGTCCTCAATGAAGGCCTCTCAGTGGCTGGACCATTAGAAGGCATATTGGGCTTGCCATGCCCCTAGGCCCGTATTTTTAGTTAGATTTCTTGTTGTCCAGGGCTCTGCTCTGGAATCCCTCTTTTGGTGGGACACCTTAGTTAACAAAACTGAATCCCACAGATTAACCCAAAACAATTGGGATCTGGCCAAATCCACAGAGAGAAAGACTCTTCCATGGCCCATGAGGACTCCTCGACATTCCACAGCCATCATTGACACAAAATCCAGGGGCAAAAGCCTGACAAGTGTCACACTTTCACCCTTTATTCATATCCCAAAAAGTTCTCCTCATAGTCTGTAAATCGGACCTGCCATACCTACGTCCCAAAACCTAAGCTGAGTTTGTGTTTTCAGACATCTGTCCCCACAGTCCTTGCCCACACACCCTCAAGGCTGGGCCCTTGGAGCCACACATCAGGTCTGTGCCTGCCCACTCCACAGGAATTCTGCCCATACCATTGTCCATAATCATACAATTTAGGAGAAACCTCCAAAGTCCCCGAGGCCATCCCTATAGTGTAGGCCGCCCGGACAAACAGGAGCGGTCTGACACCAGCTGAGCAACTACCTCCATTTCATAAAATAGACAGATGTCGACAGAGAAGAAGATTGAACCAGAGAGGCTCCTAGGACCTAATTGGATGCATTGCTGTGGTTTCTATGTATCTCTCCTCAGAGGCCTGGTTCTAATACCAGCATATGTGGGTTTCCTGAGGCACCAATTAGAACAAATCTTGTCTCCACATGGAAAACTTGCTCTTTCGAGTTGTTTCAAAATCTCCGGTTAGAATCCTTTAGAGCCCTGGGGCCACCACCCCATTCCAACGTCCTCATGGACACAAACACACATTAAGACCCATCTTCAGGAGAGTCCATTTCAACTCAGCTCCCACGATTGCTCCTGCATAGCCATCAGATCGTACCTGTCTTGTGGCAGGGAGACAATTGGTGTAAGAGGCAGTCTGCTCAGGCATCCATCCTTAGAACCCGGCTCTGGAGTCATTCCATATGGTATGTCCTGGAGCCATCCAAATGTTCTCAATTTTTCCGCAGAAGGAATCCTTGCAGTTTGGAGCATCCCACAACTCCCAACGTGGGAAAACCTCCATGGCCTCGAGATTCCACCCCTTTGATGAAGGGGCCATCATGGACAGAAACTCCAACCTGCGCCTAAGTCTGATCCTCGTCCTGACTTCAGATGAATGAGACTTTGATTCGGATCTGCAGAGGGTGCCTGCCGTGCCCTCGCCCTGAAATTTAAGTCTAGTTTATGATCTCAGACTTACGTCCTCACACTCCTGGTCCCGACGCCCTTAAGTTTGGCAATTCTGGACCCACAATGCTGCACTCTGCCTGCCCACCAGAAGAAAAATGCAGGAGAAACCTGCAAGCTCAATGAAGTCCCACCCAATATTGAGGACCACCTTGGGCACAAACACACATTGTGACCCTCAGCATGAGTCCACTATTCAAGTAACGTCTCTCAGTGGCTGGACCAAGAATCTGCATATGGGCTTGCCATGCCCATAGGACCCCAGGCCTAACCAGAGGGTGGGTATTCCATTTGTATGTACCCAGTGCTCTGCTCTAGAATCCCTCTATTGTGGGAACACATGAGGAAGAAAACAGGACTCCTCCCTTCCCACAAAATGACCCCAATCTCTTGGGAGCCGGACAAATCACCAGAGAGGGAGACTTCCATGGCCCATGAGACCATGCTTACATTAAATGACCATCATGAATACAACATCCAGAGACATAAGCTTGAACGACCGCCTCTCACTCGCCTTACTTTCTAATCACAATGAGCTCCCCTCACAGACTGTAGATCACTCCTGCCATAACCTCAGCCCCAAACCTCAGCCGAGTTTGTGTTTTTGGATGTCTGTCCCCACAGCCCTGGCCCACACAGCCGCCAGGCTGGGGCCTCTGGAGCCACACCGCAGGACTGTCCTGCTCTCTCCAAGGAGACTATGCCCATTCCATTGCCCATAACCCCACAGAATAGGAGAAACCTCAAGGCCCCGAGGACATACCACTACTATAAGCCTCTCTGGACAAAGGCATCCTGACACAAGCTGAGCAACTACCTCCATGCAGAAACACAGACAGATGTCGGCAGAGACAGTAGATTGAACCAGACAGGCCCCTGGTCCCTAATCTGAACTCTTGCTTTTGTTTCCAGGTGTCACTCCTCAGAGGCCTGGGTTTGAAGACCAGCATCTGGGGCTTTCCTGAGACACCAAACAGAACAACTATCGTCTCCACATGGGAAGCTTCATTGTTGGAGCTGTGTCAAACCCTTCGGTTTGGAGAAACCTGCAGAGTCCCTGAGCCACCGCCACATTCCAAGGTCTCCATGGCCACCAACCCACAGTATGACTCATCCTCAGGAGAGTCCATTTCAACTCAGCCCTCTGAGAAACCCGCCCAAGAGCCTGCAGATTGAGCCTGCCTTGCCCCAAGCAGCCAGTGGGAATGTGAGGTGGCATTTGCAGACATTCATGCTTAGACCCCTTCTCTTGAGTCTTTCTGTAGGGGTCATCCTAGAACCATCTCATAGTACTCGACTGTCCTACAGAGGAAACCTTGATGTTTGGGGCAGCTCATAACTCCCAGCGTTGGGAAACCTCCCTGGCCTCATGACGCCCCCACCCCCTTCAGGAAGGGGCCATAATGGACACAAACTCCAACCTGAGGCAACGTCTGATACTCGCCCTGACCTCAGATGCAGGAGATCTTGATTCAGTCTCTGCAGAGTGGGCCTGCCATGCCCTCGGCCCCAAACCTAACGCTATCTTGTGTTTTCAGACTTCCCTCTTCACACTCCTGGCAAACAAGCCCTCCAGACTGGGAATTCCAGAACCACAACACAGTTTTCTGCCTGCCCACCAGAAGAAAAACGTTGCCCTATGGGGCTCTCCAGAAACCACAAATGAGAACCAACCTGCTCTGGCCTCGACCGCACCCTAACTGGAAAAGCTACCCTGGTCAGTAATGCTCTGTCTGACACAGCCTGACGTCCCGACAGACAAGGAAACAGCTGGCTACACACTAAGCACATCAGACAGGCCATGGCCTTATGCTGTCATCTCTTCCCAACCTGGGTTTTCAGACATCTGACCCTAGATATTATATCAAATCCTGGCAAACGTGGGTAACTGAAGCACAAATCAGATCTTCTCCTTCCCCATGGCTGGAAAGCTTGTTGTTGGCATGGAGTCATACCTTCAGTGTAGGAGAAACCTTCATGGCCCCTGAGGCCAAGCCTAAACTTGAGTGCCTCCTTGGGTACAAACTCGCATTGGGACCATCAGCATGGGCCCCATGTCGAAGTAAGGTCTCTCAGGGCCTGGACTAAGAGCCCGCATATGGGGCTTGCCAAGCCCCTATGATCCCAATCTTCACAAGAGCTCGAGTATTCCATTTGCTCGAACCCAGGACTGTGATCTGGAGTCCCTCTCCTGGAAGAACACCTGAGCCAGACAGCAGGACTACACCCTTCCCACAAAATGTCCCCAAAATCTTAAGAGCTGGACCAACTCCTCAGAGAGGGAGACTCTTCCATAGCCCCTGAGGTCACCCCTACATTCCACGGCTATGGGAGACAAAACATCCAAAGACAAAAGCTTGCGTGACTGCCTCCCATTTGCCCTTCTTTCATAAGCTGAGGATCTCCTCTCACGGTCTGTGGGTCCATCCTGCCATGCTCTCGGCTCCGCACCCAAGCCGAGTTTGTGTTTTCAGACTTCTGTGCCCACAGCCCGGACCCACACACCCTCCAGGCTAGGGCCTATGGAGACACACTGAAGGACTGTGCCAGTCCTCTCCAAGAAAACTGTACCCAATCCATTGGCCACAACCCTAGAGATTAGGAGAATCCAATAAGGTCTCCAAGGCCATGCCTCGGCCATGGACTAAGAGGGGCACTCTGACACCAGCTGAGCAACTATCTCCACTTAGATACTCAGACAGTGTCCCCAGAGACAGAAGATTGAAACGGACAGGCATCTAGGCTCTAATCTGAACCCTAGCTTTGGTTTCCAGGTGTCTCTACTCAGAGAACTGGTTTGAAGACCAGTATCTGGGGCTTTTCTGAGGCACCAAATAGAACCTGTCTCATCTCCACATAGGGATCTCTTTTTAATTGGAGCAATATTACACCCTTCGGTTAGGCGAATACTTCATGGCCCCTGAGCTGCCAACATATTCCAAGGTCTCCGTGCACACAAACCCACATTATGACCCATCCGCAGGAGAGTCCATTTCAATTCAGCCCCCTAGTTAGCTCGCCCCAGAGCCAGTAGTTCAAACATGTCTTGTCACAAAGAGCCAATGGGAATGTGAGGTATGCTGTACAGGCATCCATCCTTCGAATCCTGCTCTCCAGTCTTTCCATATGGGACATCCTGGAGCCATTCAACAGGACTCGACTGTCCATCAGATGGAAAGCTTGTGGTATGGGTCAATGCACAAACTAGAGTTTGTGCTGGTGTCTAAGGTGCTGTGCAGGATTCTCCAATCTTGAGGGTTTGGCACAGGTCGAAGGGCATGGTTTCCTACTGGGGACAGGAGATATTCTATTGTGTGGCTCAGGGACCACATGTTGTATCCTAAGTTGGTATTTCAGAACAGGACCCTGAGGACAGATGCCTGAAAACCTAATCTAGTGTTCCAATGACGTCCTAGGAGCATGTCAGGTACAATCTTCTGACCCAGGAACATTGAAATGGCTGTCTGCTTGGATGTAGGTGATCAGGGCGTTTCAGACTGGCATTTGTGTCCAGTGCTGCCGACAATATTGGGTCGGGCTCAGGGCTCTTGCGTGTTTCTCCTAAACTGGAAGGTTTGGGCAGGTTTGACGGGCACAGTTTCCTTGGGGATGGCAGGCCTAGTCATGTGTTGTGGATCCAGAGACCCTGTCCTGGAGGGCATATGAGCCATGGTTTTGGGGAGAGAAGTCTGCAAACACAAATGTGGGTTATGGTTAGTGGAAAGGTGATCACAGGCCCAATGAGTAGACCTGGAGTGCAGCTTGTCAGGAGTTGTAATTAGGGTGACTGGAAGGCAGTAGCACAGGCTTTTCTCTCTATATTGTGTGTCCAGGATGGCCTCGGAATGCAGGTATAGTCTCATGGGTCCATGGGAAACTTTTCCTCTCTATGGATCTGTGCATCTCATAGTTTGGTGGCTTTTTTGGGGAAGGGAAGAGTGTTGTTTTCCATCTTATGGGTGCCCCAAAACAGGGATTCCAGATACAGGCTCTTTTTCTGGGCATCTGGGACTTCCCACCAAGGGTTAGGATTTGCACCTAGGGGTGTATGAGGCCTGCAATGCGGGATCATGATGGTGCAACTGAGAGGGATTGTTTGAAAGCTTGCTCAGGCTGAGTCTCACAATGCCTGTTTGCTCCCATGGCGGCCCTCAGGAGTGGGAGTGGTCTCATTGGTCATATATCTGGCTCCCTCTTAGAGAGTTGGACACCCAACCCAACAGCCAAATGTCCTGCCATGAGGAAGGATGAGTTCTCTTCCGTCAGGTTCCTCTGTGCTTCAGGTTGCCCCATTGGCAGGGTTTCCAGCAAGGTCTCGAGATAGGTGCCTGAATACCAAGGATGGGTGCAGATGACGTACTTGGGCCATAGCAATCCCAAATGCTAGATATGAGGCCTAAAACTCGTTCAGGGCTCAGGCTCTGTCAGACACAGCGCTAGTGGCCATGGCAGCCTTTATATCAGAGTAGATTCGACGGCGGAGCAGATTGATCCTCATGTGGAGTTTCTTGGGAAGATTCCCAGGCATTTGTTCATTCAATAGGGAAGGCAGAATTCTGTGTTGTGGCTCCAGATTTCCCAATCACGAGAGCTTGGGGACCAGTCAGTTTTGGGTGGAATTGTAAACAAAAGCTATGGTTCAATTCAGTGCCAAGCAGAAGGCAGTTCCATTTTGTAGCAGTTTACTCAAGACATCCAGCACTGGAATAAGGGTGGATGTCATATGCTTACTCACACTAGAGTTTTTGTCTATGATGACCGACAAGTGGAGGGTTGGTATAAAGAGGCCATGGAGGAGTTCACATGCTGAGGCCTGTGAACTGCTGCAAAAAGTAACATTTCTTTGTAAAGAGTAGGTGAAGTCTGGTTTGTTTACTCTAGGTTTCCCCATGTGGAAAGTTTGTGAAGAAGAGCTCTCCGGCATGGATGCCAGGAAAGCACACCTCCATTGACAATTGCAGCTGAGGAACATGGCAGATTCGTTCTGGTGGCTCTGGGACAAAGTGCCAAGGCCTTGAGTTGACATGGGATCTCTTGCAGATGGGTCACAATGCTTGTTTGTTACCAGGGAGAACTTAGAATGTGCTGGTTGCTAAGGTGCCATGCAGGATTCTCCTACCCTGAGGGTTTGGCACAGGTCGAAGAGCATGGTATTCTTCTGGGGACAGGGGATGTTCTGTCGTGTGGCTCAGAGACCACATGATGTGTCATAGATTGGTATTTCAGAACAGGCCCCTGAGGACAGATGCCTGAAAACCTAATGGGGTTCCATTGAGAGCCTACTGGCATTTTAGGTTCAATCGTCTATCTCACGATCATTGACTTGGCTATTTCCCTGGATGTAGGTGATAAGGGTGTTTCAGACTGCGCATTTCCATCCCGAGTGGCCGGCAATATTGGTGTGGGCTCAGGGGCCACACAGGTTTCTCCTAATCTGGAAGGTTTGGGCAAATCTGATATGCACAGTGTCCTTGGGGTTGGCAGCCAGAGTTCTGTGGTGTGGCTCCAGAGATCACATTCTGGTGGGCATGTGAGCCATGGTTTTGGGAGAGAAGTCTGCAAACACAAATACAAATTAGGGTGAGTGGCGAGGTGATCACAGGCCCAATGCGTAGACCTGGAGGGAAGCTCGTCATGAACTATAATTAGGGAGACTGGAAGGCAGTAGCACAGGCTTTTCTCTCTGAATTGTGTGTCCAGGATGGCCTTGGAATGCAGGTGTGGTCTCATGGGTCCATGGGAGTCTTTTCCTCTCTATGGATCCTGGTGGCTCTCCATAGTTTGGTGGCTTTTTCGGGGAAGGGGAGAGTGATGTTTTCCACCTTATGGGTGCCCCAAAACAGGGATTCCAGAGACCGGCTCTGGTTCATGGCATCTGGGACATCACAACAAGTGCTAGGATTTGGGCTTAGGGGCATATTAGGCCTGCAATGCGGGTTCATGGTGGTGCAACAGAGAAGGATTGTTTGAAAGCATGCTCAGGCTGAGGGTCACAAGGCCTGTTTGCCTCCAGGGCATCCCTGAGGTGTTTGTGTGGTCTCACTGGACTTGTAAATGACTTCCCCTTTCAGGGTTGAACACCCATCCTAACAGCCAAGTTTCCTGATATGAAGAAGGAGGAGTTCTCTATTGTGCTTCAGGATGCCCCATTATCAGGGATTCCAGCAAAGGTCTGGGGACAGGTGCCTGAATACCAAGGATGGGTAGAGATGAAATACTTGAGCCATGGCATTCCCAAATACTAGATGTGGGGCTCAAACTCTGGTGACTGACACTAGGTCTGGGCTCAGGCTGTGTCAGACACAGCACTAGTGGCCAGGGCAACCTATAAATCAGGGTCCCTCCGATATAGGGCCGAGCAGATTGATCCTCATGTGGGGTTTCTGGCCAGACTCACCAGGCACTTGTTTCTATCGGGAAGGCAGAATGCTGTGTTGTGTCTCCATAATTCGCTATCAAGAAGGCTTGGGGACCAGTCGGGTGAGGAAGGAATTGTAAACACAAGCTACAGTTCAATTCACTGCCAAGCGGAAGGCAGTTCCTGTGTCCAGCAGCTTTTTCGAGATATCCAGCACCTTAGTAAGGGAGGACGTCGGATATTTGCTCACACTGGAGTTTGTGTCTATGATGACTGACAAATGGAGGGGTGGCGTCAAGAAGCCATGGAGGGATTTTCACGTTGAGACTCATGAGCTGCTCCAAATAGCAAGGTTTTGTTCTACTGGACAGGTGGAGTGTGGTTTATTTGCTCCAGGGTCCCCCATGTGGAAAGTTTGGGTAGCAGAGCTCTACCGCATGGATGCCTGGAATGTTCAACTTCATTGACCATTGCAACTGAAGAACATGGCAGCTTTATTCTGGTGTCTCTGTAGCAAAGTACCAAGTCCTTGATTTGACATGGAATCTCTTGCAGATGGGCCACACGGCTGGTTTGTTACCAGGTAGATCTTAGAATGTGCTGGTGGCTTAGTAGTTGTGCAGGAATCTACTACTCTGGGATTTTGCACAGATTGTAGGGCACGGTTTCCTTCTGGGGACAGGAGATGTTCTGTTGTGTGGCCCAGGCACCACATGTTGTATCATAAGTTCGCATTCTAGAACAGGCCTCTGAGGACACATGTCTGAAAACCGAATCAATGGTTCCAATAACGTCCTAGGGGCATGTTAGGTTCATTATTCTGACTCAGGACCATTGACTTGGCTGTGTTCCTGGATGTAGGGGATCAGGGTATTTCAGACTGTGCATTTGTGTTCAGAGCGGCCGCCGAAATTGGGGTAGGCCCAGAGGCCTTGTAGGTTTCTCCTAATCTAGACAGTTTGGGCAACTGTGATGGAAACAGTTTCCTTGTGGATGGCAGGGACAGTCCTGCAGTGTGGATCCAGAGACCCCATCCTGGAGGGCATGTGTGCCATGGTTTTGGTAGATAAGTCTGCAAACACAAATTCGAATTAGGGTGAGTGGCGAGGTGATCACAGGCCCAATGCATATACCTTGAGAGCAGCTCATCTGGAACTGTAATTAGGGTGAATGGAAGGCAGTAGCACAGGCTTTTCTCTCCAGATTGTGTGTCCAGGATGGCCTCGGAATGCAGGTGTGTTCTCATGGGTCCATGGGAGACATTGCCTCTCTATGGATCCTGGTGGCTCCTCATAATTTGGTGACATTTTTGGGGAAGGGATGAGTGCTGTTTTCCATCTGAAGGGTGCACCAAAACAAAAATTCCAGAGATGGTCTCTGGGTCTGGGCACCTCGAAAATCCCACCAAGTTTTATGATTTGAACCTACAGGCATACCAGGCCTGAAATGAGGGATCATTGTGGTGAATCTGAGAGGGATTTTTTGAAAGCATGCTCAGGGTGAGGGTCACAATGCCTGTTTGTGCCAAGGGTAGTCCTCAGGAGTGTGTGTGGTGTCATTGATGTTGTAACTGGCTCCCCCTTTGAGGGTAGAACACCCATCCCAAAAGCCAGGTTTATTGCCATGGGGAAAGAAGAGTTCTCTATTGTGCTTCAAGTTCCCTAATTGGCAGGGATCCATGCCAAGGTCTGGGGACAGGTGCCTAAATATCAAGGATGGGTAGAGATGACATACTTTGGCCATGGCAATCCCAAATGCTAGATATGGGGCCTGCTCTTTAGTGGCTGAAACTCAGTCGAGCTCAGGCTCTGTCAGACACGGCACTAGTGGCGATGGCAGCCTATAAATCAGTGTTGACTCGAGGGCCGACCTGATTGATCCTCATGTGGGTTTTCAGGGCAGACTCACCAGGCATTTCTTCATTCGATGGGGAAGGCAGAATGCTGCGTTGTGGCCCCAGATTTCCCTATCAAGAGGGCTTAGGGACCAGTCAGGTGAGGATGGAATTGTAAACACAAGCTATGGTTCAATTCAGTGCCAAGTGGAAGGCAGTTCCAATGTGCAGTGGTTTATTCAAGACATCCAGCACTGGGATAAGGGTGCATGTCAGATGTTTGCTTAGACTGGAGTTTGTGTCTATGATGACCAACCAATGGAGTGGTGGCATCAAGAGGCCATGGAGCAGTTTACACGCTGAGGCCTGTGAGTTGATCCAAACATAAGGTTTCCTTCTACTGGACAGGGGTGGTCTGGTTTGTTTACACCAGGTTCCCCCATGTGCAAAGTTTGGGTAGCATAGTACTCGCACGTGGATCCTGGAAAGCACACCTACATTGACCATTGCACCTAAGGAACATGGCAGGTTCTTTCTGGTTGCTCTAGGGCAAAGTACCAAGGCCTGGATTCTAATGATGTTGGGTCACAATGCAGTTTTGTTACCACGGAAATCTTACTATGTGCTGGTGGCTAAGGGGCCATGTATGATTAGTCTATCCTGATGGTTTGACACCAGTCGAAGAACACGGTTTCTTTCTGGGTATCGGAGATGTTCTGTTGTGGGGCTCACGGACCAAATGTTGTATCATAAGTTGGTATTCCAGAACAGGCCTCTGAGGACAGATGCCTAAAAACTTCATCTAGGGTTCCAATGAAGTCCAAGGGGAATTTCAGGTTGAATCATCAGACTCAGGAACATTGACTTCGGTGTCTGCCTATATGTAGGCAACCAGAATGTTTCTGACTGTGCCTTTGTGTACAGAGTGGCCTCCAATATTGGGGTGGGCTCTGGGGCCTTGCAGGTTTCTCCTAATCTTGAAGGTTTAGGCAAATTTGTGGGCACGGTTTCCTTGGGGGTGGCAGGCACAGTCCTGTGGTGTGGCTCCAGAGACTCCATCGTGGAGGGCATGTAAGCCATGGTTTTGGGAGAGAAGTCTGCAATCACAAACTCGGATTAGGTTGAGTTGCGAGGTGATCGTAGGCCCAATGCATAGACCTGGAGGGCAGATCGTCAGGAACTGTAAATCACGTACCTCGAAGGCACTAGCACTGGCTTTTGTATCTGGATTGTGTGTCCATGATAGCCTTGGAATGCAGGTGTGTTCTAATGTTTCCATGAGAGTATTTTCCTCTCTACGGATCCTGGAAGCTCCCAATAGTATGGTGGCTTTCTCGTTTGAATGGAAGAGTGCTGTTTTCAATCTTAGATGTTCCCCAAAAAGGGATTCCAGAGAAGGGCTGTGAGTCTGGGTGCTTGGAAAATCCCACCAGGATTAGGATTTGGGCCTAGGGGAGTACCAGGCCTACAATGTGTGACTTGGAGGTACAACTGAGAGCGTTTGTTTGAAAGCATGCTAGTCTGAGTGTCACAATGCCTGATGTGATTAGGGCAGCCCTTATGAGTGGGAGTTGTCTCCTTGGCCATGCAGCTGGCTACCACTTTAATGTAGGACACCCATCCCAACTACCAGGATTCCTGCCATGGAAAAGGAAGAATTCTCTATTGTGCCTCAGGTTCCCCCATTAGCAGGTATTCTAGCAAATGTCTGGGGACAGATGCCTGAATACCAAGGATGGGTAGAGATGAGGGACCTGAGACATGGCCAGTCTCACATGCCTGACTCTCTGAGTAGCTGACATGAATTGAGCACTCAGGCTCTGTCAGAAACAGAACTAGTGGTCAGGGCTGAGTATGAATCAGGGATCCCTCAAGGGCTGAGCAGATTGATCCTCATGCAGAGTTTCTGGGCAGAATCACCATGCCCTTCTTCTTTCTAAGGGGAAGGCAAAAAGCTGCGTTGTGGCCCCAGAATTCCCTATCAAGCAGGCTTGGGGACCAGTAGGGTGAGGATGGAATTGTAAACTCAAGCTAAGGTTCAATTCAGTGCCAAGCAAAAGGCAGTTCCATTGTGCAGTGTCTGATTCCAGATATCCAGCACCTGAGTAAAGGTGAAAGTCAGACATTTCCTCATGCTGGAGTTTATGTCTATGATGACCGATGAATGGAGGGGTGGCGTCAATAGGCCATGGAGGATTTCACATGCTGGGGCTTGTGAGATGCTTCAAACAGCAAAGTTTCCTTCTACCACACAGTGGGAGTCTGGTTTATTTGCTCCAGGGTCCCCCATGTGGAAAGTTTGGGTAGCAGAGCACTCCCACGTGGATGCCTGAAAAGCACACCTCCATTAAAATTGCAGCCGAGAAACATGGCCAATTCGTTCTGGTGGCTCTTGGGCGAATTACCAAGGCCTGGAGTTGACATGAAGTCTCATGAAGATGGGTCATAATGCAGGTTTGTTACCATGGAGACCTTACAGTGTGCTGGTGGCTAAGGGACCATGTAGGATTCATCTACCCTGAGGGTTTGACACTGGTCAAAGGGCACGGTTTCCTTCTCGGACCAGAGATGTTCTGATGTGGGGCTAACGGACCAAATGTATCATAATTTGGTATTGCAGAACAGGCCTCTGAGGATAGATGCCTGAAAATTTAATCTAGGGTTCCAATAAAATCCTAACGGAATGTCAGGTTCAATCCTCTGACTCAGTATCATTGACTTCAAAGTCTGCCTAGATGTAGGTGATCAGGGTGTTCCAGACTGTGCATTTGTGTACAGAGTGGCAACCAGTATTGGGGTGGGCTCAGGGGCCTTGCAGGTTTCTCCTAATCTGGAAAGATAGGGCAATTTGATGGGCACAGGTTCCTTGGCAATGGTGGGCACAGTCCTGTGGTGTGGCTCCAAAGACCCCATGCTGGAGGGCATGAGAGCCATGGTTTTCGGAGGGAAGTCTGCAAACACAAATGCGGGTTAGGTTTAGTGGCGAAGTGATTGTAGGCCCAATGCATACTCCTGGAGGGAAGCTCCGTGTGAAATGTAAATCGCATGCCTCAAAGGAGGTAGCACAGGCTTTTTTATCTGGATTGTGTATCCACGATGGACTAAGAATGCAGGTGTGGTCTCAGGTGTCCATGGGTGATATTTCCTCTCAAGTATCCTGGCGGCTCCTTATAATGTGGTGGCTTTCTCAGAGAGGAAAGAGTTCTGTTTTCCATATTAAGGGTGTCCCATAACAGGGATTGCAGAGAAGTGCTCTGGCTCTGGGCACCTGGAAATACCCACCAAGGGTTATGATTTGGGCATAGGGGCTTACCAGGCCTCCAATGCAAGTCCTGGAGATACAACTGAGAGCGTTTGTTTGAAAGCATGCTCAGGCTGAGGGTCACTATGCAAGCTTTTGCATAGGGTGGCCCTCAGGAATGGGGGTGGTCTCAATGGCCATTCAGTAGGCTAACACTCTGAGTGTTGGACACCCTTCCGAACTTACAGGAATCCTGCCATGGGGAATGAGGATTTCTCTATTGTGATTCAGGTTCCCTCATTGGTAGGGATTCCAGGAAAGGTCTGGGGACACATGCCTGAATACCAAGGATGGGTAAAGATGACGGCTCTGTTCCGTGGCCAGTCTAACATGCGGGATATGGGCCCCGCCTTCTTGGTGGCTGACACGAGGTCGGGGCTTAGGCTCTGTCAGACACAACACTAGGGGCCAGGGCTGTCTATAATTCAGGGTTCCCTCAAGGGACAAGTAGATTGATCATAATGTGGAGTTTCTGGGCAGACTCACCAGGCCCTTCTTCTTTCTATTGGGAAGGCAGAATGCTGTGTTGTGGCTGCAGAATTCCCTATCATGAGGGCTTGTGGACCAGTAGGGTGAGGATGGAATTGTAAACCCAAGCTATGAATAAATTCAGTGACAAGCGAATGGCATTTCCAGTGTGCAGCGGCTGATACGAATATCCAGCACCTGAGTAAGCGCAGACGTCAGATGTTTGCTCAAGCTGGAGTTTGTGTCTATAATGACCGACAAATGGAGAGGAGTTGAAAAGAGGTCATAGAGGATTTCCCACACTTGAGCTTGTGAGATGCTCCAAACAGCCAGGTTTCCTTCTACAGGACAGGGCAGTCAGATTTGTTTGCTCGAGAGTCCCCCATGTGGAAAGTTTGGGTAGCAGAGCACTCCCACATGGATGCCTGGAAAGCACACTTCCACTGAACATTGCAGCTGAGGAACATGACAGGTTCTTTCTGAAGGCTCTGGGGTGAAGTACCAAGGCCTGTAGTTGACATGGAATCTCATGAAGATGGCTCACAATGCTGGCTTGTTACCAGTGAGATCTTAGAATCTGCTGGTGGCTACGGGCCAAGTAGGATTCATCTACCCTGAGGGTTTGACACAGTTCCAAGAGCACGGCTTCCATCTAGAGAAAGGAGATGTTCTGTTGTGGGGATCAGGGACCATATGTTGTATCTTAAGTTGGTACTCCAGAACAGGTCTCTGATTACAGATGCCTGAAAACCTAATCAGGGGTTACAATGAGGTCATAGGAGCATGTCAGGTTCAATCTTCTGACTGAGAAACACTGACTTGGGTATCTGCCTGGATTCAGGTGATCAGCGTATTTCAGACTGCACATTTGTGTCCAGAGGGGCCTCCAGTATTGGGGTGGGCTCAGGGGCCTTGCAGGTTTCTCCTTATCTCGAAGTTTTAGGCAAATGTGACGGACACATTTTCCTTGGGGATGGCAGGCACAGTCCTTTGGTGTGGCTCCAGAGACCCCATCCTGGAGGAAATATGAGCCATGGTTTCGGGATAGAAGTCTGTAAGCACAAACTCGGGTTAAGGTTAGCGGTGAGGTGATCGCAGGCCCAATGCATAGACCTGGAGGGCAGCTCGTCTGGAACTATAAATTAGTTGCCTTGAAGGTGGTGGCACAGGCTTGTGTATCTGGCTTTTGTGTCCAGGATGGCCTCGGAATGCAGGTGTGGTCTCATGGATCCATGGGAGATTTTTCCTCTCAAGGATCCTAGCGGCTCCCTATACTATGGTGGCTTTCTTGGCGAAGGGGAGAGTGCTATTTTACATCTTAGGGGTGTCCCAAAACAGGGATTCCAGAGACAGGCTGTGTTTCTGGGCCCCTGAAAATCCCAACAGGTGTTAGGATTTGTGCTTAGGGGCATATCAGGCCTGCAAATTTGGATTCTGGAATGCAACTGAGAGTGTTTGTTTGAAAGCATGCTCATGTTGGGGGTCACAATGCCTGCTTGTGTCCAGGGCGGCCCTCATGAGTGGGCGGGTTATCATTGGCCATTCAGCTGGCTACCACTCTGAGGTCTGGAAACCCATCCCAAGAGCCATCATTCCTGCCATGGGGAAGGAGGATTTCCCTATTGTGCTTCTGGTTCCCCCATTGGCAGGGATTTCAGCAAATGTCTGGGGACAGATGCCTGAATCAAGAATGGGTAGAGATGACAGCCCTGGGACATGGCTGGTCTCACATTCTGGAGTTGGAGCCCAGTCTCTGGGTCCTGACACGAGGTCAGAGACGAGGTTCTGTCAGACTCAGCGCTAGTGGCCAGGTAAACCTATAAATGGGGTTCACTCGAGGGTCGAGTAGATTTATCCTCATGTAGGGTTTCTGGGCAGTCTCTCCAGGCTGTTTTTTCTTGCTATGGGGAAGGCAGAATGCTGTGTTGTGGCTTCAGAATTTCCTATCAAGAGAGCTTACTGAACACCAGGGTGAGGATGGAATTGCAAACCCAAGCTACTTTTTTTTTTTCAAGATTTTATTTATTTGTCAGAGAGCGAGCGAGAGCAAGCACAGGCAGAAAGAGTGGAAGGCAGAGTCAGACGGAGAAGCAGGCTCCCTGCGGAGCAAGGAGCCTGATGTGGGACTCGATACCAGGACGCTGGGATCATGACCTGAGCCGAAGGCAGCTGTTTAACCAACGGAGCCACCCAGGCGTCCCGCCAAGCTACTTTTAAATTCAGTGCCAAGCATAAGGCAATTCCAGTGTGTAGCAGCTGATTCAAATATCCAGCACTTGAGTAAGTGCAGATGTCAGTTGATTGCTCACGCTGGAGTTAGTGTCTATGATGACCAACAAATGGATGGGTGGCCTCAAGAGGCCATGGAGGATTACCCACCCTCAGGCTTGAGATACTCCATACAGAAAAGATTCCTTTTACCGTACAGGGGAGTCTGGTTTGTTTCCTCCAGGGTTCCCCATGTGGAAAGTTGGTATCAGAGCACTCCCGCTGGATGCCTGGAAAGTACACCTACATTGACCATGGCAGCAGAGGAACATGGCAGTTTCATTCTGGTGGCTCTGGGCCGAAGTACCAAGGGCTGGAGTTGTCATGGAGTCTCATGAAGATGGGTCACAATGCTGGTATGTTGTCAGGGAGATCATAGAATGTGCTGGTAGCCAGGGGGCCTTGAAGGATTCATCTACCCAGAGTGTTTGACACAGGTCCAGAGCACAGCTTTCTTCTAAGGACAGGAGATGTTCTTTTGTGTGGCTCAGTGACCATATTGTATCATACATTGATATTCAGAACAACCTTCTGAGTACAGATACCTGAAAACCTATTCTAGTGTTCCAGTGAATCCTAGGAGCATGTCAGGTTCAATCTTCTGTCTGAGGACCATTGACTTGGATATCAGCCTGGATGTAGGTGATATGGTGTGTCAGACTGTGCATTTGCGTCCAGAGTGGCCTCCAATATTGGGCTGGGCTTAGGGGCCTTGCAGGTTTCTCCTAATCTAGAGGGTTTGTTTAATAGTGACAATCACAGTTTCCTTTGGGAAGACAGGTACAATCCCGTGGTGTGGCTCCAGTTATCACAAACTGGAGGGCATGTGAGCCATGGTTTTGGGAGGGAAGTCTGAAAACACAAACTTGGGTTAGGGTTAGTGGCAAGGTTATCACAGGCGCAATGCATAGACATGGATGGCAGCTCTTCAGGAACTGTTAATCGGGTGACTCAAAGGCAGAATCACAGGCTTTTTTCTCTGTATTGTGTGCAGGATGGCCTCAGAATGCAGTTGTGGCCTCATGGGTCCATGGGAGATTTTTCCTCTCTAAGAATCCTGGTGGCTCCCAATAGTTGGTGGCTTTTTCGGGGAAGGGAAGAGTGCTTTTTTTCATGTTAGGGGTGCCCCAAAATATGGATTCCAGAGACGGACTCTGGGTTTGGTCCCCTGGAAAATCCCAGCAAGTGTTAGGATTTGGGCCTAATGGCTTACCAGGCCTGCATGCAGGATCCTGGAGGTGCCACTGAGAGGGCTTCTTTGAAATCATTCTCAGGCTGAGGGTCACAATACTTGCTTATGCCCAGGTGGCCCTCATGAGTGGGCGTGGTCACATTGGCCATGCAGCTGGCTCCCACTTTGAGGGTTGGAAAACCATCCCAACAGCCAGAATCCTGCCATGGGGAAAGAGGAGTTCTCTATAGTGCTTCAGGTTCCCCCATTAGCGGGGATTCCAGCAAAGGTCTGGGGACAGAGGCCTGAATACCAAGGATGGGTAAAGATGATGGACATGGGCCATGGCCAGTATCAAATCGTGGATATGGGCCCCGATCACTGGGTGGCTGACAGTAGGTCTTGGCTCAGGCTCTGTCAGACACAGCACTAGTGCCCAGGGCAGCCTATAAATTGGGGTTCCCTCAAGTGCCGAGCAGATTGATCCTCATGTATGGTTTCTGGGCAGACTCACCAGGCCCTTCTTGTTTGTAAGGGGAAGGCAGAATGCTGCTTTGTGGCTCTAGAATTCACTATCAAGAGGGCTTGTGGACCAGGAGGCTGAGGATGGAATTGTAAACCTAAGCTATGGTTACATTCTGTATCAAGCAAAAGGAATTCCCAGTGTGCAATGTTTGAATCCAATATTCAGCACTGAGTGAGGGTGGATGTCAGATATTTGCTCATGCTGGAGTTTGTGTCTATGATGACACAAAAATGGAGGGGTGGCGTCAAGAGGTTATGGAGGATTTCCCAATCTGGTGTTTTTGAGATGCTCCAAACAGCAAGGTTTCCTTCTACCAGACAGGGGCAGTCTGATTTGTTTCCTCCATGGTTCCCCATGTCGAAAGATCGGATAACATAGATCTCCCACATGGGTGACTGGAAAGCACACCTTCATTGACCATGACAGCGAAGGAACATGGCATCTGGTGGCTTTGAGGCGAAGAAATAAAGACTGGATTGGACATGGAACCTCATGAAGATAGGTCAAAATGTTGGTTTGTTACCAGGGAGATCTTAGAATGTGCTGGTGGTTAATGGGCCATGCAGGATTCATCTAGCCTGAGGATTTGACACAGGCCCAAGAGCCCGGATTGCTTCTGGGGGCAGGAGATATTCTGTTGTGGGGCTCAGCGGCCATATGTTGTATCATAAATTGGTAATCCAGAACAGGTCTCTGAGGACAGAAGCCTGAAAACCTAATAAAGGGTTTGAATGAGGCCCTAGGGGAATGTCATTCAATCTTCTGACTCAGGATCATTGACTCTGGTGTCTGACTGGATGCAGGTGATGAGGGTGTTTCAGACTGTGCATTTGTGTCCAGAGTGGCATCCAATACTAGGGTTGGCTCAGGTTCCTTGCAGGTTTCTCCTTATATGGGGTTTTTGGACAACTGTGATGGGCAGTTTCCTTGGGGATTGCAGGAACTGTCCTGTGGTGTGACTCCAGAGACCCCATCCTGGAGGACATGTGCGCCATGATTTTGAGAGAGAAGTCTGCAAACACAAACTTAGGTTAGAGTTAGTGGCAAGGTGATCATAGTCCCAATCCATAGACCAGGAGGGCAGCAAGTCTGGAACTGTAAATCACGTAACTCAAAGGTGGTAGCACAGGTAATTGTATCTGGATTTAATTTCCAGAATGGCCTTTATTGCAGGTGTTGTCTCAAGGGTCCATGGGAGATTTCTCCTCTCAAGGATCCTGGCGGTTCTCAATAGTTTGTTGGATTTCTCCGGGAAGGGATAAGTACTGTTTTCCAGCTTAGGCGTGCCCCAAAACAGGCATTCCAGAGATGAGCTCTGGGTCTAAGTGCTTGGAAAATCCCACCAAGGGTTAATATTTAGGCCTAGGGCCATACCAGGCCTGCAATGCGTGATCCTGGAGGTGCAACTGAGAGCGTTTGTTTGAAAGTATGGTCAAGCTGAGGGTCCCAATGCCTGCTTGTGCCCCGGAGGCCATCAGGATTGGGCGATGTCTACTCAGCCATGCAGCCAGTTCCCTTTCCTAGGGTTGGACACCCATCCAAAAGCCAGGATTCCTGCCATGGCGAAGGATGAATTCTCTATTGTGCTTCATGTCCCCCCATTGGTAGGGATTCCAGCTAAGATCTAGGGGACAGATGCCTGAATACCAAGGATGGGTAGTAATGACAGCCCTGGGCCATGGCCGGTCTCACATGGTTAATGTGGGCCCCACCCTCGGGTTGCTGACACGAGGTAGGGGCTCAGGCTCTGTCAGACACAGCACTAGTGGCTAGGGCAAACTATAAATAGGGGTTCCCTCCTGGGCTGAGTATATTGATCTTCATGTGCAGTTTATGGGCAGACTCACCAGGTCCTTCTATCTATGAAGAAGGCAGAATGTTGCATTGTGGCTCCAGAATTCCCTATCAAGAGATATGGCAGACCAGTAGGGTGAGGATGAAATTGTAGTCTGAAGCTAGGCTTAAATTCATTGCAAAGCGAAAGGCAGTTCCAGTGTGCAGCAGCTGATTCCAATATCAGCGCCTGAATATGGGCGGATGTCAGATGTTTGCTCAGGCTGGAGTTTGTGTCTATGATGACCAACAAATGGAGAGGTGGCGTCAAGAGGCCATGGAGGATTTCCCACCCTGGGGCTCAGGGGCCATAATTTGTATCATAAGTTGGTATTCCAGAAGAGGCCTCTGAGGACAGGTGCCTGAAAAGTTAATCCCTCTTCCAATGAGGTCCTAGGGCCATGTCAGGTTCAATTATCTGACTCAGGACCATTGATTTGGGTGTCTGCCTGGATGGAGGTGATCAGGGTGTTTCAGACTGTGCATTTGCCTCCAGAGAAGCCTCCAATATTGGGATGTGCTCAGGAGCCTTCCGGGTTTCTCCTAATCAGGAGGGTTTGGGCAACTGTGATGGGCCCAGTTTCCTTGCGGATGGCAAGCACAGTCTTGTGGTGTGACTCTAGGGGCCCCATCCTGGAGGACATGTGAGCAATGGTTTTTAGAGAGAGATCTGCAAACACAAACTCGGAATAAGGTTAATGGAGAGGTGTTCACAGCCCCAATTCAAAGATCTGGAGGGCAGCACGTCAGGAACTGTAAATCAGGTGACTCGAAGCCAGTAGCACAGTCTCTTGTATCTGGATAGCATATCCACGCTGGCCTCGGAATACAGGTGTGGACTCATGGGACCATGGGAGATTCTTCTTCTCAAGGATCCTGGGGGATCCCATTAGTTTGGTGGCTTTCTCAGGGAAGTGAAGAGTGCTGTTTTCCATCGTAGGGGTGCCTCAAAACAGGGATTCCAGTGACGGGCTCTGGGTATGTGCACATGGAACATCCCACGATGTGTTAGGATTTGGGCTTAAGGGCATATCAGGCCTGCAATGCAGGATCCTGGAGGTGCAACTAAGAGCATTTTTTTGAAGGCTTGATCAAGCTGAGGGTTACAATGGCTACTTGTGCCCAGGGCAGCCCTCATGAGTGGGCATTGTCTCCTTGGCCATGCAGCTGGCTCCCACTTTGAGGTTTGGACACCCATATCAACAGCCAGGATTCCTACCATGGGGAAGGAGGAGTTCTCTATTGTGCTTTAGGTTACCCCATTGGTAGGGATTACATAAAAGGTCTGGGGACAGGTGCCTGAATACCAAGGATGGGTAGAGATGATGGACTTGGGCCCTGGCCAATCTCACATGCTGGATATGGGCTCATATCTCTGGGTGCCTGAAACTTGGTCTTGGCTCAGGCTCTGTCAGACACAGTACTAGTACTAGTACTAGTACTAGTGCCCAGGACAGCCTATAAATCAAGGTTCCATCGAGTGCCAAGTAGATTGAACCTCATGTGGAGTTTCTGGGAAGATTCACCAGGCCCTATTTCTTTCTAGTGGGAATGGAGAATGTTGCCTTGTGGCTCCAAATTCCCTCTCTAGAGGGCTTGCAGACCAGGAGGCTGAGGATGGAATTCTAAACCCAAGCTATGGATAAATTCAGTGTCAAGTGAAACGCAGTTCTAGTGTGCAGTGGTGGAAAAGAAAATGCAGAATCTAAATAACGGCAGATTTCAGATGTTTTCTCATGCTGGAGTTTTTGTCTATGATGACTGACAAATGGAGGGGTTGTGTCAAGGGCCATGGAGGATTTCTCCTGCTGGTGCTTCTGAGATGCTCCAAACAGAGGGTTCCCTTCTACTGGTCAGTGGCAGTCTGGTTTGTTTGCTCCAGGGTCCCACATGTGGAAAGAATAAGTAGAAGAGCACTCCCACATGGATGCCTGGAAAGCACACCTCCACTGACCATATCAGGTGAGGAACATGGCAGGTTCATTCTGGTGGCTCTGGGGCGAATTACCAAGGACTTGAAGTGACATGGAATCTCATGAAGATGGATCACAATGCTGTTTGTTTGTTACCAGAGAGATCTTAGAATGTGCTGGGGGCTAAGGGGCTGTGCATAATTCATATACCCCGACCCTTGACACAAGTTGAAGAGCACGAATTCCATCTGGGGACAGGAGATATTCTATTGTGGGGTTCAGGGACCAATCTTCTGACTCAGGACCATTGACTTGGGTGTCTTCCTGGATGGAGGTGATCAGGGTGTTGCACACTGTGCATTTGTGTCCAGAGTGGCCTCCAATATTGGACTGGGCTCAGGGGACTTGCAGGTCTCTCCTAATCTGGAGGGTTTGGGCAACTGTGATGGACACAGTTTCATTGGGGATAGCAGGATCTTTCCTGTGGTGTGGCTACAGAGACCCATCATAGAGGGCATGTGAGCCATGGTTTTGGGAAAGAAGTCTGCAAACACAAACTTGGGGTAGGGTTAATGGCGAGGTGATCACAGGCCCAATGCATAGGTCTGCAGGGCAGCTCGTCTGGAACTGTAAACCAGGTGATTCGAAGGTGGTAGCACAGTCTCTTGTATCTGGATTGTGTGTCCAGGATGGCCTCGGAATGAAGGTGTGGTCTTATGGAGCCCTGGGAGATTTTTCCTCTCTACGCATCCTGGCAGCTCCTAATAGTTTTCTCAGGGGAGGGAAGAGTGCTGTTTTCCATCATAGGGGTGCTTCAAAACAGAGATTCCAGAGACGGGCTCTGGTTATGTTGGCATGGAAAATCCCACGAAGTGTTAGGATTTGGTCCTAAGGGCATACCAGCCTGCGATGCGGGACCCTGCAGAAACAACTGAGAGCATTTGTTTGAATGCATGCTAAGGTTGAGGGACACAATGCCTGCTTTGGCCCAGGCGGCCCTTATGATTCGGCGTTGTCTCATTGGCCATGCACCTGGTTCTAATTCTGAGGGTTGGGCACCCATAGCAACAGCCAGGCTTCCTGCCATGGGGAAGGAGGAGTTCTCAATTGTGCTTCAGGTTCCCCCACTGGTAGGGATTCCAGCAAAGGTCTGGGATAGTTGCCGGAATACCAAGGATGGGTAGAGATGACTGGGCCATGGCCAGTCCCACATGCTGGATAAGGGCCCCACACTCTGGGTGGCTGACACGAGGTTGGGGCTCAGGCTCTCTCAGACACAGCGCTAGTGGCCAGCGCAAAGTATAAATCGGGGTTCCCTCGAGGGCCAAGTAGTTTGATCTTCATGGGGAGTTTCTGGGCAGACTCACCAGGCCCTTCTTCTTTCTATGGGGAAGGCAGAATGTTGCGTTTTGTCTCCCTAATTCCCTCTCAAGAGGACTTGCAGTCCAGTAAGGTGAGGATGGAATTGTAAACCCAAACTATGCAAGAATACAGTGTCAAGTGAAAGGTATTTCCAGTGTGCGTGACTGATTCGAATATCCAGCACCTGAGTAAGAGCAGATGTCAGATGTTTGCTCATGCTGGAATTTGTGTCTATGATGACTAACAAATGGAGGGTTGGCATCAAGAGAATGTGGAGGACTTCCCAGGCTGGGGCTTGTGAGATGCTCCAAACAACCAAGGTTTCCTTCAACCCGACAGGAGCAGTCTTATTTGTTTGCTCTAGGGTTCCCTATGTGGAATTTTTGTGTAGCAGAGAACTACCTCTTGGATGCCTAGAAAGCACACGTCCATTGACCTTTGTACCTGAGGAACATGGCAGATTCGTTTCATGGCTCTTGGGCAAAGTACCAACACCTTGAGTTGGCATCAAGTCTCAGGAAGTTGGGTCACAATGCTGGTTTGTTACCAGGGAGATCATAGAAGGTGCTGGGGCTAATGGGTCATGCAGGATCCATCTACCCTGAAAGTTGGACATAGATCCAAGAGCACATTTTCCTTCTGGAGACAGGAGATGTTCTGTTGTGGGAATCAGGGACCACATGTTGTATCATAACTTGGTATTCCAGAACAGGACTCTGAGAACAGATGTCTGAAGACCCAATCTAGGGTTCCAGTGAAGTCCTAGGGGCATGTCAGGTTCAATCATCTGACTCAGAACCATTGACTTGGCTTTCTGCCTCGATGGAGGTGCTCAGGGTGTTTCAGACTGCACGTTTGCATCCAGAGCAACCTCCAATATTGGGGTGGGTTCAGGGGCCTGGCAGGTTTCTCCTAATCTGGAGGGTTTGGACAACCTGATGGGCACAGTTTTCTTGGGGATGGCAGGAACTTTCCTGTGATGTGGCTTGAGGGACCACATCTTGGTGGGCATGTAAGCCATGGTTTTGGGAGAGAAGTCGGCAAACACAAACTGGGGTTAGGGTTAGTGTCGAGATGATCACAGGCCCAATGCATAGACATGGAGGGCAGCTCGTCAGGAAATGTAAATAGGATGACTCGAAGGCGGTAGCAAAGACTTTTCTCTCTGGATTGTGTGGACAGGATGGCCTCGGAATGCAGGTTTGTTTTCATGGGTCCATGGGAGATTTTTTCTCTCTAAGGATCCTGGCGGCTCCCAATAGTTTGGTGCCTTTCTCAGGGAAGGGAAGAGTGCTGTTTTCCATCTTAATGGTGCCCCAAACAGGGATTCTGAGACGGACTCTGGGTCTGGGCACCTGGAAAATCCCACCAAGGGTTAGGATTTGGGCCTAGGGGCATACCAGGCCTGCAATGCTGGTACTGGAGGAGCAACTGAGAGTGTTTGTTTGAAAACATGCTCAGGCTGAGGATCACCATGCCTGCCTGTGCCCATGTCGGCCCTCAGGAGTGGGCATGGTCTCCTTGGCCATGCAGCTGGCTCCCACGCTGAGGGTTGGACAACCAATATTCCTGCCATGGGGAAGGAGGTGTTCTCTATTGTGTTTCAGGTTCGCCATTGGCAGGAATTCCAGCAAAGTTTGGGGGACAGATGACTGGATACCAAGGATGGGTACAGATGATGGCCCAGGGCCATGGCCGATCTCTCATGGTAAATATGGGCCCTCACCTCTGGGTGGCTGACACGAGGTCGGGGCTTAGACTCTGTCAGACACAGCACTAGTGGTCAGGGAAATCTATTAATCAGGGTTGCCTCGTGGTCAGAGTAGATTGATCCTCATGTGAGGTTTCTGGGCAGAACAACAGGTCCTTCTTCTTTCTATGTGGAAGGCAGAATACTGCGTTGTGGCTACAGAATTCCCTATCAAGAGATATTGTGGACCAGTGTGGTGAGGATAGAATAGTAATACAAAGCTATGGTTAAGTTCAGTGAAAAGCAAAAGGCAGTTCCAGTGTGCAGCTGCCGTTTCGAATATCCAGCACCTGAGTAAGGGTGGATGTCAGATGTTTGCTCACACTGGAGTTTGTGTCTGTGATTACCCACAAATGGAAGGGTGGCGTCAAGAGGCCATGGAGGATTTCCCATGCTGGGGCTTGTGAGATGCTCCAAATAGCAAAGTTTCTTTCTACCGGACAGGAGAAGTCTGGTTTGTTTTCTCTGGTTTCTCCATGTGGAAAGTTTTGTAGCAGAGAACCCCACAGGGATGCCCGGAAATCACCCCTCCATTGACCATTGCAGCTGAGGAACATGGCAGGTGCATTCTGGTGGCTCTGGGGCAATATATCGAGACCTTGAGTTGACATGGAGTCTCATGAAGTTGGGGCACAATGATGGTTTGTTACCAGGAATATCATAGAATGTGCTGGTTGCTAAGGGGCCATTCAGGATCCAAATACCCTAAAAGTATGACACAATTCCAGGAGCATGGCTTCCTTTTTGGGGAGGACATATTCTGTTCTGTGGCTCAGGGACTATATATTTTATCATAAGTTGATATTCCAGAGCAGGCCTCTGATGACAGATACCTGTAAACCTAATCTAGTGTGCCAATGAAGTCCTCAGGGCATGTCAGCTTCAATCTTCTGACTCAGGAGCATTGACTTGGGTGTCTGCCTGTATGGAGGTGATCAGGGTGTCTCAGACTGTGCATTTGTGCCCAGAGCGGCCTCCATTATTTGGGTGCGCTCAGGGGCCTTGCAGGTTTCTCCTAATCTAAAGGTATCGGGCAAAAGTGATGGGCACAGTTTCCTTGAGGATCTCATGCACAGTCTTGTGGTGTGGCTTCAGATGCCAGAACCTGGAGGTCATGTGAGCCATGGTTTTAGGAAGGAAGTCTGCAAACACAAACTCAGTTTAGGTTAATGGCAAGGTGATTGCAGGCCCAATGCATAGACCTGGAAGGCAGCTCGTCAGGAACTGTAAATCCGATGACTCAAAGGTGATAGCACATGATATGTATCTGGATTGTATGTCCAGGATGGCCTCGGAATGCAGGTGTGTTCTCATGGGTCTATGGCAGATTTTTCCACTCAAGGATCCTGGTGGCTACCAAGAGTTTGGTGACTATCTCGGGGAAGGGAAGAGTGCTGTTTTCCATCTTAAGGGTCCCCCAAAATAGGGATTCCAGAGATGGGCTCTGTGTCTGGGCCCCTGTAAAATCCCACCAGGGTTAGGATTTGGGCCTAGGTGTGTACTAGGCCTGCAATTCGGGGTCCCAGAGATGCAATTGAAAGCGTTTGGTTGAAAGCATGCTCAGGCTGAGGTCACAATGCCTGCTTGTGCCCGGGGAAGCCATCATGAGTGCACATGGTCTCCTTGGCCATGGAGCTGCCTTCCACTTTGAGGGTTGAGCAACTATCCCAACTGTCAGAATACCTTCCATGGGGAAGGAGGAGTTCTCTATTGTGCTTCAGGTTCCCCCAATGGCAAGGATTTCAGCAAATGTGTGGGTACAGATGCCTGAATACCAAGAATAGAAGAGAAGACAGACTTGGGCCATAGCTGGTCTCACATGCTGGATATGGGCCCTGATCTCTCCGTGGCTGACACTAGGTCCTGGCTCCGGCTATGTCAGACACAGCACTAGTGCCCAGGGCAGCCTATGAATCAGGGTTCGGTCTAGCACCGAGAAGATTGACCATCATATGGAGTTTCTGGGCAGACTCTCCAGGCCCTTTTTCTTTCTATGGGGAAGGCAGAATATTGTGTTGTAGCTCCAGAATTCCCTCACAATAGGGCTTGTGGACCAGTAGACTGAGGATGGAATTGTAAACCCAAGCTATGGCTTAATTCAGTCAAACTAAAGGCAGTTCCAGTGTGCAGCGATCGAATTGAAATCCAGCACCTGAGTAAGGGCGGATGTCAGATGTTTACTCATGCTGGAGTTTGTGTCTATGATGACTGACAAATGGAGTGGTGGCTTCAAGAGGAAATGGAGGATTTCCCACGCTGGGGCTTGTGAGATGCTCCAAACAGAAGGTTTCCTTCTACCAGACAGGGACATTCTGTTTTTTTGTCTCAAGGGTCCCAGCCAATTGCAAAGTTTGTGTAGCAGAGCACCCCCGTATGGTTGCCTGGAAACCACACCTCCACTGACCATTGCAGCTTAGGAACATGGCAAGTTCATTCTGGTGGCTCTGGGACGAAGTACTAAGGGCTTATTTTTACATGGAATGTCATGAACATGGGTAACAATGCTGTTTTGTTACCTGGGAATTCTTAGCCTGTCATCTGTACACATCCTTGGTATTAAGGCAACTTTCCACAGACCTTTCCTGTAACCCTGCCAATGGGGGAACCTGAAGCACAATAGAGAACTCCTCTTTCCATTGCAGGAAGCCTGGCTGTTGCAATGGGTGTCCAACCCTCAAAGTGGGATCCAGCTATATGGCCAATGAGACTACGCCCTCTCCTGAGGGCCCCCCTGGGCACAAAGAGGCATGATGACCCTCAGCCTGAGCATGCTTTCAAACAAGCCCTCTCTGTTACACCATTAGGATCCTGCATTGCAGGCCTGGAATGCCCCTAGCCCCAAATCCTAACACTTGGTGGGATATCCGGGCACCCAGACCCAGAGCCCGTCTCTGGAATCCCTGTTTTGGCATAAGCCTAAGTTGGAAAACAGCATTCTTCCCTGTTTTGGAGCACCCCTAAGATGGAAAAGAGCACTCTTTTCTTCTCTGAAAAACCACCAATCTATGGAGATCCACCAGGATCCTTAGAGAGGAAAAGTCTCCCATTGAACCATGAGACCACGTCTACATTCAGAGCCCATCCTGGACACACAATCCAGATAGAAAAGCCTGTGCTACCAGCTTTCAGTCACCCTAATTACAGTTGCTGACGTGATGCCTTCTAGGTCTATGCATTGGACCTGCGATCAACTTGCCACTATCCCTGACCCAAATTTGTGTTTGCAGACTTCCCTCCCAAAACCATGGCTCTCATATCCTCAAGGAGGTGGTCTCTGAAGCCTTACCACAGGACTGGGCCTGCCATCCCCAAGGAAACTGTGCCCATCACAGTTCCCCAAAGCCTCCAAGTTAGGAGAAACCTGCAAGGCCCCTGAGCCCACCCCAATAGTGGAAGTGGCTCTGGATGCAAATGCACAGTCTGAAACACCCTGATCACCTACATCCAGTCAGACAACCATATCAATGGTCCTTAGTAAGAAAATTGAACCTGATGGGCACCAAGGACATCATTGGATCTCTAAATTAGGTTGCCAGCATCAATCCTCAGAAGCCTGTTCTTGAATACCAAGTCAGGATACAACATATGTACCCTGAGCCACAAAACAGTACATCTTCTCTCCCAAGATGGAAACTGTGCACATCGACCTGTGCCAAACCCTCAGCGTGGCCCATAGCCACCAATACATTCTAAGACCTCCCTTGTAACAAACCAGTTTTGGGACACATCTGTAAGAGATTCCAAGTCAACTCAAGGCCTTGGTACTTGGCACCAGAACCACCAAAACGAACCTGTCATGTTCCTCAGCTGCAATGGTCATTGGACGTGTGCTTTCCAGTCATCCATGCGGGAGGGCTCTGCTACGCAAACTTCCACTTGAGGGACCCTGGAGGAAAAAAAGACAGACTCCTCCTGTCCATTAGAAGGAAACCTTGTTGTTTGGAGCATCTCACAATCTTAAGCGTGGGTAATCCTCCATTGCCTCCTGAAGCCACCCCTCCATTAGTCGTCATCCTAGACACAAACTCCAGTGTGAGCAAATATCTGACATCTGCCCTTACTCAGGTGCTGGATATCTCGTATAAGCTGCTGCACATTGAAACTGACTTCGGCTTGGCACTCAATTTAAGCATAGCTGGTGTTTACAATTGCATTCTCACCCTATTTGTCCCCAAACCCTCTTGATAGGGAATTCTGGATCCATAAGGCAGCATTCTGCCTGCCCCACAGAAAGAAGTGCTTCGTGAGTCTCGCCAGAAACCCTACATGAGGATCAATTTACTCGGCCCTGGAGAGAACCCCAATATATAGACTTCTCTGGCCACTAGTGCTGTGTCTGACACAGCCTGAGCCCAGACCTCGTGTCAGCCACCCAGAGAGCGGGGCCCATATCCAGCATGTGAGAACGGCCATGGCCCAAATCTGTCATCTCTATGCATCCTTGGTATTCAGGCATCTGTCCCCAGACATTTGCTGTAATCCCTGCCTATGGGGGAACATGAAGCACAATAGATATTTCCTCCTTCCCCATGGCTGGAAACCTGGCCATTGGAATGTGTGTCCATCCCTCAGTGTGGGAGCCAGAAAATGGACAATGGGACCACGCCCACTCCTGAGGGCCACCCTGGGCACAAACAGGCATTGTAATGCTCAGCCTGAGCATGCTTTCAAACAAGCCCTCTCAGTTGCACAACCAAGATCCTGCATTGCAGGCCTGGTCTGCCCATAAGCCCAAATCCCAACCCTTGGTGGGATTTTCCAGGCGCCTAGACCCAGAGCCCATCTCTGGAATCTCTGTTTTGGGGCACACCTAAGATCGAAAATAGCAGTCTTCCCATACCAAAAAGTCATCAAAATATTGGGAGCCGCCTGTATCCTTAGAGGAAAAATCTCCCATTGACCCATGAGGCCACAGCTACATTCTGACGTCACCCTAGACACACAATCCAGATATAAAAGCCTGTGCTTCCGCCTTCGGGTCATTCCAGTTACTGTTCCTGACGAGTAGCCTTCCAGGTCTACACATTGCCCTGCGATAACCTAGCCACTAAACCTAACCCAAGTTTGTGTTTGCAGACTTCCCTCCCAGAACCATGGCTCACATGCCCTCCAGGGTGGAGTCTCTGGAACCACACCACAGGACTGTGCTTGCCATCCCCATGGAAATTGTGCATGTCAGTTAACCAAACCCTCCAGAGTTGGTTGAAACATTCAAGGCCCCTGTGGCCACCCCAATATTGGAGGTTACTCTGGACATAAGTGCACAGTCTGAAACTCCCTGATCACCTACATCCTGGCAGACACCCAAGTCAACTGTCCTAAGTCTGAAGATTGAACCTCTCATGCCCCTGGGACTCATTGGAACCCTAGATTAGGTTGTCGGGCATCTGTCTTCAGAGGCCTGTTCTTGAATAGGAACTTATGATACGGCATGTGGTCCCTGAGCCACAAAACACTACTTCTCCTGTCCCCAGTATGTAACCGTGCTCTTCGACCTGTGTTAAACCCTCAGGGTAGGAGAAACCTGCAGGCACCTTAGCCACCAACACATTCTAAGATCTACCTGGTAAAAAAAAAAACAGCATTGTAACCCATCTTCAAGAGATTCCATGTCAACTCAAGACCTTGGTGCTTCGCCCCAGAAGCACCGTAAAGAAACTGCATGTTCCTCAGCTGCATTGGTCAATGGAGGTGTGCTTTCCAGGCATCCATGTAGAAGGGCTCTGCTACCCATACTTTTCACATGGGGGGCCCTGCAGAAAACATACCAGACTCTAACTGTCCAGTAGAAAAAACAACCTTGCTGTTTGGAGCATCTCACATGCATCAGCCTCTTGATGCCACTTCTCCTTTCGGTCATCAGAGACACAAACTCCAGTGTGCGTAAACATCTGAAATCCACCTTTACTCAGGTGCTGGATATTTCATTTGTTGGCCACGATAGATACAAACTCTATCATGAGCAGACATCTGACCCTCGCCTGTACTCAGATGCTGGAGATCTCGAAAAAAACCACTGCACATTGGAACGGCCATGTTCTCGGCACTGAGATTAAGCATAGATTGTGTTTTCTGCCTTCTGTTCTCACACTCCTCGCCTTCAAGTCCCCCATATTGGAAATTTGGGAGCCACAATGCAGCCTTCTGCCTGCCCACCAGAAAAAAGAGGTGCCCTATGGGTCTGTGTGAAACTCCATATAAGGTTCCACCAGCACAGCCCTCTATAGCACCACAATATCATAGGCCACCTTGTGAACTAATGCTCTGTCTGACACAGCTCGAGCCCCGACCTCCTGGTAGCCACCTAGATAGCGGGACCCATATCTGGCAGGTGTGACCTGCCTTGACCTGAGTCCTTCATCTCAAACCAACCTGGTTATTCACGTACCAGTCCCAGAACATAGCTCAAATTACTGTGCATGGGGGAATCTGAAGCACAAAAGAGTACTTCTCCTTCCTCATAGAAGGAAAATTAAATGTTGATATGGTGGTCCAACCCTCATATTGGGATCCAGGTGCATGGAACAAGAGCCAATGCCCACTCAGGATGGGCATCTGGGCACAAAGAGGCATTGTGACCCTTACCCTGAGACCCATTTCCAACAAGTCTCCATGGGAGCTGAACCAAAGCCCCACAGAGCCAGGCAGTCAAGCCTCTAGGCCCAAATACTAAGCCTTTGTAGAGTTATCCAGGCACAGGGACCTATAACCCAACTCTGGAATCCCTGTGTTGACGGAAACCCTGAAACAGTAAACCACGCTCTCTCCTTCCCAGTGAGACACCAAACTCTTGGGTGCTGGGCAGAATCCCCAGAGAGGTAGAATATTCCATGGACACATGAGGACACCCCACCATTCCAAGGCCATCCTAGACACAATCCAGACAGAAAAGCCTTTGCTCCTGCCTCCCAGCCACACGAATTTCAAATCCTGAGGAGCTGCCCTCAGCGTCTGCAGATCGGGGCCGCCATCACCTCCCTCCTAATTGATACACAATTTTGTGTCTGAAGACTTTGGTCCCAGAGCCCTTAACCACATTCCCTGCAGGATGGGGCTGACAGAACCACACTACATCACTGGGCCTGATCTCTGGATGAAATTCTGCCGTCTCAGTTGCACAAACCCTCCAGATTGGGAAAAGCCTGCAAGGCCCCTGAGCCCACCCCAATTTTATATGCCACTCTGGAAAAAATGCACAGTCTGACACAGCCTGAGCATCTATCTCCAGGAAGACTCACAGGTCAAAGTCCCTAAGTCCGAAGGTTGAGGATGACATGCCCCTACAACCCCATAAGAACCCTAGCCTAGATATTCAGGCCTCTGTGCCCAGAGGCCTGGTCTTGAAATCCAACATATGATCCGACATGTGGTCCCTGAGCCATACAAGAGAACCCCTCCTGTCCCGAGAAGGGAACCTGGCTCCTGGGAACTGGGTCTAACCCTCAGGTAGGAGAATCCTGCATGGCCACAGACCCACAACCACATTCTTTTTTTTTATATAGATTTTATTTATTTATTTGACAGAGAGAGATCACAAGTAGGCATAGAGGAAGGCAGAGAGAGAGAGAGGAAGAAGCAGGCTCCCTGCTGAGCAGAGAGCCCGATGCGGGACTCAATCCCAGGACCCTGAGATCATGACCTGAACCGAAGGCAGCGGCTTAGCCCAGTGAGCCACCCAGGCACCCTCACCACCACATTCTAAGGTCTCCCTGGACACCAAGCAGCATTGTGACTCATTAGACTGAGAACATCCGTCAACTTAGATCACTTGGAAATTTGAACAAAAACCAGCAGATCAAGCCTGCAATGTTCCTCAGCTGCAATGGTCATGCAAGGAAGACTTCCCAAGCCCCCATTCAGAGACCTCTGCTGTCGAATCTTTCTATATGGGGGACCCTGGAGCCTTGTAAGCGGACTTCCCCTGTCCCACAGTAGGACACCTTGCTGTTTGGAGCAGCTCACAAGGTCCTGCTTGGGAAAATCTCCAAGAATTCTTGAGGCCACCCCACAATTCGTTGACCATCATGGATGCAAACCAGCGTGAGCAGACATCTGACCCTCGCCCATACTCAGGTTCTGGAAATCTCGAAACAACCACTGCACAATGGAATGGTCCTGTGGTCGGCACTGAGCTTATCCGTGGCTTGTGTTTTCAGACTTCTGTCTTCACACTCCTCGCCTACAAGCCCTCCATATTGGGAATTCTGAAGCCACAGTGCAGCTTTCTGCCTGCCCACCAGAAAGAAGAAGTGCCCTTATGGGTCTTCGCAGAAACCCACATGAGGATCCTCCTGCACGGCCCTCAATGGCACCCCAATATAATAGACCGACCTCTGCATAAATTGTCTTTCTGACATCGCCTGATCCCCGACCTCCTGTCAGCCACCCAGATAGTGGGCCCCATATCCTCCAGGTGGGTCCAACCTTGGCCCGAGGCCATCATCTTGAAGCAACCTGGATATTCAGGTACCTGTCCCAGACTTAGCTCAAATTCCTGCCCATAGGGGACTCGGAAGCACGAAAGAGTGCTCCTCCTTCCCCATGGCCAGAAAACTGAATGTTGAGATGGCTGTACAACCCTGAGTGGGAACCAGGTGCATGGTCCATGAGACCACGCCTACACAGGATGGGCAGCTGGGCACAAACAGGCATTGTGACCCTCAGAATGAGACCCCTTTCCAAAGATCCCCCTTGGGATCTGGACCAGGAACCCAAATCGAAGCTTTGGTTAAGTTTTCCCAGTGTCTGGACCCAGAACCCATCTCTGGAATCCCTGTTTGGACAGGATCCCAGAGATGGAATACAGTCTTTTCCTCTTCCCCAGAAAGAAATCAAACTCTTGGGTGCCAAGCAGAATCACCAGAGTGGAAGAATATCCCATGGACACATGAGGTCACCCCTCCATTTAGTGGCCATCCTAGACACAAAATCCAGAGAGAAAAGCCTGTGCTCCTCCCTCCCAGCCACCTGAATTTCAAATCCCGAGGAGATTCCCTCAGGGTCTTCAGATTCGGACTGCCAACACCTCACTCCTATCTCTTATCCGAGGTTGTGTCTAAAGTCTTTGGTCCCAAAGTCCTGACACACATGACCTCCAGGATGGGGCCTCGAGAAACACATGACATCACTGGCCCTGCTCTCCTGAGGAAACCCTGCCCATCTCAGTTTCCCAAAATGTCCAGATTAGGAGAAAACTGCAAGGCCCCTGACTGCACCCCAATATCATAGGCCACTCTGGAAAAAGTGCACAGCCTGACACAGCCTCAGCACCTACCTCCAGGATGACATGCAGGCCAATGGCACTTAGTCCGAAGATTGAAACTTCCATGGCCCTAAAACCTCATCAGAACCCTAGCTTATGTTTTGAGGTCTCTCTCCCTAGAGGGCTGTTCTGGAAATTCAAGCATATGGTCCAACCTGTGGTCCGTGAGCCATACAAGAGCACACCTCCTGTCCCAAGAAGGAAACCTGGCTCCTGGGTACTGGGTCTAATCCTAAGGATAGAGAATCCTCAATGGTCAGAGAGCCGCCACCACATTCTAAGGTCTCCCTGGACACCAAGCAGCATTGGGACCTGTTAGACTGAGAACTTCCATCAACGCAAATCACTTGGAACTTGGAATCAGTGTCATTGGTTCAAGCTTACCCTGTTCCTCAGCTGCAATGGTAACACGAGATTGGCTTCCCAGGCCTCCATTCAGAGAGCATTGCTATCGAATCTTCCATATGGGGGACCCTGGAGCCCTGTAAGAAGACTTCTGCTGTCCCTTAGTAGGACACGTTGATGTTTGGAGCAGCTCACAAGCTCCAGCTTGGAAAAACCTCCAAGAATTCTTGAGGCCTCCCCACCATTTGTTGGCCATCATGGATACAAACTCCAGCGTGAGCAGACATCTTCCCCTCGCCCAGGTGCTGAAGATCTCGAAACAACTGCTGTACATTGGAATAGACATGTGCTCGGCACTGAGCGTAACCGTAGCTTATGTTTTCATACTTCTGTCCTCACACTCCTCGCCTGCAAACCCTCCAACTTGGATATTCTGGAGCCGTAATGCAGCCATCTGCCTGCTCACCAGATAGAAGAAGTGAAAAAAGGGTCTGTGCAAAAATCCCCCATGAGGATCCAGTTGCACAGCTCTCAAAAGCACCCCAATATCATAGGCCGAACTCTCCACGAATGTTCTGTCTGACACAGCTCAAGCCCGAGCTCCTGACAGCCACCCAGAAAGCAGGCCTCATTTTCTGCAGGTGGGTCCTGCCTTGGCCCGAGGACCTCATCTCAAAGTGAACTGGGTATTCAGGCACCTGTCCCAGAACTTAGCTCAAATTCCTGCCCATGGGGGAACCTGAAGCATAAAAAAGTACACCTCCTTCCCCATGGCAGGAAAACTGAATGTTGAGATGGCAGTCCAACCCTCAGAGTGGGAGCCAAGTGCATAGCCCATGAGGTCACACCCACTCAGCATGGGCATCTGGGCAAAAACAGGCATTGTGACCCTCAGAATGAGACCCATTTCCAACAAGAACACTCGGGAGCTGTACCAGGAAAACATAGAGCAGGACCCTAGGCCCAAATCCTAAGCCTTGTTGCGGTGATCCAGGCTCCAGAACCCAGGACCCATCTCTGGAATGGCTGTTTGGACGGGATCCCTGACTCAGAAAACTGCGCTCCTCCCATCCCCCGGAAATACACCAAACTCTTGGGTGCCGAGCAGAATTCCCAGAGAGGTAGAATCTCACATGGACCCATGAGGCCACCCCTCCATTTCGTGGCCATCATAGACAAACAAGTCAGACAGAAAAGACTGTGCTCCTGCCTCACAGCCGTCCGAATTTCATATCTGGAGATGCTTCGCTCAGGGTCTGCAGATTGGGTCTGCCATCACCTCGAGCTTAACTCTTACCCGAGTTTGTGTCTGAAGACTTTGGACCCAGAGTCCTGACCCATATGCCCTCCAGGATGGGGCCTCCAGGAACACACAACAGCACTGGGCCAGCTCTCCCAAGGAATGTCAGCCTGTCTCAGTTTCCCAACCCACCAGATTAAGAGAAAATTGCAAGGCGCCTAATACCACCCCAATTCCATAGGAAGCTCCAGAAAAAATGCATAGTCTGACACAGCCTCAGAATATACCTCCAGGAAGACACCCAGGTCAATGGGAAGGGATGAAATGGCCTAACCCATGGCAGGTTTGATGTGCTGGGTGTGAAGCCAACAGTCTCAATGTCTCTCACAAGGTCTGGGCTCAGGCTATGTAAGACAGAGCATAGTGTTTAGGGTAGCCTATGCAATTGGGGTGTTGCCGAGGGCTGAGCAGGTTGATTTTCATTTGGGGTTTCTGAGCAATGCCATAGACAATGTTTTTCTTTGGGGGGCAGGCAGAGTGCTTCGTTCTGGAACCAGAATTCTGAATCATGAGGGCTTTTGGGCCAGGAGTGCTAGGGTAGAGTCTGAAAACAAAACATAGGGTGAGGTGGGGAGCAGGCCCACTCTGCAAAGGCTGAAAGGATATCTCATGCATCTGAAGTCAGGCTGAGGATCAGACATTGCCTGAGGTTGGATTGTGCCTTTGATGGCACCTTCATGAAGCAGGTGCCTCATGAGGCCAACGAAATTTTCCCACGCTGAGTTTGGAGGTTGCCACAAACCACAAGGTTTCCTTCTGCGAGACAGTCGAGTCCTGTTGAATGGCTCCAGTACATACCATACGGAAGGACTGAAGAGGAGGGTTCAAAGGATGGATCCCTGAACAACATGCCTCGCATTCCCTTTGGCCATTAACGACAAGATATGTTTGTTCTGCTGGCTCTGGGGCAAGCTAACCAGTGGGCTGAGTTGAAATGGCCTCTCCTGAGGATGCGTCATAATGTGGGTTTCTGTCCATGGAGACCTTGGAATGTGATGGTTGTACTGTGGCCCTGCGGAATTCTCCGACCAGAAGGGTTTGATACAGATCCAGTAAGAAAGCACTCCATGTGGAGACGAGAGAGGTTTGGTTTGGAGCCTCAGAAAAACCTAATATGCTGGTATAAGAAACCAGTCCTCTGAGGACAGACACATGAAAACTAAAGCTAAGGTTCATATTAGGGCCTAAGGGCCTGTCCATTTCAATCTTCTGTCTCTGGGGACACTGTCTGAGAGTCTAAGTGGTGATAATGGCTTAGCTGGTGTCAGAGTGCCCCTTTTAGTCCAGGGCAGCCTACACTATCAGGATGGCCTCAGGGGCCTTGGAACTTTTCCCTAACCTGTAGGGTTGTGGTCAATGGATTGGGCACACTTTCCTTGGAGATGGCAGGCACAATCTTTCACTGTGGCTCCAGATGCCCTAGCCTGGAGGGTGTGTGGGTCCAGGCTGTGGCACATAAGTCTGAAAACAAAAACTCAGCTTATGAGTGGCGCCGAGGGTATGGCAGGCCGGATGTACAGATAAAGAGTGAGCCTCTTGGCTTGTGAATCAAGGGCGAGATTCCTTCAGGCTTTTGTCTCTGGATGCGTCCAGGATAGCCGTGGATTGTAGGGGGTGGCCTCAGTGACTGTGGACGAGTAACCTCTCTGGGGATTTGTCCCAGCTAACAGGAGTTTGGGGTCATTTTGTGGGAAGGGTGGAGTCCTGTTGTCTGGCTCATGTGTCTCTCCAAGAAAGTGATTCCAGAGCAGAGCCCCAAGAACAGGGGGGAGACTGGAAAACTCAAACAGTGGTGAGGATTGGGTGTATAGGGGCTTGGCACGCCCCACATGAGGGCTCTTGGTCAAGGCCCTGACAGGCCTTTCTTTGATATTGGGCTCATGCTGAGGGTCACAGAGTGAATTTGTGCCCAAGGCAGCACTCAAGTTTGGGCGTGGTTTCAGGGGAAATGAAGGTTTCTCCCACCCTGAAGGTGTGACTCCATGCCAAGAGCAAGCCTTACAGCCATGGGGAAGAAGGATTTCTGATTTCTGTTTCAGATGCCCAACTGTGTGGGGAATTGATATAATATCTGGGTTTAGATATCGGAAAACCAAGGTTAGGAAGAGATAACGGCATAAGACCATGGCGTGTCAGAAGTGCTAGGTGTGTGGCCAGCTGTCTCCTTGCCTGTCTGGACGTCTGGCATCAGGCTGTGAAAGGCAGAGCATTAGTGCCCAGAGCAGCCTATCAAATCTGAGTGCCGTCGAGGCAAGAGCAGGTTGATCCTTATCTGGGTTTTATGGAAAGCCCCACAAGGAAACGTTTTCTACCGGTGGGCAGTAACTGGGCAGGCTTGTGGTTCTACAATTCCTACTCTGGAGGGATTGTTTGCCAGGAGTGTGAAGAAGGAAGTCTGAAAACACAAGCTAGCGTGAGGTTTGGGACCGAGGGCACGGCAGGCCACTCTGCAGAGGCTGAATCAAGATCTCCTGCATTGCGGTCATGTCTACTATGAGACGTGCTTCAAGCTAGAGTTTATGACCATGACGGCCTCTCCCTGAAGGATATGGGGGGCTTCATGAGGCCAGGCAGGTTTGCCGTTTTCTCCTACACTGTGAGTCCAGTGAGGCTCCAAGTAATGGGATGTCCTCGGAGGCCTTGAGGTTTCTCATATTCTGGAGGTGTGTGGCCAAAGGAATGGACATAGTTTCCCAGGAGAGAGCAGGCACGGTCCTGTGGTATGGCTCCAGAGGACCCAGCCTAGAGACTGTGTTTGCCAGGGCTGTGGGGACAGATGTCTATAAAAGCAAACTTGGCTCAGCTAGGGGCCAATGTAATGGCAGGCCTGAACTCCAGTCCGTGAGGGGAGATCCTCTGGAAATCAAAGTAGGGCAAGTGGAAGGCAGTCACTCAGGATTTTGTCTCTGGGTGTTGCGTTTACAGTGTCTGGTCATGGTAGGGGTTGTCTCAGAGGCCGAGGGAGTGGGAATGAAGAGTACTGTTTTCTCCCACAGGGGACCCCCAAGGAGAGGGACTCTAGAGCACAGCAGTGGGCTCCCTCAACTGGAATACACACCATCTAGTTAGTCCTGGGTGCCTATGGGCATGGCAAGCCACATATGCGGGCTCTTGGTACAGTCACTGAGAGGCGTTACTTGAATAAGGTACTCACGCTGAGGGTCACAATGTGTGTTTGTGCCCAAGGCGGCCCTCACGCTTGGGCGTGGCCTCATGGGCCATGCCGTTTTCTCCTACACTGAAGGTTTGACTCACTGCCAGCAGCAAGGTTTCTTACCATGGGGAAGGAGGGGTTCTGACTTGTGCATCAGGTTCCCCCCTGTGCAGGGATTGGAGATAAGGTCTAGGTTCCGATGACTGAAAACCCAGGTTGGGAATGGATGGTGGCCTATGGCAGTGGCAGGTCCAATGTGCTGGGTTTGCAGCCAGCTGTGTCGGTGTCTGTTGGAAGGTCTGTGCTCAGGCTATTTGCGAGCATCACTGTTTAAGGTAGCCTATGCAATTGGGGTGTTGCCGAGGGCCAAGCAGTTTGATCCTCATTAGGGCTTTCTGGGCAGCGCCATAGACAATGTTTTTCTCCTGGGAGGCAGGCACAGTGCTTCATTGTGGCCCCAGAATTCCCAGTAGGGAGGGTTTGTGGGCCAGGAGTGTGAGGACGGAAGTCTGAAAACACAAGCTAGTGTGAGGATTGGAGCCAAGGGCAGAGCAGGCCCACTCTGCAGAGGCTGAATCAAAATCTCCTGCATCTGAAGTCAGGCTGAGGATCAGACGTTGGCTGAGGCTGGAGTATGTGTCCATGATGGCACCTTCATGAAGTGGGGGCCTCATGAGGCCAAGGAAGTTTTCCCACGCTGAGTTTGGAGGTTGCCCCAAACCCCAAGGTTTCCTTCTGCGGGACATTCGAGTCCTGTTGCATGGCTCCAGGACATACCATATGGAAGGACTGGAGAGCAGGGTTCGAAGGATGGATCCCTGTACAGCATGCCTCGCATTCCCATTGGCTATTAGCGACAAGATATGTTTGATCTGCTGCCTCTGGAACACGCGACCCAGGGGGCTGAGTTGAAATGGCCTCTCCTGAGGATGCGTCATAATGTGTGTTTGGGTCCATGGAGACCTTGGAATGTGCTGGTTGTTCAGTGGCCCTGCAGAACTCTCCTACCTGAAGTGTTTGATACATCCCAGTAAGAAAGCTGCCCATGTGGAGATGAGACAGGTTTGGTTTGGTGCCTCAGAAAAGCCCCATGTGCTGGTCTACGAAAACAGTCCTCTGAAAATGGAAACATGGAAACCAAAGCTAAGGTTCAGATTAGGGCCTGGGGGCCTGTCCATTTCAACCTTCTGTCTCTGGGGCCACTGTCAAGAGTCTAACTGGAGATAGTTGCTCCGCTGGTGTCAGAGAGCCCCTCTTAGTCCAGGGTGGCCTATACTATTGATGGCCTCAGGGATCTTGGAGCTTTTCCCTAACCTGTAGGGCTGTGGTCAATGGATTGGGCACACTTTCCTTGGGAGGGCAGGCACAATCTTTCGCTGTTTGGTCCAGAGGCCCTAGCCTGGATGTTGTGTGGGTCCAGGCTGTGGGCACAGAAGTCTGAATACACAAACTCAGCTAATGAGTGGCGCCTAGGGTATGGCAGGCCGGATGTACAGCCCGAGAGGGAGCTCCTGGGCCTCTGAAACAAGGGCGAGTGGGAGGCGTTCCTTCAGGCTTTTGTCTCTGGATGTTGTGTCCGGGATAGCCGTGGATTGGAGCGGTGGCCTCAGGTACTGTGGACGAGTATCCCTCTCTGGGGATTTGTCCCAGCTCCCAAGAGTTTGGGGTCATTTTGTGGGAAGGGTGGAGTCGTGTTGTCTGGCTCATGGGTCGCTCCAAGAAAGGGATTCCAGAGCAGAGCTCCAGGTACGGGCGGGGCGACTGGAAAATTCAAACCGTGGTGAGGATTGGGTGCATAGGGGCTTGGCAAGCCCCATATGTGGGCTCTTGGTCCAGGCCCTGACAGGCCTTTCTTTGACATGGGGCTCATGCTGAGGGTCACAGTGTGAATTTGTGCCCAAGCAGCACTCAAGTTTGGGCGTGGCATCAGGGGCCATGAAGGATTCTCCCACCCTGAAGGTGTGACTCCATGCCAAGAGCAAGCTTGACAGCCATGGGGAAGGAGGAGTTCTGTTTTGTGCTTGCTATACCCAGCTGTGTGGAGAATTGATATAATGTCTAGGTTCAGATATCTGAAAACCAAGGTTAGGATGAGGTGACGGCATAAGACCATGGCGTGTCCGAAGTGCTGGGTGTGCGGCCAGCTGTCTCCTTGTCTGTCTGGACGTCTGACTTCAGGCTGTGTCAGGCAGAGCATGAGTGCCCAGAGCAGCCTAACCAGTTCGGGTACCGTCGAGGCCCGAGCAGGTTGATCCTCATCTGGGTTTTCTGGAGAGCCCCAAAGGGAAACGTTTTTCTTCCGTTGGGCAGACACTGGGCTGGGTTTTGGTTCCGGAGTTCCTAGTCCGGAGGGCTTGTTTGCCAGGAGTGTGAGGAAGGAAGTCGGAAAACACAAGCTAGCATGAGGTTTGGGACCCAGGGCACGGCAGGCCCACTCTGCAGAGGCTGAATCGAGATCTCCTGCACTGAGGTCATGTCAACTATGAGACGTGCCTCAGGCTAGAGTTTTTGTCCAGCATGGCCTCTTCCTGAAGGGTGTGGGGGCTTCATGAGGCCAGAAAGTTTTGCCTACGATGGGATTTGTGAACTGCTCCAAAACTGAAGGTTACCTTCTGCACGACAGTCGAGTCCTATTGGATGGTTCCAAGAGGCTCCATATGGAAAGACTCGAGAGCAGGTGTCTAAGCATGGATGCCTGGGAACGCCACCTCATATTCCCACTCTTTAGTCAGGACAAGGCAGGCTCAATCTGCGGGCTCCTGGGTGAGCTACCCAGAGGGGAGAGTTGAAATGGACTCTCCTGAAGATGAGTCCTACTGTTGCTTGGAGGTCTGGGAGACCTTGGAATGTGGAGGTGGCTCAGGGACTCTGCAGGATTCTCCAACATGAGGTGTTTGACACGGCTCCAACAAGGAAACTTCCCATGTGGAGACACGGGGAGTTCTGTTCCGTGCCTCAGGAAAGCCCCATACCCTGTTCTTCGAACCAAAGCCTCTGAGGAGTGACACCTGGAAACCAAAGCAAGAGTTGAGACTACGGCCTAAAGGCCTGTCTGGCTCAACCTTCTATCTCTGTTGACATCTGTGTGCATGCATTCATGGATGTAGCTGCTCAGCTTGTGTCCGAATGCCCCTGTGAGTCCAGTGAGGCTCCCAGTAGTGGGATGTCCTCGGAGGCCTTGAGGTTTCTCATATTTTGGAGGTGTGTGGCCAAAGGAATGGACACAGTTTCCCAGGAGAGAGCAGGCACGGTCCTGTGGTATGGCTCCAGAGGACCCAGCCTAGAGGCTCTGTTTGCCAGGGTTGTGGGGACAGATGTCTGAAAAAGCAAACTTGGCTCAGCTAGGGGCCAATGTAATGGCAGGCCTGATCTCTAGTCCGTGAGGGGAGATCCTCTGGAAATCAAAGTAGGGCAAGTGGGAGGCAGTCACTCAGGATTTTGTCTCTGGGTGTTGCGTTTAGAGTGTCCGGTCAGGGTAGGGGTTGTCTCAGAGGCCGAGGAAGAGCCTTCCTCTCGGGGGATTGTCCAAGCTCCCAAGTGTTGGTGTTCATTCTGTGGGAATGAAGAGTACTGTATTCTGCCACAGGGGACCCCACAGGAGAGGGACTCTAGAGCACAGCAGTGGGTTCCCTCAACTGGAATACACACCATCTAGTTAGTCCTGGGTGCCTATGGGCATGGCAAGCCACATATGCGGGCTCTTTGTACAGTCACTGAGAGGCGTTACTTGAATAAGGTACTCACGCTGAGGGTCACAATGTGTGTTTGTGCCCAAGGCGGCCCTCACGCTTGGGCGTGGCCTCATGGGCCATGCCGTTTTCTCCTACACTGAAGGTTTGACTCACTGCCAGCAGCAAGGTTTCTTGCCATGGGGAAGGAGGGGTTCTGACTTGTGCATCAGGTTCCCCCCTGTGCAGGGATTGGAGATAAGGTCTAGGTTCCGATGACTGAAAACCCAGGTTGGGAATGGATGGTGGCCTAAGGCAGTGGCAGGTCCAATGTGCTGGGTGTGCAGCCAGCTGTGTCGGTGTCTGTTGGAAGGTCTGTGCTCAGGCTATTTGCGACAGAGCATCACTGTTTAAGGTAGCCTATGCAATTGGGGTGTTGCCGAGGGCCAAGCAGTTTGATCCTCATTAGGGGTTTCTGGGCAGCGCCATAGACAATGTTTTTCTCCTGGGAGGCAGGCACAGTGCTTCATTGTGGCCCCAGAATTCCCAGTAGGGAGGGTTTGTGGGCCAGGAGTGTGAGGACGGAAGTCTGAAAACACAAGCTAGTGTGAGGATTGGAGCCAAGGGCAGAGCAGGCCCACTCTGCAGAGGCTGAATCAAAATCTCCTGCATCTGAAGTCAGGCTGAGGATCAGACGTTGGCTGAGGCTGGAGTAGGTGTCCATGATGGCACCTTCATGAAGTGGGGGCCTCATGAGGCCAAGGAAGTTTTCCCACGCTGAGTTTGGAGGTTGCCCCAAACCCCAAGGTTTCCTTCTGCGGGTCATTCGAGTCCTGTTGCATGGCTCCAGGACATACCATATGGAAGGACTGGAGAGCAGGGTTCGAAGGATGGATCCCTGTACAGCATGCCTCGCATTCCCATTGGCTATTAGCGACAAGATATGTTTGATCTGCTGCCTCTGGAACACGCGACCCAGGGGGCTGAGTTGAAATGGCCTCTCCTGAGGATGCTTCATAATGTGCGTTTGGGTTCATGGAGACCTTGGAATGTGCTGGTTGTTCAGTGGCCCTGCGGAACTCTCCTACCTGAAGTGTTTGATACATCCCAGTAAGAAAGCTGCCCATGTGGAGATGAGAGAGGTTTGGTTTGGTGCCTCAGAAAAGCCCCATGTGCTGGTCTACGAAAACAGTCCTCTGAGAACGGAAACATGGAAACCAAAGCTAAGGTTCAGATTAGGGCCTGGGGGCCTGTCCATTTCAACCTTCTGTCTCTGGGGACACTGTCTGAGAGTCTACGTGGAGATAGTTGCGTCGCTGGTGTCAGAGAGCCCCTCTTAGTCCAGGGTGGTCTATACTATTCATGGCCTCATCGACCTTGGAGCTTTTCCGTAACCTGTATGGTTGTGGTCAATGGATTTGGCACACTTTCCTTGGAGAGGGCAGGCACAATCTTTTGCTGTTTGGTCCAGAGGCCCTAGCCTGGATGTTGTGTGGGTCCAGGCTGTGGGCACAGAAGTCTGAATACACAAACTCAGCTTATGAGTGGCGCCTAGGGTATGGCAGGCCGGATGTACAGCCCGAGAGAGAGCTCCTGGGCCTCTGAAACAAGGGCGAGTGCGAGGCGTTCCTTCAGGCTTTTGTCTCTGGATGTTGTGTCCGGGATAGCCGTGGATTGGAGCGGTGGCCTCAGGTACTGTGGACGAGTATCCCTCTCTGGGGATTTGTCCCAGCTCCCAAGAGTTTGGGGTCATTTTGTGGGAAGGGTGGAGTCGTGTTGTCTGGCTCATGGGTCTCTCCAAGAAAGGGATTCCAGAGGAGAGCTCCAGGTACGGGCGGGGCGACTGGAAAATTCAAACCGTGGTGAGGATTGGGTGCATAGGGGCTTGGCAAGCGCCATATGTGGGCTCTTGGTCCAGGCCCTGACAGGCCTTTCTTTGACATGGGGCTCATGCTGAGGGTCACACTGTGAATTTGTGCCCAAGCAGCACTCAAGGTTGGGCGTGGCATCAGAAGCCTTGAAGGTTTCTTCCACCCTGAAGGTGTGACTCCATGCCAAGAGCAAGCTTGACAGCCATGGAGAAGGAGGAGTTCTGTTTTGTGCTTGCTATACCCAGCTGTGTGGAGAATTGATATAATGTCTAGGTTCAGATATCTGAAAACCAAGGTTAGGATGAGGTGACGGCATAAGACCATGGTGTGTCCGAAGTGCTGGGTGTGCGGCCAGCTGTCTCCTTGTCTGTCTGGACGTCTGGTTTCAGGCTGTGTCAGGCAGAGCATGAGTGCCCAGAGCATCCTATCCAGTTCGGGTACCGTCGAGGCCTGAGCAGGTTGATCCTCATCTGGGTTTTCTGGAGAGCCCCAAAGGGAAACGTTTTTCTTCCGTTGGGCAGACACTATGCTGGGTTTTGGTTCCGGAGTTCCTAGTCCGGAGGGCTTGTTTGCCTTGAGTGTGAGGAAGGAAGTCAAAAAACACAAGCTAGCGTGAGGTTTGGGACCGAGGGCATGGCAGGCCCACTCTGCAGAGGCTGAATCGAGATCTCCTGCACTGAGGTCATGTCAACTATAGGACGTGCCTCAGGCTAGAGTTCTTGTCCAGCATGGCCTTTTCCTGAAGGGTATGGGGGCTTCATGAGGCCAGAAAGTTTTGCCTACGATGGGATTTGTGAACTGCTCCAAAACTGAAGGGTACCTTCTGCACGACAGTCGAGTCCTATTGGATGGTTCAAAGAGGCCCCATATGGAAAGACTCGCGAGCAGGTGTCTAAGCATGGATGCCTGGGAACGCCACCTCATATTCCCACTCTTTAGTCAGGACAAGGCAGGCTCAATCTGCGGGCTCCTGGGTGAGCTCCCCAGAGGGGAGAGTTGAAATGGACTCTCCTGAAGATGAGTCCTACTGTGGCTTGGTGGCCTGGGAGACCTTTGAATGTGGAGGTGGCTCAGGGACTCTGCAGGATTCTCCAAATGAGGTGTTAGACACGGCTCCAACAAGGAAACTTCCCATGTTGAGATGAGAGGAGTCTGTTCCGTGCCTCAGGAAAGCCCCATACCCTGTTCTTCGAACCCAAGCCTCTGAGGAGTGACACCTGGAAACCAAAGCAAGAGTTGGGACTACGGCCTAAAGGCCTGTCCGGCTCAACCTTCTATCTCTGTTGACATCTGTGTGCATGCATTCATGGATGTAGCTGCTCAGCTTGTGTCCGAATGCCCCTGTGAGTCCAGTGAGGCTCCCAGTAGTGGGATGTCCTCGGAGGCCTTGAGGTTTCTCATATTCTGGAGGTGTGTGGCCAAAGGAATGGACACAGTTTCCCAGGAGAGAGCAGGCACGGTCCTGTGGTATGGCTCCAGAGGACCCAGCCTAGAGGCTGTGTTTGCCAGGGCTGTGGGGACAGATGTCTGAAAAAGCAAACTTGGCTCAGCTAGGGGCCAATGTAATGGCAGGCCTGATCTCTAGTCCGTGAGGGGAGATCCTCTGGAAATCAAAGTAGGGCAAGTGGGAGGCAGTCACTCAGGATTTTGTCTCTGGGTGTTGCGTTTAGAGTGTCCGGTCAGGGTAGGGGTTGTCTCAGAGGCCGAGGAAGAGCCTTACTCTCGGGGGATTTTCCAAGCTCCCAAGTGTTTGTGTTCACTCTGTGGGAATGAAGAGTACTGTTTTCTGCCACAGGGGACCCCCCAGGAGAGGGACTCTAGAGCACAGCAGTGGGTTCCCTCAACTGGAATACACACCATCTAGTTAGTCCTGTGTGCCTATGGGCATGGCAAGCCACATATGCGGGCTCTTGGTCCAGTCACTGAGAGGCGTTACTTGAATAAGGTACTCACGCTGAGGGTCACAATGTGTGTTTGTGCCCAAGGCGGCCCTCACGCTTGGGCGTGGCCTCATGGGCCATGCCGTTTTCTCCTACACTGAAGGTTTGACTCACTGCCAGCAGCAAGGTTCTTGCCATGGGAAAGGAGGGGTTCTGACTTGTGCATCAGGTTCCACCCTGTGCAGGGATTGGAGATAAGGTCTAGGTTCCGATGACTGAAAACCCAGGTTGGGAATGGATGGTGGCCTAAGGCAGTGGCGGGTCCAATGTGCTGGGTGTGCAGCCAGCTGTGTCGGTGTCTGTTGGAAGGTCTGGGCTCAGGCTTTTTGCGACAGAGTATCACTATTTAAGGTAGCCTATGCAATTGGGGTTTTGCCGAGGGCCAGCAGTTTGATCCTCATTTGGGGTTTCTGGGCAGCGCCATAGACAATGTTTTTCTCCTGGGAGGCAGGCACAGTGCTTCATTGTGGCCCATTAATTCCTAGTAGGGAGGGTTTGTGGGCCAGGAGTGTGAGGACGGAAGTCTGAAAACACAAGCTAGTGTGAGGATTGGAGCCAAGGGCAGAGCAGGCCCACTCTGCAGAGGCTGAAACAAAATCTCCTGCATCTGAAGTCAGGCTGAGGATCAGACGTTGGCTGAGGCTGGAGTATGTGACCATGATGGCACCTTCATGAAGTGGCGGTCTCATGAGGCCAAGGAAGTTTTCCCACGCTGAGTTTGGAGGTTGCCCCAAACCCCAAGGTTTCCTTCTGCAGGACATTCAAGTCCTGTTGCATGGCTCCAGGACATACCATATGGAAGGACTGGAGAGCAGGGTTCGAAGGATGGATCCCTGTACAGCATGCCTCGCATTCCCATTGGCTATTAGCGACAAGATATGTTTGATCTGCTGCCTCTGGAACACGCGACCCAGGGGGCTGAGTTGAAATGGCCTCTCCTAGGATGCGTCATAATGTGCGTTTGGGTCCATGGAGACCTTGGAATGTGCTGGTTGTTCATTGGCCCTGCGGAACTCTCCTACCTGAAGTGTTTGATACATCCCAGTAAGAAAGCTGCCCATGTGGAGATGAGAGAGGTTTGGTTTGGTGCCTCAGAAAAGCCCCATGTGCTGGTCTACGAAAACAGTCCTCTGAGAACGGAAACATGGAAACCAAAGCTAAGGTTCAGATTAGGGCCTGGGGGCCTGTCCATTTCAACCTTCTGTCTCTGGGGACACTGTCTGAGAATCTAAGTGGAGATAGTTGCTCCGCTGGTGTCAGAGAGCCCCTCTTAGTCCAGGGTGGCCTATACTATTGATGGCCTCAGGGACCTTGGAGCTTTTCCCTAACCTGTAGGGCTGTGGTCAATGGATTGGGCACACTTTCCTTGGAGAGGGCAGGCACAATCTTTCGCTGTTTGGTCCAGAGGCCCTAGCCTGGATGTTGTGTGGGTCCAGGCTGTGGGCACAGAAGTCTGAATACACAAACTCAGCTTATGAGTGGCGCCTAGGGTATGGCAGGCCGGATGTACAGCCCGAGAGGGAGCTCCTGGGCCTCTGAAACAAGGGCGAGTGGGAGGCGTTCCTTCAGGCTTTTGTCTCTGGATGTTGTGTCCGGGATAGCCATGGATTGGAGCGGTGGCCTCAGGTACTGTGGACGAGTATCCCTCTCTGGGGATTTGTCCCAGCTCCCAAGAGTTTGGGGTCATTTTGTGGGAAGGGTGGAGTCGTGTTGTCTGGCTCATGGGTCTCTCCAAGAAAGGGATTCCAGAGCAGAGCTCCAGGTACGGGCGGGGCGACTGGAAAATTCAAACCGTGGTGAGGATTGGGTGCATAGGGGCTTGGCAAGCCCCATATGGGGGCTCTTGGTCCAGGCCCTGACAGGCCTTTCTTTGACATGGGGCTCATGCTGAGGGTCACAGTGTGAACTTGTGCCCAAGCAGCACTCAAGTTTGTGCGTGGCATCAGGGGCCATGAAGGTTTCTCCCACCCTGAAGGTGTGACTCCATGCCAAGAGCAAGCTTGACAGCCATGGGGAAGGAGGAGTTCTGTTTTGTGCTTGCTATACCCAGCTGTGTGGAGAATTGATATAATGTCTAGGTTCAGATATCTGAAAACCAAGGTTAGGATGAGGTGACGGCATAAGACCATGGCGTGTCCGAAGTGCTGGGTGTGCGGCCAGCTGTCTCCTTGTCTGTCTGGACGTCTGGCTTCAGGCTGTGTCAGGCAGAGCATGAGTGACCAGAGCAGCCTATCCAGTTCGGGTACCGTCGAGGCCCGAGCAGGTTGATCCTCATCTGGGTTTTCTGGAGAGCCCCACAGGGAAACGTTTTTCTTCCGTTGGCAGACACTGGGCTGGGTTTTGGTTCCGGAGTTCCTAGTCCGGAGGGCTTGTTTGCCAGGAGTGTGAGGAAGGAAGTCGGAAAACACAAGCTAGCGTGAGGTTTGGGACCGAGAGCACGGCAGGCCCACTCTGCAGAGGCTGAATCGAGATCTCCTGCACTGAGGTCATGTCAACTATGAGACGTGCCTCAGGCTAGAGTTCTTGTCCAGCATGGCCTCTTCCTGAAGCGTGTGGGGGCTTCATGAGGCCAGAAAGTTTTGCCTACGATGGGATTTGTGAACTGCTCCAAAACTGAAGGTTACCTTCTGCACGACAGTCGAGTCCTATTGGATGGTTCCAAGAGGCCCCATATGGAAACACTCGAGAGCAGGTGTCTAAGCATGGATGCCTGGGAACGCCACCTCATATTCCCACTCTTTAGTCAGGACAAGGCAGGCTCAATCTGCGGGCTCCTGGGTGAGCTACCCAGAGGGGAGAGTTGAAATGGACTCTCCTGAAGATGAGTCCTACTGTGGCTTGGTGGCCTGGGAGACCTTGGAATGTGGAGGTGGCTCAGGGACTCTGCAGGATTCTCCAACATGAGGTGTTTGACACGGCTCCAACAAGGAAACTTCCCATGTGGAGACGAGAGGAGTTCTGTTCCTTGCCTCAGGAAAGCCCCATACCCTGTTCTTCGAACCCAAGCCTCTGAGGAGTGACACCTGGAAACCAAAGCAAGAGTTGAGACTACGGCCTAAAGGCCTGTCCGGCTCAACCTTCTATCTCTGTTGACATCTGTGTGCATGCATTCATGGATGTAGCTGCTCAGCTTGTGTCCGAATGCCCCTGTGAGTCCAGTGAGGCTCCCAGTAGTGGGATGTCCTCGGAGGCTTTGAGGTTTCTCATATTCTGGAGGTGTGTGGCCAAAGGAATGGACACAGTTTCCCAGGAGAGAGCAGGCACGGTCCTGTGGTATGGCTCCAGAGGACCCAGCCTAGAGGCTCTGTTTGCCAGGGCTGTGGGGACAGATGTCTGAAAAAGCAAACTTGGCTCAGCTAGGGGCCAATGTAATGGCAGGCCTGATCTCTAGTCCGTGAGGGGAGATCCTCTGGAAATCAAAGTAGGGCAAGTGGGAGGCAGTCACTCAGGATTTTGTCTCTGGGTGTTGCGTTTACAGTGTCCGGTCAGGGTAGGGGTTGTCTCAGAGGCCGAGGAAGAGCCTTCCTCTCGGGGGATTGTCCAAGCTCCCAAGTGTTTGTGTTCATTCTGTGGGAATGAAGAGTACTGTTTTCTGCCACAGGGGACCCCCCAGGAGAGGGACTCTAGAGCACAGCAGTGGGTTCCCTCAACTGGAATACACACCATCTAGTTAGTCCTGTGTGCCTATGGGCATGGCAAGCCACATATGCGGGCTCTTGGTCCAGTCACTGAGAGGCGTTACTTGAATAAGGTACTCACGCTGAGGGTCACAATGTGTGTTTGTGCCCAAGGCGGCCCTCACGCTTGGGCGTGGCCTCATGGGCCATGCCGTTTTCTCCTACACTGAAGGTTTGACTCACTGCCAGCAGCAAGGTTTCTTGCCATGGGGAAGGAGGGGTTCTGACTTGTGCATCAGGTTCCCCCCTGTGCAGGGTTTGGAGATAAGGTCTAGGTTCCGATGACTGAAAAACCAGGTTGGGAATGGATGGTGGCCTAAGGCAGTGGCGGGTCCAATGTGCTGGGTGTGCAGCCAGCTGTGTCGGTGTCTGTTGGAAGGTCTGGGCTAGGGTATTTGCGACAGAGCATCGCTGTTTAAGGTAGCCTATGCAATTGGGGTGTTGCCGAGGGCCAAGCAGTTTGATCCTCATTAGGGGTTTCTGGGCAGCGCCATAGACAATGTTTTTCTCCTGGAAGGCAGGCACAGTGCTTCATTGTGTCCCCAGAATTCCCAGTAGGGAGGGTTTGTGGGTCAGGAGTGTGAGGACGGAAGTCTGAAAACACAAGCTAGTGTGAGGATTGGAGCCAAGGGCAGAGCAGGCCCACTCTGCAGAGGCTGAATCAAAATCTCCTGCATCTGAAGTCAGGCTGAGGATCAGACGTTGGCTGAGGCTGGAGTATGTGTCCATGATGGCACCTTCATGAAGTGGGGGCCTCTTGAGGCCAAGGAAGTTTTCCCACGCTGAGTTTGGAGGTTGCCCCAAACCACAAGGTTTCCTTCTGCGGGACATTCGAGTCCTGTTGCATGGCTCCAGGACATACCATATGGAAGGACTGGAGAGCAGGGTTCGAAGGATGGATCCCTGTACAGCATGCCTCGCATTCCCATTGGCTATTAGCGACAAGATATGTTTGATCTGCTGCCTCTGGAACACGCGACGCAGGGGGCTGAGTTGAAATGGCCTCTCCTGAGGATGCGTCATAATGTGCGTTTGGGTCCATGGAGACCTTGGAATGTGCTGGTTGTTCAGTGGCCCTGCGGAACTCTCCTACCTGAAGTGTTTGATACATCCCAGTAAGAAAGCTGCCCATGTGGAGATGAGAGAGGTTTGGTTTGGTGCCTCAGAAAAGCCCCATGTGCTGGTCTACGAAAACAGTCCTCTGAGAACGGAAACATGGAAACCAAAGCTAAGGTTCAGATTAGGGCCTGGGGGCCTGTCCATTTCAACCTTCTGTCTCTGGGGACACTGTCTGAGACTCTAAGTGGAGATAGTTGCTCCGCTGGTGTCAGAGAGCCCCTCTTAGTCCAGGGTGGTCTATAGTATTGATGGCCTCAGCGACCTTGGAGCTTTTCCGTAACCTGTATGGTTGTGGTCAATGGATTGGGCACACTTTCCTTGGAGAGGGCAGGCACAATCTTTCGCTGTTTGGTCCAGAGGCCCTAGCCTGGATGTTGTGTGGGTCCAGGCTGTGGGCACAGAAGTCTGAATACACAAACTCAGCTTATGAGTGGCGCCTAGGGTATGGCAGGCCGGATGTACAGCCCGAGAGGGAGCTCCTGGGCCTCTGAAACAAGGGCGAGTGGGAGGCGTTCCTTCAGGCTTTTGTCTCTGGATGTTGTGTCCGGGATAGCCGTGGATTGGAGCGGTGGCCTCAGGTACTGTGGACGAGTATCCCTCTCTGGGGATTTGTCCCAGCTCCCAAGAGTTTGGGGTCATTTTGTGGGAAGGGTGGAGTCGTGTTGTCTGGCTCATGGGTCTCTCCAAGAAAGGGATTCCAGAGCAGAGCTCCAGGTACGGGCGGGGCGACTGGAAAATTCAAACCGTGGTGAGGATTGGGTGCATAGGGCCTTGGCAAGCCCCATATGTGGGCTCCTGGTCCAGGCCCTGACAGGCCTTTCTTTGACATGGGGCTCATGCTGAGGGTCACAGTGTGAATTTGTGCCCAAGCAGCACTCAAGTTTGGGCGTGGCATCAGGGGCCATGAAGGTTTCTCCCACCCTGAAGGTGTGACTCCATGCCAAGAGCAAGCTTGACAGCCATGGGAAAGGAGGAGTTCTGTTTTGTGCTTGCTATACCCAGCTGTGTGGAGAATTGATATAATGTCTAGGTTCAGATATCTGAAAACCAAGGTTAGGATGAGGTGACGGCATAAGACCATGGCGTGTCCGAAGTGCTGGGTGTGCGGCCAGCTGTCTCCTTGTCTGTCTGGACGTCTGGCTTCAGGCTGTGTCAGGCAGAGCATGAGTGCCCAGAGCAGCCTATCCAGTTCGGGTACCGTCGAGGCCCGAGCAGGTTGATCCTCATCTGGGTTTTCTGGAGAGCCCCACAGGGAAACGTTTTTCTTCCGTTGGGCAGAAACTTGGCTGGGTTTTGGTTCTGGAGTTCCAAGTCCGGAGGGCTTGTTTGCCAGGAGTGTGAGGAAGGAAGTCTGAAAAAACAAGCTAGCGTGAGGTTTGGGACCGAGGGCACGGCAGGCCCACTCTGCAGAGGCTGAATCGAGATCTCCTGCACTGAGGTCATGTCAACTATGAGACGTGCCTCTGGCTAGAGTTCTCGTCCAGCATGGCCTCTTCCTGAAGGGTGTGGGGGCTTCATGAGGCCAGAAAGATTTGCCTACGATGGGATTTGTGAACTGCTCCAAAACTGAAGGTTACCTTCTGCACGACAGTCGAGTCCTATTGGATGGTTCCAAGACGCCCCATATGGAAAGACTCGAGAGCAGGTGTATAAGCATGGATGCCTGGGAACGCCACCTCATATTCCCACATTTTAGTCAGGACAAGGCAGGCTCAATCTGCGGGCTCCTGGGTGAGCTACCCAGAGGGGAGAGTTGAAATGGTCTCTCCTGAAGATGAGTCCTACTGTGGCTTGGTGGCCTGGGAGACCTTGGAATGTGGAGGTGGCTCAGGGACTCTGCAGGATTCTCCAACATGAGGTGTTTGACACGGCTCCAACAACGAAACTTCCCATGTGGAGACGAGAGGAGTTCTGTTCCGTGCCTCAGGAAAGCCCCATACCCTGTTCTTCGAACCAAAGCCTCTGAGGAGTGACACCTGGAAACCCAAGCAAGAGTTGAGACTACGGCCTAAAGGCCTGTCCGGCTCAACCTTCTATCTCTGTTGACATCTGTGTGCATGCATTCATGGATGTAGCTGCTCAGCTTGTGTCCGAATGCCCCTGTGAGTCCAGTGAGGCTCCCAGTAGTGGGATGTCCTCGGAGGCCTTGAGGTTTCTCATATTCTGGAGGTGTGTGGCCAAAGGAATGGACACAGTTTCCCAGGAGAGAGCAGGCACGGTCCTGTGGTATGGCTCCAGAGGACCCAGCCTAGAGGCTGTGTTTGCCAGGGCTGTGGGGACAGATGTCTGAAAAAGCAAACTTGGCTCAGCTAGGGGCCAATGTAATGGCAGGCCTGATCTCTAGTCCGTGAGGGGAGATCCTCTGGAAATCAAAGTAGGGCAAGTGGGAGGCAGTCACTCAGGATTTTGTCTCTGGGTGTTGCGTTTACAGTGTCCGGTCAGGGTAGGGGTTGTCTCAGAGGCCGAGGAAGAGCCTTCCTCTCGGGGGATTGTCCAAGCTCCCAAGTGTTTGTGTTCATTCTGTGGGAATGAAGAGTACTGTTTTCTGCCACAGGGGACCCCCATGAGAGGGACTCTAGAGCACAGCAGTGGGTTCCCTCAACTGGAATACACACCATCTAGTTAGTCCTGGGTGCCTATGGGAATGGCAAGCCACATATGCGGGCTCTTGGTCCAGTCACTGAGAGGCGTTACTTGAATAAGATACTCACGCTGAGGGTCACAATGTGTGTTTGTGCCCAAGGCGGCCCTCACGCTTGGGCGTGGCCTCATGGGCCATGCCGTTTTCTCCTACACTGAAGGTTTGACTCACTGCCAGCAGCAAGGTTTCTTGCCATGGGGAAGGAGGGGTTCTGACTTGTGCATCAGGTTCCCCCCTGTGCAGGGATTGGAGATAAGGTCTAGGTTCCGATGACTGAAAACCCAGGTTGGGAATGGATGGTGGCCTAAGGCAGTGGCGGGTCCAATGTGCTGGGTGTGCAGCCAGCTGTGTCGGTGTCTGTTGGAAGGTCTGGGCTCAGGCTATTTGCGACAGAGCATCACTGTTTAAGGTAGCCTATGCAATTGGGGTGTTGCCGAGGGCCAAGCAGTTTGATCCTCATTTGGGGTTTCTGGGCAGCGCCATAGACAAGGTTTTTCTCCTGGGAGGCAGGCACAGTGCTTCATTGTGGCCCCAGAATTCCCAGTAGGGAGGGTTTGTGGGCCAGGAGTTTGAGGACGGAAGTCTGAAAACACAAGCTAGTGTGAGGATTGGAGCCAAGGGCAGAGCAGGCCCACTCTGCAGAGGCTGAATCAAAATCTCCTGCATCTGAAGTCAGGCTGAGGATCAGACGTTGGCTGAGGCTGGAGTATGTGTCCATGATGGCACCTTCATGAAGTGGGGGCCTCATGAGGCCAAGGAAGTTTTCCCACGCTGAGTTTGGAGGTTGCCCCAAACCACAAGGTTTCCTTCTGCGGGACATTCGAGTCCTGCTGCATGGCTCCAGGACATACCATATGGAAGGACTGGAGAGCAGGGTTCGAAGGATGGATCCCTGTACTGCATGCCTCGCATTCCCATTTGCTATTAGCGACAAGATATGTTTGATCTGCTGCCTCTGGAACACGCGACCCAGGGGGCTGAGATGAAATGGCCTCTCCTGAGGATGCGTCATAATGTGCGTTTGGGTCCATGGAGACCTTGGAATGTGCTGGTTGTTCAGTGGCCCTGCGGAACTCTCCTACCTGAAGTGTTTGATACATCCCAGTAAGAAAGCTGCCCATGTGGAGATGAGAGATGTTTGGTTTGGTGCCTCAGAAAAGCCCCATGTGCTGGTCTACGAAAACAGTCCTCTGAGAACGGAAACATGGAAACCAAAGCTAAGGTTCAGATTAGGGCCTGGGGGCCTGTCCATTTCAACCTTCTGTCTCTGGGGACACTGTCTGAGAGTCTAAGTGGAGATAGTTGCTCCGCTGGTGTCAGAGAGCCCCTCTTAGTCCAGGGTGGCCTATACTATTGATGGCCTTAGGGACCTTGGAGCTTTTCCCTAACCTGTAGGGTTGTGGTCAATGGATTGGGCACACTTTCCTTGGAGAGGGCAGGCACAATCTTTCGCTGTTTGGACCAGAGGCCCTAGCCTGGATGTTGTGTGGGTCCAGGCTGTGGGCACAGAAGTCTGAATACACAAACTCAGCTTATGAGTGGCGCCTAGGGTATGGCAGGCCGGATGTACAGCCCTAGAGGGAGCCCCTGGGCCTCTGAAACAAGGGCGAGTGGGAGGCGTTCCTTCAGGCTTTTGTCTCTGGATGTTGTGTCCGGGATAGCCGTGGATTGGAGCGGTGGCCTCAGGTACTGTGGACGAGTATCCCTCTCTGGGGATTTGTCCCAGCTCCCAAGAGTTTGGGGTCATTTTGGGGGAAGGGTGGAGTCGTGTTGTCTGGCTCATGGGTCTCTCCAAGAAAGGGATTCCAGAGCAGAGCTCCAGGTACGGGCGGGGCGACTGGAAAATTCAAACCGTGGTGAGGATTGGGTGCATAGGGGCTTGGCAAGCCCCATATGTGGGCTCTTGGTCCAGGCCCTGACAGGCCTTTCTTTGACATGGGGCTCATGCTGAGGGTCACAGTGTGAATTTGTGCCCAAGCAGCACTCAAGTTTGGGCGTGGCATCCGGGGCCATGAAGGTTTCTCCCACCCTGAAGGTGTGACTCCATGCCAAGAGCAAGCTTGACAGCCATGGGGAAGGAGGAGTTCTGTTTTGTGCTTGCTATACCCAGCTGTGTGGAGAATTGATATAATGTCTAGGTTCAGATATCTGAAAACCAAGGTTAGGATGAGGTGACGGCATAAGACCATGGCGTGTCCGAAGTGCTGGGTGTGCGGCCAGCTGTCTCCTTGTCTGTCTGGACGTCTGGCTTCAGGCTGTGTCAGGCAGAGCATGAGTGCCCAGAGCAGCCTATCCAGTTCGGGTACCGTCGAGGCCCAAGCAGGTTGATCCTCATCTGGGTTTTCTGGAGAGCCCCAAAGGGAAACGTTTTTCTTCCGTTGGGCAGACACGGGGCTGGGTTTTGGTTCCGGAGTTCCTAGTCCGGAGGGCTTGTTTGCCAGGAGTGTGAGGAAGGAAGTCTGAAAACACAAGCTAGCGTGAGGTTTGGGACCGAGGGCACGGCAGGCCCACTCTGCAGAGGCTGAATAGAGATCTCCTGCACTGAGGTCATGTCAACTATGAGACGTGCCTCAGGCTAGAGTTTTTGTCCAGCATGGCCTCTTCCTGAAGGTTGTGGGGGCTCCATGAGGCCAGAAAGTTTTGCCTACGATGGGATTTGTGAACTGCTCCAAAACTGAAGGTTACCTTCTGCACGACAGTCGAGTCCTATTGGATGGTTCCAAGAGGCCCCATATGGAAAGACTCGAGAGCAGGTGTCTAAGCATGGATGCCTGGGAACGCCACCTCATATTCCCACTCTTTAGTCAGGACAAGGCAGGCTCAATCTGCGGGCTCCTGGGTGAGCTACCCAGAGGGGAGAGTTGAAATGGACTCTCCTGAAGATGAGTCCTACTGTGGCTTGGTGGCCTGGGAGACCTTGGAATGTGGAGGTGGCTCAGGGACTCTGCAGGATTCTCCAACATGAGGTGTTTGACACGGCTCCAACAAGGAAACTTCCCATGTGGAGACAAGAGGAGTTCTGTTCCGTGCCTCAGGAAAGCCCCATACCCTGTTTTTCGAACCAAAGCCTCTGAGGAGTGACACCTGGAAACCAAAGCAAGAGTTGAGACTACGGCCTAAAGGCCTGTCCGGCTCAACCTTCTATCTCTGTTGACATCTGTGTGCATGCATTCATGGATGTAGCTGCTCAGCTTGTGTCCGAATGCCCCTGTGAGTCCAGTGAGGCTCCCAGTAGTGCGATGTCCTCGGAGGCCTTGAGGTTTCTCATATTCTGGAGGTGTGTGGCCAAAGGAATGGACACAGTTTCCCAGGAGAGAGCAGGCACGGTCCTGTGGTATGGCTCCAGAGGAACCAGCCTAGAGGCTCTGTTTGCCAGGGCTGTGGGGACAGATGTCTGAAAAAGCAAACTTGGCTCAGCTAGGGGCCAATGTAATGGCAGGCCTGATCTCTAGTCCGTGAGGGGAGATCCTCTGGAAATCAAAGTAGGGAAAGTGGGAGGCAGTCACTCAGGATTTTGTCTCTGGGTGTTGCGTTCAGAGTGTCCGGTCAGGGTAGGGGTTGTCTCAGAGGCCGAGGAAGAGCCTTCCTCTCGGGGGATTGTCCAAGCTCCCAAGTGTTTGTGTTCATTCTGTGGGAATGAAGAGTACTGTTTTCTGCCACAGGGGACCCCCCAGGAGAGGGACTCTAGAGCACAGCAGTGGGTTCCCTCAACTGGAATACACACCATCTAGTTAGTCCTGGGTGCCTATGGGCATGGCAAGCCACATATGCGGGCTCTTGGTCCAGTCACTGAGAGGTGTTACTTGAATAAGGTACTCACGCTGAGGGTCACAATGTGTGTTTGTGCCCAAGGCGGCCCTCACGCTTGGGCGTGGCCTCATGGGCCATGCCGTTTTCTCCTACACTGAAGGTTTGACTCACTGTCAGCAGCAAGGTTTCTTGCCATGGGGAAGGAGGGGTTCTGACTTGTGCATCAGGTTCCCCCCTGTGCAGGGATTGGAGATAAGGTCTAGGTTCCGATGACTGAAAACCCAGGTTGGGAATGGATGGTGGCCTAAGGCAGTGGCGGGTCCAATGTGCTGGGTGTGCAGCCAGCTGTGTCGGTGTCTGTTGGAAGGTCTGGGCTCAGGCTATTTGCGACAGAGCATCGCTGTTTAAGGTAGCCTATGCAATTGAGGTGTTGCCGAGGGCCAAGCAGTTTGATCCTCATTAGGGGTTTCTGGGCAGCGCCATAGACAATGTTTTTCTCCTGGGAGGCAGGCACAGTGCTTCATTGTGGCCCCAGAATTCCCAGTAGGGAGGGTTTGTGGGCCAGGAGTGTGAGGACGGAAGTCTGAAAACACAAGCTAGTGTGAGGATTGTAGCCAAGGGCAGAGCAGGCCCACTCTACAGAGGCTGAATCAAAATCTCCTGCATCTGAAGTCAGGCTGAGGATCAGACGTTGGCTGAGGCTGGAGTATGTGTCCATGATGGCAACTTCATGAAGTGGGGGCCTCATGAGGCCAAGGAAGTTTTCCCACGCTGAGTTTGGCGGTTGCCCCAAACCACAAGGTTTCCTTCTGCGGGACATTCGAGTCCTGTTGCATGGCTCCAGGACATACCATATGGAAGGACTGGAGAGCAGGGTTCGAAGGATGGATCCCTGTACAGCATGCCTCGCATTCCCATTGGCTATTAGCGACAAGATATGTTTGATCTGCTGCCTCTGGAACACGCGACCCAGGGGGCTGAGTTGAAATGGCCTCTCCTGAGGATGCGTCATAATGTGCGTTTGGGTCCATGGAGACCTTGGAATGTGCTGGTTGTTCAGTGGCCCTGCGGAACTCTCCTACCTGAAGTGTTTGATACATCCCAGTAAGAAAGCAGCCCATGTGGAGATGAGAGAGGTTTGGTTTGGTGCCTCAGAAAAGCCCCATGTGCTGGTCTACGAAAACAGTCCTCTGAAAACGGAAACATGGAAACCAAAGCTAAGGTTCAGATTAGGGCCTGGGGGCCTGTCCATTTCAACCTTCTGTCGCTGGGGACACTGTCTGAGAGTCTAAGTGGAGATAGTTGCTCCGCTGGTGTCAGAGAGCCCCTCTTAGTCCAGGGTGGCCTATACTATTGATGGCCTCAGGGACCTTGGAGCTTTTCCCTAACCTGTAGGGCTGTGGTCAATGGATTGGGCACACTTTCCTTGGAGAGGGCAGGCACAATCTTTCGCTGTTTGGTCCAGAGGCCCTAGCCTGGATGTTGTGTGGGTCCAGGCTGTGGGCACAGAAGTCTGAATACACAAACTCAGCTTATGAGTGGCGCCTTGGGTATGGCAGGCCGGATGTACAGCCCGAGAGGGAGCTCCTGGGCCTCTGAAACAAGGGCGAGTGGGAGTCGTTCCTTCAGGCTTTTGTCTCTGGATGTTGTGTCCGGGATAGCCGTGGATTGGAGCGGTGGCCTCAGGTACTGTGGACGAGTATCCCTCTCTGGGGATTTGTCCCAGCTCCCAAGAGTTTGGGGTCATTTTGTGGGAAGGGTGGAGTCGTGTTGTCTGGCTCATGGGTCGCTCCAAGAAAGGGATTCCAGAGCAGAGCTCCAGGTACGGGCGGGGCGACTGGAAAATTCAAACCGTGGTGAGGATTGGGTGCATAGGGGCTTGGCAAGCCCCATATGGGGGCTCTTGGTCCAGGCCCTGACAGGCCTTTCTTTGACATGGGGCTCATGCTGAGGGTCACAGTGTGAATTTGTGCCCAAGCAGCACTCAAGTTTGGGCGTGGCATCAGGGGCCATGAAGGTTTCTCCCACCCTGAAGGTGTGACTCCATGCCAAGAGCAAGCTTGACAGCCATGCGGAAGGAGGAGTTCTGTTTTGTGCTTGCTATACCCAGCTGTGTGGAGAATTGATATAATGTCTAGGTTCAGATATCTGAAAACCAAGGTTAGGATGAGGTGACGGCATAAGACCATGGCGTGTCCGAAGTGCTGGGTGTGCGGCCAGCTGTCTCCTTGTCTGTCTGGACGTCTGGCTTCAGGCTGTGTCAGGCAGAGCATGAGTGCCCAGAGCAGCCTATCCAGTTCGGGTACCGTCGAGGCCCGAGCAGGTTGATCCTCATCTGGGTTTTCTGGAGAGCCCCACAGGGAAACGTTTTTCTTCCGTTGGGCAGACACTGGGCTGGGTTTTGGTTCCGGAGTTCCTAGTCCGGAGGGCTTGTTTGCCAGGAGTGTGAGGAAGGAAGTCTGAAAACACAAGCTAGCGTGAGGTTTGGGACCGAGGGCACGGCAGGCCCACTCTGCAGAGGCTGAATAGAGATCTCCTGCACTGAGGTCATGTCAACTATGAGACGTGCCTCAGGCTAGAGTTTTTGTCCAGCATGGCCTCTTCCTGAAGGGTGTGGGGGCTCCATGAGGCCAGAAAGTTTTGCCTACGATGGGATTTGTGAACTGCTCCAAAACTGAAGGTTACCTTCTGCACGACAGTCGAGTCCTATTGGATGGTTCCAAGAGGCCCCATATGGAAAGACTCGAGAGCAGGTGTCTAAGCATGGATGCCTGAGAACAACACCTCATATTCCCACTCTTTAGTCAGGACAAGGCAGGCTCAATCTGCGGGCTCCTGGGTGAGCTACCCAGAGGGGAGAGTTGAAATGGACTCTCCTGAAGATGAGTCCTACTGTGGCTTGGTGGCCTGGGAGACCTTGAAATGTGGAGGTGGCTCAGGGACTCTGCAGGATTCTACAACATGAAGTGTTTGACACGGCTCCAACAAGGAAACTTCCCATGTGGAGACAAGAGGAGTTCTGTTCCGTGCGTCAGGAAAGCCCCATACCCTGTTCTTCGAACCAAAGCCTCTGAGGAGTGACACCTGGAAACCAAAGCAAGAGTTGAGACTACGGCCTAAAGGCCTGTCCGGCTCAACCTTCTATCTCTGTTGACATCTGTGTGCATGCATTCATGGATGTAGCTGCTCAGCTTGTGTCCGAATGCCCCTGTGAGTCCAGTGAGGCTCCCAGTAGTGCGATGTCCTCGGAGGCCTTGAGGTTTCTCATATTCTGGAGGTGTGTGGCCAAAGGAATGGACACAGTTTCCCAGGAGAGAGCAGGCACGGTCCTGTGGTATGGCTCCAGAGGAACCAGCCTAGAGGCTCTGTTTGCCAGGGCTGTGGGGACAGATGTCTGAAAAAGCAAACTTGGCTCAGCTAGGGGCCAATGTAATGGCAGGCCTGATCTCTAGTCCGTGAGGGGAGATCCTCTGGAAATCAAAGTAGGGAAAGTGGGAGGCAGTCACTCAGGATTTTGTCTCTGGGTGTTGCGTTCAGAGTGTCCGGTCAGGGTAGGGGTTGTCTCAGAGGCCGAGGAAGAGCCTTCCTCTCGGGGGATTGTCCAAGCTCCCAAGTGTTTGTGTTCATTCTGTGGGAATGAAGAGTACTGTTTTCTGCCACAGGGGACCCCCCAGGAGAGGGACTCTAGAGCACAGCAGTGGGTTCCCTCAACTGGAATACACACCATCTAGTTAGTCCTGGGTGCCTATGGGCATGGCAAGCCACATATGCGGGCTCTTGGTCCAGTCACTGAGAGGTGTTACTTGAATAAGGTACTCACGCTGAGGGTCACAATGTGTGTTTGTGCCCAAGGCGGCCCTCACGCTTGGGCGTGGCCTCATGGGCCATGCCGTTTTCTCCTACACTGAAGGTTTGACTCACTGCCAGCAGCAAGGTTTCTTGCCATGGGGAAGGAGGGGTTCTGACTTGTGCATCAGGTTCCCCCCTGTGCAGGGATTGGAGATAAGGTCTAGGTTCCGATGACTGAAAACCCAGGTTGGGAATGGATGGTGGCCTAAGGCAGTGGGGGGTCCAATGTGCTGGGTGTGCAGCCAGCTGTGTCGGTGTCTGTTGGAAGGTCTGGGCTCAGGCTATTTGCGACAGAGCATCGCTGTTTAAGGTAGCCTATGCAATTGAGGTGTTGCCGAGGGCCAAGCAGTTTGATCCTCATTAGGGGTTTCTGGGCAGCGCCATAGACAATGTTTTTCTCCTGGGAGGCAGGCACAGTGCTTCATTGTGGCCCCAGAATTCCCAGTAGGGAGGGTTTGTGGGCCAGGAGTGTGAGGACGGAAGTCTGAAAACACAAGCTAATGTGAGGATTGTAGCCAAGGGCAGAGCAGGCCCACTCTACAGAGGCTGAATCAAAATCTCCTGCATCTGAAGTCAGGCTGAGGATCAGACGTTGGCTGAGGCTGGAGTATGTGTCCATGATGGCAACTTCATGAAGTGGGGGCCTCATGAGGCCAAGGAAGTTTTCCCACGCTGAGTTTGGCGGTTGCCCCAAACCACAAGGTTTCCTTCTGCGGGACATTCGAGTCCTGTTGCATGGCTCCAGGACATACCATATGGAAGGACTGGAGAGCAGGGTTCGAAGGATGGATCCCTGTACAGCATGCCTCGCATTCCCATTGGCTATTAGCGACAAGATATGTTTGATCTGCTGCCTCTGGAACACGCGACCCAGGGGGCTGAGTTGAAATGGCCTCTCCTGAGGATGCGTCATAATGTGCGTTTGGGTCCATGGAGACCTTGGAATGTGCTGGTTGTTCAGTGGCCCTGCGGAACTCTCCTACCTGAAGTGTTTGATACATCCCAGTAAGAAAGCAGCCCATGTGGAGATGAGAGAGGTTTGGTTTGGTGCCTCAGAAAAGCCCCATGTGCTGGTCTACGAAAACAGTCCTCTGAAAACGGAAACATGGAAACCAAAGCTAAGGTTCAGATTAGGGCCTGGGGCCTGTCCATTTCAACCTTCTGTCTCTGGGGACACTGTCTGAGAGTCTAAGTGGAGATAGTTGCTCCGCTGGTGTCAGAGAGCCCCTCTTAGTCCAGGGTGGCCTATACTATTGATGGCCTCAGGGACCTTGGAGCTTTTCCCTAACCTGTAGGGCTGTGGTCAATGGATTGGGCACACTTTCCTTGGAGAGGGCAGGCACAATCTTTCGCTGTTTAGTCCAGAGGCCCTAGCCTGGATGTTGTGTGGGTCCAGGCTGTGGGCACAGAAGTCTGAATACACAAACTCAGCTTATGAGTGGCGCCTTGGGTATGGCAGGCCGGATGTACAGCCCGAGAGGGAGCTCCTGGGCCTCTGAAACAAGGGCGAGTGGGAGTCGTTCCTTCAGGCTTTTGTCTCTGGATGTTGTGTCCGGGATAGCCGTGGATTGGAGCGGTGGCCTCAGGTACTGTGGACGAGTATCCCTCTCTGGGGATTTGTCCCAGCTCCCAAGAGTTTGGGGTCATTTTGTGGGAAGGGTGGAGTCGTGTTGTCTGGCTCATGGGTCGCTCCAAGAAAGGGATTCCAGAGCAGAGCTCCAGGTACGGGCGGGGCGACTGGAAAATTCAAACCGTGGTGAGGATTGGGTGCATAGGGGCTTGGCAAACCCCATATGGGGGCTCTTGGTCCAGGCCCTGACAGGCCTTTCTTTGACATGGGGCTCATGCTGAGGGTCACAGTTTGAATTTGTGCCCAAGCAGCACTCAAGTTTGGGCGTGGCATCAGGGGCCATGAAGGTTTCTCCCACCCTGAAGGTGTGACTCCATGCCAAGAGCAAGCTTGACAGCCATGGGGAAGGAGGAGTTCTGTTTTGTGCTTGCTATACCCAGCTGTGTGGAGAATTGATATAATGTCTAGGTTCAGATATCTGAAAACCAAGGTTAGGATGAGGTGACGGCATAAGACCATGGCGTGTCCGAAGTGCTGGGTGTGCGGCCAGCTGTCTCCTTGTCTGTCTGGACGTCTGGCTTCAGGCTGTGTCAGGCAGAGCATGAGTGCCCAGAGCAGCCTATCCAGTTCGGGTACCGTCGAGGCCCGAGCAGGTTGATCCTCATCTGGGTTTTCTGGAGAGCCCCAGAGGGAAACGTTTTTCTTCCATTGGGCAGACACTGGGCTGGGTTTTGGTTCCGGAGTTCCTAGTCCGGAGGGCTTGTTTGCCAGGAGTGTGAGGAAGGAAGTCTGAAAACACAAGCTAGCGTGAGGTTTGGGACCGAGGGCACGGCAGGCCCACTCTGCAGAGGCTGAATAGAGATCTCCTGCACTGAGGTCATGTCAACTATGAGACGTGCCTCAGGCTAGAGTTTTTGTCCAGCATGGCCTCTTCCTGAAGGGTGTGGGGGCTCCATGAGGCCAGAAAGTTTTGCCTACGATGGGATTTGTGAACTGCTCCAAAACTGAAGGTTACCTTCTGCACGACAGTCGAGTCCTATTGGATGGTTCCAAGAGGCCCCATATGGAAAGACTCGAGAGCAGGTGTCTAAGCATGGATGCCTGGGAACAACACCTCATATTCCCACTCTTTAGTCAGGACAAGGCAGGCTCAATCTGCGGGCTCCTGGGTGAGCTACCCAGAGGGGAGAGTTGAAATGGACTCTCCTGAAGATGAGTCCTACTGTGGATTGGTGGCCTGGGAGACCTTGGAATGTGGAGGTGGCTCAGGGACTCTGCAGGATTCTACAACATGAAGTGTTTGACACGGCTCCAACAAGGAAACTTCCCATGTGGAGACAAGAGGAGTTCTGTTCCGTGCCTCAGGAAAGCCCCATACCCTGTTCTTCGAACCAAAGCCTCTGAGGAGTGACACCTGGAAACCAAAGCAAGAGTTGAGACTACGGCCTAAAGGCCTGTCCGGCTCAACCTTCTATCTCTGTTGACATCTGTGTGCATGCATTCATGGATGTAGCTGCTCAGCTTGTGTCCGAATGCCCCTGTGAGTCCAGTGAGGCTCCCAGTAGTGCGATGTCCTCGGAGGCCTTGAGGTTTCTCATATTCTGGAGGTGTGTGGCCAAAGGAATGGACACAGTTTCCCAGGAGAGAGCAGGCACGGTCCTGTGGTATGGCTCCAGAGGAACCAGCCTAGAGGCTCTGTTTGCCAGGGCTGTGGGGACAGATGTCTGAAAAAGCATACTTGGCTCAGCTAGGGGCCAATGTAATGGCAGGCCTGATCTCTAGTCCGTGAGGGGAGATCCTCTGGAAATCAAAGTAGGGAAAGTGGGAGGCAGTCACTCAGGATTTTGTCTCTGGGTGTTGCGTTCAGAGTGTCCGGTCAGGGTAGGGGTTGTCTCAGAGGCCGAGGAAGAGCCTTCCTCTCGGGGGATTGTCCAAGCTCCCAAGTGTTTGTGTTCATTCTGTGGGAATGAAGAGTACTGTTTTCTGCCACAGGGGACCCCCCAGGAGAGGGACTCTAGAGCACAGCAGTGGGTTCCCTCAACTGGAATACACACCATCTAGTTAGTCCTGGGTGCCTATGGGCATGGCAAGCCACATATGCGGGCTCTTGGTCCAGTCACTGAGAGGTGTTACTTGAATAAGGTACTCACGCTGAGGGTCACAATGTGTGTTTGTGCCCAAGGCGGCCCTCACGCTTGGGCGTGGCCTCATGGGCCATGCCGTTTTCTCCTACACTGAAGGTTTGACTCACTGTCAGCAGCAAGGTTTCTTGCCATGGGGAAGGAGGGGTTCTGACTTGTGCATCAGGTTCCCCCCTGTGCAGGGATTGGAGATAAGGTCTAGGTTCCGATGACTGAAAACCCAGGTTGGGAATGGATGGTGGCCTAAGGCAGTGGCGGGTCCAATGTGCTGGGTGTGCAGCCAGCTGTGTCGGTGTCTGTTGGAAGGTCTGGGCTCAGGCTATTTGCGACAGAGCATCGCTGTTTAAGGTAGCCTATGCAATTGAGGTGTTGCCGAGGGCCAAGCAGTTTGATCCTCATTAGGGGTTTCTGGGCAGCGCCATAGACAATGTTTTTCTCCTGGGAGGCAGGCACAGTGCTTCATTGTGGCCCCAGAATTCCCAGTAGGGAGGGTTTGTGGGCCAGGAGTGTGAGGACGGAAGTCTGAAAACACAAGCTAGTGTGAGGATTGTAGCCAAGGGCAGAGCAGGCCCACTCTACAGAGGCTGAATCAAAATCTCCTGCATCTGAAGTCAGGCTGAGGATCAGACGTTGGCTGAGGCTGGAGTATGTGTCCATGATGGCAACTTCATGAAGTGGGGGCCTCATGAGGCCAAGGAAGTTTTCCCACGCTGAGTTTGGCGGTTGCCCCAAACCAAAAGGTTTCCTTCTGCGGGACATTCGAGTCCTGTTGCATGGCTCCAGGACATACCATATGGAAGGACTGGAGAGCAGGGTTCGAAGGATGGATCCCTGTACAGCATGCCTCGCATTCCCATTGGCTATTAGCGACAAGATATGTTTGATCTGCTGCCTCTGGAACACGCGACCCAGGGGGCTGAGATGAAATGGCCTCTCCTGAGGATGCGTCATAATGTGCGTTTGGGTCCATGGAGACCTTGGAATGTGCTGGTTGTTCAGTGGCCCTGCGGAACTCTCCTACCTGAAGTGTTTGATACATCCCAGTAAGAAAGCAGCCCATGTGGAGATGAGAGAGGTTTGGTTTGGTGCCTCAGAAAAGCCCCATGTGCTGGTCTACGAAAACAGTCCTCTGAAAACGGAAACATGGAAACCAAAGCTAAGGTTCAGATTAGGGCCTGGGGCCTGTCCATTTCAACCTTCTGTCGCTGGGGACACTGTCTGAGAGTCTAAGTGGAGATAGTTGCTCCGCTGGTGTCAGAGAGCCCCTCTTAGTCCAGGGTGGCCTATACTATTGATGGCCTCAGGGACCTTGGAGCTTTTCCCTAACCTGTAGGGCTGTGGTCAATGGATTGGGCACACTTTCCTTGGAGAGGGCAGGCACAATCTTTCGCTGTTTAGTCCAGAGGCCCTAGCCTGGATGTTGTGTGGGTCCAGGCTGTGGGCACAGAAGTCTGAATACACAAACTCAGCTTATGAGTGGCGCCTTGGGTATGGCAGGCCGGATGTACAGCCCGAGAGGGAGCTCCTGGGCCTCTGAAACAAGGGCGAGTGGGAGTCGTTCCTTCAGGCTTTTGTCTCTGGATGTTGTGTCCGGGATAGCCGTGGATTGGAGCGGTGGCCTCAGGTACTGTGGACGAGTATCCCTCTCTGGGGATTTGTCCCAGCTCCCAAGAGTTTGGGGTCATTTTGTGGGAAGGGTGGAGTCGTGTTGTCTGGCTCATGGGTCGCTCCAAGAAAGGGATTCCAGAGCAGAGCTCCAGGTACGGGCGGGGCGACTGGAAAATTCAAACCGTGGTGAGGATTGGGTGCATAGGGGCTTGGCAAACCCCATATGGGGGCTCTTGGTCCAGGCCCTGACAGGCCTTTCTTTGACATGGGGCTCATGCTGAGGGTCACAGTTTGAATTTGTGCCCAAGCAGCACTCAAGTTTGGGCGTGGCATCAGGGGCCATGAAGGTTTCTCCCACCCTGAAGGTGTGACTCCATGCCAAGAGCAAGCTTGACAGCCATGGGGAAGGAGGAGTTCTGTTTTGTGCTTGCTATACCCAGCTGTGTGGAGAATTGATATAATGTCTAGGTTCAGATATCTGAAAACCAAGGTTAGGATGAGGTGACGGCATAAGACCATGGCGTGTCCGAAGTGCTGGGTGTGCGGCCAGCTGTCTCCTTGTCTGTCTGGACGTCTGGCTTCAGGCTGTGTCAGGCAGAGCATGAGTGCCCAGAGCAGCCTATCCAGTTCGGGTACCGTCGAGGCCCGAGCAGGTTGATCCTCATCTGGGTTTTCTGGAGAGCCCCAGAGGGAAACGTTTTTCTTCCATTGGGCAGACACTGGGCTGGGTTTTGGTTCCGGAGTTCCTAGTCCGGAGGGCTTGTTTGCCAGGAGTGTGAGGAAGGAAGTCTGAAAACACAAGCTAGCGTGAGGTTTGGGACCGAGGGCACGGCAGGCCCACTCTGCAGAGGCTGAATAGAGATCTCCTGCACTGAGGTCATGTCAACTATGAGACGTGCCTCAGGCTAGAGTTTTTGTCCAGCATGGCCTCTTCCTGAAGGGTGTGGGGGCTCCATGAGGCCAGAAAGTTTTGCCTACGATGGGATTTGTGAACTGCTCCAAAACTGAAGGTTACCTTCTGCACGACAGTCGAGTCCTATTGGATGGTTCCAAGAGGCCCCATATGGAAAGACTCGAGAGCAGGTGTCTAAGCATGGATGCCTGGGAACAACACCTCATATTCCCACTCTTTAGTCAGGACAAGGCAGGCTCAATCTGCGGGCTCCTGGGTGAGCTACCCAGAGGGGAGAGTTGAAATGGACTCTCCTGAAGATGAGTCCTACTGTGGATTGGTGGCCTGGGAGACCTTGGAATGTGGAGGTGGCTCAGGGACTCTGCAGGATTCTACAACATGAAGTGTTTGACACGGCTCCAACAAGGAAACTTCCCATGTGGAGACAAGAGGAGTTCTGTTCCGTGCCTCAGGAAAGCCCCATACCCTGTTCTTCGAACCAAAGCCTCTGAGGAGTGACACCTGGAAACCAAAGCAAGAGTTGAGACTACGGCCTAAAGGCCTGTCCGGCTCAACCTTCTATCTCTGTTGACATCTGTGTGCATGCATTCATGGATGTAGCTGCTCAGCTTGTGTCCGAATGCCCCTGTGAGTCCAGTGAGGCTCCCAGTAGTGCGATGTCCTCGGAGGCCTTGAGGTTTCTCATATTCTGGAGGTGTGTGGCCAAAGGAATGGACACAGTTTCCCAGGAGAGAGCAGGCACGGTCCTGTGGTATGGCTCCAGAGGAACCAGCCTAGAGGCTCTGTTTGCCAGGGCTGTGGGGACAGATGTCTGAAAAAGCATACTTGGCTCAGCTAGGGGCCAATGTAATGGCAGGCCTGATCTCTAGTCCGTGAGGGGAGATCCTCTGGAAATCAAAGTAGGGAAAGTGGGAGGCAGTCACTCAGGATTTTGTCTCTGGGTGTTGCGTTCAGAGTGTCCGGTCAGGGTAGGGGTTGTCTCAGAGGCCGAGGAAGAGCCTTCCTCTCGGGGGATTGTCCAAGCTCCCAAGTGTTTGTGTTCATTCTGTGGGAATGAAGAGTACTGTTTTCTGCCACAGGGGACCCCCCAGGAGAGGGACTCTAGAGCACAGCAGTGGGTTCCCTCAACTGGAATACACACCATCTAGTTAGTCCTGGGTGCCTATGGGCATGGCAAGCCACATATGCGGGCTCTTTGTACAGTCACTGAGAGGTGTTACTTGAATAAGGTACTCACGCTGAGGGTCACAATGTGTGTTTGTGCCCAAGGCGGCCCTCACGCTTGGGCGTGGCCTCATGGGCCATGCCGTTTTCTCCTACACTGAAGGTTTGACTCACTGTCAGCAGCAAGGTTTCTTGCCATGGGGAAGGAGGGGTTCTGACTTGTGCATCAGGTTCCCCCCTGTGCAGGGATTGGAGATAAGGTCTAGGTCCGATGACTGAAAACCCAGGTTGGGAATGGATGGTGGCCTAAGGCAGTGGCGGGTCCAATGTGCTGGGTGTGCAGCCAGCTGTGTCGGTGTCTGTTGGAAGGTCTGGGCTCAGGCTATTTGCGACAGAGCATCGCTGTTTAAGGTAGCCTATGCAATTGAGGTGTTGCCGAGGGCCAAGCAGTTTGATCCTCATTAGGGGTTTCTGGGCAGCACCATAGACAATGTTTTTCTCCTGGGAGGCAGGCACAGTGCTTCATTGTGGCCCCAGAATTCCCAGTAGGGAGGGTTTGTGGGCCAGGAGTGTGAGGACGGAAGTCTGAAAACACAAGCTAATGTGAGGATTGTAGCCAAGGGCAGAGCAGGCCCACTCTACAGAGGCTGAATCAAAATCTCCTGCATCTGAAGTCAGGCTGAGGATCAGACGTTGGCTGAGGCTGGAGTATGTGTCCATGATGGCAACTTCATGAAGTGGGGGCCTCATGAGGCCAAGGAAGTTTTCCCACGCTGAGTTTGGAGGTTGCCCCAAACCACAAGGTTTCCTTCTGCGGGACATTCGAGTCCTGTTGCATGGCTCCAGGACATACCATATGGAAGGACTGGAGAGCAGGGTTCGAAGGATGGATCCCTGTACAGCATGCCTCGCATTCCCATTGGCTATTAGCGACAAGATATGTTTGATCTGCTGCCTCTGGAACACGCGACCCAGGGGGCTGAGTTGAAATGGCCTCTCCTGAGGATGCGTCATAATGTGCGTTTGGGTCCATGGAGACCTTGGAATGTGCTGGTTGTTCAGTGGCCCTGCGGAACTCTCCTACCTGAAGTGTTTGATACATCCCAGTAAGAAAGCAGCCCATGTGGAGATGAGAGAGGTTTGGTTTGGTGCCTCAGAAAAGCCCCATGTGCTGGTCTACGAAAACAGTCCTCTGAAAACGGAAACATGGAAACCAAAGCTAAGGTTCAGATTAGGGCCTGGGGCCTGTCCATTTCAACCTTCTGTCTCTGGGGACACTGTCTGAGAGTCTAAGTGGAGATAGTTGCTCCGCTGGTGTCAGAGAGCCCCTCTTAGTCCAGGGTGGCCTATACTATTGATGGCCTCAGGGACCTTGGAGCTTTTCCCTAACCTGTAGGGCTGTGGTCAATGGATTGGGCACACTTTCCTTGGAGAGGGCAGGCACAATCTTTCGCTGTTTAGTCCAGAGGCCCTAGCCTGGATGTTGTGTGGGTCCAGGCTGTGGGCACAGAAGTCTGAATACACAAACTCAGCTTATGAGTGGCGCCTTGGGTATGGCAGGCCGGATGTACAGCCCGAGAGGGAGCTCCTGGGCCTCTGAAACAAGGGCGAGTGGGAGTCGTTCCTTCAGGCTTTTGTCTCTGGATGTTGTGTCCGGGATAGCCGTGGATTGGAGCGGTGGCCTCAGGTACTGTGGACGAGTATCCCTCTCTGGGGATTTGTCCCAGCTCCCAAGAGTTTGGGGTCATTTTGTGGGAAGGGTGGAGTCGTGTTGTCTGGCTCATGGGTCTCTCCAAGAAAGGGATTCCAGAGCAGAGCTCCAGGTACGGGCGGGGCGACTGGAAAATTCAAACCGTGGTGAGGATTGGGTGCATAGGGGCTTGGCAAGCCCCATATGGGGGCTCTTGGTCCAGGCCCTGACAGGCCTTTCATTGACATGGGGCTCATGCTGAGGGTCACAGTGTGAATTTGTGCCCAAGCAGCACTCAAGTTTGGGCGTGGCATCAGGGGCCATGAAGGTTTCTCCCACCCTGAAGGTGTGACTCCATGCCAAGAGCAAGCTTGACAGCCATGGGGAAGGAGGAGTTCTGTTTTGTGCTTGCTATACCCAGCTGTGTGGCGAATTGATATAATGTCTAGGTTCAGATATCTGAAAACCAAGGTTAGGATGAGGTGACGGCATAAGACCATGGCGTGTCCGAAGTGCTGGGTGTGCGGCCAGCTCTCTCCTTGTCTGTCTGGACGTCTGGCTTCAGGCTGTGTCAGGCAGAGCATGAGTGCCCAGAGCAGCCTATCCAGTTCGGGTACCGTCGAGGCCCGAGCAGGTTGATCCTCATCTGGGTTTTCTGGAGAGCCCCACAGGGAAACGTTTTTCTTCCGTTGGGCAGACACTGGGCTGGGTTTTGGTTCCGGAGTTCCTAGTCCGGAGGGCTTGTTTGCCAGGAGTGTGAGGAAAGAAGTCGGAAAACACAAGCTAGCGTGAGGTTTGGGACCGAGGGCACGGCAGGCCCACTCTGCAGAGGCTGAATCGAGATCTCCTGCACTGAGGTCATGTCAACTATGAGACGTGCCTCAGGCTAGAGTTTTTGTCCAGCATGGCCTCTTCCTGAAGGGTGTGGGGGCTTCATGAGTCCAGAAAGTTTTGCCTACGATGGGATTTGTGAACTGCTCCAAAACTGAAAGTTACCTTCTGCACGACAGTCGAGTCCTATTGGATGGTTCCAAGAGGCCCCATATGGAAAGACTCGAGAGCAGGTGTCTAAGCATGGATGCCTGGGAACGCCACCTCATATTCCCACTCTTTAGTCAGGACAAGGCAGGCTCAATCTGCGGGCTCCTGGGTGAGCTACCCAGAGGGGAGAGTTGAAATGGACTCTCCTGAAGATGAGTCCTACTGTGGCTTGGTGGCCTGGGAGACCTTGGAATGTGGAGGTGGCTCAGGGACTCTGCAGTATTCTCCAACATGAGGTGTTTGACACGGCTCCAACAAGTAAAGTTCCCATGTTGAGATGAGAGGAGTTCTGTTCCATGCCTCAGGAAAGCCCCATACCCTGTTCTTCGAACCAAAGCCTCTGAGGAGTGACACCTGGAAACCAAAGCAAGAGTTGAGACTACGGCCTAAAGGCCTGTCCGGCTCAACCTTCTATCTCTGTTGACATCTGTGTGCATGCATTCATGGATGTAGCTGCTCAGCTTGTGTCCGAATGCCCCTGTGAGTCCAGTAAGGCTCCCAGTAGTGGGATGTCCTCGGAGGCCTTGAGGTTTCTCATATTCTGGAGGTGTGTGGCCAAAGGAATGGACACAGTTTCCCAGGAGAGAGCAGGCACGGTCCTCTGGTATGGCTCCAGAGGACCCAGCCTAGAGGCTGTGTTTGCCAGGGCTGTGGGGACAGATGTCTGAAAAAGCAAACTTGGCTCAGCTAGGGGCCAATGTAATGACAGGCCTGATCTCTAGTCCGTGAGGGGAGATCCTCTGGAAATCAAAGTAGGGCAAGTGGGAGGCAGTCACTCAGGATTTTGTCTCTGGGTGTTGCGTTTAGAGTGTCCGGTCAGGGTAGGTGTTGTCTCAGAGGCCGAGGAAGAGCCTTCCTCTCGGGGGATTTTCCAAGCTCCCAAGTGTTTGTGTTCATTCTGTGGGAATGAAGAGTACTGTTTTCTGCCACAGGGGACCCCCCAGGAGAGGGACTCTAGAGCACAGCAGTGGGTTCCCTCAACTGGAATACACACCATCTAGTTAGTCCTGGGTGCCTATGGGCATGGCAAGCCACATATGCGGGCTCTTGGTCCAGTCACTGAGAGGCGTTACTTGAATAAGGTACTCACGCTGAGGGTCACAATGTGTGTTTGTGCCCAAGGCGGCCCTCACGCTTGGGCGTGGCCTCATGGGCCATGCCGTTTTCTCCTACACTGAAGGTTTGACTCACTGCCAGCAGCAAGGTTTCTTGCCATGGGGAAGGAGGGGTTCTGACTTGTGCATCAGGTTCCCCCCTGTGCAGGGATTGGAGATAAGGTCTAGGTTCCGATGACTGAAAACCCAGGTTGGGAATGGATGGTGGCCTAAGGCAGTGGCGGGTCCAATGTGCTGGGTGTGCAGCCAGCTGTGTCGGTGTCTGTTGGAAGGTCTGGGCTCAGGCTATTTGCGACAGAGCATCACTGTTTAAGTTAGCCTATGCAATTGGGGTGTTGCCGAGGGCCAAGCAGTTTGATCCTCATTTGGGGTTTCTGGGCAGGGCCATAGACAATGTTTTTCTCTTGGGAGGCAGGCACAGTGCTTCATTGTGGCCCCAGTATTCCCAGTAGGGAGGGTTTGTGGGCCAGGAGTGTGTGAACGGAAGTCTGAAAACACAAGCTAGTGTGAGGATTGGAACCAAGGGCAGAGCAGGCCCACTCTGCAGAGGCTGAATCAAAATCTCCTGCATCTGAAGTCAGGCTGAGGATCAGACGTTGGCTGAGGCTGGAGTATGTGTCCATGATGGCACCTTCATGAAGTGCGGGCCTCATGAGGCCAAGGAAGTTTTCCCACGCTGAGTTTGGAGGTTGCCCCAAACCACAAGGTTTCCTTCTGCGGGACATTCGAGTCCTGTTGCATGGCTCCAGGACATACCATATGGAAGGACTGGAGAGCAGGGTTCGAAGGATGGATCCCTGTACAGCATGCCTCGCATTCCCATTGGCTATTAGCGACAAGATATGTTTGATCTGCTGCCTCTGGAACACGCGACCCAGGGGGCTGAGTTGAAATGGCCTCTCCAGAGAATGCGTCATAATGTGCGTTTGGGTCCATGGAGACCTTGGAATGTGCTGGTTGTTCAGTGGCCCTGCGGAACTCTCCTACCTGAAGTGTTTGATACATCCCAGTAAGAAAGCTGCCCATGTGGAGATGAGAGATGTTTGGTTTGGTGCCTCAGAAAAGCCCCACGTGCTGGTCTACGAAAACAGTCCTCTGAGAACGGAAACATGGAAACCAAAGCTAAGGTTCAGATTAGGGCCTGGGGGCCTGTCCATTTCAACCTTCTGTCTCTGGGTACACTGTCTGAGAGTCTAAGTGGAGATAGTTGCTCCGCTGGTGTCAGAGAGCCCCTCTTAGTCCAGGGGGGCCTATACTATTGATGGCCTCAGGGACCTTGGAGCTTTTCCCTAACCTGTAGGGCTGTGGTCAATGGATTGGGCACACTTTCCTTGGAGAGGGCAGGCACAATCTTTCGCTGTTTGGTCCAGAGGCCCTAGCCTGGATGTTGTGTGGGTCCAGGCTGTGGGCACAGAAGTCTGAATACACAAACTCAGCTTATGAGTGGCGCCTAGGGTATGGCAGGCCGGATGTACAGCCCGAGAGGGAGCTCCTGGGCCTCTGAAACAAGGGCGAGTGTGAGGCGTACCTTCAGGCTTTTGTCTCTGGATGTTGTGTCCGGGATAGCCGTGGATTGGAGCGGTGGCCTCAGGTACTGTGGATGAGTATCCCTCTCTGGGGATTTGTCCCAGCTCCCAAGAGTTTGGGGTCATTTTGTGGGAAGGGTGGAGTCGTGTTGTCTGGCTCATGGGTCGCTCCAAGAAAGGGATTCCAGAGCAGAGCTCCAGGTACGGGCGGGGAGACTGGAAAATTCAAACCGTGGTGAGGATTGGGTGCATAGGGGCTTGGCAAGCCCCATATGTGGGCTCGTGTTCCAGGCCCTGAGAGGCCTTTCTTTGACATGGGGCTCATGCTGAGGGTCACAGTGTGAATTTGTTCCCAATCAGCACTCACGTTTGGGCGTGGCATCAGGGGCCATGAAGGTTTCTCCCACCCTGAAGGTGTGACTCCATGCCAAGATCAAGCTTTACAGCCATGGGGAAGCAGGACTTCTGTTTTGTGCTTGCGATACCCAGCTGTGTGGAGAATTGATATGATGTCTAGGTTCAGATATCTGAAAACCAAGGTTAGAAAGAGGTGACGGCACAAGACCATGGCGTGTCCGAAGTGCTGGGTGTGCGGCCAGCTGTCTCCTTGTCTGTCTGGACGTCTGGCTTCAGGCTGTGTCAGACAGAGCATGAGTGCCCAGAGCAGCCTATCCAGTTCGGGTACCGTCGAGGCCCGAGCAGGTTGATCCTCATCTGGGTTTTCTGGAGAGCCCCACAGGGAAACGTTTTTCTTCCGTTGGGCAGACACTGGGCTGGGTTTTGGTTCTGGAGTTCCTAGTCCGGAGGGCTTGTTTGCCAGGAGTGTGAGGAAGGAAGTCGGAAAACACAAGCTAGCGTGAGGTTTGGGACCGAGGGCACGGCAGGCCCACTCTGCAGAGGCTGAATCGAGATCTCCTGCACTGAGGTCATGTCAACTATGAGACGTGCCTCAGGCTAGAGTTTTTGTCCAGCATGGCCTCTTCCTGAAGGTTGTGGGGGCTTCATGAAGCCAGGGAGGTTTGCCTACGATGGGATTTGTGAACTACTCCAAACCTCAAGATTTCCTTCTTCACGACAGTCGAGTCCTATTGGATGGTTCCAGGAGGCCCCATACGGAAATACTCGAGAGCAGGTGTCTAAGCATGGATGCCTGGGAACGCCACCTCATATTTCCACTCTTTAGTCAGGACAAGGCAGGCTCAATCTGCAGGCTCCTGGGTGAGCTACCTAGAGGGGAGAGTTGAAATGGACTCTCCTGAAGATGAGTTCTACTGTGGCTTTGTGGCCTGGGAGACCTTGGAATGTGGAGGTGGCTCAGGGACTCTGCAGGGTTTTCCAAACTGAGATGTTTGACACAGCTCCAAGAAGGAATCTCCCCATGTGGAGACGAGAGGAGTTCTGTTCAGTGCCTCAGGAAAGCCCCATATCCTGTTCTTCGAACCAAAGCCTCTGAGGAGTAACACCTGGAACCCAAAGCAAGAGTTGAGATTAGGGCCTAAGGGCCTGTCTGGCTCAACCTTCTATCTCTGTGGACATCTGTGTGCATGCCTTCGTGGAGGTAGCTGCTCAGCTTGTGTCCGAATGCCCCTGTGTGTCCAGGGAGGCTCCCAGTAGTGGGATGTCCTCGGGGGCCTTGAGTTTTCTCATATTCTGGAGGTGTGTGGCCAAATGAATGGACACAGTTTCCCAGGAGAGACCAGGCACGGTCCTGTGGTATGGCTCCAGAGGACCCAGCCTAGAGGCTGTGTTTGCCAGGGCTGTGGGGACTGATGTCTGAAAGAGCAAACTTGGCTCAGGTAGGGGCCAAGGTAATGGCAGGCCTGATCTCCAGTCCGTGAGGGGAGATCCTCTGGATATCAAAGGAGGGCAAGTGGGAGGCAGTCGCTCAGGCTTTTGTCTCTGGGTGGTGCGTTCACAGTGTCCGGTCAGGGTAGGGGTTGCCTCAGGGTCCGAGGAAGAGCCTTCCTCTCTGGGGATTGTCCAAGCTCCCAAGTGTTTGGGTTCATTCTGTGGGAAGTGAAGAGTACTGTTTTCTGCCACAAAGGACCTCCCAGGAGATGGACTCTAGCGCACAGCAGTGGGTTCCCTCAACTGGAATACACACCATCTAGTTAGTCCTGGGTGACTATGGGCATGGCAAGGACTATATGCAGGATCTTCGTCCCGAACCTGACATGCCTTTCTTTGTCATGGGGCTCATGCTAGGGTCACAGTGTGAATTTGTGCCCAAGCAGCACTCATGTTTGGGCGTGGCATCAGGGGCCATGAAGGGTTCCCCACGTGAAGGTGTGACTCCATGCGAAGAACAAGCATTACAGCCATGTGGAAGGCAGAGTTCTGATTGTGATTCCGATACTCAAACTCAGCTTTGGGGACATCGGTATGTCAGGTCCAATCTACAAACCATGAGAAGAACTCATGAAGATTTGAATATAGAGTGAGTCTGAGGCGCTTGCTCAGGCATTTGTCTCTGGAATTTGTATCAGCGATCTCCGTGGAATGTCGGGGATGCCTCATGGGCCATGGACGAATCTACCTCTATGATGATTTCGCCGGATTCCCAATTATTTTTCGTCAATCTGTGGGATGGGAAGCATCCTTTCAGTTTTGTTACCTCAGGTGTCCCACGAAAAGAGGAATTCCAAAGCAAAGCCGTGGGAAAGACTGAAGGGACCACCTGAACTATGGTTAAAAATTGGGGCCTAGGGGCATGGCAAGCCCAATATGCTATCTCTTCAACCAGCCACTGAGAGGCCTTACTTGAGGACTTTGGTCAGGCTGAGGGTCACAATGTGTGTTTGTGACCAATGTAGCCTGCGAGCATGGAGGGGCCTCATGGGCAACACTGGATTCAACTACACTGAATGTTGGACAACATGCCAACCACAAGGTTTCTTGCCATGGGGAAGGAGTTCTGATTTCTGCATCAGGATCAACCCTGGGCAGTGATTGGAGATAAGGTCTAGAATCTAAAGCCTGAAAACCGAGGTTGGGAAGAGATGACAACCTAAGGCCATGGCGGCTCGATGTGCTCAGTGTGCGGCAAGCTGTCTGGTTGGGGCCAGGAAGTCCAGGCTCAGGCTGTGTCAGAAAAGGCATTAGTGCCCTGGTCAGCCTATATGTTCGGGGTACAGCCAAGGTAGGTGCAGGTTGATCCTCACTTGGGGTTACTGGGTAGCCCTAGAGGGCAATGTTTTTCTTCTAGAGGGCAGGCAGAGTGCTGCATTGTAGTTCTGGATTGCCAAACTGGAGGGCTTGTGGGCCAGTAGTCTGAGGACAGAAGTCTGAGAACACAAGCTCGGCTTAGGTTTCTGGTTGAGGACATGGGACGCAGAATCTACAGACCGGAATCGAGATCTCGTGCATCTGAAGTCAGGGCGAGGATCAGACGATCGCTCAGGTTGGAGTTTCTGTCCCTTATGGCCCCTTCATGAAGGGGGAGCATCACAAGGCCATGGGGGTTGTCCCACGATGGGATTTGTGAGAAGCTCCAAACTGCAAAGTGTCTTCTACAGGACAATTAAGACCTGTTGTTTGGCTCCAGGCCAATGATTCTGAGCAGGGTTCTAAGGATGGATGGCTGGGTAGCCCACCTCGCATTCCAATTGTCTCCTAGCAACAAGACAGGTTTGATCTGCTGGATCTGGGGGAGCAACCGAGGAGGCTGACTTGAAATGGACTCTCCTGGGGTTGGGTCCTAGCGTGCTTTTGTGTGTATCGAGACCTTGGAATGAAGCGGTGGCACTGGGGCCCTGACGGGTTCTCCAAAACAGAGTCTTTGACAGAGCTCCAACGTGCTAGTTTCCCAGGTGTAGATGAGATTTTTTCTGATGGGTGCATCAAGAAAAAGCCATTGCTGGTTTTGAAATCCAGGCGTCTGAGGAGAGACCCTGGAAACCAAAGCAATGGATCTGATTAGTGCCTAGGGGTCTGTTCTTTCCTTTTTACCTCTGGGGACATCTGTCTATGGGTCTGAGTGCAGGTAGGTGCACAGATGGGCTCAGATTGCCCCTGTTTTTCCTGGGAAGCCAGCCCTAGTGAGATGGATCAGGTATTGGGTGTTTATTCTATTAGAAGGGTTGTAGCCATTGGAAATGGCAAACACATTTCCCTTACAGAGGGCAAGTACAGTCCTCAGGCTTGGCTCCAGGGGCCTGATCCTGTAGGTTGTGTAGGCCAGGGCTGTTTGGACAGTTGTCTGAAAACACAACCTCGGCTTATGTTTCCGGTCATAGTTATGGCAGGACTGATCTACAGACCATGAGGAGAACTCTTCGGGATTTGAAAAAGAGCGAGTGTGAGGCTCTTGCTCAAGTTTTTGTCTCTGGATATCGTGTCACTCACGGTGGTGAAATTTCTGGGTGACTTCATGGGAAATGGATGTGTCTTACTCTCTGGTGGTTTGGCCCCGTCCAAAGAGTTTGGGGTCATTCTGTGGGATGGAAGACGTCCGTTTTGTTGTTGTTGTTGTTTTCTTTTTTAACCTCAGGTGTCCCAACAAATGAGGGATTCCAGAGTAGAGCCCTGGGGAGGGGCGACTGGACAATCAGAAATCTGGTTAAAAATTGGGGCCTAGGGACATGTCAAGCCAAATATGACATCTAATAGTCCAGCCACTGAGAGGACTTACTAGAGGAGAAGACTCATGCTGAGGGTCACAATGCGTGTTTATGACCCCGTCGCACTCAAGAATGGGCGGGGCCTCGGGTGAATGCTGGTTTCTTCTACTCTGACCGTTGGACAATGTGCCAACCACAAGGTTTCTTGCCATGGGTAAGGAGGAGTTCTGATTTCTGCATCACACTCAAACCTGGGCAGTGATTGGCGATAAGGTCTCGGTTCTGAAGCCTGAAAAATGAAATAGGGAAGAGATGATGACCTAAGGCCATGGCGGGTCTTATGTGCTCAGTGTGCTGTCAGCTTTCTGGGGGTTGGTCTGAGGTCCGGGCTCAGGTTGTGTCCGACAGTGGTTTATTGCCCACGTTAGACTATATAATTTGGGTAAAGTCGAGGGCTGTGTAGGTTTATTCTCATTTAAGGTGCCTGGGCAGCTCATGAAGCAATAATTTTTTTCTACAGGGCAGGCAGAGTGCTGCACTGTGGGTCCGGAATTGCCAAACTTGAGGGCTTCGGGGCCAGGGGTGTGAGGACGGAAGTCTGAGAAGACAAGCTAGACTTGGCTTTCAGGGCGAGGGCATGGCAGGTAACCTCTTCAGATCTGAACCAATATCTCATGCATCTGAAGTCAGGCGAGGATCAGACGTTGGCTCAAGTTGAAGTTTCTGTGCATGACGGCCGCTTCATGAAGGGAGCGGAATCTCGAGGCCATTGAGGTTTTCCCACGTTGGGAGTTGTGGGATGCCCCCTTCAAGGATTCCTTCTGCGGGACAATTGAGACCTGTTGGACAGCTCCAGGACATCCCATACAGAATGACTCCAGAGCACCCTTCATGGATGGATGCCTGGGAAGCCCGCCTCGCATTCCAATTGTCTCCTAGCAGCAAGACAGTTTAGATCTGATGGCTCTGCGGGAGCAACCGGGGTGGCTGAGTTGAAATGGACTTTCCTGAGGATGTGTCCTAATTGGTTTTTATGTCCATGAGGGCCTTGGAATGGGGCGGTGGCACCGGGACCCTGAAGTACTCTCCTAAGCTTTTGACATAGCTCCCATGCACAGGTTTCCTTGTGGAGACGAGATGAGTTCTGATGGGTGCCTCAGGAAAACCCCTATGCTCGAATTGGAATCAGGCTTTTGAGGACACATGCCTGTAAACCAAAGCAATGGATCCTATTATGGCCTAGGGTCCTGTCTGGTTCAATCTTCTTCTCAGGGGACATCCATCTATGGTATGAGTGGAGGTCGATTATCAGCTGGTGTCAGACAGCCCTTGTTTCTTCCGGGCGACCTACACTATTGGGATGGCCTCAGGGACTTTGTAGGTTTCTCCTAATTTGTACGATTTTGGACCATGGAATGGGCAGAATTCCCATGGATTGGTAGGCACAGTCCTAATGTGTGGCTCCAGGCGCCCAGCCTGGAGGGTGTGTGGCCCAAGACTTTGAGGACAGAAGTCTGAAAACACAAATTCACCTTAGGTTTGGGGACGTAGGTATGGCAGGCCCTATCTACAAACCATGAGAAGAACTCTTCAGGATATGAAGAAAGTGCGAGTCTGAGGCGTTTGCTCAGGCTTTTGTCTCTGGATTTTGTATCAGCGATGGCCGTGGAATGTCTGGGAGGCCTCATGGACCATGGACGAATCTTCCTCTCTGAGGATTTGGCCTGATTCCCAATTGCTTTTCGTCAATCTGTGGGATGGGAGGTCTCCTTTCAGGTTTGTTACCTCAGGTGTCCCACCAAAAGAGGAATTCCAAAGCAAAGCCGTGGGGAAGACTGAAGGGACAACCCGAACTATGGTTAAAATTTGGGGCCTACGGGCATGGCAAGCCCAATATGCTATCACTTCATCCAGCCACTGAGTGGCCTTACTTGAGGACTGGGCTCAGCCTGAGGGTCACAATGTGTGTTTGTGAACAATGTGGCCTGCGAGCATGGGCGGGGCCTCATGGGCCACACTGGTTTCTTTTTTTTTTTTTTTTTTTTTTAAATTTATTTTTTATTTTCAGCATAACAGTATTCATTATTTTTTTACCACACCCAGTGCTCCATGCAATTCGTGCCCTTTATAATACCCACCACCTAGTACCCCAACCTCCCACCCCCCACCCCTTCAAAACCCTCAGATTGTTTTTCAGAGTCCATAGACTCTCATGGTTCACCTCCCCTTCCAATTTCCCCCAACTCCCTTCTCCTCTCTAACTCCCCATGTCCTCCATGCTATTTGTTATGCTCCACAAATAAGTGAAACCATATGATAATTGACTCTCTCTGCTTGACTTATTTCACTCAGCATAATAATCTCTTCCAGTCCCGTCCATGTTGCTACAAAAGTTGGGTATTTGTCCTTTCTTTTTTTTTTTTTTTTATAAACATATATTTTTATCCCCAGGGGTACAGGTCTGTGAATCACCAGGTTTACACACTTCACAGCACTCACCAAAGCACATACCCTCCCCAATGTCCATAATCCCACCCCCTTCTCCCAAACCCCCTCCCCCCAGCAACCCTCAGTTTGTTTGGCCACACTGGTTTCAACTACACTAAACGTTGGACAACATGCCAACCACAAGGTTTCTTGCCAAGGGGAAGGAGTTCTGATTTCTGCATCACCTTCAACCCTGGGCAGTGATTGGAGATAAGGTCTAGGTTCTGAATCCTGAATACTGAGTTTGGGAAGAGATGACGACCTAAGGCCATGGCGGCTCAATGTGCTCAGTGTGCGGACAGCTGTCTGGGAGGGGCCAGGGGTTCCAGGATCAGGCTGTGTCAGAAAGGGCATTAATGCCCTGGTCAGCCTATGTATTTGGGGTACAGCCAAGGTCGGTGCAGGTTGATCCTCATTTGGGATGACCTGGTAGCCCCAGAGGACTATGTTTTTCTTCTGGAGGGCCGGCAGAGTGCTGCATTGTAGTTCTGGATTGCCAAACTGTAGGGCTTGTGGGCCAGTAGTCTGACGACAAAAGTCTGAGAACACAAGCTAGGCTTAGGTTTCTGGGTGAGGCCATGGCAGGCACAATCTACAGACCTGAATCGAGATCTCGTGCATCTGAAGTCAGGGCGAGGATCAGATGATCGCTCAGGTTGGAGTTTCTGTCCCTGATGGCCCCTTCATGAATGGGGGGTCATCACGAGGCCATGGGTGTTTTCCCACGATGGGAGTTGTGAGAAGCTCCAAACTGCAGAGAGTCTTCTGCAGGACAATTGAGACCTGTTGTTTGGCTCCAGGCCAATGATTCTGAGCAGGGTTCTAAGGGGGGATGGCTGGGTAGCCCACCTCGCATTCCAATTGTCTCCTAGCAACAAGACAGGTTAGATCTCCTGGATCTGTGGGGAGCAACCGAGGATGCTGAGTTGAAATGGACACCCCTGGGGATGGGTCCTAACGTGCTTTTGTGTCTATGGAGACCTTGGAATGAAGCGGTGGCACTGGGGCCCTAAAGGGTTCTCCTAAACAGAGGCTTTGACACAGCTCCAACGTGCAAGTTTCCCATGTGAAGTTGAGATGTTTTCTGATGGGTGAGTCACGAAACAGCTATATGCTGCTTTTGAAATCCAGGCCTCTGAGGAGAGATGTCTGGACACCAAAGCAATGGATCTGATTAGTGCCTATGGGCCTGTTCTTTTCTTTTTACGTCTGGGGACATCTGTCTATGGGTCTGAGTGCAGGTACGTGCTCAGTTGGGCTCAGATTGCCCCTGTTTCCTGGGACGCCACCACTATTGAGATGGATCAGGGACTTTGGAGGTTTATCCTATTAGAAGGTTTGTTGCCATTGGAATGGGCACACACAATTCCCTTGGAGAGGGCAAGTACAGTCCTCAGGTTTGGGTCCAGGGGCCTGAGCCTGTAGGTTGTGTAGGACAGGGCTGTTTGGTCAGTTCTCTGAAAACACAAACTCGGCTTATGTTTTGGGTCATAGGTATGGCAGGACTGATCTACAGACCATGAGGACAACTCTTTGGGATTTGAAAGAAGGGCGAGTGTGAGGCTCCTGCTCAAGTGTTTGTCTCTGGATATCGTGTCACTCATGGTCGTGGAATTTCTGGGTGACTTCATGGGAAATGGACGAGTCTTACTCTCTGGTGGTTTGGCCCCGTCCAAAGAGTTTGGGGTCATTCTGTGGGCTGGAAGAAGTTCGTTTTTTTGTTGTTGTTGTTGTTGTTGTTTTCTTTTTTAACCTCAGGTGTCCCACCAAATTAGGGATTCCAGAGTAGAGCCCTGGGGAGGGGCGACTGGACAATCAGAAATCTGGTTACAAATTGGGGCCTAGGGACATGTCAAGCCCATTATGACATCTAATGGTCCAGCCACTGAGAGGACTTACTAGAGGCCAGAACTCGTGCTGAGGGTCACAATGCGTGTGTATGCCCTCGTCGCACTCAAGAATGGGCGGGGCCTCAGGGTGAATGCTGGTTTCTCCTACACTGAAGTTTGGACAACGTGCCAATCACAAGGGTTCTTGCCATGTGTAAGGCGGAGTTCTGATTTCTGCATCACACTCACCCCTGGGCAGTGATTGGAGATAAGGTCTCGGTTCTGAAGCCTGAAAACTGAGGTAGGGAAGAGATGATGACCTAAGGCCATGGCGGGTTTTATGTGCTCAGTGTGCGGTCAGCTTTCTGGGTTTTGGTCAGGAAGTCCGGGCTCAGGTTGTGTTCGACAGTGCATTAGTGCCCAGGTTAGACTATATAATTTGGGTAAAGTCGAGTGCTGTGTAGGTTTAGCCTCATTTAAGGTGCCTGGGCAGCTCATGAGGCAATAATTTTTTTTTCTAGAGGGCAGGCAGAGTGCTGCATTGTGGGTCCGGAATTGCCAAACTTGAGGGCTTCGGGGCCAGGAGTGTCAGGACGGACGTCTTAGAAGACAAGCTAGACTTGGGTTTCAGTTCAAGGGCACGGCAGGTACCCCCTGCAGATCTGAACCAATATCTCATGCATCTGAAGTCAGGGCGAGGATCAGACGTTGGCTCAGGTTAGATTTTCTGAGCATGACGGCTGCTTCATGAAGGGAGCGGGATCTCGAGGCCATTGAGGTTTTCCCACGTTGGGAGTTGTGGGATGCCCCCTTCAAGGATTCCTTCTGCGAGACAATTGAGACCTGTTGGACAGCTCCAGGACATCCCATATGGAATGACTCCAGAGCACCATTCGCGGATGGATGCCTGGGAAGCCTGCCTCGCATTCCAATTGTCTCCTAGCAACAAGACAGTTTAGATCTGATGGCTCTACGGGAGCAACCGGGTTGGCTTAGTTGAAATGGACTTTCCTGAGGATGGGTCCTAATGTGTTTTTGTGTCCATGAGGGCCTTGGAATGGGGCGGTGGCACCGACGCTGAAGTACTCTCCTAAGCTTTGGACATAGCTCCCATGCACAGGTTTCCTTCTGGAGGCGAGATGAGTTCTGATGGGTGCCTCAGGAAAACACCTATGCTCGTATTGGAATCAGGCTTTTGAGGACACATGCCTGTAACCCAAAGCAATGGATCCTCTTATGGCTTAGGGTCCTGTCTGGTTCAATCTTCTCTCTGCGGACATCCATCTATGGTATCAGTGGAGGTCGATTATCAGCTAGCGTTAGACAGCCCTTGTTTCTTCCGGGCGACCTACACTATTGGGATGGCCTCAGGGACTTTGGAGGTTTCTCCTAATTTGTACGATTTTGGACCATGGAATGGGCAGAATTCCCATGGTTTGGTAGGCACAGTCCTACTGTGTGCCTCCAGGAGCCCAGCCTGGATGGTGTGGGGCCCAAGACTTTAGGACAGAAGTCTCAAAACACAAACTCAGCTTAGGTTTGGGGACGTAGGTATGGCAGGCCCTATCTACAAACCATGAGAAGAACTCTTCAGGATATGAAGAAAGTGCGAGTCTGAGGCGCTTGCTCAGGCTTTTGTCTCTGGATTTTGTATCAGCGATGGCCGTGGAATGTCGGGGAGGACTCATGGGCCATGGACGAATCTTCCTCTCTGAGGATTTCGCCCGATTCCCAATTGCTTTTCGTCAATCTGTGTGATGGGAGGTCTCCTTTCAGGTTTGTTACCTCAGGTGTCTCACCAAAAGAGGAATAACAAAGCCAAGCCGTGGGGAAGACTGAAGGGACAACCCGAACTATGGTTCAAAATTGGGGAAGGGGCATGGCAAGCCCAATATGCTATCTCTTCATCCAGTTACTGAGTGGACTTACTTGAGAACTGGGCTCAGCCTGAGCGTCACAATGTGTGTTTGTGACCAATGTGGCCCATGAGCATGGGCGGGGCCTCATGGGCCACACTGGTTTCAACTACACTGAACGTTGGACTACATGCCAACCACAAGGTTTCTTGCCATGGGGAAGGAGTTCTGATTTCTGCATCACCTTCAACCCTGGGCAGTGATTGGAGATATGGCCTAGGTTCTGAAACCTTAAACCCGAGGTTGGGAAGAGATGACGACCTAAGGCCATGGCGGCTCGATGTGTTCAGTGTGCAGCCAGCTGTCTGGGAGGGGCCAGGGGGTCCAGGCTCAGGCTGTGTCAGAAAGGGCATTAGTGCCCTGGTCAGCCTATGTATTTGGGGTACAGCCAAGTTTGGTGCCGGTTGATCCTCATTTGGGGTTACTGGGTAGCCCCAGAGGACAATGTTTTTCTTCTGGAGGGCCGGCAGAGTGCTGCATTGTAGTTCTGGATTGCCAAACTGGAGGGCTTGTGGGCCAGTAGTCTGACGACAAAAGTCTGAGAACACAAGCTATGCTTCGGTTTCTGGGTGAGGCCATGGCAGGCACAATCTACAGACTTGAATCGAGATCTCGTGCATCTGAAGTCAGGGCGAGGATCAGACGATCGCTCAGGTTGGAGTTTCTGTCCCTGATCGCCCCTTCATGAATGGGGGGGGGCATCACGAGGCCATGGGTGTTTTCCCACGATGGGAGTTGTGAGAAGGTCCAAACTGCAGAGAGTCTTCTGCAGGACAATTGAGACCTGTTGTTTGGCTCCAGGCCAATGATTCTGAGCAGGGTTCTAAGGATGGATGGCTGGGTAGCCCACCTCGCATTCCAATTGTCTCCTCGCAACAAGACAGTTTAGATCTCCTGGATCTGTGGGGAGCAACCGAGGACGCTGAGTTGAAATGGACACCCCTGGGGATGGGTCCTAACGTACTTTTGTGTCTATGGAGAATGTGGAATGAAGCGGTGGCACTGGGGCCCTAAAGGGTTCTCCTAAACAGAGGCTTTGACACAGCTCCAACGTGCAAGTTTCCCATGTGTAGATGAGATGTTTTCTGATGGGTGAGTCAAGAAACAGCTATATGCTGCTTTTGAAATCCAGGCCTCTGAGGAGAGATGCCTGGAAACCAAAGCAATGGATATGATGAGTTACTTATAGCCTGTTCTTTCCTTTTTACCTCTGGGGACATCGGGCTATGGGTCTGAGTGCAGGTAGGTGCTCAGTTGGGCTCAGATTGCCCCTGTTTTTCCTGGGAAGCCACCACTATTGAGATGGATCAGGGACCTGGAGCTTTATCCTATTAGAAAGGCTGTGGCCATTGGAATGGGCACACACAATTCCCTTGGAGAGGGCAAGTACAGTCCTCAGGTTTGGCTCCAGGGGCCTGAGCCTGTAGGTTGTGTAGGCCAGGGCTGTTTGGACAGTTGTCAGAAAACACAAATTCGGCTTATGTTTCGGGTAATAGGTAAGGCAGGACTGATCTACAGACCATGAGGAGAACTCTTCGGGATTTGAAAGAAGGGCTAGTGTGAGGCTCCTGCTCAAGTTTTTGTCTCTGGATATCGTGTCACTCATGGTCGTGGAATTTCTGGGTGACTTCATGGGAAATGGACGAGTCTTACTCTCTGGTGGTTTGGCCCCGTCCAAAGAGTTTGGGGTCATTCTGTGGGCTGGAAGAAGTCCATTTTATTTTTTTTGTTGTTGTTGTTGTTTTCTTTTTTAACCTCAGGTGTCCCACCAAATGAGGGATTCCCTAGTAGAGCCCTGGGGAGGGGCGACTGGACAATCAGAAATCTGGTTACAAATTGGGGCCTAGGGACATGTCAAGCCCATTATGACATCTAATGGTCCAGCCACTGAGAGGACTTACTAGAGGCCAGAACTCGTGCTGAGGGTCACAATGCGTGTGTATGCCCTCGTCGCACTCAAGAATGGGCGGGGCCTCAGGGTGAATGCTGGTTTCTCCTACACTGAACGTTGGACAACGTGCCAACCACAGGGTTCTTGCCATGGGTAAGGAGGAGTTCTGATTTCTGCATCACACTCACCCCTGGGAAGTGATTGGAGATAAGGTCTCGGTTCTGAAGCCTGAAAACTGAGGTAGGGAAGAGATGATGACCAAAGGCCATGGCAGGTTTTATGTGCTCAGTGTGCGGTCAGCTTTCTGGGTGTTGGTCAGGACGTCCGGGCTCAGGTTGTGTTCGACAGTGCATTAGTGCCCAGGTTAGACTATATAATTTGGGTAAAGTCGAGTGCTGTGTAGGTTTACCCTCATTTAAGGTGCCTGGGCAGCTCATGAGGCAATAATTCTTTTTCTAGAGGGCAGGCAGAGTGCTGGATTGTGGGTCCGGAAATGCCAAACTTGAGGGCTTCGGGGCCAGGAGTGTGAGGACGGAAATCTGAGAAGACAAGCTACACTTGGGTTTCAGGGCGAGGGCACGGCAGGTACCCCCTGCAGATCTGAACCAATATCTCATGCATCTGAAGTCAGGGCGAGGATCAGACGTTGGCTCAGGTTGGAGTTTCTGAGCATGACGGCCGCTTCATGAAGGGAGCGGAATCTCGAGGCCATTGAGGTTTTCCCACGTTGGGAGTTGTGGGATGCCCCCTTCAAGGATTCCTTCTGCAGGACAATTTTGACCTGTTGGACAGCTCCAGGACATCCCATATGGAATGACTCCAGAGCACCGTTCGCGGATGGATGCCTGGGAAGCCCGCCTCGCATTCCAATTGTCTCCTAGCAACAAGACAGTTTAGATCTGATGGCTCTTCGGGAGCAACCGGGGTGGCTGAGTTGAAATGGACTTTCCTGAGGATGGGTCCTAATGTGTTTTTGTGTCCATGAGGGCCTTGGAATGGGGCGGTGGCACTGGGACCCTGAAGTACTCTCCTAAGCTTTGGACATGGCTCCCATGCACAGGTTTCCTTGTGGAGACGAGATGAGTTCTGATGGGTTTGTCAGGAAAACCCCTATGCTCGTATTGGAATCAGTCTTTTGATAACACATGCCCGTAACCCAAAGCAATGGATCCTATTATGGCCTAGTTTCCTGTCTGGTTCAATCTTCTTCTCTGGAGACATCCATCTATGGTATGAGTGGAGGTCGATTATCAGCTGGTGTCAGACAGCCCTTGTTTGTTCCAGGCGACCTACACTATTGGGATGGCCTCAGGGACTTTGGAGGTTTCTCCTAATTTGTACGATTTTGGACCATGGAATGGGCAGAATTCCCATGGATTGGTAGGCACAGTCCTAATGTGTGGCTCCAGGGGCCCAGGCTGGAGGGTGTGTGGCCCCAGACTTTGAGGACAGAAGTCTGAAAACACAAACTCAGCTTAGGTTTGGGGACGTAGGTATGGCAGGCCCGATCAACAAACCATGAGAAGAACTCTTCAGGATATGAAGAAAGTGCGAGTCTGAGGCGTTTTCTCAGGCTTTTGTCTCTGGATTTTGTATCAGCGAAGGCGTGGATGTCGGGGAGGCCTCATGGGCCATGGACGAATCTTCATAACTGAGGATTTGGCCCGATTCCCAATTGCTTTTCGTCAATCTGTGGGATGGGAGGACTCATTTCAGTTTTGTAACCTCAGGTGTCCCACCAAAAGAAAAATTCCAAAGCCAAGCCGTGGGGAAGACTGAAGGGACAACCCGAACTATGGTTAAAAATTGGGGCCTAGGGTCATGGCAAGCCCAATATGCTATCTCTTCATCCAGCCACTGAGTGGCCTTACTTGAGGACTGGGCTCAGCCTGAGCGTCACAATGTGTGTTTGTGACCAATGTGGCCCGCGAGCATGGGCGGGGCCTCATGGGCCACACTGGTTTTAACTACACTGAACGTTGGACAACATGCCAACCACAAGGTTTCTTGCCATGGGGAAGGAGTTCTGATTTCTGCATCACCTTCAACCCTGGGCAGTGATTGAAGATAAGGTCTAGGTTCTGAAACCTGAAAACCGAGGTTGGGAAGAGATGATGACCTAAGGCCATGGCGGCTCGATGTGATCACTGTGCGGCCAGCTGTCTGGGAAAGGCCAGGGGGTCCAGGGTGAGGCTGTGTCAGAACGGGCATTAGTGCCCTGGTCAGCCTATGTATTTGGGGTACAGCCAAGGTCGGTGCAGGTTGATCCTCATTTGGGGTTACTGGTTAGCCCCAGAGGACAATGTTTTTCTTCTGCAGAGCCGGCAGAGTGCTGCATTGTAGTTCTGGATTGCCAAACTGGAGGGCTTATGGGCCAGTAGTCTGACGACAAAAGTCTGGAACACAATTTAGGCTTAGGTTTCTGGGTGAGGCCATGGCACGCACAATCTACAGACCTGAATCGAGGTCTCGTGCATCTGAAGTCAGGGCAAAGATCAGACGATCGCTCAGGGTGGAGTTTCTGTCCCTGATGGCTCCTTCATGAATGGGGGGGGGCATCACGAGGCCATGGGTGTTTTCCCACGATGGGAGTTGTGAGAAGCTCAAACTGCAGAGAGTCTTCTGCAGGACAATTGAGACCTGTTGTTTGGCTCCAGGCCAATGATTCTGAGCAGGGTTCTAAGGATGGATGGCTGGGTAGCCCACCTCGCAATCCAATTGTCTCCTCGCAACAAGACAGGTTAGATCTCCTGGATCTGTGGGGAGCAACCGAGGACGCTGAGTTGAAATGGACACCCCTGGGGATGGGTCCTAACGTGCTTTTGTGTCTATGGAGACCTTGGAATGAAGCGGTGGCACTGGGGCCCTAAAGGGTTCTCCTAAACAGAGGCTTTGACACAGCTCCAACGTGCAAGTTTCCCATGTGTAGATGAGATGTTTTCTGATGGATGAGTCAAGAAACAGCTATATGCTGCTTTTGAAATCTAGGCCTCTGAGGAGAGATGCCTGGAAACCAAAGCAATGGATCTGATTAGTGCCTAGGGGCCTGTTCTTTCCTTTTTACCTCTGGGGACATCTGTCTATGGGTCTGAGTGCAGGTAGGTGCTCAGTTGGGCTCAGATTGCCCCTGTTTTTCCTGGGAAGCCATCACTATTGAGATGGATCAGGGACTTTGGAGGTTTATCCTATTAGAAAGGTTGTGGCCATTGGAATGGGCACACACAATTCCCTTGGAGAGGGCAAGTACAGTCCTCGGGTTTGGCTCCAGGGGCCTGAGCCTGTAGGTTGTGTAGGCCAGGGCTGTTTGGACAGTTGTCAGAAAACACAAATTCGGCTTATGTTTCGGGTAATAGATAAGGCAGGACTGATCTACAGACCATGAGGAGAACTCTTCGGGATTTGAAAGAAGGGCTAGTGTGAGGCTCCTGCTCAAGTTTTTGTCTCTGGATATCGTGTCACTCATGGTCGTGGAATTTCTGGGTGACTTCATGGGAAATGGACCAGTCTTACTCTCTGGTGGTTTGGCCACGTCCAAAGAGTTTGGGGTCATTCTGTGGGCTGGAAGAAGTCCATTTTATTTTTTTGTTGTTGTTGTTGTTTTCTTTTTTAACCTCAGGTGTCCCACCAAATGAGGGATTCCCTAGTAGAGCCCTGGGGAGGGGCGACTGGACAATCAGAAATCTGGTTAAAAATTGGGGCCTAGGGACATGTCAAGCCCATTATGACATCTAATGGTCCAGCCACTGAGAGGACTTACTAGAGGACAGGACTCATGCTGAGGGTCACAATGCGTGTGTATGCCCTCGTCGCACTCAAGGATGGGCGGGGCCTCAGTGTGAATGCTAGTTTCTCCTACACTGAACGTTGGACAACGTGCCAACGACAAGGGTTCTTGCCATGGGTAAGGAGGAGTTATGATTTCTGCATCACACTCACCCCTGGGCAGTGATTGGAGATAAGGTCTCGGGTCTGAAGCCTGAAAACTGAGGTAGGGAAGAGATGATGACCTAAGGCCATGGCGGGTTTTATGTGCTCAGTGTTTGGTCAGCTTTCGGGTGTTGGTCAGGAGGTCCGGGCTCAGGTTGTGTTTGACAGTGCATTAGTGCCCAGGTTAGACTATATAATTTGGGTAAAGTCGAGTGCTGTGTAGGTTTACCCTCATTTAAGGTGCCTGGGCAGCTCATGAGGCAATAATTTTTTTTCTAGAGGGCAGGCAGAGTGCTGCATTGTGGGTCCGGAATTGCCAAACTTGAGGGCTTCGGGGCCAGGAGTGTGAGGACGGAAGTCTGAGAAGACAAGCTAGACTTGGGTTTCAGGGCGAGGGCACGGCAGGTACCCCCTGCAGATCTGAACCAATATCTCATGCATCTGAAGTCAGGGCGAGGATCAGACGTTGGCTCAGGTTGGAGTTTCTGAGCATGACGGCCGCTTCATGAAGGGAGCGGAATCTCGAGGCCATTGAGGTTTTCCCACGTTGGGAGTTGTGGGATGCCCCCTTCAAGGATTCCTTCTGCGGGACAATTGAGACCTGTTGGACAGCTCCAGGACATCCCATATGGAATGACTCCAGAGCACCATTCGCGGATGGATGCCTGGGAAGCCCGCCTCGCATTCCAATTGTCTCCTAGCAACAAGACAGTTTAGATATGATGGCTCTTCTGGAGCAACCGGGGTGGCTGAGTTGAAATGGACTTTCCTGAGGATGGGTCCTAATGTGTTTTTGTGTCCATGAGGGCCTTGGAATGGGGCGGTGGCACCGGGACCCTGAAGTACTCTCCTAAGCTTTGGACATGGCTCCCATGCACAGGTTTCCTTGTGGAGACGAGATGAGTTCTGATGGGTGCCTCAGGAAAACCCCTATGCTCGTATTGGAATCAGGCTTTTGAGGACACATGCCTGTAACCCAAAGCAATGGATCCTATTATGGCCTAGGGTCCTGTCTGGTTCAATCTTCTTCTCTGGGGACATCCATCTATGGTATGAGTGGAGGTCTATTATCAGCTGGTGTCAGACAGCCCTTGTTTGTTCTGGGCGACCTACACTATTGGGATGGCCTCAGGGACTTTGGAGGTTTCTCCTAATTTGTACAATTTTGGACCATGGAATGGGCAGAATTCCCATGGATTGGTAGGCACAGTCCTAATGTGTGGCTCCAGGGGCCCAGGCTGGAGGGTGTGTGGCCCCAGACTTTGAGGACAGAAGTCTGAAAACACAAACTCAGCTTAGGTTTGGGGACGTAGGTATGGCAGGCCCGATCGACAAACCATGAGAAGAACTCTTCAGGATATGAAGAAAGTGCGAGTCTGAGGCGCTTGCTCAGGCTTTTGTCTCTGGATTTTGTATCAGCAATGGCCGTGGAATGTCGCGGAGGCCTCATGGGCCATGGACGAATCTTCATAACTGAGGATTTGTCCCGATTCCCAATTGCTTTTCGTCAATCTGTGGGATGGGAGGACTCATTTCAGTTTTGTTACCTCAGGTGACACACAAAAAGAGGAATTCCAAAGCAAAGCCGTGGGGAAGACTGAAGGGACAACCCGAACTATGGTTAAAAATTGGGGCCTAGGGTCATGGCAAGCCCAATATGCTATCTCTTCATCCAGCCACTGAGTGGCCTTATTTGAGGACTGGGCTCAGCCTGAGCATCACAATGTGTGTTTGTGACCAATGTGGCCCGCGAGCATGGGCGGGGCCTCATGGGCCACACTGGTTTCAACTACACTGAACGTTGGACAACATGCCAACCACAAGGTTTCTTGCCATGGGGAAGGAGTTCTGATTTCTGCATCACCTTCAACCCTGGGCAGTGATTGAAGATAAGGTCTAGGTTCTGAAACCTGAAAACCGAGGTTGGGAAGATATGATGTCCTAAGGCCATGGCGGCTCGATGTGATCAGTGTGCGGCCAGCTGTCTGGGAGGGGCCAGGGGGTCCAGGCTCAGGCTGTGTCAGAAAGGGCATTAGTGCCCTGGTCAGCCTATGTATTTGGGGTACAGCCAAGGTCGGTGCAGGTTGATCCTCATTTGGGGTTACTGGTTAGCCCCAGAGGACAATGTTTTTCTTCTGCAGAGCGGGCAGAGTGCTGCATTGTAGCTCTGGATTGCCAAACTGGAGGGCTTGTGGGCCAGTAGTCTGACGACAAAAGTCTGAGAACACAAGCTAGGCTGAGGTTTCTGGGTGAGGCCATGGCACGCACAATCTACAGACCTGAATCGAGGTCTCGTGCATCTGAAGTCAGGGCGAAGATCAGACGATCGCTCAGGGTGGAGTTTCTGTCCCTGATGGCTCCTTCATGAATGGGGGGGGGCATCACGAGGCCATGGATGTTTTCCCACGATGGGAGTTGTGAGAAGCTCCATACTGCAGAGAGTCTTCTGCAGGACAATTGAGACCTGTTGTTTGGCTCCAGGCCAATGATTCTGAGCAGGGTTCTAAGGATGGATGGCTGGGTAGCCCACCTCGCATTCCAATTGTCTCCTCGCAACAAGACAGATTAGATCTCCTGGATCTGTGGGGAGCAACCGAGGACGCTGAGTTGAAATGGACATCCCTGGGCATGGGTCCTAACGTGCTTTTGTGTCTATGGAGACCTTGAAATGAAGCGGTGGCACTGGGGCACTAAACGGTTCTCCTAAACAGAGGCTTTGACACAGCTCCAACGTGCAAGTTTCCCATGTGTAGATGAGATGTTTTCTGATGGGTGAGTCAAGAAACAGCTATATGCTGCTTTTGAAATCCAGGCCTCTGAGGAGAGATGCCTGGAAACCAAAGCAATGGATCTGATTAGTGCCTAGGGGCCTGTTCTTTCCTTTTTACCTCTGGGGACATCTGTCTATGGGTCTGAGTGCAGGTAGGTGCTCAGTTGGGCTCAGATTGCCCCTGTTTTTCCTGGGAAGCCATCACTATTGAGATGGATCAGGGACTTTGGAGGTTTATCCTATTAGAAAGGTTGTGGCCATTGGAATGGGCACACACAATTCCCTTGGAGAGGGCAAGTACAGTCCTCGGGTTTGGCTCCAGGGGCCTGAGCCTGTAGGTTGTGTAGGCCAGGGCTGTTTGGACAGTTGTCTGAAAACACAAACTCGGCTTATGTTTCGGGTCATAGGTATGGCAGGACTGATCTACAGGCCATGAGGAGAACTCTTCGGGATTTGAAAGAAGGGCGAGTGTGAGGCTCCTGCTCAAGTTTTTGTCTCTGGATATCGTGTCACTCATGGTCGTGGAATTTCTGGGTGACTTCATGGGAAATGGACGAGTCTTACTCTCTGGTGGTTTGGCCCCGTCCAAAGAGTTTGGGGTCATTCTGTGGGCTGGAAGAAGTTCGTTTTTTTGCTGTTGTTGTTGTTGTTGTTGTTTTCTTTTTTAACCTCAGGTGTCCCACCAAATGAGGGATTCCAGAGTAGAGCCCTGGGGAGGGGCGACTGGACAATCAGAAATCTGGTTAAAAATTGGGGCCTAGGGACATGTCAAGCCCATTATTACATCTAATGGTCCAGCCACTGAGAGGACTTACTAGAGGCCAGAACTCGTGCTGAGGGTCACAATGCGTGTGTATGCCCTCGTCGCACTCAAGAATGGGCGGGGCCTCAGGGTGAATGCTGTTTTCTCCTACACTGAACGTTTGACAACGTGCCAACCACAGGGTTCTTGCCATGGGTAAGGAGGAGTTCTGATTTCTGCATCACACTCACCCCTGGGAAGTGATTGGAGATAAGGTCTCGGTTCTGAAGCCTGAAAACTGAGGTAGGGAAGAGATCATGACCTAAGGCCATGGCAGGTTTTATGTGCTCAGTGTGCGGTCAGCTTTCTGGGTGTTGGTCAGGACGTCCGGGCTCAGGTTGTGTTCGACAGTGCATTAGTGCCCAGGTTAGACTATATAATTTGGGTAAAGTCGAGTGCTGTGTAGGTTTACCCTCATTTAAGGTGCCTGGGCAGCTCATGAGGCAATAATTTTTTTTTTCTAGAGGGCAGGCAGAGTGCTGCATTGTGGGTCCGGAATTGCCAAACTTGAGGGCTTCGGGGCCAGGAGTGTGAGGACGGAAATCTGAGAAGACAAGCTACACTTGGGTTTCAGGGCGAGGGCACGGCAGGTACCCCCTGCAGATCTGAACCAATATCTCATGCATCTGAAGTCAGGGCGAGGATCAGACGTTGGCTCAGGTTGGAGTTTCTGAGAATGACGGACGCTTCATGAAGGGAGCGGAATCTCGAGGCCATTGAGGTTTTCCCACGTTGGGAGTTCTGGGATGCCCCCTTCAAGGATTCCTTCTGCGGGACAATTGAGACCTGTTGGACAGCTCCAGGACATCCCATATGGAATGACTCCAGAGCACCGTTCGCGGATGGATGCCTGGGAAGCCTGCCTCGCATTCCAATTGTCTCCTAGCAACAAGACAGTTTAGATCTGATGGCTCTTCGGGAGCAACCGGGATGGCTGAGTTGAAATGGACTTTCCTGAGGATGGGTCCTAATGTGTTTTTGTGTCCATGAGAGCCTTGGAATGGGGCGGTGGCACTGGGACCCTGAAGTACTCTCCTAAGCTTTGGACATGGCTCCCATGCACAGGTTTCCTTGTGGAGACGAGATGAGTTCTGATGGGTGCCTCAGGAAAACCCCTATGCTTGTATGGAATCAGGCTTTTGATAACACATGCCCGTAACCCAAAGCAATGGATCCTATTATGGCCTAGGGTCCTGTCTGGTTCAATCTTCTTCTCTGGAGACATCCATCTATGGTATGAGTGGAGGTCGATTATCAGCTGGTGTCAGACAGCCCTTGTTTGTTCAGGGCGACCTACACTATTGGGATGGCCTCAGGGACTTTGGAGGTTTCTCCTAATTTGTACGATTTTGGACCATGGAATGGGCAAAATTCCCATGGATTGGTAGGCACAGTCCTAATGTGTGGCTCCAGGGGCCCAGGCTGGAGGGTGTGTGGCCCCAGACTTTGAGGACAGAAGTCTGAAAACACAAACTCAGCTTAGGTTTGGGGACGTAGGTATGGCAGGCCCGATCGACAAACCATGAGAAGAACTCTTCAGGATATGAAGAAAGTGCGAGTCTGAGGCGCTTTCTCAGGCTTTTGTCTCTTGGTTTTGTATCAGCGATGGCCGTGGAATGTCGGGGAGGCCTCATGGGCCATGGACGAATCTTCATAACTGAGGATTTGGCCCGATTCCCAATTGCTTTTCGTCAATCTGTGGGATGGGAGGACTCATTTCAGTTTTGTTACCTCAGGTGTCCCACCAAAAGAAAAATTCCAAAGCCAAGCCGTGGGTAAGACTGAAGGGACAACCCGAACTATGGTTAAAAATTGGGGCCTAGGGTCATGGCAAGCCCAATATGCTATCTCTTCATCCAGCCACTGAGTGGCCTTATTTGAGGACTGGGCTCAGCTTGAGCATCACAATGTGTGTTTGTGACCAATGTGGCCCGCGAGCATGGGCGGGGCCTCATGGGCCACACTGGTTTCAACTACACTGAACGTTGGACAACATGCGAACCACAAGGTTTCTTGCCATGGGGAAGGAGTTCTGATTTCTGCATCACCTTCAACCCTGGGCAGTGATTGAAGATAAGGTCTAGGTTCTGAAACCTGAAAACCGAGGTTGGGAAGAGATGATGACCTAAGGCCATGGCGGTTCGATGTGATCAGTGTGCGGCCAGCTGTCTGGGAGGGGCCAGGGGGTCCAGGCTCAGGCTGTGTCAGAAAGGGCATTAGTGCCCTGGTCAGCCTATGTATTTGGGGTACAGCCAAGGTCGGTGCAGGTTGATCCTCATTTGGGGTTACTGGTTAGCCCAAGAGGACAATGTTTTTCTTCTGCAGAGCCGGCAGAGTGCTGCATTGTAGTTCTGGATTGCCAAACTGGAGGGCTTGTGGGCCAGTAGTCTGACGACAAAAGTCTGAGAACACAAGCTAGGCTTAGGTTTCTGGGTGAGGCCATGGCACGCACAATCTACAGACCTGAATCGAGGTCTCGTGCATCTGAAGTCAGGGCGAAGATCAGACGATCGCTCAGGGTGGAGTTTCTGTCCCTGATGGCTCCTTCAAGAATGGGGGGGGGCATCACGAGGCAATGGGTGTTTTCCCACGATGGGAGTTGTGAGAAGCTCCAAACTGCAGAGAGTCTTCTGCAGGACAATTGAGACCTGTTGTTTGGCTCCAGGCCAATGATTCTGAGCAGGGTTCTAAGGATGGATGGCTGGGTAGCCCACCTCGCATTCCAATTGTCTCCTCGCAACAAGACAGGTTAGATCTCCTGGATCTGTGGGGAGCAACCGAGGATGCTGAGTTGAAATGGACACCCCTGGGGATGGGTCCTAACGTGCTTTTGTGTCTATGGAGACCTTGGAATGAAGCGGTGGCACTGGGGCCCTAAAGGGTTCTCCTAAACAGAGGCTTTGACACAGCTCCAACGTGCAAGTTTCCCATGTGTAGATGAGATGTTTTCTGATGGGTGAGTCAAGAAACAGCTATATGCTGCTTTTGAAATCCAGGCCTCTTAGGAGAGATGCCTGGAAACCAAAGCAATAGATCTGATTAGTTCCTAGGGGCCTGTTCTTTCCTTTTTACCTCTGGGGACATCTGTCTATGGGTCTGAGTGCAGGTAGGTGCTCAGTTGGGCTCAGATTGCCCCTGTTTTTCCTGGGAAGCCACCACTATTGAGATGGATCAGGGACTTTGGAGTTTTATCCTATTAGAAGTGTTGTGGCCATTGGAATGGGCACACACAATTCCCTTGGAGAGGGCAAGTACAGTCCTCAGGTTTGGCTCCAGGGGCCTGAGCCTGTAGGTTGTGTAGGCCAGGGCTGTTTGGACAGTTGTCAGAAAACACAAACTCGGCTTATGTTTCGGGTAATAGGTATTGCAGGACTGATCTACAGACCATGAGGAGAACTCTTCGGGATTTGAAAGAAGGGCTAGTGTGAGGCTCCTGCTCAAGTTTTTGTCTCTGGATATCGTGTCACTCATGGTCGTGGAATTTCTGGGTGACTTCATGGGAAATGGACCAGTCTTACTCTCTGGTGGTTTGGCCACGTCCAAAGAGTTTGGGGTCATTCTGTGGGCTGGAAGAAGTCCATTTTATTTTTTTGTTGTTGTTGTTGTTTTCTTTTTTAACCTCAGGTGTCCCACCAAATGAGGGATTCCAGAGTAGAGCCCTGGGGAGGGGCGACTGGACAATCAGAAATCTGGTTAAAAATTGGGGCCTAGGGACATGTCAAGCCCATTATTACATCTAATGGTCCAGCCACTGAGAGGACTTACTAGAGGCCAGAACTCGTGCTGAGGGTCACAATGCGTGTGTATGCCCTCGTCGCACTCAAGAATGGGCGGGGCCTCAGGGTGAATGCTGTTTTCTCCTACACTGAACGTTTGACAACGTGCCAACCACAGGGTTCTTGCCATGGGTAAGGAGGAGTTCTGATTTCTGCATCACACTCACCCCTGGGAAGTGATTGGAGATAAGGTCTCGGTTCTGAAGCCTGAAAACTGAGCTAGGGAAGAGATGATGACCTAAGGCCATGGCGGGTTTTATGTGCTCAGTGTGCGGTCAGCTTTCTGGGTGTTGGTCAGGACGTCCGGGCTCAGGTTGTGTTCGACAGTGCAATAGTGCCCAGGTTAGACTATATAATTTGGGTAAAGTCGAGTGCTGTGTAGGTTTACCCTCATTTAAGGTGCCTGGGCAGCTCATGAGGCAATAATTTTTTTTCTAGAGGGCAGGCAGAGTGCTGCATTGTGGGTCCGGAATTGCCAAACTTGAGGGCTTCGGGGCCAGGAGTGTGAGGACGGAAATCTGAGAAGACAAGCTACACTTGGGTTTCAGGGCGAGGGCACGGCAGGTACCCCCTGCAGATCTGAACCAATATCTCATGCATCTGAAGTCAGGGCGAGGATCAGACGTTGGCTCAGGTTGGAGTTTCTGAGCATGACGGCCGCTTCATGAAGGGAGCGGAATCTCGAGGCCATTGAGGTTTTCCCACGTTGGGAGTTGTGGGATGCCCCCTTCAAGGATTCCTTCTGCGGGACAATTGAGACCTGTTGGACAGCTCCAGGACATCCCATATGGAATGACTCCAGAGCACCGTTCTCGGATGGATGCCTGGGAAGCCCGCCTCGCATTCCAATTGTCTCCTAGCAACAAGACAGTTTAGATCTGATGGCTCTTCGGGAGCAACCGGGGTGGCTGAGTTGAAATGGACTTTCCTGAGGATGGGTCCTAATGTGTTTTTGTGTCCATGAGGGCCTTGGAATGGGGCGGTGGCACTGGGACCCTGAAGTACTCTCCTAAGCTTTGGACATGGCTCCCATGCACAGGTTTCCTTGTGGAGACGAGATGAGTTCTGATGGGTGCCTCATGAAAACCCCTATGCTCGTATTGGAATCAGGCTTTTGGTAACACATGCCCGTAACCCAAAGCAATGGATCCTATTATGGCCTAGGTTCCTGTCTGGTTCAATCTTCTTCTCTGGAGACATCCATCTATGGTATGAGTGGAGGTCGATTATCAGCTGGTGTCAGACAGCCCTTGTTTGTTCCGGGCGACCTACCCTATTGGGATGGCCTCAGGGACTTTGGAGGTTTCTCCTAATTTGTACGATTTTGGACCATGGAATGGGCAGAATTCCCATGGATTGGCAGGCACAGTCCTAATGTGTGGCTCCAGGGGCCCTGGCTGGAGGGTGTGTGGCCCCAGACTTTGAGGACAGAAGTCTGAAAACACAAACTCAGCTTAGGTTTGGGGACGTAGGTATGGCAGGCCCGATCGACAAACCATGAGAAGAACTCTTCAGGATATGAAGAAAGTGCGTGTCTGAGGCGCTTTCTCAGGCTTTTGTCTCTGGATTTTGTATCAGCGATGGCCGTGGAATGTCGGTGAGGCCTCATGGGCCATGGACGAATCTTCATAACTGAGGATTTGGCCCGATTCCCAATTGCTTTTCGTCAATCTGTGGGATGGGGGGACTCATTTCAGTTTTGTTACCTCAGGTGTCCCACCAAAAGAAAAATTCCAAAGCCAAGCCGTGGGGAAGACTGAAGGGACAACCCGAACTATGGTTAAAAATTGGGGCCTAGGGTCATGGCAAGCCCAATATGCTATCTCTTCATCCAGCCACTGAGTGGCCTTACTTGAGGACTGGGCTCAGCCTGAGCGTCACAATGTGTGTTTGTGACCAATGTGGCCCGCGAGCATGGGCGGGGCCTCATGGGCCACACTGGTTTCAACTACACTGAACGTTGGACAACATGCCAACCACAAGGTTTCTTGCCATGGGGAAGGAGTTCTGATTTCTGCATCACCTTCAACCCTGGGCAGTGATTGAAGATAAGGTCTAGGTTCTGAAACCTGAAAACCGAGGTTGGGAAGAGATGATGACCTAAGTCCATGGCGGCTCGATGTGATCACTGTGCGGCCAGCTGTCTTTGAGGGGCCAGGGGGTCCAGGCTCAGGCTGTGTCAGAAAGGGCATTAGTGCCCTGGTCAGCCTATGTATTTGGGGTACAGCCAAGGTCGGTGCAGGTTGATCCTCATTTGGGGTTACTGGTTAGCCCCAGAGGACAATGTTTTTCTTCTGCAGAGCCGGCAGAGTGCTGCATTGTAGTTCTGGATTGCCAAACTGGAGGGCTTGTGGGCCAGTAGTCTGACGACAAAAGGCTGAGAACACAAGCTAGGCTTAGGTTTCTGGGTGAGGCCATGGCACGCACAATCTACAGACCTGAATCGAGGTCTCGTGCATCTGAAGTCAGGGCGAAGATCAGACGATCGCGCAGGGTGGAGTTTCTGTCCCTGATGGCTCCTTCATGAATGGGGGGGCGCATCACGAGGCCATGGGTGTTTTCCCACGATGGGAGTTGTGAGAAGCTCCAAACTGCAGAGAGTCTTCTGCAGGACAATTGAGACCTGTTGTTTGGCTCCAGGCCAATGATTCTGAGCAGGGTTCTAAGGATGGATGGCTGGGTAGCCCACCTCGCATTCCAATTGTCTCCTCGCAACAAGACAGGTTAGATCTCCTGGATCTGTGGGGAGCAACCGAGGACGCTGAGTTGAAATGGACACCCCTGGGGATGGGTCCTAACGTGCTTTTGTGTCTATGGAGACCTTGGAATGAAGCGGTGGCACTGGGGCCCTAAAGGGTTCTCCTAAACATAGGCTTTGACACAGCTCCAACGTGCAAGTTTCCCATGTGTAGATGAGATGTTTTCTGATGGGTGAGTCAAGAAACAGCTATATGCTGCTTTTGAAATCCAGGCCTCTGAGGAGAGATGCCTGGAAACCAAAGCAATGGATCTGATTAGTGCCTAGGGGCCTGTTCTTTCCTTTTTACCTCTGGGGACATCTGTCTATGGGTCTGAGTGCAGGTAGGTGCTCAGTTGGGCTCAGATTGCCCCTGTTTTTCCTGGGAAGCCACCACTATTGAGATGGATCAGGGACATTGGAGGTTTATCCTATTAGAAGTGTTGTGGCCATTGGAATGGGCACACACAATTCCCATGGAGAAGGCAAGTACTGTCCTAAGGTTTGGCTCCAGGGGCCTGAGCCTGTAGGTTGTGTAGGCCAGGGCTGTTTGGACAGTTGTCTGAAAACACAAACTCGGCTTTTGTTTCATGTCATATATATGGCAGGACTGATCTACAGGCCATGAGGAGAACTCTTCGGGATTTGAAAGAAGGGCGAGTGTGAGGCTCCTGCTCAAGTTTTTGTCTCTGGATATCGTGTCACTCATGGTCGTGGAATTTCTGGGTGACTTCATGGGAAATGGACGAGTCTTACTCTCTGGTGGTTTGGCCCCGTCCAAAGAGTTTGGGGTCATTCTGTGGGCTGGAAGAAGTTCGTTTTTTTTTTTTGCTGTTGTTGTTGTTGTTGTTGTTTTTTTCTTTTTTAACGTCAGGTGTCCCACCAAATTAGGGATTCCAGAGTAGAGCCCTGGAAGGGGCGACTGGACAATCAGAAATCTGGTTAAAAATTGGGGCCTAGGGACATGTCAAGCCCATTATGACATCTAATGGTCCAGCCACTGAGAGGACTTACTAGAGGACAGAACTCGTGCTGAGGGTCACAATGCGTGTGTATGCCCTCGTCGCACTCAAGAATGGGCGGGGCCTCAGGGTGAATGCTGGTTTCTCCTACACTGAACGTTGGACAACGTGCCAACCACAGGGTTCTTGCCATGGGTAAGGAGGAGTTCTGATTTCTGCATCACACTCACCCCTGGGCAGTGATTGGAGATAAGGTCTCGGTTCTGAAGCCTGAAAACTGAGGTAGGGAAGAGATGATGACCTAAGGCCATGGCGGGTTTTATGTGCTCAGTGTGCGGTCAGCTTTCTGTGTGTTGGTCAGGACGTCCGAGCTCAGGTTGTGTTCGACAATGCATCAGTGCCCAGGTTAGACTATATAATTTGGGTAAAGTCGAGTGCTGTGTATGTTTACCCTCATTTAAGGTGCCTGGGCAGCTCATGAGGCAATAATTTTTTTTCTAGAGGGCAGGCAGAGTGCTGCATTGTGGGTCCGGAATTGCCAAACTTGAGGGCTTCGGGGCCAGGAGTGTGAGGACGGAAATCTGAGAAGACAAGCTACACTTGGGTTTCAGGGCGAGGGCACGGCAGGTACCCCCTGCAGATCTGAACCAATATCTCATGCATCTGAAGTCAGGGCGAGGATCAGACGTTGGCTCAGGTTGGAGTTTCTGAGCATGACGGCCGCTTCATGAAGGGAGCGGAATCTCGAGGCCATTGAGGTTTTCCCACGTTGGGAGTTGTGGGATGCCCCCTTCAAGGATTCCTTCTGCGGGACAATTGAGACCTGTTGGACAGCTCCAGGACATCCCATATGGAATGACTCCAGAGCACCGTTCGCGGATGGATGCCTGGGAAGCCCGCCTCGCATTCCAATTGTCTCCTAGCAACAAGACAGTTTAGATCTGATGGCTCTTCGGGAGCAACCGGGGTGGCTGAGTTGAAATGGACTTTCCTGAGGATGGGTCCTAATGTGTTTTTGTGTCCATGAGGGCCTTGGAATGGGGCGGTGGCACCGGGACCCTGAAGTACTCTCCTAAGCTTTGGACATGGCTCCCATGCACAGGTTTCCTTGTGGAGACGAGATGAGTTCTGATGGGTGCCTCAGGAAAACCCCTATGCTCGTATTGGAATCAGGCTTTTGATAACACATGCCCGTAACCCAAAGCAATGGATCCTATTATGGCCTAGGGTCCTGTCTGGTTCAATCTTCTTCTCTGGAGACATCCATCTATGGTATGAGTGGAGGTCGATTATCAGCTGGTGTCAGACAGCCCTTGTTTGTTCCGGGCGACCTACACTATTGGGATGGCCTCAGGGACTTTGGAGGTTTCTCCTAATTTGTAAGATTTTGGACCATGGAATGGGCAGAATTCCCATGGATTGGTAGGCACAGTCCTAATGTGAGGCTCCAGAGGCCCAGGCTGGAGGGTGTGTGGCCCCAGACTTTGAGGACAGAAGTCTGAAAACACAAACTCAGCTTAGGTTTGGGGACGTAGGTATGGCAGGCCCGATCGACAAACCATGAGAAGAACTCTTCAGGATATGAAGAAAGTGCGAGTCTGAGGCGCTTTCTCAGGCTTTTGTCTCTGGATTTTGTATCAGCGATGGCCATGAAATGTCGGGGAGGCCTCATGGGCCATGGACGAATCTTCATAACTGAGGATTTGGCCCGATTCCCAATTGCTTTTCGTCAATCTGTGGGATGGGAGGACTCATTTCAGTTTTGTTACCTCAGGTGTCCCACCAAAAGAAAAATTCCAAAGCCAAGCCGTGGGGAAGACTGAAGGGACAACCCGAACTATGGTTAAAAATTGGGGCCTAGGTCATGGCAAGCCCAATATGCTATCTCTTCATCCAGCCACTGAGTGGCCTTACTTGAGGACTGGGCTCAGCCTGAGCGTCACAATGTGTGTTTGTGACCAATGTGGCCAGCGAGCATGGGCGGGGCCTCATGGGCCACACTGGTTTCAACTACACTGAACGTTGGACAACATGCCAACCACAAGGTTTCTTGCCATGGGGAAGGAGTTCTGATTTCTGCATCACCTTCAACCCTGGGCAGTGATTGAAGATAAGGTCTAGGTTCTGAAACCTGAAAACCGAGGTTGGGAAGAGATGATGACCTAAGTCCATGGCGGCTCGATGTGATCACTGTGCGGCCAGCTGTCTTTGAGGGGCCAGGGGGTCCAGGCTCAGGCTGTGTCAGAAAGGGCATTAGTGCCCTGGTCAGCCTATGTATTTGGGGTACAGCCAAGGTCGGTGCAGGTTGATCCTCATTTGGGGTTACTGGTTAGCCCCAGAGGACAATGTTTTTCTTCTGCAGAGCCGGCAGAGTGCTGCATTGTAGTTCTGGATTGCCAAACTGGAGGGCTTGTGGGCCAGTAGTCTGACGACAAAAGGCTGAGAACACAAGCTAGGCTTAGGTTTCTGGGTGAGGCCATGGCACGCACAATCTACAGACCTGAATCGAGGTCTCGTGCATCTGAAGTCAGGGCGAAGATCAGACGATCGCGCAGGGTGGAGTTTCTGTCCCTGATGGCTCCTTCATGAATGGGGGGGCGCATCACGAGGCCATGGGTGTTTTCCCACGATGGGAGTTGTGAGAAGCTCCAAACTGCAGAGAGTCTTCTGCAGGACAATTGAGACCTGTTGTTTGGCTCCAGGCCAATGATTCTGAGCAGGGTTCTAAGGATGGATGGCTGGGTAGCCCACCTCGCATTCCAATTGTCTCCTCGCAACAAGACAGGTTAGATCTCCTGGATCTGTGGGGAGCAACCGAGGACGCTGAGTTGAAATGGACACCCCTGGGGATGGGTCCTAACGTGCTTTTGTGTCTATGGAGACCTTGGAATGAAGCGGTGGCACTGGGGCCCTAAAGGGTTCTCCTAAACATAGGCTTTGACACAGCTCCAACGTGCAAGTTTCCCATGTGTAGATGAGATGTTTTCTGATGGGTGAGTCAAGAAACAGCTATATGCTGCTTTTGAAATCCAGGCCTCTGAGGAGAGATGCCTGGAAACCAAAGCAATGGATCTGATTAGTGCCTAGGGGCCTGTTCTTTCCTTTTTACCTCTGGGGACATCTGTCTATGGGTCTGAGTGCAGGTAGGTGCTCAGTTGGGCTCAGATTGCCCCTGTTTTTCCTGGGAAGCCACCACTATTGAGATGGATCAGGGACATTGGAGGTTTATCCTATTAGAAGTGTTGTGGCCATTGGAATGGGCACACACAATTCCCATGGAGAAGGCAAGTACAGTCCTAAGGTTTGGCTCCAGGGGCCTGAGCCTGTAGGTTGTGTAGGCCAGGGCTGTTTGGACAGTTGTCTGAAAACACAAACTCGGCTTTTGTTTCGTGTCATATATATGGCAGGACTGATCTACAGGCCATGAGGAGAACTCTTCGGGATTTGAAAGAAGGGCGAGTGTGAGGCTCCTGCTCAAGTTTTTGTCTCTGGATATCGTGTCACTCATGGTCGTGGAATTTCTGGGTGACTTCATGGGAAATGGACGAGTCTTACTCTCTGGTGGTTTGGCCCCGTCCAAAGAGTTTGGGGTCATTCTGTGGGCTGGAAGAAGTTCGTTTTTTTTTTTGCTGTTGTTGTTGTTGTTGTTGTTTTTTTCTTTTTTAACGTCAGGTGTCCCACCAAATTAGGGATTCCAGAGTAGAGCCCTGGGGAGGGGCGACTGGACAATCAGAAATCTGGTTAAAAATTGGGGCCTAGGGACATGTCAAGCCCATTATGACATCTAATGGTCCAGCCACTGAGAGGACTTACTAGAGGACAGAACTCGTGCTGAGGGTCACAATGCGTGTGTATGCCCTCGTCGCACTCAAGAATGGGCGGGGCCTCAGGGTGAATGCTGGTTTCTCCTACACTGAACGTTGGACAACGTGCCAACCACAGGGTTCTTGCCATGGGTAAGGAGGAGTTCTGATTTCTGCATCACACTCACCCCTGGGCAGTGATTGGAGATAAGGTCTCGGTTCTGAAGCCTGAAAACTGAGGTAGGGAAGAGATGATGACCTAAGGCCATGGCGGGTTTTATGTGCTCAGTGTGCGGTCAGCTTTCTGTGTGTTGGTCAGGACGTCCGAGCTCAGGTTGTGTTCGACAATGCATCAGTGCCCAGGTTAGACTATATAATTTGGGTAAAGTCGAGTGCTGTGTATGTTTACCCTCATTTAAGGTGCCTGGGCAGCTCATGAGGCAATAATTTTTTTTCTAGAGGGCAGGCAGAGTGCTGCATTGTGGGTCCGGAATTGCCAAACTTGAGGGCTTCGGGGCCAGGAGTGTGAGGACGGAAATCTGAGAAGACAAGCTACACTTGGGTTTCAGGGCGAGGGCACGGCAGGTACCCCCTGCAGATCTGAACCAATATCTCATGCATCTGAAGTCAGGGCGAGGATCAGACGTTGGCTCAGGTTGGAGTTTCTGAGCATGACGGCCGCTTCATGAAGGGAGCGGAATCTCGAGGCCATTGAGGTTTTCCCACGTTGGGAGTTGTGGGATGCCCCCTTCAAGGATTCCTTCTGCGGGACAATTGAGACCTGTTGGACAGCTCCAGGACATCCCATATGGAATGACTCCAGAGCACCGTTCGCGGATGGATGCCTGGGAAGCCCGCCTCGCATTCCAATTGTCTCCTAGCAACAAGACAGTTTAGATCTGATGGCTCTTCGGGAGCAACCGGGGTGGCTGAGTTGAAATGGACTTTCCTGAGGATGGGTCCTAATGTGTTTTTGTGTCCATGAGGGCCTTGGAATGGGGCGGTGGCACCGGGACCCTGAAGTACTCTCCTAAGCTTTGGACATGGCTCCCATGCACAGGTTTCCTTGTGGAGACGAGATGAGTTCTGATGGGTGCCTCAGGAAAACCCCTATGCTCGTATTGGAATCAGGCTTTTGATAACACATGCCCGTAACCCAAAGCAATGGATCCTATTATGGCCTAGGGTCCTGTCTGGTTCAATCTTCTTCTCTGGAGACATCCATCTATGGTATGAGTGGAGGTCGATTATCAGCTGGTGTCAGACAGCCCTTGTTTGTTCCGGGCGACCTACACTATTGGGATGGCCTCAGGGACTTTGGAGGTTTCTCCTAATTTGTAAGATTTTGGACCATGGAATGGGCAGAATTCCCATGGATTGGTAGGCACAGTCCTAATGTGAGGCTCCAGAGGCCCAGGCTGGAGGGTGTGTGGCCCCAGACTTTGAGGACAGAAGTCTGAAAACACAAACTCAGCTTAGGTTTGGGGACGTAGGTATGGCAGGCCCGATCGACAAACCATGAGAAGAACTCTTCAGGATATGAAGAAAGTGCGAGTCTGAGGCGCTTTCTCAGGCTTTTGTCTCTGGATTTTGTATCAGCGATGGCCATGAAATGTCGGGGAGGCCTCATGGGCCATGGACGAATCTTCATAACTGAGGATTTGGCCCGATTCCCAATTGCTTTTCGTCAATCTGTGGGATGGGAGGACTCATTTCAGTTTTGTTACCTCAGGTGTCCCACCAAAAGAAAAATTCCAAAGCCAAGCCGTGGGGAAGACTGAAGGGACAACCCGAACTATGGTTAAAAATTGGGGCCTAGGTCATGGCAAGCCCAATATGCTATCTCTTCATCCAGCCACTGAGTGGCCTTACTTGAGGACTGGGCTCAGCCTGAGCGTCACAATGTGTGTTTGTGACCAATGTGGCCAGCGAGCATGGGCGGGGCCTCATGGGCCACACTGGTTTCAACTACACTGAACGTTGGACAACATGCCAACCACAAGGTTTCTTGCCATGGGGAAGGAGTTCTGATTTCTGCATCACCTTCAACCCTGGGCAGTGATTGAAGATAAGGTCTAGGTTCTGAAACCTGAAAACCGAGGTTGGGAAGAGATGATGACCTAAGGCCATGGCGGCTCGATGTGATCAGTGTGCGGCCAGCTGTCTGGGAGGGGCCAGGGGGTTCAGGCTCAGGCTGTGTCAGAAAGGGCATTAGTGCCCTGGTCAGCCTATGTATTTGGGGTACAGCCAAGGTCGGTGCAGGTTGATCCTCATTTGGGATTACTGGTTAGCCCCAGAGGACAATGTTTTTCTTCTGCAGAGCCGGCAGAGTGCTGCATTGTAGTTCTGGATTGCCAAACTGGAGGGCTTGTGGGCCAGTAGTCTGACGACAAAAGTCTGAGAACACAAGCTAGGCTTAGGTTTCTGGGTGTGGCCATGGCACGCACAATCTACAGACCTGAATCGAGGTCTCGTGCATCTGAAGTCAGGGCGAAGATCAGACGATCGCTCAGGGTGGAGTTTCTGTCCCTGATGGCTCCTTCATGAATGGGGGGGGGCATCACGAGGCCATGGGTGTTTTCCCACGATGGGAGTTGTGAGAAGCTCCAAACTGCAGAGAGTCTTCTGCAGGACAATTGAGACCTGTTGTTTGGCTCCAGGCCAATGATTCTGAGCAGGGTTCTAAGGATGGATGGCTGGGTAGCCCAACTCGCATTCCAATTGTCTCCTCGCAACAAGACAGGTTAGATCTCCTGGATCTGTGGGGAGCAACCGAGGACGCTGAGTTGAAATGGACACCCCTGGGGATGGGTCCTAACGTGCTTTTGTGTCTATGGAGACCTTGGAATGAAGCGGTGGCACTGGGGCCCTAAAGGGTTCTCCTAAACATAGGCTTTGACACAGCTCCAACGTGCAAGTTTCCCATGTGTAGATGAGATGTTTTCTGATGGGTGAGTCAAGAAACAGCTATATGCTGCTTTTGAAATCCAGGCCTCTGAGGAGAGATGCCTGGAAACCAAAGCAATGGATCTGATTAGTGCCTAGGGGCCTGTTCTTTCCTTTTTACCTCTGGGGACATCTGTCTATGGGTCTGAGTGCAGGTAGGTGCTCAGTTGGGCTCAGATTGCCCCTGTTTTTCCTGGGAAGCCACCACTATTGAGATGGATCAGGGACATTGGAGGTTTATCCTATTAGAAGTGTTGTGGCCATTGGAATGGGCACACACAATTCCCATGGAGAAGGCAAGTACAGTCCTAAGGTTTGGCTCCAGGGGCCTGAGCCTGTAGGTTGTGTAGGCCAGGGCTGTTTGGACAGTTGTCTGAAAACACAAACTCGGCTTTTGTTTCGTGTCATATATATGGCAGGACTGATCTACAGGCCATGAGGAGAACTCTTCGGGATTTGAAAGAAGGGCGAGTGTGAGGCTCCTGCTCAAGTTTTTGTCTCTGGATATCGTGTCACTCATGGTCGTGGAATTTCTGGGTGACTTCATGGGAAATGGACGAGTCTTACTCTCTGGTGGTTTGGCCCCGTCCAAAGAGTTTGGGGTCATTCTGTGGGCTGGAAGAAGTTCGTTTTTTTTTTTGCTGTTGTTGTTGTTGTTGTTGTTTTTTTCTTTTTTAACGTCAGGTGTCCCACCAAATTAGGGATTCCAGAGTAGAGCCCTGGGGAGGGGCGACTGGACAATCAGAAATCTGGTTAAAAATTGGGGCCTAGGGACATGTCAAGCCCATTATGACATCTAATGGTCCAGCCACTGAGAGGACTTACTAGAGGACAGAACTCGTGCTGAGGGTCACAATGCGTGTGTATGCCCTCGTCGCACTCAAGAATGGGCGGGGCCTCAGGGTGAATGCTGGTTTCTCCTACACTGAACGTTGGACAACGTGCCAACCACAGGGTTCTTGCCATGGGTAAGGAGGAGTTCTGATTTCTGCATCACACTCACCCCTGGGCAGTGATTGGAGATAAGGTCTCGGTTCTGAAGCCTGAAAACTGAGGTAGGGAAGAGATGATGACCTAAGGCCATGGCGGGTTTTATGTGCTCAGTGTGCGGTCAGCTTTCTGTGTGTTGGTCAGGACGTCCGAGCTCAGGTTGTGTTCGACAATGCATCAGTGCCCAGGTTAGACTATATAATTTGGGTAAAGTCGAGTGCTGTGTATGTTTACCCTCATTTAAGGTGCCTGGGCAGCTCATGAGGCAATAATTTTTTTTCTAGAGGGCAGGCAGAGTGCTGCATTGTGGGTCCGGAATTGCCAAACTTGAGGGCTTCGGGGCCAGGAGTGTGAGGACGGAAATCTGAGAAGACAAGCTACACTTGGGTTTCAGGGCGAGGGCACGGCAGGTACCCCCTGCAGATCTGAACCAATATCTCATGCATCTGAAGTCAGGGCGAGGATCAGACGTTGGCTCAGGTTGGAGTTTCTGAGCATGACGGCCGCTTCATGAAGGGAGCGGAATCTCGAGGCCATTGAGGTTTTCCCACGTTGGGAGTTGTGGGATGCCCCCTTCAAGGATTCCTTCTGCGGGACAATTGAGACCTGTTGGACAGCTCCAGGACATCCCATATGGAATGACTCCAGAGCACCGTTCGCGGATGGATGCCTGGGAAGCCCGCCTCGCATTCCAATTGTCTCCTAGCAACAAGACAGTTTAGATCTGATGGCTCTTCGGGAGCAACCGGGGTGGCTGAGTTGAAATGGACTTACCTGAGGATGGGTCCTAATGTGTTTTTGTGTCCATGAGGGCCTTGGAATGGGGCGGTGGCACCGGGACCCTGAAGTACTCTCCTAAGCTTTGGACATGGCTCCCATGCACAGGTTTCCTTGTGGAGACGAGATGAGTTCTGATGGGTGCCTCAGGAAAACCCCTATGCTCGTATTGGAATCAGGCTTTTGATAACACATGCCCGTAACCCAAAGCAATGGATCCTATTATGGCCTAGGGTCCTGTCTGGTTCAATCTTCTTCTCTGGAGACATCCATCTATGGTATGAGTGGAGGTCGATTATCAGCTGGTGTCAGACAGCCCTTGTTTGTTCCGGGCGACCTACACTATTGGGATGGCCTCAGGGACTTTGGAGGTTTCTCCTAATTTGTAAGATTTTGGACCATGGAATGGGCAGAATTCCCATGGATTGGTAGGCACAGTCCTAATGTGAGGCTCCAGAGGCCCAGGCTGGAGGGTGTGTGGCCCCAGACTTTGAGGACAGAAGTCTGAAAACACAAACTCAGCTTAGGTTTGGGGACGTAGGTATGGCAGGCCCGATCGACAAACCATGAGAAGAACTCTTCAGGATATGAAGAAAGTGCGAGTCTGAGGCGCTTTCTCAGGCTTTTGTCTCTGGATTTTGTATCAGCGATGGCCATGAAATGTCGGGGAGGCCTCATGGGCCATGGACGAATCTTCATAACTGAGGATTTGGCCCGATTCCCAATTGCTTTTCGTCAATCTGTGGGATGGGAGGACTCATTTCAGTTTTGTTACCTCAGGTGTCCCACCAAAAGAAAAATTCCAAAGCCAAGCCGTGGGGAAGACTGAAGGGACAACCCGAACTATGGTTAAAAATTGGGGCCTAGGTCATGGCAAGCCCAATATGCTATCTCTTCATCCAGCCACTGAGTGGCCTTACTTGAGGACTGGGCTCAGCCTGAGCGTCACAATGTGTGTTTGTGACCAATGTGGCCAGCGAGCATGGGCGGGGCCTCATGGGCCACACTGGTTTCAACTACACTGAACGTTGGACAACATGCCAACCACAAGGTTTCTTGCCATGGGGAAGGAGTTCTGATTTCTGCATCACCTTCAACCCTGGGCAGTGATTGAAGATAAGGTCTAGGTTCTGAAACCTGAAAACCGAGGTTGGGAAGAGATGATGACCTAAGGCCATGGCGGCTCGATGTGATCAGTGTGCGGCCAGCTGTCTGGGAGGGGCCAGGGGGTTCAGGCTCAGGCTGTGTCAGAAAGGGCATTAGTGCCCTGGTCAGCCTATGTATTTGGGGTACAGCCAAGGTCGGTGCAGGTTGATCCTCATTTGGGATTACTGGTTAGCCCCAGAGGACAATGTTTTTCTTCTGCAGAGCCGGCAGAGTGCTGCATTGTAGTTCTGGATTGCCAAACTGGAGGGCTTGTGGGCCAGTAGTCTGACGACAAAAGTCTGAGAACACAAGCTAGGCTTAGGTTTCTGGGTGTGGCCATGGCACGCACAATCTACAGACCTGAATCGAGGTCTCGTGCATCTGAAGTCAGGGCGAAGATCAGACGATCGCTCAGGGTGGAGTTTCTGTCCCTGATGGCTCCTTCATGAATGGGGGGGGGCATCACGAGGCCATGGGTGTTTTCCCACGATGGGAGTTGTGAGAAGCTCCAAACTGCAGAGAGTCTTCTGCAGGACAATTGAGACCTGTTGTTTGGCTCCAGGCCAATGATTCTGAGCAGGGTTCTAAGGATGGATGGCTGGGTAGCCCAACTCGCATTCCAATTGTCTCCTCGCAACAAGACAGGTTAGATCTCCTGGATCTGTGGGGAGCAACCGAGGACGCTGAGTTGAAATGGACACCCCTGGGGATGGGTCCTAACGTGCTTTTGTGTCTATGGAGACCTTGGAATGAAGCGGTGGCACTGGGGCCCTAAAGGGTTCTCCTAAACATAGGCTTTGACACAGCTCCAACGTGCAAGTTTCCCATGTGTAGATGAGATGTTTTCTGATGGGTGAGTCAAGAAACAGCTATATGCTGCTTTTGAAATCCAGGCCTCTGAGGAGAGATGCCTGGAAACCAAAGCAATGGATCTGATTAGTGCCTAGGGGCCTGTTCTTTCCTTTTTACCTCTGGGGACATCTGTCTATGGGTCTGAGTGCAGGTAGGTGCTCAGTTGGGCTCAGATTGCCCCTGTTTTTCCTGGGAAGCCACCACTATTGAGATGGATCAGGGACATTGGAGGTTTATCCTATTAGAAGTGTTGTGGCCATTGGAATGGGCACACACAATTCCCATGGAGAAGGCAAGTACAGTCCTGAGGTTTGGCTCCAGGGGCCTGAGCCTGTAGGTTGTGTAGGCCAGGGCTGTTTGGACAGTTGTCTGAAAACACAAACTCGGCTTTTGTTTCGTGTCATATATATGGCAGGACTGATCTACAGGCCATGAGGAGAACTCTTCGGGATTTGAAAGAAGGGCGAGTGTGAGGCTCCTGCTCAAGTTTATGTCTCTGGATATCGTGTCACTCATGGTCGTGGAATTTCTGGGTGACTTCATGGGAAATGGACGAGTCTTACTCTCTGGTGGTTTGGCCCCGTCCAAAGAGTTTGGGGTCATTCTGTGGGCTGGAAGAAGTTCGTTTTTTTTTTTTGTTGTTGTTGTTGTTGTTTTTTTCTTTTTTAACGTCAGGTGTCCCACCAAATTAGGGATTCCAGAGTAGAGCCCTGGGGAGGGGCGACTGGACAATCAGAAATCTGGTTAAAAATTGGGGCCTAGGGACATGTCAAGCCCATTATGACATCTAATGGTCCAGCCACTGAGAGGACTTACTAGAGGACAGAACTCGTGCTGAGGGTCACAATGCGTGTGTATGCCCTCGTCGCACTCAAGAATGGGCGGGGCCTCAGGGTGAATGCTGTTTTCTCCTACACTGAACGTTGGACAACGTGCCAACCACAGGGTTCTTGCCATGGGTAAGGAGGAGTTCTGATTTCTGCATCACACTCACCCCTGGGAAGTGATTGGAGATAAGGTCTCGGTTCTGAAGCCTGAAAACTGAGGTAGGGAAGAGATGATGACCTAAGGCCATGGCAGGTTTTATGTGCTCAGTGTGCGGTCAGCTTTCTGGGTGTTGGTCAGGACGTCCGGGCTCAGGTTGTGTTCGACAGTGCAATAGTGCCCAGGTTAGACTATATAATTTGGGTAAAGTCGAGTGCTGTGTAGGTTTACCCTCATTTAAGGTGCCTGGGCAGCTCATGAGGCAATAATTTTTTTTCTAGAGGGCAGGCAGAGTGCTGCATTGTGGGTCCGGAATTGCCAAACTTGAGGGCTTCGGGGCCAGGAGTGTGAGGACGGAAATCTGAGAAGACAAGCTACACTTGGGTTTCAGGGCGAGGGCACGGCAGGTACCCCCTGCAGATCTGAACCAATATCTGATGCATCTGAAGTCAGGGCGAGGATCAGACGTTGGCTCAGGTTGGAGTTTCTGAGCATGACGGCCGCTTCATGAAGGGAGCAGAATCTCGAGGCCATTGAGGTTTTCCCACGTTGGGAGTTGTGGGATGCCCCCTTCAAGGATTCCTTCTGCGGGACAATTGAGACCTGTTGGACAGCTCCAGGACATCCCATATGGAATGACTCCAGAGCACCGTTCTCGGATGGATGCCTGGGAAGCCCGCCTCGCATTCCAATTGTCTCCTAGCAACAAGACAGTTTAGATCTGATGGCTCTTCGGGAGCAACCGGGGTGGCTGAGTTGAAATGGACTTTCCTGAGGATGGGTCCTAATGTGTTTTTGTGTCCATGAGGGCCTTGGAATGGGGCGGTGGCACTGGGACCCTGAAGTACTCTCCTCAGCTTTGGACATGGCTCCCATGCACAGGTTTCCTTGTGGAGACGAGATGAGTTCTGATGGGTGCCTCAGGAAAACCCCTATGCTCGTATTGGAATCAGGCTTTTGGTAACACATGCCCGTAACCCAAAGCAATGGATCCTATTATGGCCTAGGTTCCTGTCTGGTTCAATCTTCTTCTCTGGAGACATCCATCTATGGTATGAGTGGAGGTCGATTATCAGCTGGTGTCAGACAGCCCTTGTTTCTTCCGGGCGACCTACCCTATTGGGATGGCCTCAGGGACTTTGGAGGTTTCTCCTAATTTGTACGATTTTGGACCATGGAATGGGCAGAATTCCCATGGATTGGTAGGCACAGTCCTAATGTGTGGCTCCAGGGGCCCTGGCTGGAGGGTGTGTGGCCCCAGACTTTGAGGACAGAAGTCTGAAAACACAAACTCAGCTTAGGTTTGGGGACGTAGGTATGGCAGGCCCGATCGACAAACCATGAGAAGAACTCTTCAGGATATGAAGAAAGTGCGTGTCTGAGGCGCTTTCTCAGGCTTTTGTCTCTGGATTTTGTATCAGCGATGGCCGTGGAATGTCGGTGAGGCCTCATGGGCCATGGACGAATCTTCATAACTGAGAATTTGGCCCGATTCCCAATTGCTTTTCGTCAATCTGTGGGATGGGAGGACTCATTTCAGTTTTGTTACCTCAGGTGTCCCACCAAAAGAAAAATTCCAAAGCCAAGCCGTGGGGAAGACTGAAGGGACAACCCGAACTATGGTTAAAAATTGGGGCCTAGGGTCATGGCAAGCCCAATATGCTATCTCTTCATCCAGCCACTGAGTGGCCTTACTTGAGGACTGGGCTCAGCCTGAGCGTCACAATGTGTGTTTGTGACCAATGTGGCCAGCGAGCATGGGCGGGGCCTCATGGGCCACACTGGTTTCAACTACACTGAACGTTGGACAACATGCCAACCACAAGGTTTCTTGCCATGGGGAAGGAGTTCTGATTTCTGCATCACCTTCAACCCTGGGCAGGGATTGAAGATAAGGTCTAGGTTCTGAAACCTGAAAACCGAGGTTGGGAAGAGATGATGACCTAAGGCCATGGCGGCTCGATGTGATCACTGTGCGGCCAGCTGTCTGTGAGGGGCCAGGGGGTCCAGGCTCAGGCTGTGTCAGAAAGGGCATTAGTGCCCTGGTCAGCCTATGTATTTGGGGTACAGCCAAGGTCGGTGCAGGTTGATCCTCATTTGGGATTACTGGTTAGCCCCAGAGGACAATGTTTTTCTTCTGCAGAGCCGGCAGAGTGCTGCATTGTAGTTCTGGATTGCCAAACTGGAGGGCTTGTGGGCCAGTAGTCTGACGACAAAAGGCTGAGAACACAAGCTAGGCTTAGGTTTCTGGGTGAGGCCATGGCACGCACAATCTACAGACCTGAATCGAGGTCTCGTGCATCTGAAGTCAGGGCGAAGATCAGACGATCGCGCAGGGTGGAGTTTCTGTCCCTGATGGCTCCTTCATGAATGGGGGGGCGCATCACGAGGCCATGGGTGTTTTCCCACGATGGGAGTTGTGAGAAGCTCCAAACTGCAGAGAGTCTTCTGCAGGACAATTGAGACCTGTTGTTTGGCTCCAGGCCAATGATTCTGAGCAGGGTTCTAAGGATGGATGGCTGGGTAGCCCACCTCGCATTCCAATTGTCTCCTCGCAACAAGACAGGTTAGATCTCCTGGATCTGTGGGGAGCAACCGAGGACGCTGAGTTGAAATGGACACCCCTGGGGATGGGTCCTAACGTGCTTTTGTGTCTATGGAGACCTTGGAATGAAGCGGTGGCACTGGGGCCCTAAAGGGTTCTCCTAAACATAGGCTTTGACACAGCTCCAACGTGCAAGTTTCCCATGTGTAGATGAGATGTTTTCTGATGGGTGAGTCAAGAAACAGCTATATGCTGCTTTTGAAATCCAGGCCTCTGAGGAGAGATGCCTGGAAACCAAAGCAATGGATCTGATTAGTGCCTAGGGGCCTGTTCTTTCCTTTTTACCTCTGGGGACATCTGTCTATGGGTCTGAGTGCAGGTAGGTGCTCAGTTGGGCTCAGATTGCCCCTGTTTTTCCTGGGAAGCCACCACTATTGAGATGGATCAGGGACATTGGAGGTTTATCCTATTAGAAGTGTTGTGGCCATTGGAATGGGCACACACAATTCCCATGGAGAAGGCAAGTACAGTCCTGAGGTTTGGCTCCAGGGGCCTGAGCCTGTAGGTTGTGTAGGCCAGGGCTGTTTGGACAGTTGTCTGAAAACACAAACTCGGCTTTTGTTTCGTGTCATATATATGGCAGGACTGATCTACAGGCCATGAGGAGAACTCTTCGGGATTTGAAAGAAGGGCGAGTGTGAGGCTCCTGCTCAAGTTTATGTCTCTGGATATCGTGTCACTCATGGTCGTGGAATTTCTGGGTGACTTCATGGGAAATGGACGAGTCTTACTCTCTGGTGGTTTGGCCCCGTCCAAAGAGTTTGGGGTCATTCTGTGGGCTGGAAGAAGTTCGTTTTTTTTTTTGTTGTTGTTGTTGTTGTTTTTTTCTTTTTTAACGTCAGGTGTCCCACCAAATTAGGGATTCCAGAGTAGAGCCCTGGGGAGGGGCGACTGGACAATCAGAAATCTGGTTAAAAATTGGGGCCTAGGGACATGTCAAGCCCATTATGACATCTAATGGTCCAGCCACTGAGAGGACTTACTAGAGGACAGAACTCGTGCTGAGGGTCACAATGCGTGTGTATGCCCTCGTCGCACTCAAGAATGGGCGGGGCCTCAGGGTGAATGCTGGTTTCTCCTACACTGAACGTTGGACAACGTGCCAACCACAGGGTTCTTGCCATGGGTAAGGAGGAGTTCTGATTTCTGCATCACACTCACCCCTGGGCAGTGATTGGAGATAAGGTCTCGGTTCTGAAGCCTGAAAACTGAGGTAGGGAAGAGATGATGACCTAAGGCCATGGCGGGTTTTATGTGCTCAGTGTGCGGTCAGCTTTCTGTGTGTTGGTCAGGACGTCCGGGCTCAGGTTGTGTTCGACAATGCATCAGTGCCCAGGTTAGACTATATAATTTGGGTAAAGTCGAGTGCTGTGTATGTTTACCCTCATTTAAGGTGCCTGGGCAGCTCATGAGGCAATAATTTTTTTTCTAGAGGGCAGGCAGAGTGCTGCATTGTGGGTCCGGAATTGCCAAACTTGAGGGCTTCGGGGCCAGGAGTGTGAGGACGGAAATCTGAGAAGACAAGCTACACTTGGGTTTCAGGGCGAGGGCACGGCAGGTACCCCCTGCAGATCTGAACCAATATCTCATGCATCTGAAGTCAGGGCGAGGATCAGACGTTGGCTCAGGTTGGAGTTTCTGAGCATGACGGCCGCTTCATGAAGGGAGCGGAATCTCGAGGCCATTGAGGTTTTCCCACGTTGGGAGTTGTGGGATGCCCCCTTCAAGGATTCCTTCTGCGGGACAATTGAGACCTGTTGGACAGCTCCAGGACATCCCATATGGAATGACTCCAGAGCACCGTTCGCGGATGGATGCCTGGGAAGCCCGCCTCGCATTCCAATTGTCTCCTAGCAACAAGACAGTTTAGATCTGATGGCTCTTCGGGAGCAACCGGGGTGGCTGAGTTGAAATGGACTTTCCTGAGGATGGGTCCTAATGTGTTTTTGTGTCCATGAGGGCCTTGGAATGGGGCGGTGGCACCGGGATCCTGAAGTACTCTCCTAAGCTTTGGACATGGCTCCCATGCACAGGTTTCCTTGTGGAGACGAGATGAGTTCTGATGGGTGCCTCAGGAAAACACCTATGCTCGTATTGGAATCAGGCTTTTGATAACACATGCCCGTAACCCAAAGCAATGGATCCTATTATGGCCTAGGGTCCTGTCTGGTTCAATCTTCTTCTCTGGAGACATCCATCTATGGTATGAGTGGAGGTCGATTATCAGCTGGTGTCAGATAGCCCTTGTTTGTTCCGGGCGACCTACACTATTGGGATGGCCTCAGGGACTTTGGAGGTTTCTCCTAATTTGTACGATTTTGGACCATGGAATGGGCAGAATTCCCATGGATTGGTAGGCACAGTCCTAATGTGAGGCTCCAGGGGCCCAGGCTGGAGGGTGTGTGGCCCCAGACTTTGAGGACAGAAGTCTGAAAACACAAACTCAGCTTAGGTTTGGGGACGTAGGTATGGCAGGCCCGATCGACAAACCATGAGAACTCTTCAGGATATGAAGAAAGTGCGAGTCTGAGGTGCTTTCTCAGGCTTTTGTCTCTGGATTTTGTATCAGCGATGGCCGTGAAATGTCGGGGAGGCCTCATGGGCCATGGACGAATCTTCATAACTGAGGATTTGGCCCGATTCCCAATTGCTTTTCGTCAATCTGTGGGATGGGAGGACTCATTTCAGTTTTGTTACCTCAGGTGTCCCACCAAAAGAAAAATTCCAAAGCCAAGCCGTGGGGAAGACTGAAGGGACAACCCGAACTATGGTTAAAAATTGGGGCCTAGGTCATGGCAAGCCCAATATGCTATCTCTTCATCCAGCCACTGAGTGGCCTTACTTGAGGACTGTGCTCAGCCTGAGCGTCACAATGTGTGTTTGTGACCAATGTGGCCCGCGAGCATGGGCGGGGCCTCATGGGCCACACTGGTTTCAACTACACTGAACGTTGGACAACATGCCAACCACAAGGTTTCTTGCCATGGGGAAGGAGTTCTGATTTCTGCATCACCTTCAACCCTGGGCAGTGATTGAAGATAAGGTCTAGGTTCTGAAACCTGAAAACCGAGGTTGGGAAGAGATGATGACCTAAGGCCATGGCGGCTCGATGTGATCAGTGTGCGGCCAGCTGTCTGGGAGGGGCCAGGGGGTCCAGGCTCAGGCTGTGTCAGAAAGGGCATTAGTGCCCTGGTCAGCCTATGTATTTGGGGTACAGCCAAGGTCGGTGCAGGTTGATCCTCATTTGGGATTACTGGTTAGCCCCAGAGGACAATGTTTTTCTTCTGCAGAGCCGGCAGAGTGCTGCATTGTAGTTCTGGATTGCCAAACTGGAGGGCTTGTGGGCCAGTAGTCTGACGACAAAAGTCTGAGAACACAAGCTAGGCTTAGGTTTCTGGGTGAGGCCATGGCACGCACAATCTACAGACCTGAATCGAGGTCTCATGCATCTGAAGTCAGGGCGAAGATCAGACGATCGCGCAGGGTGGAGTTTCTGTCCCTGATGGCTCCTTCATGAATGGGGGGGCGCATCACGAGGCCATGGGTGTTTTCCCACGATGGGAGTTGTGAGAAGCTCCAAACTGCAGAGAGTCTTCTGCAGGACAATTGAGACCTGTTGTTTGGCTCCAGGCCAATGATTCTGAGCAGGGTTCTAAGGATGGATGGCTGGGTAGCCCACCTCGCATTCCAATTGACTCCTCGCAACAAGACAGGTTAGATCTCCTGGATCTGTGGGGAGCAACCGAGGACGCTGAGTTGAAATGGACACCCCTGGGGATGGGTCCTAACGTGCTTTTGTGTCTATGGAGACCTTGGAATGAAGCGGTGGCACTGGGGCCCTAAAGGGTTCTCCTAAACATAGGCTTTGACACAGCTCCAACGTGCAAGTTTCCCATGTGTAGATGAGATGTTTTCTGATGGGTGAGTCAAGAAACAGCTATATGCTGCTTTTGAAATCCAGGCCTCTGAGGAGAGATGCCTGGAAACCAAAGCAATGGATCTGATTAGTGCCTAGGGGCCTGTTCTTTCCTTTTTACCTCTGGGGACATCTGTCTATGGGTCTGAGTGCAGGTAGGTGCTCAGTTGGGCTCAGATTGCCCCTGTTTTTCCTGGGAAGCCACCACTATTGAGATGGATCAGGGACATTGGAGGTTTATCCTATTAGAAGTGTTGTGGCCATTGGAATGGGCACACACAATTCCCATGGAGAAGGCAAGTACAGTCCTGAGGTTTGGCTCCAGGGGCCTGAGCCTGTAGGTTGTGTAGGCCAGGGCTGTTTGGACAGTTGTCTGAAAACACAAACTCGGCTTTTGTTTCGTGTCATATATATGGCAGGACTGATCTACAGGCCATGAGGAGAACTCTTCGGGATTTGAAAGAAGGGCGAGTGTGAGGCTCCTGCTCAAGTTTATGTCTCTGGATATCGTGTCACTCATGGTCGTGGAATTTCTGGGTGACTTCATGGGAAATGGACGAGTCTTACTCTCTGGTGGTTTGGCCCCGTCCAAAGAGTTTGGGGTCATTCTGTGGGCTGGAAGAAGTTCGTTTTTTTTTTTTTGGTGTTGTTGTTGTTTTTTTCTTTTTTAACGTCAGGTGTCCCACCAAATTAGGGATTCGAGAGTAGAGCCCTGGGGAGGGGCGACTGGACAATCAGAAATCTGGTTAAAAATTGGGGCCTAGGGACATGTCAAGCCCATTATGACATCTAATGGTCCAGCCACTGAGAGGACTTACTAGAGGACAGAACTCGTGCTGAGGGTCACAATGCGTGTGTATGCCCTCGTCGCACTCAAGAATGGGCGGGGCCTCAGGGTGAATGCTGGTTTCTCCTACACTGAACGTTGGACAACGTGCCAACCACAGGGTTCTTGCCATGGGTAAGGAGGAGTTCTGATTTCTGCATCACACTCACCCCTGGGCAGTGATTGGAGATAAGGTCTCGGTTCTGAAGCCTGAAAACTGAGGTAGGGAAGAGATGATGACCTAAGGCCATGGCGGGTTTTATGTGCTCAGTGTGCGGTCAGCTTTCTGTGTGTTGGTCAGGACGTCCGGGCTCAGGTTGTGTTCGACAGTGCATCAGTGCCCAGGTTAGACTATATAATTTGGGTAAAGTCGAGTGCTGTGTATGTTTACCCTCATTTAAAGTGCCTGGGCAGCTCATGAGGCAATAATTTTTTTTCTAGAGGGCAGGCAGAGTGCTGCAGTGTGGGTCCGGAATTGCCAAACTTGAGGGCTTCGGGGCCAGGAGTGTGAGGACGGAAGTCTGAGAAGACAAGCTAGACTTGGGTTTCAGGGCGAGGGCACGGCAGGTACCCCCTGCAGATCTGAACCAATATCTCATGCATCTGAAGTCAGGGCGAGGATCAGACGTTGGCTCAGGTTGGAGTTTCTGAGCATGACGGCCGCTTCATGAAGGGAGCGGAATCTCGAGGCCATTGAGGTTTTCCCACGTTGGGAGTTGTGGGATGCCCCCTTCAAGGATTCCTTCTGCGGGACAATTGAGACCTGTTGGACAGCTCCAGGACATCCCATATGGAATGACTCCAGAGCACCATTCGCGGATGGATGCCTGGGAAGCCCGCCTCGCATTCCAATTGTCTCCTAGCAACAAGACAGTTTAGATCTGATGGCTCTTCGGGAGCAACCGGGGTGGCTGAGTTGAAATGGACTTTCCTGAGGATGGGTCCTAATGTGTTTTTGTGTCCATGAGGGCCTTGGAATGGGGCGGTGGCACCGGGACCCTGAAGTACTCTCCTAAGCTTTGGACATGGCTCCCATGCACAGGTTTCCTTGTGGAGACGAGATGAGTTCTGATGGGTGCCTCAGGAAAACCCCTATGCTCGTATTGGAATCAGGCTTTTGATAACACATGCCCGTAACCCAAAGCAATGGATCCTATTATGGCCTAGGGTCCTGTCTGGTTCAATCTTCTTCTCTGGAGACATCCATCTATGTTATGAGTGGAGGTCGATTATCAGCTGGTGTCAGACAGCCCTTTTTTGTTCCGGGCGACCTACACTATTGGGATGGCCTCAGGGACTTTGGAGGTTTCTCCTAATTTGTACGATTTTGGACCATGGAATGGGCAGAATTCCCATGGATTTGTAGGCACAGTCCTAATGTGTGGCTCTAGGGGCCCAGGCTGGAGGGTGTGTGGCCCCAGACTTTGAGGACAGAAGTCTGAAAACACAAACTCAGCTTAGGTTTGGGGACGTAGGTATGGCAGGCCCGATCGACAAACCATGAGAAGAACTCTTCAGGATGTGAAGAAAGTGCGAGTCTGAGGCGCTTGCTCAGGCTTTTGTCTCTGGATTTTGTATCAGCGATGGCCGTGGAATGTCGGGGAGGCCTCATGGGCCATGGACGAATCTTCATAACTGAGTATTTGGCCCGATTCCCAATTGCTTTTCGTCAATCTGTGGGATGGGAGGACTCATTTCAGTTTTGTTACCTCAGGTGTCCCACCAAAAGAAAAATTCCAAAGCCAAGCCGTGGGGAAGACTGAAGAGACAACCCGAACTATGGTTAAAAATTGGGGCCTAGGTCATGGCAAGCCCAATATGCTATCTCTTCATCCAGCCACTGAGTGGCCTTACTTGAGGACTGGGCTCAGCCTGAGCGTCACAATGTGTGTTTGTGACCAATGTGGCCCGCGAGCATGGGCGGGGCCTCATGGGCCACACTGGTTTCAACTACACTAAACGTTGGACAACATGCCAACCACAAGGTTTCTTGCCATGGGGAAGGAGTCAACCCTGGGCAGTGATTGGAGATAAGGTCTAGGTTCTGAAACCTGAAAACCGAGGTTGGGAAGAGATGATGACCTAAGGCCATGGCGGCTCGATGTGATCAGTGTGCGGCCAGCTGTCTGGGAGGGGCCCGTGGGTCCAGGCTCAGGCTGTGTCAGATAGGGCATTAGTGCCCTGGTCAGCGTATGTATTTGGGGTACAGCCAAGGTCAGTGCAGGTTGATCCTCATTTGGGGTTACTGGTTGGCCCCAGAGGACAATGTTTTTCTTCTGCAGAGCCGGCAGAGTGCTGCATTGTAGTTCTGGATTGCCAAACTGGAGGGCTTGTGGGCCAGTAGTCTGACGACAAAAGTCTGAGAACACAAGCTAGGCTTAGGTTTCTGGGTGAGGCCATGGCACGCACAATCTACAGACCTGAATCGAGGTCTCGTGCATCTGAAGTCAGGGCGAAGATCAGACGATCGCTCAGGGTGGAGTTTCTGTCCCTGATGGCTCCTTCATGAATGGGGGGGGGCATCACGAGGCCATGGGTGTTTTCCCACGATGGGAGTTGTGAGAAGCTCCAAACTGCAGAGAGTCTTCTGCAGGACAATTGAGACCTGTTGTTTGGCTCCAGGCCAATGATTCTGAGCAGGGTTCTAAGGATGGATGGCTGGGTAGCCCAACTCGCATTCCAATTGTCTCCTCGCAACAAGACAGGTTAGATCTCCTGGATCTGTGGGGAGCAACCGAGGACGCTGAGTTGAAATGGACACCCCTGGGGATGGGTCCTAACGTGCTTTTGTGTCTATGGAGACCTTGGAATGAAGCGGTGGCACTGGGGCCCTAAAGGGTTCTCCTAAACATAGGCTTTGACACAGCTCCAACGTGCAAGTTTCCCATGTGTAGATGAGATGTTTTCTGATGGGTGAGTCAAGAAACAGCTATATGCTGCTTTTGAAATCCAGGCCTCTGAGGAGAGATGCCTGGAAACCAAAGCAATGGATCTGATTAGTGCCTAGGGGCCTGTTCTTTCCTTTTTACCTCTGGGGACATCTGTCTATGGGTCTGAGTGCAGGTAGGTGCTCAGTTGGGCTCAGATTGCCCCTGTTTTTCCTGGGAAGCCACCACTATTGAGATGGATCAGGGACATTGGAGGTTTATCCTATTAGAAGTGTTGTGGCCATTGGAATGGGCACACACAATTCCCATGGAGAAGGCAAGTACAGTCCTGAGGTTTGGCTCCAGGGGCCTGAGCCTGTAGGTTGTGTAGGCCAGGGCTGTTTGGACAGTTGTCTGAAAACACAAACTCGGCTTTTGTTTCGTGTCATATATATGGCAGGACTGATCTACAGGCCATGAGGAGAACTCTTCGGGATTTGAAAGAAGGGCGAGTGTGAGGCTCCTGCTCAAGTTTATGTCTCTGGATATCGTGTCACTCATGGTCGTGGAATTTCTGGGTGACTTCATGGGAAATGGACGAGTCTTACTCTCTGGTGGTTTGGCCCCGTCCAAAGAGTTTGGGGTCATTCTGTGGGCTGGAAGAAGTTCGTTTTTTTTTTTTTGGTGTTGTTGTTGTTTTTTTCTTTTTTAACGTCAGGTGTCCCACCAAATTAGGGATTCGAGAGTAGAGCCCTGGGGAGGGGCGACTGGACAATCAGAAATCTGGTTAAAAATTGGGGCCTAGGGACATGTCAAGCCCATTATGACATCTAATGGTCCAGCCACTGAGAGGACTTACTAGAGGACAGAACTCGTGCTGAGGGTCACAATGCGTGTGTATGCCCTCGTCGCACTCAAGAATGGGCGGGGCCTCAGGGTGAATGCTGGTTTCTCCTACACTGAACGTTGGACAACGTGCCAACCACAGGGTTCTTGCCATGGGTAAGGAGGAGTTCTGATTTCTGCATCACACTCACCCCTGGGCAGTGATTGGAGATAAGGTCTCGGTTCTGAAGCCTGAAAACTGAGGTAGGGAAGAGATGATGACCTAAGGCCATGGCGGGTTTTATGTGCTCAGTGTGCGGTCAGCTTTCTGTGTGTTGGTCAGGACGTCCGGGCTCAGGTTGTGTTCGACAGTGCATCAGTGCCCAGGTTAGACTATATAATTTGGGTAAAGTCGAGTGCTGTGTATGTTTACCCTCATTTAAAGTGCCTGGGCAGCTCATGAGGCAATAATTTTTTTTCTAGAGGGCAGGCAGAGTGCTGCAGTGTGGGTCCGGAATTGCCAAACTTGAGGGCTTCGGGGCCAGGAGTGTGAGGACGGAAGTCTGAGAAGACAAGCTAGACTTGGGTTTCAGGGCGAGGGCACGGCAGGTACCCCCTGCAGATCTGAACCAATATCTCATGCATCTGAAGTCAGGGCGAGGATCAGACGTTGGCTCAGGTTGGAGTTTCTGAGCATGACGGCCGCTTCATGAAGGGAGCGGAATCTCGAGGCCATTGAGGTTTTCCCACGTTGGGAGTTGTGGGATGCCCCCTTCAAGGATTCCTTCTGCGGGACAATTGAGACCTGTTGGACAGCTCCAGGACATCCCATAAGGAATGACTCCAGAGCACCGTTCGCGGATGGATGCCTGGGAAGCCCGCCTCGCATTCCAATTGTCTCCTAGCAACAAGACAGTTTAGATCTGATGGCTCTGCGGGAGCAACCGGGGTGGCTGAGTTGAAATGGACTTTCCTGAGGATGGGTCCTAATGTGTTTTTGTGTCCATGAGGGCCTTGGAATGGGGCGGTGGCACCGGGACCCTGAAGTACTCTCCTAAGCTTTGGACATGGCTCCCATGCACAGGTTTCCTTGTGGAGACGAGATGAGTTCTGATGGGTGCCTCAGGATAACCCCTATGCTCGTATTGGAATCAGGTTTTGAGGACACATGCCTGTAACCCAAAGCAATGGATCCTATTATGGCCTAGGGTCCTGTCTGTTTCAATCTTCTTCTCTGGGGACATCCATCTATAGTATGAGTGGAGGTCGATTATCAGCTGATGTCAGACAGCCCTTGTTTGTTCCGGGCGACCTACCCTATTGGGATGGCCTCAGGGACTTTGGAGGTTTCTCCTAATTTGTACGATTTTGGACCATGGAATGGGCAGAATTCCCATGGATTGGTAGGCACAGTCCTAATGTGTGGCTCCAGGGGCCCAGGCTGGAGGGTGTGTGGCCCCAGACTTTGAGGACAGAAGTCTGAAAACACAAACTCAGCTTAGGTTTGGGGACGTAGGTATGGCAGGCCCGATCGACAAACCATGAGAAGAACTCTTCAGGATGTGAAGAAAGTGCGAGTCTGAGGCGCTAGCTCAGGCTTTTGTCTCTGGATTTTGTATCAGCGATGGCCGTGGAATGTCGGGGAGGCCTCATGGGTCATGGACGAATCTTCCTCTCTGAGGATTTGGCCCGATTCCCAATTGCTTTTCGTCAATCTGTGGGATGGGAGGACTCATTTCAGTTTTGTTACCTCAGGTGTCCCACCAAAAGAGGAATTCCTAAGCCAATCCGAGGGGAAGACTGAAGGGACAGCAGGAACTATGGTTAAAAATTGGGGCCTAGGGGCATGGCAAGCCCAATATGATATCTCTTCATCCAGCCACTGAGTGGCCTTACTTGAGGACTGTGCTCAGCCTGAGCGTCACAATGTGTTTTTGTGACCAATGTGGCCCGCGAGCATGGGCGGGGCCTCATGGGCCACACTGGTTTCAACTACACTGAACGTTGGACAACATGCCAACCATAAGGTTTCTTGCCGTGGGGAAGGAGTTCTGATTTCTGCATCACCTTCAACCCTGGGCTGTGATTGGATATAAGGTCTAGGTTCTGAAACCTGAAAACCTATGTTGGGAAGAGATGACGACCTAAGGCCATGGCGGCTGGATGTGCTCAGTGTGCGGCCAGCTGTCTGGGAGGGGCCAGGGAGTCCAGGCTCAGGCTGTGTCTGAAAGGGCATTAGTGCCCTGGTCAGCCTATGTATTTGTGGTACAGTCAAGGTCGGTGCAGGTTGATCCTCATTTGGGGTTACTGGGTAGCACCAGAGGACAATGTTTTTCTTCTGGAGGGCCGACAGAGTGCTGCATTGTAGTTCTGGATTGCCAAACTGGAGGGCTTGTGGGCCAGTAGTCTGACGACAAAAGTCTGAGAACACAAGCTAGGCTTAGGTTTCTGGGTGAGGCCATGGCACGCACAATCTACAGACCTGAATCAAGATCTCGTGCATCTGAAGTCAGGGCGAGAATCAGACGATCGCTCAGGTTGGAGTTTCTGTCCCTGATGGCCCCTTCATGAATGGGCGGGGGCATCACGAGGCCATGGGGGTTTACTCACGATGGGATTTGTGAGAAGCTCCAAACTGCAGAGAGTCTTCTGCAGGACAATTGAGACTGTTGTTTGGCTCCAGGCCAATGATTCTGAGCAGGGTTCTAAGGATGGATGGCTGGGTAGCCCACCTCGCATTCCAATTATCTCCTAGCAACAAAACAGGTTAGATCTCCTGGATCTGTGGGGAGCAACCGAGGACGCTGAGTTGAAATGGACACCCCTGGGGATGGGTCCTAACGTGCTTTTGTGTCTATGGAGACCTTGGAATGAAGCGGTGGCACTGGGGCCCTAAAGGGTTCTCCTAAACAGAGGCTTTGACACAGCTCCAACGTGCAAGTTTCCCATGTGTAGATGAGATGTTTTCTGATGGGTGAGTCAAGAAACAGCTATATGCTGCTTTTGAAATCCAGGCCTCTGAGGATAGATGCCTGGAAACCAAAGCAATGGATCTGATTAGTGCCTAGGGGCCTGTTCTTTCCTTTTTACCTCTGGGGATATCTGTCTATGGGTCTGAGTGCAGGTACGTGCTCAGTTGGGCTCAGATTGCCCCTGTTTTTCCTGGGAAGCCACCACTATTGAGATGGATCAGGGACTTTGGAGGTTTATCCTATTAGAAGGGTTGTGGCCATTGGAATGGGCACACACAATTCCCTTGGAGAGGGCAAGTACAGTCCTCAGGTTTGGCTCCAGGGGCCTGAGCTTGTAGGTTGTGTAGGCCAGGGCTGTTTGGACAGTTGTCAGAAAACACAAACTCGGCTTATGTTTCGGGTCATAGGTATGGCAGGACTGATCTGCAGACCATGAGGAGAACTCTTCGGGATTTGAAAGAAGGGCTAGTGTGAGGCTCCTGCTCAAGTTTTTGTCTCTGGATATCGTGTCACTCATGGTCGTGGAATTTCTGGGTGACTTCATGGGAAATGGACCAGTCTTACTCTCTGGTGGTTTGGCCCCGTCCAAAGAGTTTTGGGTCATTCTGTGGGCTGGAAGAAGTCCGTCTTTTTTTTTGTTGTTGTTGTTGTTTTCTTTTTTAACCTCAGGTATCCCACCAAATGAGGGATTCCCTAGTAGAGCCCTGGGGAGGGGCGACTGGACAATCAGAAATCTGGTTAAAAATTGGGGCCTAGGGACATGTCAAGCCCATTATGACATCTAATGGTCCACCCACTGGGAGGACTTACTAGAGGACAGGACTCATGCTGAGGGTCATAATGCGTGTGTATGCCCTCCTCGCACTCAAGAATGGGCGGGGCCTCAGGGTGAATGCTGGTTTCTCCTACACTGAACGTTGGACAACGTGCCAACCACAAGGGTTCTTGCCATGGGTAAGGAGGAGTTATGATTTCTGCATCACACTCACCCCTGGGCAGTGATTTGAGATAAGGTCTCGGTTCTGAAGCCTGAAAACTGAGGTAGGGAAGAGATGATGACCTAAGGCCATGGCGGGTTTTATGTGCTCAGTGTGTGGTCAGCTTTCTGGGTGTTGGTCAGGAGGTCCGGGCTCAGGTTGTGTTCGACAGTGCATCAGTGCCCAGGTTAGACTATATAATTTGGGTAAAGTCGAGTGCTGTGTAGGTTTACCCTCATTTAAGGTGCCTGGGCAGCCTATGAGGCAATATTTTTTTTTCTAGAGGGCAGGCAGAGTGTTGCATTGTGAGTCCAGTATTGCCAAACTTGAGGGCTTCGGGGCCAGGAGTGTGAGGACGGAAGTCTGAGAAGACAAGCTAGACTTGGGTTTCAGGGCGAGGGCACGGCAGGTACCCCCTGCAGATCTGAACCAATATCTCATGCATCTGAAGTCAGGGGAGGATCAGACGTTGGCTCAGGTTGGAGTTTCTGAGCATGACGGCCACTTCATGAAGGGAGCGGAATCTCGAGGCCATTGAGGTTTTCCCACGTTGGGAGTTGTGGGATGCCCCCTTCAAGGAGTCCTTCTGCGGGACAATTGAGACCTGTTGGACAGCTCCAGGACATCCCATATGGAATGACTCCAGAGCACCGTTCGCGGATGGATGCCTGGGAAGCCCGCCTCGCATTCCAATTGTCTCCTAGCAACAAGACAGTTTAGATCTGATGGCTCTTCGGGAGCAACCGGGGTGGCTGAGTTGAAATGGACTTTCCTGAGGATGGGTCCTAATGTCTTTTTGTGTCCATGAGGGCCTTGGAATGGGGCGGTGGCACCTGGACCCTGAAGTACTCTCCTAATCTTTGGACATGGCTCCCATGCACAGGTTTCCTTGTGGAGACGAGATGAGTTCTGATGGGTGCCTCAGGAAAACCCCTATGCTCGTATTGGAATCAGGCTTTTGAGGACACATGCCTATAACACAAAGCAATGGATCCTATTATGGCCTAGGGTCCTGTCTGGTTCAATCTTCTTCTCTGGAGACATCCATCTATGGTATGAGTGGAGGTCGATTATCAGCTGGTGTCAGACAGCCCTTGTTTGCTGTGGGCGACCTACACTATTGGGATGGCCTCAGGGACTTTGGAGGTTTCTCCTAATTTGTACGATTTTGGACCATGGAATGGGCAGAATTCCCATGGATTGGTAGGCACAGTCCTAATGTGTGGCTCCAGGGGCCCAGCCTGGAGGGTGTGTGGCCCAAGACTTTGAGGACAGAAGTCTGAAAACACAAACTCAGCTTAGGTTTGGGGACGTAGGTATGGCAGGCCCGATCGACAAACCATGAGAAGAACTCTTCAGGATATGAAGAAAGTGCGAGTCAGAGGCACTTGCTCAGGCTTTTGTCTCTGGATTTTGTATCAGCGATGGCCGTGGAATGTCGGGGAGGCCTCATGGGCCATGGACGAATCTTCCTCTCTGAGGATTTGGCCCGATTCCCAATTGCTTTTCGTCAATCTGTGGGATAGGAGGACTCATTTCAGTTTTGTTACCTCAGGTGACACACAAAAAGAGGAATTCCAAAGCAAAGCCGTGGGGAAGACTGAAGGGACAACCCGAACTATGGTTCAAAATTGGGGAAGGGGCATGGCAAGCCCAATATGCTATCTCTTTATCCAGTCACTGAGTGGCCTTACTTGAGGACTGGGCTCAGCCTGAGCGTCACAATGTGTGTTTGTGACCAATGTGGCCCATGAGCATGGGCGGGGCCTCATGGGCCACACTGGTTTCAACTACACTGAACGTTGGACAACATGCCAACCACAAGGTTTCTTGCCATGGGGAAGGAGTTCTGATTTCTGCATCACCTTCAACCCTGGGCAGTGATTGGAGATATGGCCTAGGTTCTGAAACCCTATAACCAAGTTAGGGAAGAGATGACGACCTAAGGCCATGGCGGCTCGATGTGCTCAGTGTGCGGCCAGCTGTCTGGGAGGGTCCAGGGGGTCCAGGCTCAGGCTGTGTCAGAAAGGGCATTAGTGCCCTGGTCAGCCTATGTGTTGGGGTACAGCCATCGTCGGTGCAGGTTGATCCTCATTTGGGGTTACTGGGTAGCCCCAGAGGAAAACGTTTTTCTTTTGGAGGGCCGGCAGAGTGCTGCATTGTAGTTCTGGATGCCAAACTGGAGGGCTTGTGGGCCAGTAGTCTGACGACAAAAGTCTGAGAACACAAGCTAGGCTTAGATTTCTGGGTGAGGCCATGGCAGGCACAATCTACAGACCTGAATCGAGATCTCGTGCATCTGAAGTCAGGGCGAGGATCAGATGATCGCTCAGGTTGGAGTTTCTGACCCTGATGGCCACTTAATGAATGGGGGGGGCAACACGAGGCCATGGGTGTTTTCCCACGATGGGAGTTGTGAGAAGCTCCAAACTGCAGAGAGTCTTCTGCAGGACAATTGAGACCTGTTGTTTGGCTCCAGGCCAATGATTCTGAGCAGGGTTCTAAGGATGGATGGCTGGGTAGCCCACCTCGCATTCCAAATGTCTCCCAGCCACAAGACAGGTTAGATCTCCTGCATCTGTGGGGAGCAACCGAGGACGCTGAGTTGAAATGGACACCCCTGGGGATGGGTCCTAACGTGCTTTTGTGTCTATGGAGACCTTGGAATGAAGCGGTGGCACTGGGGCCCTAAAGGGTTCTCCTAAACAGAGGCTTTGACACAGCACCAACGTGCAAGTTTCCCATGTGTAGATGAGATGTTTTCTGTTGGGTGAGTCAAGAAACAGCTATATGCTGCTTTTGAAATCCAGGCCTCTGAGGAGAGATGCCTGGAAACCAAAGCAATAGATCTGATTAGTGCCTAGGGGCCTGTTCTTTCCTTCATACCTCTGGGGACATCTGTCTATGGGTCTGAGTGCAGGTAGGTGCTCAGTTGGCCTCAGATTGCCCCTGTTTTTCCTGGGAAGCCACCACTATTGAGATGGATCAGGGACATTGGAGGTTTATCCTATTAGAAGGGTTGTGGCCATTGGAATGGGCACACACAATTCCCTTGGGGAGGGCAAGTACAGTCCTCAGGTTTGGCTCCAGGGGCCTGAGCCTGTAGGTTGTGTAGGCCAGGGCTGTTTAAACAGTTGTCAGAAAACACAAACTCGGCTTATGTTTCGGGTCATAGGTATGGCAGGACTGATCTACAGACCATGAGGAGAACTCTTCGGGATTTGAAAGAAGGACTAGTGTGAGGCTGCTGCTCAAGTTTTTGTCTCTGGATATCGTGTCACTCATGGTCGTGGAATTTCTGGGTGACTTCATGGGAAATGGACGAGTCTTACTCTCTGGTGGTTTGGCCCCGTCCAAAGAGTTTTGGGTCATTCTGTGCGCTGGAAGAAGTCCGTTTTTTTTTGTTGTTGTTGTTGTTGTTGTTTTCTTTTTTAACCTCAGGTGTCCCACCAAATGAGGGATTCCAGAGTAGAGCCCTGGGGAGGGGCGATTGGACAATCAGAAATCTGGTTAAAAATTGGGGCCTAGGGCCATGTCAAGCCCATTATGACGTCTAATGGTCCAGCCATTGAGAGGACTTACTAGAGGACAGGACTCATGCTGAGGGTCACAATGCGTGTGTATGCCCTCGTCGCACTCAAGAATGTGCGGGGCCTCAGGGTGAATGCTGGTTTCTCCTACACTGAACGTTGGACAACGTGCCAACCACAGGGTTCTTGCCATGGGTAAGGAGGAGTTCTGATTTCTGCATCACACTCACCCCTGGGAAGTAATTGGAGATAAGGTCTCGGTTCTGAAGCCTGAAAACTGAGTTAGGGAAGAGATGATGACCTAAGGCCATGGCGGGTTTTATGTGCTCAGTGTGCGGTCAGCTTTCTGGGTGTTGGTCAGGAGGTCCGGGCTCAGGTTGTGTTCGACAGTGCATTAGTGCCCAGGTTAGACTATTTAATTTGGGTAAAGTCGAGTGCTGTGTAGGTTTACCCTCATTTAAGGTGCCTGGGCTGCTCATGGGGCAATAATTTTTTTTCTAGAGGGCAGGCAGAGTGTTGCATTGTGGGTCCGGAATTGCCAAACTTGAGGGCTTTGGGGCCAGGAGTGTGAGGACAGAAGTCTGAGAAGACAAGCTAGACTTGGGTTTCAGGGCGAGGGCACGGCAGGTACCCCCTGCAGATCTGAACCAATATCTCATGCATCTGAAGTCAGGGCGAGGTTCAGACGTTGGCTCAGGTTGGAGTTTCTGAGCATGACGGCCGCTTCATGAAGGGAGCGGAATCTCGAGGCCATTGAGGTTTTCCCACGTTGGGAGTTGTGGGATGCCCCCTTCATGGATTCCTTCTGGGGGACAATTGAGACCTGTTGGACAGCTTCAGGACATCCCATATTGAATGACTCCAGAGCACCGTTCGCGGATGGATGCCTGGGAAGCCCGCCTCGCATTCCAATTGTCTCCTAGCAACAAGACAGTTTAGATCTGAGGGCTCTGCCGGAGCAACCGGGGTGGCTGAGTTGAAATGGATTTTCCTGAGGATGGGTCCTAATGTGTTTTTGTGTCCATGAGGGCCTTGGAATGGGGCGGTGGCACCGGGACCCTGAAGTACTCTCCTAAGCTTTGGACATGGCTCCCATGCACAGGTTTCCTTGTGGAGACGAGATGAGTTCTGATGGGTGCCTCAGGAAAACCCCTATGCTCGTATTGGAATCAGGCTTTTGAGGACACATGCCTGTAACCCAAAGAAATGGATCCTATTATGGCCTAGGGTCCTGTCTGGTTCAATCTTCTTCTCTGGGGACATCCATCTATGGTATGAGTGGAGGTCGATTATCAGCTGGTGTCAGACAGCCCTTGTTTGTTCCGGGCGACCTACACTATTGGGATGGCCTCAGGGACTTTGGAGATTTCTCCTAATTTCTACGATTTTGGACCATGGAATGGGCAGAATTCCCATGGATTGGTAGGCACAGTCTTAATGTGTGGCTCCAGGGGCCCAGCCTGGAGGGTGTGTGGCCCAAGACTTTGAGGACAGAAGTATGAAAACAGAAACTCAGCTTAGGTTTGGGGACGTAGGTATGGCAGGCCCGATCAACAAACCATGAGCAGAACTCTTCAGGATATGAAGAAAGTGCGAGTCTGAGGCTCTTGCTCAGGCTTTTGTCTCTGGATTTTGTATCAGCGATGGCCGTGGAATGTCGGGGAGGCCTCATGGGCCATGGACGAATCTTCATAACTGAGGATTTGGCCCGATTCCCAATTGCTTTTCGTCAATCTGTGGGATGGGAGCACTCATTTCAGTTTTGTTACCTCAGGTGTCCCACCAAAAGAGGAATTCCAAAGCCAAGTCGTGGGGAAGACTGAAGGGACAACCCGAACTATGGTTAAAAATTGGGGCCTAGGGGCATGGCAAGCCCAATATGCTATCTCTTCATCCAGCCACTGAGTGGCCTTACTTGAGGACTGGGCTCAGCCTGAGCGTCACAATGTGTGTTTGTGACCAATGTGGCCCGCGAGCATGGGCGGGGCCTCATGGGCCACACTGGTTTCAACTACACTGAACTTTGGACAACATGCCAACCACAAGGTTTCTTGCCATGGGGAAGGAGTTCTGATTTCTGCATCACCTTCAACCCTGGGCAGTGATTGGATATAAGGTCTAGGTTCTGAAACCTGAAAACTGATGTTGGGAAGAGATGACGACCTAAGGCCATGGCGGCTCGATGTGCTCAGTGTGCGGCCAGCTGTCTGGGAGGGGCCAGGGGGTCCAGATCAGGCTGTGTCAGAAAGAGCATTAGTGCCCTGGTCAGCCTATGTATTTGGGGTACAGCCAAGGTCGGTGCAGGTTGATCCTCATTTGGGATTACTGGGTAGCACCAGAGGACAATGTTTTTCTACTGGAGGGCCGGCAGAGTGCTGCATTGTAGTTCTGGATTGCCAAACTGGAGAGCTTGTGGGCCAGTAGTCTGACGACAAAAGTCTGAGAACACAAGCTAGACTTAGGTTTATGGGTGAGGCCATGGCACGCACAATCTACAGACCTGAATCGAGATCTCGTGCATCTGAAGTCAGGGCGAGGATCAGACGATCGCTCAGGTTGGAGTTTCTGTCCCTGATGGCCCCTTCATGAATGGGCGGGGGCATCACGAGGCCATGGGGGTTTTCCCACGATGGGAGTTGTGAGAAGCTCCAAACTGCAGAGAGTCTTCTGCAGGACAATTGAGACCTGTTGTTTGGCTCCAGGCCAATGATTCTGAGCAGGGTTCTAAGGATGGATGGCTGGGTAGCCCACCTCGCATTCCAATTGTCTCCTAGCAACAAGACAGGTTAGATCTCCTGCATCTGTTGGGAGCAACCGAGGACGCTGAGTTGAAATGGACACCCCTGGGGATGGGTCCTAAAGTGCTTTTGTGTCTATGGAGATTTTGGAATGAAACGGTGGCACTGGGGCCCTAAAGGGTTCTCCTAAACAGAGGCTTTGACACAGCACCAACGTGCAAGTTTCCCATGTGTAGATGAGATGTTTTCTGATGGGTGAGTCAAGAAACAGCTATATGCTGCTTTTGAAATCCAGGCCTCTGAGGAGAGATGCCTGGAAACCAAAGCAATGGATCTGATTTGTGCCTAGGGGCCTGTTCTTTCCTTTTTACCTCTGGGGACATCTGTCTATGGGTCTGAGTGCAGGTAGGTGCTCAGTTGGGCTCAGATTGCCCCTGTTTTTCCTGGGAAGCCACCACTATTGAGATGGATCAGGGACATTGGAGGTTTATACTATTAGAAGGGTTGTGGCCATTGGAATGGGCACACACAATTCCCTTGGAGAGGGTAAGTACAGTCCTCAGGTGAGGCTCCAGGGGCCTGAGCCTGTAGGTTGTGTAGGCCAGGGCTGTTTGGACAGTTGTCTGAAAACACAAACTCGGCTTATGTTTCGGGTCATAGGTATGGCAGGACTGATCTACAGACCAGAGGAGAACTCTTCGGGATTTGAAAGAAGGGCGAGTGTGAGGCTCCTGCTCAAGTTTTTGTCTCTGGATATCGTGTCACTCATGGTCGTGGAATTTCTGGGTGACTTCATGGGAAATGGACGAGTCTTACTCTCTGGTGGTTTGGCCCCGTCCAAAGAGTTTGGGGTCATTCTGTGGGCTAGAAGAAGTCCGTTTTTTTTTTTTATTCTTGTTTTTTCTTTTTTATCCTCAGGTGTCCCAACAAATGAGGGATTCCAGAGTAGAGCCCTGGGGAGGGGCGACAGGACCATCAGAAATTTGGTCAAAAATTGGGGCCTAGGGACATGTCAAGCCATTATGACATCTAATGGTCCAGCAACTGAGAGGACTTACTAGAGGACAGGACTCATGCTGAGGGTCATAATGCGTGTGTATGCCCTCGTCGCACTCAAGAATGGGCGGGGCCTCAGGGTGAATGCTGGTTTCTCCTACACTGAACGTTGGACAACGTGCCAACCACAGGGTTCTTGCCATGGGTAAGGAGGAGTTATGATTTCTGCATCACACTCACCCTTGGGAATTGATTGGAGATAAGGTCTCGGTTCTGAAGCCTGAAAACTGAGGTAGGGAAGAGATGATGACCTAAGGCCATGGCGGGTTTTATGTGCTCAGTGTGCGGTCAGCTTTCTGGGTGTTGGTCAGGAGGTTCGGGCTCAGGTTGTGTTCGACAGTGCATTAGTGCCCAGGTTAGACTATATAATTTGGGTAAAGTCGAGTGCTGTGTAGGTTTACCCTCATTTAAGGTGCCTGGGCTGCTCATGAGGCAATAATTTTTTTTCTAGAGGGCAGGCATAGTGCTGCATTGTGGGTCTGGAATAGCCAAACTTGAGGGCTTCGGGGCCAGGAGTGTGAGGACAGAAGTCTGAGAAGACAAGCTAGACTTGGGTTTCAGGGCGAGGGCACGGCAGGTACCCCCTGCAGATCTGAACCAATATCTCATGCATCTGAAGTCAGGGCGAGGATCAGACGTTGGCTCAGGTTGGAGTTTCTGAGCATGACGGCCGCTTCATGAAGGGAGCGGAATCTCGAGGCCATTGAGGTTTTCCCACGTTGGGAGTTGTGGGATGCCCCCTTCAAGGATTCCTTCTGCAGGACAATTTTGACCTGTTGGACAGCTCCAGGACATCCCATATGGAATGACTCCAGAGCACCGTTCGCGGATGGATGCCTGGGAAGCCCGCCTCGCATTCCAATTGTCTCCTAGCAACAAGACAGTTTAGATCTGATGGCTCTGCGGGAGCAACCGGGGTGGCTGAGTTGAAATGGACTTTCCTGAGGATGGGTCCTAATGTCTTTTTGTGTCCATGAGGGCCTTGGAATGGGGCGGTGGCACCGGGACCCTGAAGTACTCTCCTAAGCTTTGGACATGGCTCCCATGCACAGGTTTCCTTGTGGAGACGAGATGAGTTCTGATGGGTGCCTCAGGAAAACCCCTATGCTCGTATTGGAATCAGGCTTTTGAGGACACATGCCTGTAACCCAAAGAAATGGATCCTATTATGGCCTAGGGTCCTGTCTGGTTCAATCATCTTCTCTGGAGACATCCATCTATGGTATGAGTGGAGGTCGATTATCTGCTGGTGTCAGAAAGCCCTTGTTTGTTCCGGGCGACCTACACTATTGGGATGGCCTCAGGGACTTTGGAGGTTTCTCCTAATTTGTACGATTTTGGACCATGGAATGGGCAGAATTCCCATGGATTGGTAGGCACAGTCCTAAGGTGTGGCTCCAGGGGCCCAGCCTAGAGGGTGTGTGGCCCAAGACTTTGAGGACAGAAGTCTGAAAACACAAACTCAGCTTAGGTTTGGGGACGTAGGTATGGCAGGCCCGATCGACAAACCATGAGAAGAACTCTTCAGGATATGAAGAAAGTGCGAGTCTGACGCGCTTGCTCAGGCTTTTGTCTTTGGATTATGTATCAGCGATGGCCGTGGAATGTCCGGGACGCCTCATGGGCCATGGACGAATCTTCCTCTCTGAGGATTTGGCCCGATTCCCAATTGCTTTTCGTCAATCTATGGGATGGGAGGACTCATTTCAGTTTTGTTACCTCAGGTGTCCCACCAAAAGAGGAATTTCAAAGCAAAGCGGTGGGGGAGACTGAAGGGACAACCCGAACTATGGTTAAAAATTGGGGCCTAGGGTCATGGCAAGCCCAATATTCTATCTCTTCATCCAGCCACTGAGTGGCCTTACTTGAGGACTGGGCTCAGCCTGAGCGTCACAATGTGTGTTTGTGACCCATGTGGCCCGCGAGCATGGGCGGGGCCTCATGGGCCACACTGGTTTCAACTACACTGAACGTTGGACAACATGCCAACCACAAGGTTTCTTGCCATGGGAAGGAGTTCTGATTTCTGCATCACCTTCAACCCTGGGCAGTGATTGGATATAAGGTCTAGGTTCTGAAAACTGAAAACTGATGTTCGGAAGAGATGACGACCTAAGGCCATCGCGGCTCGATGTGCTCAGTGTGCGGCTAGCTGTCTGGGAGGGTCCAGGGGGTCCAGGCTCAGGCTGTGTCAAAAAGGACATTAGTGCCCTGGTCAGCCTATGTATTTGGGGTACAGCCAAGGTCGGTGCAGGTTGATCCTCATTTAGGATTACTGCGTAGCACCAGAGGACAATGTTTTTCTTCTGGAGGGCCGGCAGAGTGCTGCATTGTAGTTCTGGGTTGCCAAACTGGAGGGCTTGTGGGCCAGTAGTCTGACGACAAAAGTCTGAGAACACAAGCTAGGCTTAGGTTTATGGGTGAGGCCATGGCACGCACAATCTACAGACCTGAATCGAGGTCTCGTGCATCTGAAGTCAGGGCGAGGATCAGACGATCGCTCAGGTTGGAGTTTCTGTCCCTGATGTCCCCTTCATGAATGGGGGGGGGCATCACGAGGCCATGGGGGTTTTCCCACGATGGGAGTTGTGAGAAGCTCCAAACTGCAGAGAGTCTTCTGCAGGACAATTGAGACCTGTTGCTTGGCTCCAGGCCAATGATTCTGAGCAGGGTTCTAAGGATGGATGGCTGGGTAGCCCACCTCGCATTCCAATTGTCTCGCAGCCACAAGACAGGTTAGATCTCCTGCATTTGTGGGGAGCAACCGAGGACGCTGAGTTGAAATGGACACCCCTGGGGATGGGTCATAACGTGCTTTTGTGTCTATGGAGACCTTGGAATGAAGCGGTGGCACTGGGGCCCTAAAGGGTTCTCCTAAACAGAGGCTTTGACACAGCACCAACGTGCAAGTTTCCCATGTGTAGATGAGATGTTTTCTGTTGGGTGAGTCAAGAAACAGCTATATGCTGCTTTTGAAATCCAGGCCTCTGAGGAGAGATGCCTGGAAACCAAAGCAATGGATCTGATTAGTGCCTAGGGGCCTGTTCTTTCCTTCATACCTCTGGGGACATCTGTCTATGGGTCTGAGTGCAGGTAGGTGCTCAGTTGGGCTCAGATTGCCCCTGTTTTTCCTGGGAAGCCACCACTATTGAGATGGATCAGGGACATTTGAGGTTTATCCTATTAGAATGGTTGTGGCCATTGGAATGGGCACACACAATTCCCTTGGGGAGGGCAAGTACAGTCCTCAGGTTTGGCTCCAGGGGCCTGAGCCTGTAGGTTGTGTAGGCCAGGGCTGTTTAAACAGTTGTCAGAAAACACAAACTCGGCTTATGTTTCGGGTCATAGGTATGGCAGGACTGATCTACAGACCATGAGGAGAACTCTTCGGGATTTGAAAGAAGGGCTAGTGTGAGGCTGTTGCTCAAGTTTTTGTCTCTGGATATCGTGTCACTCATGGTCGTGGAATTTCTGGGTGACTTCATGGGAAATGGACGAGTCTTACTCTCTGGTGGTTTGCCCCCGTCCAAAGAGTTTTGGGTCATTCTTTCCGCTTGAAGAAGTCCGTTTTTTTTTGTTGTTGTTGTTGTTTTGTTTTTTAACCTCAGGTGTCCCACCAAATGAGGTATTCCAGAGTAGAGCCCTGGGGAGGGGCGACTGGACAATCAGATATCTGGTTAAAAATTGGGGCCTAGGGCCATGTCGAGCCCATTATGACGTCTAATGGTCCAGCCATTGAGAGGACTTACTAGAGGACAGGACTCATGCTGAGGGTCACAATGCGTGTGTATGCCCTCGTCGCACTCAAGGATGGGCGGGGCCTCAGGGTGAATGCTGGTTTCTTCTACACTGAACGTTGGACAACGTGCCAACCACAAGGGTTCTTGGCATGGGTAAGGAGGAGTTCTGATTTCTGCATCACACTCACCCCTGGGCAGTGATTGGAGATAAGGTCTCGGTTCTGAAGCCTGAAAACTGAGGTAGGGAAGAGATGATGACCTAAGGCCATGGGGGGTTTTATGTGCTCAGTGTGTGGTCAGCTTTCTGGGTGTTGGTCAGGAGGTCCGGGCTCAGGTTGTGTTCGACAGTGCATTAGTGCCCAGGTTAGACTATATAATTTGGGTAAAGTTGAGTGCTGTGTAGGTTTACCCTCATTTAAGATGCCTGGGCAGCTCATGAGGAAATAATTTTTTTTTCTAGAGGGCAGGCAGAGTGCTGCATTGTGGGTCCGGAATTGCCAAACTTGAGGGCTTCGGGGCCAGGAGTGTGAGGACGGAAAACTGAGAAGACAACCTAGACTTGGATTTCAGGGCGAGGGCACGGCAGGTACCCCCTTCAGATCTGAACCAATATCTCATGCATCTGAAGTCAGGGCGAGGATCAGACATTGGCTCAGGTTGGAGTTTCTGAGCATGACGGCCGCTTCATGAAGGGAGCGGAATCTCGAGGCCATTGAGGTTTTCCCACGTTGGGAGTTGTGGGATGCCCCCTTCAATGATTCCTTCTGCGGGACAATTGAGACCTGTTGGACAGCTCCAGGACATCCCATATGGAATGACTCCAGAGCACCGTTCGCGGATGGATGCCTGGGAAGCCCGCCTCGCATTCCAATTGTCTCCTAGCAACAAGACAGATTAGATCTGATGGCTCTGCCGGAGCAACCGGGGTGGCTGAGTTGAAATGGACTTTCCTGAGGATGGGTCCTAATGTGTTTTTGTGTCCATGAGGGCCTTGGAATGGGGCGGTGGCACCGGGACCCTGAAGTACTCTCCTAAGCTTTGGACATGGCTCCCATGCACAGGTTTCCTTGTGGAGACGAGATGAGTTCTGATGGGTGCCTCAGGAAAACCCCTATGCTCGTATTGGAATCAGGCTTTTGAGGACACATGCCTGTAACCCAAAGAAATGGATCCTATTATGGCCTAGGGTCCTGTCTGGTTCAATCTCCTTCTCTGGGGACATCCATCTATGGTATGAGTGGATGTCGATTATCAGCTGGTGTCAGACAGCCCTTGTTTGTTCCGGGCGACCTACACTATTGGGATGGCCTCAGGGACTTTGGAGGTTTCTCCTAATTTGTACGATTTTGGACCATGGAATGGGTAGAATTCCCATGGATTGGTAGGCACAGTCTAAGGTGTGGCTCCAGTGGCCCAGGCTGGAGGGTGTGTGGCCCAAGACTTTGAGGACAGAAGTCTGAAAACAGAAACTCAGCTTAGGATTGCGGACGTAGGTATGGCAGGCCCGATCTACAAACCATGAGAAGAACTCTTCAGGATATGAAGAAAGTGCGAGTCTGAGGCGCTTGCTCAGGCTTTTGTCTCTGGATTTTGTATCAGCGATGGCCGTGGAATGTCGGGGAGGCCTCATGGGCCATGGACGAATCTTCATAACTGAGGATTTGGCCCGATTCCCAATTGCTTTTCGTCAATCTGTGGGATCGAGGACTCATTTCAGTTTTGTTACCTCAGGTGTCCCACCAAAAGAGGAATTCCAAAGCCAAGCCGTGGGGAAGACTGAAGGGACAACCCGAACTATGGTTAAAAATTGGGGCCTAGGGGCATGGCAAGCCCAATATGATATCTCTTCATCCAGCCACTGAGTGGCCTTACTTGAGGATTGGGCTCGGCCTGAGGGTCACAATGTGTGTTTGTGACCAATGTGCCCCGCGAGCATGGGCGGGGCCTCATGGGCCACACTGGTTTCAACTACACTGAACGTTGGACAACATGCCAACCACAAGGTTTCTTGCCATGGGGAAGGAGTTCTGATTTCTGCATCACCTTCAACCCTGGGCAGTGATTGGAGATAAGGTCTAGGTTCTGAAACCTGAAAACCGAGGTTGGGAAGAGATGACGACCTAAGGCCATGGCGGCTCGATGTGCTCAGTGTGCGGCCAGCTGTCTGGGAGGGGCCAGGGGGTCCAGGCTCAGGCTGTGTCAGAAAGGGCATTAGTTCCCTGGTCAGCCTATGTATTTGGGGTACAGCCAAGGTCGGTGCAGGTTGATCCTCATTTGGGGTTACTGGGTAGCCCCTGAGGACAATGTTTTTCTTCTGGAGGGCCGGCAGAGTGCTGCATTGTAGTTCTGGATTGCCAAACTGGAGGGCTTGTGGGCCAGTAGTCTGACGACAAAAGTCTGAGAACAGAAGCTAGGCTTAGGTTTCTGGGTGAGGCCATGGCAGGCACAATCTACAGACCTGAATCTAGATCTCGTGCATCTGAAGTCAGGGCGAGGATCAGACGATCGATCAGGTTGGAGTTTCTGTCCCTGATGGCCCCTTCATGAATGGGGGGGCATCACGAGGCCATGGGGGTTTTCCCACGATGGGAGTTGTGAGAAGCTCCAAACTGCAGAGAGTCTTCTGCAGGACAATTGAGACCTGTCGTTTGGCTCCAGGCCAATGATTCTGAGCAGGGTTCTAAGGATGGATGGCTGGGTAGCCCACCTCGCATTCCAATTGTCTCCTAGCAACAAGACAGGTTAGATCTCCTGGATCTGTGGGTAGCAACCAAGGACGCTTAGTTGAAATGGACACCCCTGGGGATGGGTCCTAATGTGCTTTTGTGTCTCTGGAGACCTTGGAATGAAGCGGAGGCACTGGGGCCCTAAAGGGTTCTCCTAAACAGAGGCTTTGACACAGCTCCAACGTGCAAGTTTCCCATGTGTAGATGAGATGTTTTCTGATGTCTGGGTCAAGAAACAGCTATATGCTGCTTTTGAAATCCAGGCCTCTGAGGAGAGATGCCTGGAAACCAAAGCAATGGATCTGATTAGTGCCTAGGGGCCTGTTCTTTCCTTTTTACCTCTGGGGACATCTGTCTATGGGTCTGAGTGCAGGTAGGTGCTCAGTTTGGCTCAGATTGCCCCTGTTTTTCTTGGGAAGTCACCACTATTGAGATGGATCAGGGACTTTGGAGGTTTATCCTATTAGAAGGGTTGTGGCCATTGGAATGGGCACACACAATTCCCTTGGAGAGGGCAAGTACAGTCCTCATGTTTGGCTCCAGGGGCCTGAGCCTGTAGGTTGTGTAGGCCTGGGCTGTTTGGACAGTTGTCTGAAAACACACACCCTCCAGCCTAGGCCCCCTGGAACCACACTTCAGGATTGTTCCTTCCCTCTCAAAGGGAATTCTTCATATTCCATTGGCCACAACCATATAAATCAGGAGAAATCTCCAATGTCCCTGGGACCATACCAATATTGTAGGCCGCTTGGAACAAACAGGGGTGATCTGACACTAGCTGAGCAACTAGCTCCACACCAACTCGGAGACAGATGTCCCCAGAGAAGAACATTGAACTGGACAGGCCCCTAGGCCCTAATCAGATCCATTGCTTTGGTTTCCAGGCATCTCTTCTCAGAGGCCTGGTTTCCAATACCAGCCTATGGGGTTTCCAGAGGCCCCTTCAGAGCAAGTATTGTCTGCACATTGGAAACTTGCTCGTGGAGCTATGTCAGAACCTCAGAGGCCTGGTTTTCAATAACACCATATGGGGGTTTCCTGAGTCATCAGTCAGAACAAATGTCTTCTCCACATGGGAAACGTGCTCTTTCAAGCTGTGTCAAAACCTCCGGCTAGGAAAATCCTTCAGGGCCCCCGTGCCACCACCTCATTCCAAGGTCTCCATGGACACAATCCCACATTAGTACCCATCTGCAGGAGAGTCTATTTCAACTCAGTGCCCTTGGGTGCTCCCCTAGAGCCAGCAGATCGAACCTATCTTGTCACTAGGAGACAATTGGAATGTGAGGCGGGCTGGCTAGGCATCCATCTGTAGAAAACTACTCTGAAGTAATTCCATATGGGACGTCCTGGAGCCATCCAACAGGTCACAGCTGTCCTGCAGAAGGAATCCTTGCGCTTTGGAGCACCTCACAACTCCCATCATGGGAAAAGCTCTGTGGCCTCGTGGTGCACTGTCCCCTTCATGAAAGAGCCATCTTGGACAGAAACTCCAACCTGAGCCAACGTCTAATCCTCGCCCTGACTTCAGATGCACGAAATCTTGATTCAACTCTGCAGAGTGTGCCTGCCGAAACCCCGCCCCGAAGCAAAACCTAGCTATTGTTCTCAGACTTCGTCCTCACACTCCGAGCCCACCAGCCCTCCAGTTAGGGAATTCTGGAGAGACACAATGCAGCACTCTGAATGCCCTCCAGAAGAGAAACGTTGTCCTATGGGGCTAACCAGAAACACCAAATGAGGATCAACCTGCATGCCACTTGACTCTACCCCAATTATACAGTTTCGCTTCGGCGTTAATGCCCTGTCTTGCACAGCCTGAGGTCTGAATTCCCAACCGACACCCAGACAGCTGGCTGTACACTGAGCACATCAGACCCGCCATGGCTTTAGGTCATCATCTCTTCCCAACCTTGGTTTTCAGGCTTCAGAACCTAGACCTTATATATACTCACTACCCAGTGGTGAACGTGATGCAGAAATGAAACTCCTTCTTCCTCAAGGCAAGAAACCTTGTGGTTGGCATGTTTTCCAACGTTCAGTGTAGGAGAATCCAGTGTAGCCCATGAGTCCCCGCCCATGCTTGAGAACCGCAATGGGCACAAACACATTGGGACCCTCAGTGTGAGCCCTGTCCTCAAGTAAAGCCTCTCAGGGGCTGGACCAAGAACCCGCATTGCCATCCCTAGTCCCCCAATATTAATGAGAGGTTGAGAGGTCTAGTCACCCCTATTCAGGTCTCTGCTCTGGAACCCCTGAGGAAAAAAATATCGAAGGGTCTCCTCCATCCCCTGAATGAGCCCCAAAACTTGGGATCTGACCAAATCTTAAAAGAGAAAGAATCATCCATGGCCAAAGAGGACATCCCGTCATTCCATGGCCACCATTGACACAAAATCTAGAGACAAAAGCCTGGAGATATGCTTCACACTTGCCCTTTGTTCATAGCCTGAAAAATTCTCCTCACGGTCTATAGATCAGGCCTGTCATACCTACGTCCCCAAACCTAAGCTGAGTTTGGGTTTTCAGATTTCTGTCCCCACTGTCCTGGCCCACACACCCTCCAGGCTGGGGCCCCTGGAGCCATGCCTCAGGACTGTGCCTGCCTTCTCCAAGCAAATTCTGCCCATTCCATTGGCCACAACCCTAAAGATTAGGAGAACACTCCAACGTCCCTGAGGCCATTCCAATAGTGTTGGCCACTCAGGGCAAACAGGTTGATCTGTCCCAAGATGAGCAACTACCTCAACTCAGACCCATAGACAGATAACCCCAGAGAAGAAGATTGAACCGGACAGGCACCTAGGACCTAATCAGATCCATTGCTTTTGATTCCAGGCATCTCTCCTCAGAGGCCTGGTTTCCAATACCAGCATATGTGTTTTTCTGGAGGTACCAGTCTGAACAAATCTCATTTCCACATGGGAAACATGCATTTTGGAGCTGTGTCACAACCTCCAGTTAAGGGAAACCTTCAGGTCCCAGCAGCCAACACCCCATTCCAAGGTCTCCATGGACACAAACCCACATTATGACCCATCCGCAGGCGAGTCCATTTCAACACATCCCCTTTGGTTGCTCCCCAAAAGAAGCAGATCGAACCTGCCTTGTCACTAGGAGATAATAGTAATGTGAGGCGGGCACTCCAGGAATCCATCCTTAGAACCCTGCACTGCCGTGGTTCCGCATGGGACGTCCTGGAGCAATCTGACCGGTCTCGACTGTCCCGTAGAAGGAATCCTTGCCGATTGGAGCAACATACAATGCCAATCGTGGGAAAGTCTCCATAGCCCCATGATGCCCCCCACCATCATGAAGGGGCCATCCTGAACAGAAACTTCAACCTGAGCCTACGTCTGATCCTCGCCCTGACTTCAGATGCATGAGATTTAGATTTAGCTCTACAGAGTGTGCCTGCCATGATCTTGACCCAAAACCTAAGCCTAGCTTGTGTTCTCACACTTCCTTCCTCACAATTATGGCCCACAAGCCCTCCAGTCTGAGAATTCCGTCGCCACAATGCAGCACTCTTCCTTCCCTCCAGAAGAAAAACGTTGCCCCTGGGGCTACCCAGAAACGCCAAATGAGGATCAATCTGCATGCCACTCAACTTTACTCCAATTATACAGTCTAAGCTTGGCACTAATGCCCTGTCTGACACAGCCTGAGCCTGGACCTCCTGGATGACACCCAGAAAGGTGGTGTCACACCTAAGGACTGTGCCAGTGCTCTCCAAGGGAACTCTGCCCGTTTCATTTGCCACAACCTTACAGATTAGGAGAAACCTCCAATTCCCAAGACCAGTCCAATAGTGTTGGCCTCCCCCAACAAACATGGGTGATCTGACACAAGCTGAGCAGTGACCTCCATTCTGAATCTTAGACAGAGACACTCAGAGGAGAATATTGAAAAGGACAGGCCCCTAGACCGTAATCAGATCCATTGCTTTGGATTCCAGGCATTGTTCCCCAGATGCTTGGTTTCCAATACCAGGTTGTGGGGGTTTCAGAACAAATCTCGTCTCTACATGGGAAACTTGCTCTTTGGAGCTGCATCAAAACCTCAGGTTAGGAGAATTCTTCAGGGCAACAGAGCCACTGCCCCATTCCAAGGGATCCATGGACACAAATCCACATCATGACTGATCCTCATGAGATTCCATTTCAATTCAGCCCCCTCGGTTGTTCCCCCAGTGACAGCAGATCAAATCCTCCTTTTCACTTGGACACAACTGGAATGCAAGTTGGACTGCCCAGGCATCCATCATTAGAACTGTGCTTTGGAGCATTTCTTATGGGACGTCCTTGATCCATCCAAAAAGTCGTGACTGTCCCGCTGACGGAATCCTTGTGGTTTGGAGCATCACACACTCACAAAGTTGGAAATCTTCCATGGTTTCCTGATGCCCCCCCCCAACTTCATGAAGGTGACATCATGTACAGAAACTCCAACCTAAGCCAACATCTGATCCTCGCCCTGACTTCAGATGCACGAGATCTCATTTCAGGTCTGTAGAGTGTGCCTGCCATGTCACCGCTGCGAATTCAAAGCTGAACTTGTGTTCTCAGACTTCTGTCCTAAAACACCTGGCCCACAAGCCCTGAAGTTGGCAATTCTGGAGCCAGAATGCAGCACTCTGCCTGCCCTGCAGAAGAAAATCTTTGCCCTATGGGGCCAACCAGAAACCCCAAATGAGGACCAACCTTCACATCACTCGACTGTACCCCAATTATACAGTCTAGCCTGGGGACTAAAGCCCTGCCTGACACAGCCTGAGCCCAGACCTCATGATGGACACAGACATCTGGCCGAACACTAAGTGCATTGGACCCACCATGGCCTTAGGTTGTCATCTCTTACCAACCTCGGTTTTCAGGCTTCAGAATCTAGACCTTATCTCTACTCACTGCCATGCCGTGTACGTGATGCAGAAATCAGAACTCCTCCTTCCCCATGACCAGAAACCCTGTGGTTGGCATGTTGTCCAACGTGCAGTGTAGGAGAAACCAGCATGGCCCATGAGGCCCCAGACATGCTTGAGGGCTGCGATGGGCACAAACACACATTAGGATCCTAAGCATGATCCCTGGCCTCAAGTAAAGCCTCTCCGGGGATGGACCAAGAGCCCACATATGGAGATTACCATGCCCCTACTCCCCAAGCCTTAACCAGTGCTTGAGAAGTCTAGTCACCCCTACTCAGATCTCTTCTCTAGAATCCCTCCTTGGTGGGACACATAAGGTTAAAAAAAAAAATAGAGAAAGGACTCCTACCGTCCAAAGAATGACCGCAAACACTTGGAATTGGGCGAAATTCACAGAGAGAAATACTCGTCCATGGCTGATGAGGCCATCCTGACATTCCACGGCCACCATTGACACAAAATCCGGAGACAAAAGCCTGAACAAAGCGCCCTTTGTTCAAAGCCTGAAAAATTCTCACGGTCTGTAGATCGGGCCTGCCATACCTATGTCCCCAAACCTAAGCCACGTTTGTGTTTTCAGACTTCTGTCTCCATTGTCCTGGCCCACACACCCTCAAGGCTTGGCCCCATGGAGCCACACCTCAGGACTGTGCCTGCCCTCTCCATGGGAATTCTGCTCATTCCTTTGGCACAACCTGACAGATTAGGAGAATCATCCGAAGTCCCCGAGGCCACCCCAATATTGTAGGATGTCCGGGACAAACAGGGACCATCTGCCACAAGCTGAGCCACTACCTCCAATCAGACCTGTAGATAGATATCCATAGAAAAGAAGATTGAACAGGACAGGCACCTAGGCCCTAAACGGATCCATTGCTTTTGTTTTCACGTATCTCTCCTCAGAGGCCTGGATTCCAATACCAGCACATGGGGGTTTCTGGAGCTACCAATCAGAACAAATCGCATGCCACATGGGAATCATGCTATATGGAACTGTGTCAAAACATCCAGTTAGGAGAAAATTTCACGTCACTGGAGCCACCGCCCCATTCCAATGTCTCAATGGACACAATCCCACATTATGACCCATCCTCAGGAGAGTCCATTTCAACTCAAACCTGGCGGTTGCTCACCCAGTGCCAGCAGATCAAACCTGCTTTGTCACTAGGAGACAATTGGAATGCGAGTTTGTTGCCCAGGTATCCGTTGTTAGAACTCTGCTCTGGAGAAATTCCTAATGGGGTGTCCTTGATCCATTCAACAGGTCTCAACTGTCCTGCAGAAGGAATCCTTGTGGTTTGCAGCATCACACACTCGCACCGTGGGAAAACCTCCATGGCCTCGTGATGCCTCCACCTTCAGGTAGAGGACATCATGGACAGAAACTCCCGTCTGATCCTCGCCCTGACTTCAGATGCATGAGATCTCAATTCAGCTCTGCAGAGTGTGCCTGCCTTGCCCTCGCCCAAAACCTAAGCCAGCTCATGTTCTCAGACTTCCGTCCTCACACTCCTGGCCCACAAGCCTTCCACTTTGGGAATTCTGGAGACAAAATGCAGCACTCTGCCTGCCCTCCAGAAGAGAGACTTTGCCCTAGGGGTCTACCCAGAAACATCAAATGAGGATCAACCTGCAATTCTCTAGACTGTACCCCAATTATACAGTCTAGCCTGGGCACTAATGCCCTGTCTGACACAGCCTGACCCCAGATCTCGTGACCGACACCCAGACACCTGGCCTCACACTGAACACAACGAACATGCCATGGCCTTAGGTCATCATCTCTTCCCAACCTTGTTCTTCAGGCTTCAGAACCTAGACATTATCTCCACTCACAACTAAGTGATGTACGTGATGCAGAAATCAGAACTTCACCTTCCCCATGACCAGAAACCTTGTGGTTGGCATGTTGTCCAACGTTCAGTATATGAGAACCCAGCATGGCCCATGAGGCCTCAGACATGCTTGAGGGCTGCAATGGGCACAAACACACAATAGGACCCTAAGCATGAACCCTGGCCTCAAGTAAAGCCTCTCCGGGGCTGGACCAAGAGCCTGCATATGGGACTTGCCATGCCCCTACTCCCCCAATCCTAGCCAGAGCTTGAGAAGTCCAGTCAACCTTATTCAGAGCTCTTTCCTGGAATCCCTCTTTGGTGGGACACATAAGGTAAAAAAAAAAAAAAAAAAAAAAAAAAAAAACCAAGATAAAGAAAAAAAAAAGTAAGGACTCCTACCATCCAAAGAATGACCCCAAACACTTGGAATCTGGCCAAATCCACAGAGAGAAATAGTCGTCCATGGTCGATGAGGCCAGCCTGACATTCCACGGTCACCATTGACACAAAATCCGGAGACAAAAACCTGAAAAAGCGCCACACACTTGCCCTTTGTTCAGAGCCCCCAAGGTCTGTAGATCGGGCCTGCCATACCTATGTCCCCAAACCTAAGCCACGTTTGTGTTTTCAGACTTCTGTCTCCATTGTCCTGGCCCACACACCCTCAAGGCTTGGCCCCATGGAGCCACACCTCAGGACTGTGCCTGCCCTCTCCAAGGGAATTCTGCTCATTCATTTGGCACAACCTGACAGATTAGGAGAATCATCCAAAATCTCTGAGGCCATCCCAATAGTGTAGGATGTCCTGGACATACAGGGACCCTCTGGCACAAGCTGAGCCACTACCTCCAATCAGAACCTTAGAAAGATATCCATAGAAAAGAATATTGAACAAGACAGGCACCTAGGCCCAAATTGGATCCATTGCTTTTGTTTTCAGGCATCTCTCCTCAGAGGCCTGGATTCCAATACCAGCATAAGGGGGTTTCCAGAGCTACCTATCAGAAAAAATCTCGTCTCCACATGGGAATCTTGCTCTATGGAGCTGTGTCATAACCTCCAGTTAGGAGAAAACTTCAGGTCACTGGAGCCACTGCCCCATTTGAATATCTCCATGGACACAATCCCAAATTATGACCCATCCTCAGGAGAGTCCATTTCAACTAAACCCCCTCGGTTGCTACTCCAGAGCCAGCAGATTGAACCTGCCTTGTCGCTAGGAGACAATTGAAATGCAAGTTGGGCTCTTCAGGCATCCATCCTTAGAACCCTGCTCTTGCGTCATTCCTTATGGGACATCCTTGAGCCATCCAACAGGTCTCGACTGTCCCACAGGAGTCCTTGTGCATGGACCACCTAACAACTCATATCATGGAAAGCTTCCAAGGTCACATGATGCCCCCAATCTTCATGAAGGCAGATCATGGAAAGAAACTCCAATCTGAGCCAACAGCTGATCTTCGCCTTGACTTCAGATGCACGAGATCTTGATTCAGCTCTTCAGAGTGTACCTGCTGTGCCCTCACCCCAAAACCTAAGCGTAGCTAGTGTTCTCCGACTTCCGTCCTCACTCTCCTGGACCACACGCCCTCTATTTTGGGATTTCCGATGACACAGTGCTGCACTCTGCCTGCCCTCTAGAAGAAAAATATTGCCCTATGGGTCTACCCAGAAACCTCAAATGAGGATAAACCTGCACGTCACTCAACTGTACACCAATTATATAGTCTAGCCTGTGCACTAATGCCCTGTCTGACAGAACCTGAGGCCTGAATTCCCAACCGACACCCAGACAGCTTGCAGTACACTGAGAACATCTGAACCGCCATGGCCTTAGGTCGCCATCTCTTTCCAACTTCGGTTTTCAGGCTACAGAATCCTAGACCTTATCTCTACTCACTTCACATGGGTGAACGTGATGCAGAAATCAGAACTCCTCCTTCCCTCTCGCCAGAATCTTGTGGTTGGCATCTTGTCCAACGTTCAGTGGAGGACCCCTGTAGGGCCTACAGGGGTAGTAGTAGGGCCCCTGAGGGTAGTGTAGGGTCCCTGAGGCCCTGCATATGCTTAAGAGCTGCGGTGGGCTCAAACACACATTGGGACCCTCAGTTTGAGCCCTGTCCTCAAGTAAAGCCTCTCAGTGGCTGGACCATGAGCCCGCATATGGGGCCTGCATGCCCCAAGTCACCCAATCTTAACCAGAGGTAGAGACATCTAGTCACCCCTACTCAGGGCTCTGCTCTGGAATCCCTCTTTGGTGGGACATTTGAGGTAAATAAACACAGAAAGGACTCCTCCCACTCACAGAATGACCCCAATCACTTGGGATTGGGCCATCCCAAGTGATTGGGGTCCAGAGAGAAAGACTCGTCCATGGCCCATGAGGCCAGCCCGACATTCCATGGCCACTATTGACACAAAATCCAGAGACATAAGCTTCAGCAAGCGTTCACACTCACCCTTAGGTCATAGCCCAAAAAATTCTCCTCATAGTCTGTAGATTCGGCCTGCCATACCTACGTCCCCAAACCTAAGACGAGTTTGTGTTTTCAGACTTCTATCCTGACATCCCTGTCCCACACACCCTCCATACTGAGGCCCCTGGAGCCACACCTCAGGACTGTGCCTGCCCTCTCCAAGGAAATTCTTCCCATTCCATTGGCCACAACCCTACAGATAAGGAGAAACCTCCAAAGTCCCAGAGGCCATTCCAATAGTGTAGGCCACCCAGGACAAAGAGGGGCGATCTCTCACAAGCTGAGCAACGACGTCAACTCACCCGTAGACAGATAACCCAAGAGAAGAAGATTAAACTGGACTGGCCCCTAGAATGTAATTAGTTCCATTGCTTTTTTTTTCTAAGCATCTCTCCTCAGAGGCCTGTTTTCCAATACCAGCATATGGGGGATTCCAGAGATACCAATCAGAACAAATCTTGTCTTCACATGGGAAACTTATCCTTTGGAGCACTGTAAAAGCCTCCAGTTAGGAGAAACCTTCAGGTAGCCGGAGCAACCGCCCTATTCCAAGGTCTCCATGGACACATACCCGCATTATGACCATTCGGCAGGAGAGTACATTTCAACTCAGCCCCGTCGATTACTCCCCCAGAGGCAGAATATCAAACCTGCCTTGTCGCTAGGAGACAACTGGAATGCAAAGCAGACTCTCTAGGCATCCATCCTTGGAATCCTGCTCTGGCGCCGTTCCATATGGGATGTCCTGGAGCCTTCCAACAGGTCTTGACTGTCCCACAGAAGGAATCCTTGCAGATTGGAGCATCTCACAACTCCTATTGTGGGAAAACCTACATGGCCTCATGAGAGGTTCCCCTTTATAAAGGGGCCATCATGGACAGAAACTCCAACCTGAGCCAACTTCTGATGCATTGCTTTGGTTTCTAGGTATCTCTCCTCAGAGGCCTGGTTTCCAATATCAGAATATGGGGGCTTCCTAAGGAAACAATCAGAACAGATCTCATCTCCACATGGGAAACTTGCTCTTTGGAGCTGTGTCAATACCTCAGGTTAGGAGGATCCTTCAGGGCGCTGGCACCATGGCCCAATCCCAAGGTCTCCAAGGACACAAACTTACATTATGAACCATTCTCAGGAGAGTCCATTTCAAATCAGCCCACTCGGCTGCTCACCCAGAGCCAGCAGATCAAACCTTCCTTGTCACTAGGAGACAGTTAGAATGGGAGGCGGGCTGCCCAGGCATCCATCCTTAGAACCCTGCTCTGGAGAACTTCTTTATGGGATGCCTTGAATCCAACAAACCTGTCTTGACTGTCTCGCAGAATGAATCCTTGTGGTTTGAAGCATCACACAATAACACTGTGAGAAAACCTCCATATCCTCATGATGACCCACACCTTCATAAATGGGCCATCATGGACAGAAACTCCATCCAAACCAAAGTCTGATCCTCGCCCTGAATTCAGAAGCATGAGATCTCGATTCAGCACTTTAGAGTGTGCCTGCTGGGCCCTCGCCTTGAAACCTAAGCCTATCTTGTGTTCTAAGACTTCCGTCCTCAGAATCCTGGCCACACCCCTCCAGTTTGGAAATTCTGGAGACACAATGCAGCACTCTGCCTGGCCTCCAGAAGAAAAATGTTGCCCTATAGGGCTAACCAGAAACGCCAAATGAGTAACAACCTGCATGCCACTCGAACATACCCCAATTATACAGTCTAGCCTGTGCACTAAAGCCCTGTCTGACACAGCCTGAGGGCAGACCTCCAGTCCAACACCAGGACAGCTGGCCGTACACTGAGCATATCATACCCACAATGGCTTTAGGCCATCATCTCTACCCAACCTCAATTTTCACCTTCAGAACCTAGACCTTATCTACACTCACTGCTCAGGAGTGAACGTGATGCAAGAATCAGAACTTCTCCTTCGCCATGGCAAGAAACCTTATGGTTGGCATGTTGTCCAACGTTCATTGTAGGAGAAAGCAGCATGGACTATGAGGTCCCACCTATCCCTGAGGGCCACAATTTGCACAAACTCATATTGTGACCCTCAGCGTGAGCCCTATCCTCATGTGAAGCCTCTTAGTGACTGGAACAACAGCCCACATATGGGGCTTGCCAAGCCCCTAGTCACCCAATCTCAACCAGAGTTCGAGATGTCTAGTCACCCGACTCAGGGCTCTGCTCTGGAATCCCTCTTTGGTGGGACACCTGAGGTAAAAAAAAAAAAAAAATACAGAAAGGACTTTTCCCATCCACAGAATGATCCCAACCCATTGGGATCAGGCCAAATCACCAGAGAAAGAATTGTCCATGGCCCTTGAGGACACCCCGACATTCCACGGTCACCGTTGACACAAAATCCAGAGACAAAAGCCTGAGCAAGCGCCACATACTCGCCCTTTGTTCATAGCCCAGAAAATTCTCACGTTCTGTAGATCGAGCCTTCATACATACATCCCCAAACCTAAGCTGAGTTTGTGTTTTCAGACTTCTGTCCCCACAGTCCTGGCCCACACACCATCCAAGCTGGGGCCCCTGGAGCCACACCTCAGGACTGTGGCTTCCCTCTCCAGGGGAATTCTGCCATTTCCATTGGCCACAACCTTATAGATTAGGAGAAACCTCCAAACTCCCCGAGGCCATCCGAATAGTGTTGGCTGCCCAGGACAAACAGGGATGATCTTTCACAAGTTAGGAAACTACCTCCACTCAGACCCAGAGACAGATATCCCCATAGAATAATATTGAACTGGACAGGCACTTAGGCCCTAATCAGATCCATTGCTTTTGTTTCCAGGCATCTCTCCTCAGAGGCCTGGTTTCCAATACCAGAATACGGGGATTACTGAGGCACTCATCAGAAAAATCTCGTCTCCACATAGGAAATGTACTCTTTGGAGCTCTATAAAAACCTCTGTTTAGGAGAATCTTTCAGGGCCCCGGATCAAGCGCCCCATTCCAAGATCTCCATGGACTTAAACCCACATTATGATCTATCCTCGGGAGCGTCCATGTCAACTCAACCCCCTTGGTTTCTCCCCCAGGGCCTGCAGATCAAACCTGACTTGTCGCTAGGAGACAACTAGAATGGGAGGTGGGCTGCCTAGGCATCAATCCTTAGAACCCTACTCTGGAGTCATTCCATATGGGACATCCTAGAGCCATCCAACAGGTCTCAAGTGTCCCACAGAAGGAATCTTTGCAGTCTGGAGCATCTCAGAACTCCCATTGTGGGAAAATCTACATGGCCTCTGGAGACGCTCCACTTTATAAAGTGGCCATCATGGACAGAATCTCCAACCTGAGCAAACGTCTGATATTCGCCCTGACTTCAGGTGCATGAGATCATGATTCAGCTCTGCAGAGTGTGCCTTCTGTGCCCTCACCCCAAAAACTAAGCCTAGCTTGTGTTCTCAGACTACAGTCCTCACACCCCTGGCCCAAAAGCCCTACAGTTTGGCAATACTAGGGCCACAATGCAGCACTCTGCCTGCCCTCCCAGAGAAAAAACGTTGCCTTATGGAACTACCTAGAGACCCGTATGAGGATCAATTGAACGCCACTCGACTGCACCCCAAATATTCAGTCTACCCTGTCTAATGCCTTGTCTGACACAGCATGAGCCCACACCTCCAGACCTACGCTCAACAGCTGGCCGCACACTGAGCTCATTGGACCCAACAGGTCCTTAGGTCTTCATCTCTTCCCAACCTCGGTTTTCGGGTTTCAGAACCTAGACCTAAACTCCAATCACTGTCCAGGGATTAACGTGATGCAGAAGTCACAACTCTTCCTTCGCCATGGCCAGAAACCTTGTGGTTGGCATATTCTCCAACGTTCAGTGTAGGAGAATCCAGCGTGGCCCATGAGGCCCTTCCCATGCTTGAGGGCCTTGTTGGCACAAATAGGCATTGTGACCCTCAGCATGAGCCCTGTCCTCAAGGAAGGCCTCTCAGTGTCTGAATCAAGAGCCCACATATTGGACTTGCCATGCCCCTAGGCCCCCAAACTAAAACAGAGGTGGGGATATCCAGTTGTCCCTCCCGAGGACTCTGCTCTGGAATCCCTCCTTTATTGGGACACATGAGGTACAAAAAATAAAATAAAATAAAATAAAAAACAGAAAGGACTCCTCCCATCCCACAGAACATACACAAACTCTTGGGATTGGGTCAAATCCTCAGAGAAGGAAAGCCGTCCACAACCCATGAGGCAACGCCAGCATTCCACCCACATTGTTGACACAAATCCAGAGACAAAATCTGAGCAATCACCTCAAACTCACACTTTTTCATATCCTGAAGTGTTATCACGGTCTGTAGATTGGGCGTGCCATAACTATGTCCCCAATCCTAAGCGGAGTTTGTGTTTTCAGATTTTTGCTCCACAGGCCTGGCCCACACACCCTCAAAGTTGGGCCCCTAGAGCCAAACTCAGAACTTTGCCTGCCCTCTCCAGGGGATTTCTGCCCATTCCATTGACCACAACACTATAGATTAGGAGAAACTCCAAAGTCCCGAGGCCATTCCAATATTATAGGTCGCCCAGGACAAACAGGGGCGATCTGACACAATCTGAGCAACTACCTCACCTCAGATACTTAGACACGTATCCCCAGCAAAGAGATTGAACCGGACAGGCACTTAGGCCCTAATCAGATCCATTGCTTTTGATTCCAGTCATCTCTCCTCAGAGGCCTGGTTTCCAATACCAGCATATGGGAGATTCCTTAGGCACTCATCAAAACAATTCTCCTCTCTACATAGGAAACATACTCTTTAGAGCTCCATCAAAACCTCCGGTTATGAACATCCCTCAAGGCCCCGGTTCAAGCACCCCATTCCAAGGTCTACATGGACACAAATGCACATTATGACCCATCCTCAACTCACCCATTTCAACACACCCGCCTCGGATGCTCCCGTAGATCCAGCAGATCGAACTTGCCTTGGCTCTATGAGACACCCGGAATGGGAGGCAGGCTGCCCAGGCATCCATCCTTAGAACCCTGCTCTGGATAACTTCCTTATGGGATGTCCTGGAGCCATCCAACAGGTCTCGACTGTCCCACAGAAGGAATCATTGCGGTTTGGAGCATCTCACAATTCCCATCGTGGGAAAACCTCCATGTCCTCGTGACACCCTCCCCTTCATGAAGGGGCCGTCATGGACAGAAACATTGACCTAAGCCAACGTCTGATCCTAGCTCTGTCTTCAGGTATACAGGATCTCGAATCATCTCTGCAGAGGGTGCCTGCCGTCCCCTCACCCCGAAATCTAAGTCTGGCTTGTGTTCTCAGAATTTTTTCCTCACACTCCTGGCCCACAAGCCTTCCAGTTTGGGAATTCTGGAGCCACTATGTGACACTGTGGCTTCCCTCCAGAAAAAAAACTTTGCCCTCTGGGGCTACCCAGTAACCACAAATGAGTACCATCCTGCACGAAACTCGACTGCACCCCAATGATACAGTCTAGCCTGGGCACTAATTCCCTGTCTGCCACAGCCTGAGCCTGCACCTCCCAACCCACACTCAACAGCTGGCCGAACACTGAGCACATCAGACACACCATGGCCTTAGGTCTTCATCTCTTCCCAACCTCAGTTTTCAGGCTTCAGAACCTAGACCTTAAATCCAATCACAGTCCAGGAGTGAAAGTGTTGCAGAAATTAGAACTCCATCTTCCCCATGGCCAGAAAACTTGTGGTTGCCATATTGTGCAATGTTCAGTGTAGGAGAAACCAGCATGGTACATTAGGCCACGCCCTGACTTGAGGGGCTCCTTGGGCACAAAAGCACATTGTGAAACTCAGTGTGAGATCTATCCTCAAGGAAAGCCTCTCAGTGTCTGGACCAAGAGCCCACATATGGGGCTTGCCATGTTCTTAGGTCCCAATGTTAACCAGAGGTCTGGTTGTCCAGTTGCCCGAACCCACGACTCTGCTATGGAATCCCTCATTTGGTGGTCCACCTGAGGTAAAGAAAAAACAAAACAAAAACAAAAACAAAAAAAAAATAAACAAACAAAAAAAAAAGGCCTCCTCCCTTCCCACAGAATGACCCCAAACTCTTGGGATCAGGTCAAATCCCCAGAAAGGGAGCCTCATCGATGGCCCATGAGGACACCCCGACATTCCATGGCAATCGGTGACACATTTCCAGAAAAAAAATAATAAAAGCATGAGCCAGCACCTCACATTCGCCCTTTGTTCATATCCCGAAGAGGTCTCCTCACGGTCTATAGATCGGGCCGGCCATACCTACATCCCCCAAACTAAGTGGAGTTTGTGTTTTCAGACTTTTGTCCAAATAGCCCTGGACCACACACGCTCCACACTTGGGTCCCTGGAGCCACACCTCAGGACTGTGCTTCCCTTTCAAGGGAATTCTTCCCATTCCATTGGCCACAACCTTGCAAATGAGGAAAAACCTCCAAAGTCACCGAGGCCATCCCAATAGTGTAGGCCGCCCAGGACAAACAGGGGTGATCTCAAACCAGCTGAGCAACTACCTCCACTCAGACAACAGATGTCCCCAGAGAAGAATATTGAACCGGACAGGCCCCTAGGCCCTAAACAGATCCATTGCTTTGGTTTCCAGGCATCTCTCCTCAGAGGCCTCGTTTCCAATACCAGCATATGGTGGTTTCCTGAGGCACCATTAAAAACAAATCTCGTATCCCCATGGAAAACTTGCTCATTGGAGCTTTGTCATAACCTCTGGTTAGGAGAATCCTTCAGGGCCCTGGTGCCACTGCCCCATACCAAGGTCTCCATGGACTCAAACCAACGTTAAGACCATTCTCAGGAAAGTCCATTTCAACTCAGCCCCCTCTGTTGCTACCCCAAGACAGCAGATCAAACGTTGCTTGTTGCTAGGAGACAATTGGAATGTGAGGCTGGCTGCCCAGGCATCCATACTTAGAACCCTGTTCTGGAAAAATACCTTATAAGACGTCCTGGAGCCATCCAACAAATCTTAATTATCCCACAGAAGGAATCCTTGCGGTTTGGAGCATCTCACAACTCCAATAGTGGGAAAACCCCCATGGCCTCATAATGCCCCCCCTTACTGAAGGGGCCAACATGGACAGAAACTCAAACCTGAGCCAAAGTCTGAACCTCGACCTGACTTCAGACGCATGAGATCTCGATTCAGCTCTGCAGAGTGTGCCTGCCATGTCCTTGCACCGAAACCTAAGCCTAGCCTGTGTTCTCAGACTTCCGTCCTCGCTCTCCTGGCCCACAAGCCCTCCAGTTTGGGAATTCCGAAGCCACAATGCAGCACTCTGCCTGCCCTCCAGAAGAAAAACTTTGCCCTATGCTGCTAATAAGAAACCCCAAATGATTTTCTAATGCATGCCACTCGATTGTAAAGCAATTATACAGCCCACCCTGTATTCTAATGCCCTGTCTGGCACAGCTTGAGACAAGACTTCCCAAACGACACCCAGACAGCTGGCCCCAACCTGGACACATAGGACCCGCTATGGCTGTAGGTCGTCATCTCTTCCCAACCTCGGTTTTCAGGCTTCAGAACCTAGACCTTATCTCCAATCACAGCCCAGGGGTGAACGTGATGCAGAAATTAGAATTCATCCTTCCCCATGGCCAGAAACCTTGTGGTTGGCATGTTGTCCAACGTTCTATGTGGGAAAACCTACATTCTCCGAAAGGCCACGCCAGTGCTTGAGGGCCGCCTAGGGCACAGACATGCATTGTGACCTGCAGCGTGAGTCCCGTATTAAAGTAACGCCTCTCAGTGGCTGGACCACGATCCTGCATATGGGGCTTGTCATATCCATAGGCCCCCAGGCTTAACCAGAGGGCGAGTATTCCAGTTGTCAGTACCCACTGCTATGCTCTAGAATCCCTCTACTGGGGGGACACATGAAGCAGAAAACAGGACACTTCCCTTCCCACAGAATGACCCCAAACTCTAGGGGGCTGGACAAACTACCAGGGAGGGAGACTTCTACGACCCATGAGGCAACTCCTACATTAAACGGCCATTGTGGACAAAACATCCAGAGACAAAAGCCTGAGCGACTGCCTCCCTCTCACCCTTCTTTCATATCCAGAGGAGCTCCCCTCATGGTCTTTAGATCAGGCCTGATGTAACCTCGGCCCCAAACCTGAGCTGAGTTAGGGTTTTTGGATGTCTGTCTGCACAGCCATGGCCCACACAGCCTCCAGGCTGGGGTCTCTGGAGCCACACCACAGAACTGTGCCTGCTCTCTCCTAAGAATTTGCCCATTCCATTGGCCACAACTCTACAAAATAGTAGAAACCTCAAGGTCCCCAAGGACATCCCACTACCGCAAGCCGCACTGGACAAATAGGGGCATTATGACACAAGCTGAGCAACTACTACCTCCATGCAGACACACAGACAGATATCTGCAGAGACAGAAGATTGAACCAGACAGGCCCCTAGGCCCTATTATGAACTCTTGCTTTGGTGTCAAGGTATCACTCCTCAGAGGCCTGGGTTCGAAGACCAGCATACGGGGCTTTCCTGAGGCACCAGACAGAAGACCTCTCATCTCCACATGGGAAGCTTCCTTGTTGGAGTTGTGTCAAGCCCTTCGGGTTGGAGAATCCTGCCGAGTCCCTTAGCTACTGCCACATTCCAAGGTCTCCATGGCCACCAACCCACATTATGACTCATCCTCAGGAGAGTCCATTTAAACTCAGCCTTCTGGGTAGCTCACCCAAGAGCCCGCAGATTGAGCATGCCTTGCCTCGACCAGGCAATGGGAAGGTGAGTTGGCGTGTCTCGGCATCCATGCTTAGGCCCCTGCTCTCGAGTCTTTCTGTATGGGGCATCCTGGAACCATCCAATAGTACTCGACTGTCCTGAAGAAGGAAACTTTGAAGTTTGGAGCAGCTCACAACTCCCAGCGTAGGGAAACCTCCCTGGCCTCATGATGCCCCCACCCCCTTCAGGAAGGGGCCGTCATGTACACAAACTTCAGCTTGAGGCAACATCTGATACTCGCCCTAACCTCACCTGCAGGAGATCTCGATTCAGCCTCTGCAGAGTGGGCCTGCCATGCTCTTGGCCCCAAAACTCGTGCTAGCTTGTGTTTTCAGTCTTCCTTCCTCACAATCCTGGCCACACCCCTCCAGTTTGGCAATTCTGGAGACACAATGCAGCACTCTGTCTGCCCTCCAGAAGAAAAATGTTGCCCTATAGGGCTAACCGGAAATGCCAAATGAGTAACAACCTGCATGCCACGCGACCATACCCCAATTATACAGTCTAACCTGTGCACTAAAGCCCTGTCTGACACAGCCTGAGGGTAGACCTCCAGTCCAACACCCAGAAAGCTGGCCGTACACAGAGCATATCACACCCACAATGGCTTTAGGCCATCATCTCTACCCAACCTCAGTTTTCACCATCAGAACCTAGGCCTTATCTCCACTCACTGCTCAGGAGTGAACGTGATGCAAGAATCAGAACTTCTCCTTCGCCTTGGCAAGTAACCTAGTGGTTGGCATGTTGTCCAATGTTCATAGTAGGAGAAAGCAGCATGGACTATGAGGCCCCACCTATCCCTGAGGGCCACAATTTGCACAAACACACATTGTGACCCTCAGCGTGAGCCCTATCCTCATGTAAAGCCTCTTAGTGACTGGAACAACAGCCCACATATGGGGCTTGCCAAGCCCCTAGTCACCCAATCTCAACCAGAGTTCGAGATGTCTAGTCACCCCTACTCAGGGCTCTACTCTGGAATCCCTCTTTGGTGGAACACCTGAGGTAAAAAAAAAAAAATACAGAAAGGACTCTTCCCATCCACAGAATGATCCCAAACCCTTGGGATCAGGCCAAATCACCAGAGAAAGAATTGTCCATGGCCCTTGAGGGCACCCCGACATTCCACGGCCACTGTTGACACAAAATCCAGAGACAAAAGCTTGAGCAAGCGCCACATACTCGCCCTTTGTTCATAGCACGGAAAATTCTTACTGTCTGTAGATCGAGCCTTCATACATACATCCCCAAACCTAAGCTGAGTTTGTGTTTTCAGACTTCTGTCCCCACAGTCCTGGCCCACACACCGTCCAAGCTGGGGCCCCTGGAGACACACCTCAGGACTGTGGCTTCCCTCTCCAGGGGAATTCTGCCATTTCCATTGGCCACAACCCTATAGATTAGGAGAATCCTCCAAACTCCCCGAGGCCATCCCAATAGTGTTGGCTGCCCAGGACAAACAGGGATGATCTTTCACAAGTTAGGAAACTACCTCCACTCAGACCCAGAGACAGATATCCCCATAGAATAAGATTGAACTGGACAGGCACTTAGGCTCTAATCAGATCCATTGCTTTTGTTTCCAGGCATCTCTCCTCAGAGGCCTGGTTTCCAATACCAGAATACGGGGGATTACTGAGGCACTCATCAGAAAAATCTCATCTCCACATAGGAAATGTACTCTTTGGAGCTCTATAAAAACCTCTGTTTAGGAGAATCTTTCAGAGCCCCGGATCAAGCGCCCCATTCCAAGGTCTCCATGGACTTAAACCCACATTATGATCTATTGTCGGGAGAGTCCATGTCAACTCAACCCCCTTGGTTTCTCCCCCAGGGCCTGCAGATCAAACCTGCCTTGTTGCTAGGAGACAACTAGAATGGGAGGCGGGCTGCCCAGGCATCCATCCTTAGAACCCTACTCTGGAGTCGTTCCACATGGGACATCCTAGAGCCATCCAACAGGTCTCAAGTGTCCCACAGAAGGAATCTTTGCAGTCTGGAGCATCTCACAACTCCCATTGTGGGAAAATCTACATGGCCTCTTGAGACGCTCCACTTTATAAAGGGGCCATCATGGACAGAAACTCCAACCTGAGCAAACGTCTGATATTCGCCCTGACTTCAGGTGCATGAGATCTTGATTCAGCTCTGCAGAGTGTGCCTTCTGTGCACTCACCCCCAAAACTAAGCCTAGCTTGTGTTCTCAGACTACCGTCCTCACACCCCTGCCCCAAAAGCCCTACAGATTGGCAATACTGGGGCCATAATGCAGCACACTGCCTGCCCTCCAGAAGAAAAACGTTGCCTTATGGAGCTACCTAGAAACCCGAATAAGGATCAACTGAACGCCACTCGACTGCACCCCAAATATGCAGTCTACCCTGTCTAATGCCTTGTCTGACACAGCATGAGCCCACACCTCCAGACCTACGCTCAACAGCTGGCCGCACACTGAGCTCATTGGACCCATCAGGTCCTTAGGTCTTCATCCCTTCCCAACCTCAGTTTTCGGGTTTCAGAACCTAGACCTAAACTCCAATCACTGTCCAGGGGTGAACGTGATGCAGAAATCACAACTCTTCCTTCGCCATGGCTGGAAACCTTGTGGTTGGCATATTCTCCAACGTTCAGTGTAGGAGAATCCAGCGTGGCCCATGAGGCACTTCCCATGCTTGAGGGCCTTGTTGGGCACAAATAGGCATTGTGACCCTCAGCATGAGCCCTGTCCTCAAGGAAGGCCTCTCAGTGTCTGAATCAAGAGCCCGCCTATTGGACTTGCCATGCCCCTAGGCCCCCAAACTTAAACAGAGGTGGGGATATCCAGTTGTCCCTCCCAAGGACTCTGCTCTGGAATCCCTCTTTTATTGGGACACTTGAGGTACATAAAATAAAATATAAAATAAAATAAAATAAAAAACAGAAAAGACTCCCCCCATCCCACAGAATGTACCCAAACTCTTGGGATCGGGTCAAATCCTCAGAGAAGGAAAGCCATCCACAACCCATGAGGCCACGCCAGCATTCCACCCACATTGTTGACACAAATCCAGAGACAAAACCTGAGCAAGCACCTCAAACTCACCCTTTTTCATATCCCTAAGTGTTATCACGGTCTGTAGATTGGGGGTGCCATACCTATGTCCCCAATCCTAAGCGGAGTTTGTGTTTTCAGACTTTTGTCCCCACAGGCCTGGCCCACACAGCCTCAAGGCTGGGCCCCTAGAGCCAAACTCAGAACTGTGCTTGCCCTCTCCAGGGGATTTCTGCCCATTCCATTGGCCACAACCCTATAGATTAGGAGAAACTCCAAAGTCCTGAAGCCATCCCAATATTATAGGCTGCCCAGGACAAACAGGGGCGTTCTGACACAAGCTGAGCAACTACATCCCCTAAGATCCTTAGACACGTATCCGCAGGAAAGAGATTGAACCGACAGGCACCTATGCCCTAATCATCTCGATTGCTTTTGTTTCCAGTCATCTCTCCTCAGAGGCCTGGTTTCCAATACCAGCATATGGGAGATTCCTCAGGCACTCATCAAAACAATTCTCTTCTCTACATAGGAAACGTACTCTTTAGAGGCCAACAAAACCTCTGGTTATGAACATCCCTCAAGGCCCCGGATCAAGCACCCCATTCCAAGGTCTACATCGACACAAATGCACATTATGACCCATCCTCAACTCACCCATTTCAACACACCCGCCTCGGTTGCTCCCCTAGATCCAGCAGTCGAACTTGCCTTGGCGCTATGAGACACCTGGAATGGGAGGCAGGCTGCCCAGGCATCCATCCTTAGAACCCTGCTCTGGATAACTTCCTTATGGGATGTCCTGGAGCCATCCCACAGGTCTCGACTGTCCCACAGAAGGAATCATTGCGGTTTGGAGCATCTCACAATTCCCATCGTGGGAAAACCTCCATGTCCTCGTGACATCGTCCCCTTCATGAAGGGGCCGTCATGGACAGAAACTCCGACGTAAGCCAACGTCTGATCCTAGCTCTGTCTTCAGGCATACGGGATCTCGAATCATCTCTGCAGAGGGTGCCTGCCGTCCCCTCACCCCGAAATCTAAGTCTGGCTTGTGTTCTCAGAATTCTTTTCTCACACTCCTGGCCCACAAGCCTTCCAGGTTGGGAATTCTGGAGCCACTATGTGGCACTGTGTCTTCCCTCCAGAAGAAAAACGTTGCCCTCTGGGGCTACCCAGTAACCACAAATGAGTACCATCCTGCACGAAACTCGACTGCACCCCAATGATACAGTCTAGCCTGGGCACTAATTCCCTGTCTGTCACAGCCTGAGCCTGCACCTCCTAATCCACACTCAACAGCTGGCCGAACACTGAGCACATCAGACACACCATGGCCTTAGGTCTTCATCTCTTCCCAACCTCAGTTTTCAGGCTTCAGAACCTAGACCTTAAATCCAATCACAGTCCAGGAGTGAAAGTGTTGCAGAAATTAGAACTCCTTCTTCCCCATGGCCAGAAAACTTATGGTTGCCATATTGTGCAACGTTCAGTGTAGGAGAAACCAGCTTGCTACATTAGGCCACGCCCTGAATGGGGGGCTCCTTGGGCACAAAAACACATTGTGAAACTCAGTGTGAGACCTATCCTCAAGGAAGGCCTCTCAGTGTCTGGACCAAGAGCCCACATATGGGGCTTGCCATGTTCTTAGGTCCCAATGTTAACCAGAGGTCTGGTTGTCCAGTCGCCCCTCGCCAGGACTCTGCTCTTGAATCCCTCTTTTGGTGGTCCACCTTAGGTAAAAAAAATAATAATAATAAAAAAATAAACAAAAAAAACAAGAAAGGCCTCCTCCCTTCCCACAGAATGACCCCAAACTCTTGGGATCGGGTCAAATCCCCAGAAAGGGAGCCTCATCAATGGCCCATGAGGACACCCCGACATTCCATGGCAATCGGTGACACAATTCCAGAAAAAAAAAAAAAAAAAAGCATGAGCCAGCACCTCACATTCGCCCTTTGTTCATATCCCGAAGAGGTCTCCTCACGGTCTATAGATCGGGCCGGCCATACCTACATCCCCCAACCTAAGTGGAGTTTGTGTTTTCAGACTTTTGTCCAAATAGCCCTGGACCACACACGCTCCACACTTTGGTCCCTGGAGCCACACCTCAGGACTGTGCTTCCCTTTCAAGGGAATTCTTCCCATTCCATTGGCCACAACCTTGCAAATGAGGAAAAACCTCCAAAGTCACCGAGGCCATCCCAATAGTGTAGGCCGCCCAGGACAAACAGGGGTGATCTCAAACCAGCTGAGCAACTACCTCCACTCAGACAACAGATGTCCCCAGAGAAGAATATTGAACCGGACAGGCCCCTAGGCCCTAATCAGATCCATTGCTTTGGTTTTCAGGCATCTCTCCTCAGAGGCCTCGTTTCCAATACCAGCATATGGTGGTTTCCTGAGGCACCAATAAGAACAAATCTCGTCTCCCCATGGAAAACTTGCTCATTGGAGCTTTGTCATAACCTCTGGTTAGGAGAATCCTTCAGGGCCCTGGTGCCACTGCCCCATACCAAGGTCTCCATGGACCAAACCAACATTAAGACCATTCTCAGGAAAGTCCATTTCAACTCAGTCCCCTCTGTTGCTACCCCAAGACAGCAGATCAAACGTTTCTTGTTGCTAGGAGACAATTGGAATGTGAGGCTGGCTGCCCAGGCATCCATACTTAGAACCCTGTTCTGGAAAAATACCTTATAAGACGTCCTGGAGCCATCCAACAAATCTTAATTGTCCCACAGAAGGAATCCTTGCGGTTTGGAGCATCTCACAACTCCAATAGTGGGAAAACACTCATGGGCTCATAATATCCCCCCTTCATGAAGGGGCCAACATGGACAGAAACTCAAACCTGAGCCAAAGTCTGATCCTCGACCTGACTTCAGACGCATGAGATGTTAATTCAGCTCTGCAGAGTGTGCCTGCCATGTCCTTGCCCCGAAACCTAAGCCTAGCTTGTGTTCTCAGACTTCCGTCCTCACTCTCCTGGCCCACAATCCCTCCAGGTGGGAATTCTGATGCCACAATGCAGCACTCTGCCTGCCCTCCAGAAGAAAAACTTTGCCCTATGCTGCTAATAAGAAACCCCAAATGATTTTCTAATGCATGCCACTCGATTGTAAAGCAATTATACAGCCTACCCTGTATACTAATGCCCTGTCTGGCACAGCCTGAGACAAGACATCCCAAACGACACCCAGACATGTGGCCCCAACCTGGACACATAGGACCCGCTATGGCTGTAGGTTGTCATCTCTTCCCAACCTCGGTTTTCAGGCTTCAGCAATGTGGGAAAACCTGCATTGTCCGAAAGGCCATGCCAGTGCTTGAGGGCCGCCTAGGGCACAGACATACATTGTGACCTGCAGCGTGAGTCCTGTATTAAAGTAACGCCTCTCAGTGGCTGGACCAAGATCCTGCATATGGGGCTTGTCATATCCATAGGCCCCCAGGCTTAACCAGAGGGCGAGTATTCCAGTTGTCAGTACCCACTGCTATGCTCTAGAATCCCTCTACTGGTGGGACACATGAAGCAGAAAACAGGACACTTCCCTTCCCACAGAATGACCTCAAACTCTTGGGGGCTGGACAAACTACCAGGGAGGGAGACTTCTACGACCCATGAGGCAACTCCTACATTAAACGGCCATTGTGGACAAAACATCCAGAGACAAAAGCCTGAGCGACTGCCTCCCTCTCACCCTTCTTTCATATACAGAGGAGCTCCCCTCATGGACTGTAGATCAGGCCTGCCGTAACCTCGGCCCCAAAACTGAGCTGAGTTAGGGTTTTTGGATGTCTGTCTGCACAGCCATGGCCCACACAGCCTCCAGGCTGGGGTCTCTGGAGCCACACCACAGAACTGTGCCTGCTCTCTCCTAAGAAACTGCCCATTCCATTGGCCACAACTCAACAAAATAGTAGAAACCTCAAGGTCCCCAAGGACATCCCACTACCACAAGCCGCACTGGACAAATACAGGCATTATGACACAAGATGAGCAACTACTACCTCCATGCAGACACATAGACAGATATCCGCAGAGACAGAAGATTGAACCAGACAGGCCCCTAGGCCCTATTATGAACTCTTGCTTTGGTGTCCCGGAATCACTCCTCAGAGGCCTGGGTTCGAAGACCAGCATACGGGGCTTTCCTGAGGCACCAGACAGAAGACCTCTCATCTCCACATGGGAAGCTTCCTTGTTGGAGTTGTGTCAAGCCCTTCGGGTTGGAGAATCCTGCAGAGTCCCTTAGCTACTGCCACATTCCAAGGTCTCCATGGCCACCAACCCACATTATGACTAATCCTCAGGAGATTCCATTTAAACTCAGCCTTCTGGGTAGCTCACCCAAGAGCCCGCAGATTGAGCGTGCCTTGTCTCCACCAGGCAATGGGAAGGTGAGTTGGCGTCTCTCGGCATCCATGCTTAGGCCCCTGCTCTCGAGTCTTTCTGTATGGGGCATCCTGGAACCATCCAATAGTACTCGACTGTCCTGAAGAAGGAAACTTTGAAGTTTGGAGCAGCTCACAACTCCCAGCGTAGGGAAACCTCCCTGGCCTCATGACGCCCCCACCCCCTTCATGTAAGGGCCGTCGTGGACACAAACTCCAGCTTGAGGCAACATCTGATAATCGCCCTGACCTCACCTGCAGGAGATCTCGATTCAGCCTCTGCAGAGTGGACCTGCCATGCTCTTGGTCCCAAAAATCGTGTTTTCAGACTTCCTTCCTCACAATCCTGGCCACACCCCTCCAGTTTGGAAATTCTGGAGACACAATGCAGCACTCTGCCTGCCCTCCAGAAGAAAAATGTTGCCCTATAGGCCTAACCAGAAACGCCAAATGAGTAACAACCTGCATGCCACTCGACCATACCCCAATTATACAGTCTAGCCTGTGCACTAAAGCCCTGTCTGAAACAGCCTGAGGGCAGACCTCCACTCCAACACCCAGACAGCTGGCCATAAACAGAGCATATCACACCCACAATGGATTTAGGCCATCAACTCTACACAACCTCAGTTTTCACCTTCACAACCTAGACCTTATCTCCACTCACTGCTCAGGAGTGAACGTGATGCAAGAATCAGAACTTCTCCTTCGCCTTGGCAAGAAACCTAGTGGTTGGCATGTTTTTCCAAAGTTCAGTGTAGTTGAAACCAGTGTGGCCCATGAAGCCCCGCCCATGTTTATGGGCCACATTGGTCACAAACTCACATTGTGTCCCTCAGCCTGATCCCAGGCCTCAGTAAGGCCTCTCAGTGGCTGGATGAAGAGTCAGCATATTCGGCTTGCCATGCCCCTAGGCCCCAAATTTTACCCATAGTTCGGGTTCTCCTTTCACTTTTCCCCAGGGCTCATCTTTGGAATTCCTCTTTTGGCGGGACACCTGAGGTAACAAACCTGAAAGGATTCCTCCCATTCCACAGATTGACGAAAAACAATTGGGATCGGGCCAAATCCACAGAGAGGAAGATTCGTCCATGGCCCATGAGGCCTCCCCGACATTCCACGGCCATCTCTGATACAAAATCCAGAGACAAAAGCCTGAGCAAGTGCCTCAGACTCGCTCTTTCTTTATATCCGGAAGAGTTCTTCTCATGGTTTATAGATCGGGCCTGCTATACCTACCTCCCCAAAGCTAAGCTGAGTTTGTGTTTTCAGACTTCTGTCCTCAAAGTCCTGGGCCACACACCTTCCAGGCTGGGGCCCCAGGTGTCACACATTAGGACTGTGTCTACCCAATCCATGGGAATTCTGCCGATGCCATTGTCCAAAACCGTAAAATGAGGAGAACCCTCCAAATCCCTGAGGCCATCCCAATAGTGCAGGTCGCCCGGGACAAACAAGGGCGGTCTGATTACCAGCTGAGCATCTACCTCCACTCATACCATAGATGGATGTCCCCTGAGAAGCAGATTGAACCAGACAGGACCCTCGGCCATAATCGGATACATTGCTTTGGTTTACAGGCATGTCTCCTCAAAAGCCTGGATTCCAATACCAGCATAGGTGTTTTTCTGAGGCACCCATCAGAACAAATTTCGTCTCCACAAGGAGACTTTTGCATCGAGCTATGTCAAAAGCTTAGGAGAATACTTCAGGGTCCCGGTGCCACCGCCCCATTTTAAGGCCCTCATGGACACAAACACACATTAGGACGCATCCTCAGGAAAGTCCATTTCAAGTCAGTCACTCCTGTTGCTCACGCAGAGTCATCAGATCTAAACTCTCTTGTTGCTAGGAGAAAATTGGAATGCGAGGCCTGCTTCCCAGTCATCCATCTTCGAATGTTGCCCTGGAGTCATTCCATATGGGATGTCCTGAAGCTGCCCAACAGGTCTCAATTGTCCCGCAGAAGGTATCCTTGAAGGGGGCATCCCACAACACCCAACGTGGGAAAACCTCCATGGCCTCGAGATTCCGCTCCCTTCATGAAGGGGCCGTCATGCACATAAACTCCAACGTGAGCCAACGTCTGATCCTCGCCCTGACTTCAGATGCATGAGATATTGGTTCAGATCTACAGTGGTCCCTGCCGTGTCCTCGCCCTGATACACAAGTCTAGCTTGTGTTCTCAGACTTCCGTCCTCACACTCCTGGACATGAAGCCCTAAGTTTGGCAATTCCGGACCGACAATGAAGCACTCTGCCTGCCCACTAGAAAACAAATTTTGCCTAATGAGCTGCCCAGACAACTTATATGAGGATAAATCTACATGGCACTCGACTTTACCCAAATTATATAGTCTACGGGGGCACTAATGCACTGTATGACACAACCTGAGCCCGGACCTCCTGACCAACACCCAGACAGTTGACCGCACACTGAGCACATCAGATCCACCATGGCCTTAGGTTATCATCTCTTCCCTACCTCCGTTTTCAGGCTTCAGAATCTAGACCTTATCTCCAATCACTGCCCAAGGGTGACTGTGATGCAGAAATCAGAACTCTTCCTTACCCATGGCAAGAAATCTTGTCGTTGGCAGGTTGTCCAACGTTCAGTGTGGAGAAACCAGGATTCACCATGAGGACCCGCCCATTCTTGTTTGCGAAGTGGGCATAAACACGCATTGTGACCCTCAGTGTGAGTCCTGTCCACTAGTAAGTCCTCTCAGTCACTCGACCATTAGATGTCATAATGGGCTTGACATGTCCCTAGGCCCAAATTTGTAACGAGATTTCTGGTTGTACAGTCGGTCCCCCCCCAGGGCTCTACTCTGGAATCCCTCATTTGGTGGGATACCTGAGGTTAAAAAACAAAACAAGGCAAATCACAACAACAACAAAACGGACTTCTTCCATCCCACAGAATGACCCCAAAATTTGCGATGGGGACAAACCCCCAGAGAGTAAGACTCGTCCATTTCCCATGAAGTCAACCGGAAATTTCATGACCATGAGTGACACGATATCCAGAGACAAAAACTTGAGCAAGAGCCTGACACTCGCCCTTTTTTCATATCCCGAAGAGTTCTCCTCATGGTCTGTAGATCAATCCTGCCATACCTATTACCCGAAACATAAGCCGCGTTTGTGTTTTCAGACAACTGTCCAAACAGCTCTGCCTACACACCCTACAGGCTCAGGCACCTGGAGCCAAACCTGAGGACTGTACTTGCCCTCTCCAAGGGAATTGTATGTGCCCATTCCAATGGCCACAACCTACTAATAAGATAAACCTCCAAACTCCCTGAGGCCATCCCAATAGTGGTGGCTCTCCAGGAGAAACAGGAGCAATCTGAGCCCATCTGACACCTACATGCACTCAGATGCATAGACTGATGTCCCCAGAGGTAAAAAGGTACGAACAGGCCCCTAGGCACTATTGGATTCATTGTTGTGCTATCCAGTCATCTCTCCTCAGAAGCCTGGATTTCAATACCAGCATATGGTTGTTTCCTGACTCATCCTCAGAACAAATCTCATCTACATATGGGAAACTTGCACGTTGGAGCTGTGTCAAAGCCTCTGTTTGAAAAAACCCTTCAGGGCCCCAGTGCCACCGCTTCATTCCAAGATCTCCATAGACACAAAAACATATTAGGATCCATCCACAGGAGAGTCCATTTCAACTCAGCCTCCTGGGTTGCTCCCCCAGATCCAGCAGATCTAATCTGTATTGTTGCTAGGACACAATTGGAATGCGAGGTGGGCTACCCAGCCATCCATCCTTAGAACCCTGCTCGGAATCGTTGCCCTGGAGCCAACCAACAGGTCTCAATTGTCCTGCAGAAGAATCTTTGCAGTTTGGAGCTTCTCACAACTAACATCGTGGGAAAACCCCCATGGCCTCATGACCCCCCCGCCTCTTCATGAAGGGCCATCAGGGACAGAAACACCAACCTGAGCGATCTTCTGATCCTCGCCCTGACATCATAAGCACGAGATCTCGATTCAGGTCTGTAGATTGTTCCTGCCTTGTCCTCACCCAGAAACCTAAGCCTAGCTTGTTCTCAGATTTCCTTCCTCAGACTACTGGCCCACAAGCCTCCAGTTTGAAAACCAGAACTATAATGCAGCACTCTTCCTGCCCTCAGGAAGAAAAACATTGCCTTCTGGGGCTACCCAGAAACTCCAAAAGAGGATCATCCTGCACGCCATTCTACTGTACCCCAAATATATAGGCTGACCTGGGCACTATTGCCCTTTTTGACACAGCCTGAGCCTGAATTACCTGGCCCCACACAGAAAGCTGGCCGCTCACTGAGCACATCGGACCCGCCATGGTCTTAGGTCGTCATCTCTTCCCAACCTCGGTTGTCAAGTTTCAGAACCTAGACCTTATCTCCAATCACTGCCCAGGCTTGAAAGTGATGCAGAAAACACAACTCCTTCCCCGTGGCAAGAAACCATGTGGTTGGCATGTTGTCCAACGTTCAGTGTAGTTGAAACCAGTGTGGCCCATGAAGCCCCACTCATGTTTGCGGGCCACATTCGTCAAAACCACACATTGTGACCCTCACCCTGATCCCAGTCCTCAATAAGGCCTCTCAGTGGCTGGATGAAGAGATAGCATATTGGGCTTGCCATGCCCCTAGGCCCCAAATTTTACCCATAGTTCGGGTTCTCCCTTCACTTTTCCCCAGGGCTCTTCTTTGAAATTCCTCTTTTGGCGGGACACCTGAGGTAACAAACCTGAAAGGAGTCCTCCCATTCCACAGATTGACGAAAAACAATTGGGATCGGGCCAAATCCACAGAGAGGAAGATTCGTCCATGGCCCATGAGGCCTCCCCGACATTCCACGGCCATCTCTGATACAAAATCCAGAGACAAAAGCCTGATCAAGCGCCTCAGACTCGCTCTTTCTTCATATCCGGAAGAGTTCTTCTCATGGTTTATAGATCGGGCCTGCCATACCTACGTCCCCAAACCTAAGCTGAGTTTGTGTTTTCAGACTTCTGTCCTCAAAGTCCTGGGCCACACACCCTCCAGGCTGGGGCCCCTGGAGTCACACATTAGGACTGTGCCTACCCAATCCATGGGAATTCTGCCGATGCCATTGTCCAAAACAGTAAAATTTGGAGAACCCTACAAATCCCTGAGGCCATCCCAATAGTGCAGGTCGCCCGGGACAAACAAGGGCGGTCTGATACCAGCTGAGCATCTACCTCCACTCATACCATAGATGGATGTCCCCTGAGAAGCAGATTGAACCAGACAGGACCCTAGGCCATCATCGGATACATTGCTTTGGATTACAGGCATGTCTCCTCAAAAGCCTGGATTCCAATACCAGCATAGAGGTTTTCCTGAGGCACCCATCAAAACAAATCTCGTCTCCACAAGGAACCTTGTGCATCGAGCTATGTCAAAAGCTTAGGAGAATACTTCAGGGTCCCGGTGCCACCGCCCCATTTTAAGGCCCTCATGGACACAAACACACATTAGGACCCATCCTCAGGAAAGTCCATTTCAAGTCAGCCACCCCGGTTTCTCCCGCAGAGCCATCAGATCTAAACTGTCTTGTTGCTAGGAGACAATTGGAATGCGAGGCGGGCTTCCCAGGCATCCATCCTCGAAAGGTGCCCTGGAGTCATTCCATATGGGATGTCCTGGAGCTGCCCAACAAGTCTCAATTGTCCCGCAGAAGGAATCCTTGAAGGGGGCATCCCACAACTCCCAACGTGGGAAAACCTCCATGGCCTCGAGATTCCGCTCCCTTCATGAAGGGGCCGTCATGCACAGAAACTCCCACCTGAGCCAATGTCTGATCCTCGCCCTGACTTCAGATGCATGAGATATAGGTTCAGATCTACAGGGATACCTGCCGTGCCCTGGCCCTGAAACCCAAGTCTAGCTTGTGTTCTCAGACTTCCGTCCTCACACTCCAGGCCCCGAAGCCCGGAAGTTTCGCAATTCCAGACCCACAATGCAGCACTCTGCCTGCCCTCTAGAAAAAAAATTTGGCCTAATGAGCTGCCCAGGCATCTTATATGAGGATAAATCTACATGGCATTCGACTGTACCCAAAGTATATAGTCTAACCTGGGCACTAATGCACTGTCTGACACAACCTGAGCTCGGACCTCCTGACCAACACCCAGACAGCTGACCGCACACTGAGCACATCAGAACCGCCATGGCCTTAGGTCATCATCTATTCCCAACTGCGGTTTTTCAGGCTTCAGAACCTAGACCTTATCTCCAACCACTGCCCAGGGGTGCTTGTGATGTAGAAATCAGAACTCGTCCTTACCCATGGCAAGAAACCTTGTGGTTGGCATGTTGTCCAACGTTCAGTGTAGGAGAAACCAGCATTCACCCGGAGGCCCCGCCAATTCTTGAGTGCGAAGAGGGCATAAACACGCATTGTGACCCTCAGCGTGAGTCCTGTGCTCTAGTAAGTCCTCTCAGTGTCTCGACCATTAGATGTCATAATGGGCTTGACATGGTCGGCCCTCCCCAGGGCTCTACTCTGGAATACCTCATTTGGTGAGACACCTGAGGTTATAAAACAAAGCAAAGCAAATCAACAACAACAAAAAAACGGACTTCTTCCATCCCCAGAATGACCCAAAACTCTTGGGACGGGGCAAAACCCCAGAGAGTAAGACTCGTCCATTTCCCATGAAGTCACCCGGAAATTTCACGACCATGAGTGACACGATATCCAGAGACAAAAACTTGAGCAGGAGCCTCACGCTCGCCCTTTTTTCATATCCTGAAGAGTTCTCCTCATGGTCTGTAGATCAGTCCTGCCATACCTATGACCCGAAACATAAGCCGCGTTTGTGTTTTCAGACAACTGTCCAAACAGCCCTGGCCTACACACCCCAAAGGCTCAGGCCCTTGGAGCCAAACCTGAGGACTGTACTTGCCCTCTCCAAGGGAATTGTGTGTACCCATTCCAATGGCCACAATCCTACTAATAGGATAAACCTCCAAAGTTCCTGAGGCCATCCCAATAGTGGTGGCTTCCCAGGACAAACAGGAGCAATCTGAGCACATCAGAGCACCTACCTGCACTCAGACCCATAGACTGATGTCCCCAGAGGAAAAAAGGAATGAGCAGACCACTAGGCACTAATCGGATCTATTGCTATGGTTTCCAGGCATTTCTCCTCAGAGGCCTGGATTTCAATACCAGCATATGGCTGTTTCTTGACTCACCCATCAGAACAAATCTCATCTACATATGGGAAAGTTGCACGGTGGAGCTGTGTCAAAGTCTCTGTTTAGAAGAACCCATCAGGGACCCAGTGCCACCGCTTCATTCCAAGGTCTCCATAGACACAAAAACATATTAGGACACATCCACAGGAGAGTCAATTTCAACTCAGCCTCCTCAGTTGCTCCCCCAGATCCAGCAGATCTAACCTTTCTTGTAGCCAGCAGAAAATTGGAATGCCAGGTGGGGTACCTAGCCATCCATCCTCAGAACCATGCTTGGAATCCTTGGCCTGGCGCCAACTAACAGGTCTCAATTGTCCTGGAGAAGAATCTTTGTAGTTTGGAGCTTCTCACAACTCCCATCGTGCGAAAACCCCCATGGCCTCGTGATTCCCCCCCTTCATGAAGGGGCCATCAGGGACAGAAAGTCCAACCTGAAGATCGTCTGATCCTCACCCTGACTTCAGATGCACGAGATCTCGATTCAGGTCTGTAGATTGTGCCTGCCATGTCCTCACCCATAAAAACTAAGCCTAGCTTGTGTTCTCAGACTTCAGTCCTCAGACTACTGGCCCACAAGCCCTCCAGTTTGGCAATCCAGAAGTACAATGCGGCACTCTGCCTGCTCCCTGGAAGAAGAACATTGCCCTCTGGGGCTACCCAGAAACCCCAAATGAGGATCAACCTGCACGCCATTTGGCTGTACACCAAATATATAGGCTGAAGTGGGCACAATTGCCCATTCTGACACAGCCTGAGCCTGGAACTCCTGGCCCCACCCAGACAGCTGGCCGCACACTGAGCACATCGGACCCGCCATGGCCTTAGGTCGTCATCTCTACCCAACCTCGGTTTTCAGGCTTCAGAACCTTGACCTTATCTCCAATCACTGCCCAGGTTTGAAAATGTTGCAGAAATCCGAACTCGTTCCCTTGGCATGAAACCTCGTGGTTGGCATGTTGTCCAACTTTCAGTGTAGTTGAAACCAGTGTGGCACATGAGACCCAGCCCATGCTTGAGGGCCACATTGGTCTCAAACACACATTGTGACCCTCAGCCTGAGCCCGGTCCTCAGGCAAGGCCTCTCAGTGGCTGCATGAAGAAACAGCATATTGGGCTTGCCATGCCCCTAGACCCTAATTTTTAACCATATTTCGGGTTGTCCCTTCACTCTTGCGCAGGGCTCTGCTTTGGAATTCCTCTTTTGGTGGGACACCTCAGGTAACAAACCCTAAAGGAGTCCTCCCATCCCACAGATTCACAAAAAAGAATTGGGATAGGGCCAAATCCACAGAGAGGAAGGTTCGTCCATGGCCCATGAGGCCTCCCCGACATTCCACGGCCATTGCTGATACAAAATCCAGAGACAAAAGCCTAACTAAGCGCCTCAGACTCGCTCTTTCTTCATATCCTAAAGAGTTCTTCTCATGATTTGTAGTTCGGCCGTGCCATACCTACGTTCCCAAACCTAAGCTGAGTTTGTGTTTTTTGAGTTCTGTCCTCAAAGTCCTGGGCCACACACCCTCCAGGCTGGGCCCCTGGAACCACACATTAGGACTGTGCCTAACCAATCCATGGGAATTCTGTCCATTCCATTATCCAAAACCGTACAAATTAGGAGAAACCTCCAAATTCCCTGAGGCCATACCAATGGTGTAGGTTGTCCGGGACAAAAAAGGGCCGTCTGACACCAGCTGAGCATCTACCTCCACTCATACCATAGATGGATGTCCCCAGAGAAGAAGATTGACCAGACAGGACCCCAGGCCATAATGGGATCCATAGCTTTGGTTTACAGGCATGTCTCCTCAAAAGCCTGGTTTCCAATACCAGCTGAGGGCTTCTCCTGAGGCACCCATCAGAACAAATCTCGTCTACACATGGGAAACTTGCATGTTGGAGCTCTCTCAAAGCCTCTGGTTAGAAGGACATTTCAGGTTCCCGGTGCCAGCGCCTCATTCCAAGGTCTCCATGGAGACACACCCACATTAGGACCCATCCACAGGAGAGTCCATTTCAACTCAGCCCCCTCAGTTTCTCCCCCTGATCCAGCAGATCTTACCCGTCTTGTCGCTAGGAGATGATTGGAATGAGAGGCAGGCTTCCCAGACATCCATACTTAGAACCATTCTCAGAATTATGCTGTATGGGAAGTCCTGGAGCCAACCAACATGTCTCAATAGTCCCGCAGAAGAATCTTTACTGTTTGGAGCATCTCACAACTCCCATCGTGGGCAAACCTCCATGGCCTCGTGATCCCGCCCCCTGTGCTTCATGAAGGGGACATCAGGGACAGAAGCTCCAACCTGATCGATCGTCTGATCCTCGCCCTGACTTCAGATGCAGGACATCTTGATTCAGCTCTGCAGAGTGTGTCTGCCGTGCCCTTGCCCAGAAACGTAAGTCTAGTTTGTGTTCTCAACTTCCATCCTCACATTCCTGGCCCACAAGCCCTCCAGTTTGGCAATTCCAGAACTACAAGGCAGCACTCTGCCTGCTTTCCAGAAGAAAAACATTGCCCTCTGGGGCTACCCAGATTCCCCAAATGAGGATCAACCTGCATGACACTTGACTGGACCCCAATTATACAGGCTGCCCTGGGCACTACTGCCCTTTCTGTCACAGCCTGAGACTGAACCTCCTGGCTCGCACCCACCCAGCTAGCCACACACTGAGCACATCAGACCCGCCATGGCCTTAGGTCATCATCTCTTTCCAACCTCGGTTTTCAGGCTTCAGAACCTAAACCTTATCTCCCGTCACCACCCAGGGTTGAACATGATGCAGGAATCAGAACTCCTTCCCCATGGCAAGAAACCTTGTGGTAGGCATGTTGTCAAACGTAAAATGTAGTTGAAACCAGTGTGGCCCATGAGGCCCTGCAGATGCTTGAGGACCAAGTCGTTCACAAACATGCATTCTGACCCTCAACGTGAGCCCAGTTCTCAAGTAAGGCCTCTCAGTGGCTGGACCAAAAGACAGCATATTGGGCTTGTCATGCCCCTAGGCCCCAATTTTTAACCAGATTTCTGGTTGTCCAGTCTCCCCTCCCCAGGGCTCGGCTTTGGAATCCCTCTTTTGGTGGGACACCTGAGGTAACAAAACTGAAAGGACTCCTCCCATCCCACAGTTTGACCCAAAACAATTGGAATCGGGCCAAATCCACAGAGCGGAAGACTCGTCCATGGCCCATGAGGCTTCCCTGACATTCCACGCCCATCGTTGACACAAAGTCCAGAAACAAAAGCCTGAACAAGTGCCTCACAATCTCTCTTTCTTCATATCTGGAAGAATTCTCCTCACGGTCTGTAGATCGGGCCTGCCATACCTACGTCCCTAAACCTAAACTGAGTTTGTGTTTTAGACTTCTGTCTCCACAGTCCTGAGGCACACACCCTGCAGGCTGGGGCCCCTGGAGCCACATCAAAACTGTGCCTTCCCTCTCCACGGGAATTCTGCCCATTCCATTGTCCATAATCATAAAATTAGGAGAAACCTCCAAAGTCCCCAAGGCCTTCACAATAGTGTAGGCCGCCTGGGACAAACAAGGGCCATCTGACACCAGCTGAGCATCTAACTCCACTAATACCTTAGATGGATGTACACAGAGAAGAAGATTCAACCGGACAGGCCCCTAGGCTCTAAACGGAGCCATTGCTTTGGTTTCCAGTTATCTCTCTTCAGAGGCCTATATTCCAATAACAGTATATGGGGGTTTCCTGAGGCACGAATTAGAACAAATCTCGTCTCCACATGGGAAACTTGTCCTTTGGAGATATCTCAAAACCTCCGGTTAGGAGAATCCTTCAGGGCCCATGCACCAACGCCCCATTCCAAGGTCTCCATGGACACAAACCCACATTAGCATCCATCCTCAGGAGAGTCCATTTCAACTCAGCCCCCTTGGTTGCTCTGACAGAGCCAGCATATCAAACCTGTCTATTTGCTAGGAGACAACTGCAATGTGAGGCGGGCTTCCCATGCATCCATCCTAAGATCCCTGCTCTGGTGTCATTCTGTATGGTATGTACTGGAGTGATACAAAAGGTCTCAATTGTTGATCAGAAGGAATCTTTGTTGTTTGGAGCATCTCACAACTTCCATTGTGGGTAAACCTCCATGGACTGGAGATGCTGTCCCCTTCATAAAGTGGCCAGAATGGACAGAAATTCAAACCTAAGCCTAGGTTTGAACCTCGCCCTGACTTCAGATTCATGATATCCCGATTCAGATCTGCAGAGGGTGCCTGCCGTGCCCTCGCCCAGAACCTACGCCTAACATGTGTTCTCAGACTTCCGTCTTCACACTCCCCGTCCACAAGGCATCCACTTTGGAAATTCCGGAGCCACAATGCAGCACTCTGCCTGTTCTCCAGAAGAAAAACATTGCCCTTGGGGCTAACCAGAAATACCAAATAAAGATCAACCTGCACGGCACTCAGTTGTACCCCAATTATACAATCTACCCTGGGCACTAATGCCCTGTCTGACACAGCCCAAGCTTGGACCTCCCGACCAACACCCAGACAGCTGGCTCCACGCTGAGCATATCGGACCCAACATGGTCTTAGGTCGTCATCTCTTCCCAACCTCGGTTTTCAGACTTCACAACCTAGACCTTATCTCCAATCACTGCCCAGGGGTGAATGACATGCAGAAATCAGAATTAATACTTCCCCATGGCAAGAACTCATGTGGTTGACATGTTGACTATCACTCAGTGTAGGAGAAACAAGCATGCACCATGAGTCCCCACCCATGCTTGAGTACCACAAGGGCATAAACACGCATTGTGACCCTCAGCATGAGTTCTGTCCTCAATGAAGGCCTCTCAGTGGCTGGACCATTAGAAGGCATATTGGGCTTGCCATGCCCCTAGGCCCGTATTTTTAGTTAGATTTCTTGTTGTCCAGGGCTCTGCTCTGGAATCCCTCTTTTGGTGGGACACCTTAGTTAACAAAACTGAATCCCACAGATTAACCCAAAACAATTGGGATCTGGCCAAATCCACAGAGAGAAAGACTCTTCCATGGCCCATGAGGACTCCTCGACATTCCACAGCCATCATTGACACAAAATCCAGGGGCAAAAGCCTGACAAGTGTCACACTTTCACCCTTTATTCATATCCCAAAAAGTTCTCCTCATAGTCTGTAAATCGGACCTGCCATACCTACGTCCCAAAACCTAAGCTGAGTTTGTGTTTTCAGACATCTGTCCCCACAGTCCTTGCCCACACACCCTCAAGGCTGGGCCCTTGGAGCCACACATCAGGTCTGTGCCTGCCCACTCCACAGGAATTCTGCCCATGCCATTGTCCATAATCATACAATTTAGGAGAAACCTCCAAAGTCCCCGAGGCCATCCCTATAGTGTAGGCCGCCCGGACAAACAGGAGCGGTCTGACACCAGCTGAGCAACTACCTCCATTTCATAAAATAGACAGATGTCGACAGAGAAGAAGATTGAACCAGAGAGGCTCCTAGGACCTAATTGGATGCATTGCTGTGGTTTCTATGTATCTCTCCTCAGAGGCCTGGTTCTAATACCAGCATATGTGGGTTTCCTGAGGCACCAATTAGAACAAATCTTGTCTCCACATGGAAAACTTGCTCTTTCGAGTTGTTTCAAAATCTCCGGTTAGAATCCTTTAGAGCCCTGGGGGCACCACCCCATTCCAACGTCCTCATGGACACAAACACACATTAAGACCCATCTTCAGGAGAGTCCATTTCAACTCAGCTCCCACGATTGCTCCTGCATAGCCATCAGATCGTACCTGTCTTGTGGCAGGGAGACAATTGGTGTAAGGGGCAGTCTGCTCAGGCATCCATCCTTAGAACCCGGCTCTGGAGTCATTCCATATGGGATGTCCTGGAGCCATCCAACAGTTCTCAATTTTCCCGCAGAAGGAATCCTTGCAGTTTGGAGCATCCCACAACTCCCAACGTGGGAAAACCTCCATGGCCTCGAGATTCCACCCCTTTGATGAAGGGGCCATCATGGACAGAAACTCCAACCTGCGCCTAAGTCTGATCCTCGTCCTGACTTCAGATGAATGAGATTTTGATTCGGATCTGCAGAGGGTGCCTGCCGTGCCCTCGCCCTGAAACTTAAGTCTAGCTTATGATCTCAGACTTAAGTCCTCACACTCCTGGTCCCGACGTCCTTAAGTTTGGCAATTCTGGACCCACAATGCTGCACTCTGCCTGCCCCAGTGAGCTTCCCTGACACAATAAATGAGGATGAACCTACATGGAACTCAACTGTACCCAAATTATACAGTCTAACCTGGGCACTAATGCACTGTCTGACACAGCCTGAATCCATACCTCCTGAACAACTCCCAGAAAGCTGACCGCACACTGAGCACATCGGACCCTCCATGACCTTAGGTTATCATCTCATCCCAACCTCTATTTTCTGGATTCAGAACTTAGATCTTATCTCCAGTCACTGCCCAGGGGTGAACATGATGCAGAAATCAGAATTCCTCCTTCCCCATGGAAAGAAACCTTGTGGTTCGTATGTTGTCCAAAGTTCAGTGTAGGAGAATCAAGCATGGCCCATGAGTCCCCGCCCATGCTTGATGCCTACATTGGGCACAAACATGCATTGTGACCCTCAGTGTGAGCACTGTACTCAAGTAAGACCTCTCAGTGGCTGGACCAAGGTACCCCATATGGGGATTGCCATGCCCTTAGGCCCCCAATCTTATACAGAGTTTGGGTTGTCCAGTCGCCCCTTCCCAGGGTTCTGCTCTGGAATCCCTCTTTAGTGGCACACCTGAGGTAAAAAACAAAACAAAACAAAACAAAAAAACCAGAATGGACTCCTCCCATCCCACGGAATGACCCCGAAATATTGGGATCATCCAAATCCCCATAGAGGAACTCTCACCCATGGTCCATGAGGACGCCCCTACATTCCACGGCCATCAGTGACACAAAATCCAGAGTCAAAAGCCTGAGCAAGTGCCTCACACTCACTCTTTGTTCATATCCTGAAGAGTTCTGCTCAAGGTCTGTAGATTGGGCCTCCCATACCTATGTCCCCAAACCTAAGACGAGTTTCTGTTTTCAGACTTCTGTCCCCACAGCTCTGACCCACACACCCTCCATGCTTGAGCCCCTAGAGCCACACCTCAGGATTGTGCCTTCCCTCCCCAAAGGAATTCTGCCCATTTCATTGGCCACAAACTTGCAAATTAGGAGAAACCTCCAAAGTCAAAGTGGCCATCCCAATAGTGTAGACTGCCCAGGACAAATAGGGGCAATCTGACACCAGCTGAGGAACTACCTCCACTCAATCCCATAGACAGATGAACCGAGAGAAGAAGATTAAACCAGACAGGCCCCAGGCCCTAATCAGATCCATTGCCTTGGTTTCCAGGCATCTCTCCTCAGAGTTCTGGTTTCCAATACCAGCATATTGGGGGTTACTGAAGCACCAATGAGAACAAATCTTGTTTCCCCATGGGAAAAATGCTTCTTTGAGCTGTGTCAAAACCTCTGGTTAGGAGCATCCTTCAGAGCCCTGGTGCCACTGCCCCATTCCAAGGTCTCCATGGACACAATCCCACATTATGACCGATCCTCAGGAGAATGCATTTCAACTCAGCCCCCTCGGCTGCTACATCATAGGCAGCAATCAAACGTGCCGTTTCGCTAGGAGACAATTGGAATGCAAGGCCGGATGCCCAGGCATCCATCCTTACAACCCTGCTATGCAATTGTTCCATATGGGATGCCCTGGAGCCATCCAACAGGTTTCAACTGACCCGCAGAAAATCCTTGTGGTTTGGAGCATCTCACTACTGCCATCATGGGAAAACACCAATGGCGGTGTGATGACCCCCCTTCATGAAGGGGCCATCATGGACAGAAACTCCAACCTGAGCCAACATATGAACCTCGCCCTGACCTCAGATGCATGAAATCTCAATTGAGCTCTGCAGAGTGTGCCTGCCATGTCCTCGCCCTGAAACCAAAGCAAAGCTTCAGTTCTCAGACTTACATCCTTGCATTCCTGGCCCCAAGGACTCCAGTTTGGCAGTTCCGGAGCCAGAATGCAGCACTCTGCCTGCCCTCCAGAAGAAAGACTTTGCCCTATGGGGCTACGGAGAAACCCCAAATAATTATCTTCTGCATGCCACTCAACTGTACCCCAATTATACAGCGTATCTGGGCACGAATGCCCTGTCTGGCACAGCCTGAGTGCAGACCTCCTGAACGACACCTAGAAAGCTGGCCCCAAACTGAACACATCGGACCCGCCATGGCCTTAGGTCGTCATCTCTTCCAAACCTCGGTTTTCAGGCTTCAGAACCTAGACCTTATCTCCAATTAGTGCCCAGAGGTGAACGTGATGCAGAAATCAAAACTCCTCCTTCCCCATGGCAAGAAACCCTGAGGTTGGCATGTCCAAGGTTCAGTGTAGGAGAAACCTGCAAGCTCAATGAAGTCCCGCCCAATATTTAGGACCACCTTGGGCACAAACACACATTGTGACCCTCAGCATGAGTCCACTATTCAAGTAACGTCTCTCAGTGGCTGGACCAAGAATCTGCATATGGGCTTGCCATGCCCATAGGACCCCAGGCCTAACCAGAGGGTGGGTATTCCAGTTGTATGTACCCAGTGCTCTGCTCTAGAATCCCTCTATTGTGGGAACACATGAGGCAGAAAACAGGACTCCTCCCTTCCCACAAAATGACCCCAATCTCTTGGGAGCCGGACAAATCACCAGAGAGGGAGACTTCCATGGCCCATGAGACCATGCTTACATTAAATGACCATCATGAATACAACATCCAGAGACATAAGCCTGAACGACCGCCTCTCACTCGCCTTACTTTCTAATCACAATGAGCTCCCCTCAGGGACTGTAGATCACTCCTGCCATAACCTCAGCCCCAAACCTCAGCCGAGTTTGTGTTTTTGGATGTCTGTCCCCACAGCCCTGGCCCACACAGCCGCCAGGCTGGGGCCTCTGGAGCCACACCACAGGACTCTCCTGCTCTCTCCAAGGAGACTATGCCCATTCCATTGCCCATAACCCCACAGAATAGGAGAAACCTCAAGGCCCCCGAGGACATACCACTACTAAAAGCCTCTCTGGACAAAGGCATCCTGACACAAGCTGAGCAACTACCTCCATGCAGAAACACAGACAGATGTCGGCAGAGACAGTAGATTGAACCAGACAGGCCCCTGGGCCCTAATCTGAACTCTTGCTTTGGTTTCCAGGTGTCACTCCTCAGAGGCCTGGGTTTGAAGACCAGCATCTGGGGCTTTCCTGAGACACCAAACAGAACAACTATCGTCTCCACATGGGAAGCTTCATTGTTGGAGCTGTGTCAAACCCTTCGGTTTGGAGAAACCTGCAGAGTCCCTGAGCCCCCGCCACATTCCAAGGTCTCCATGGCCACCAACCCACAGTATGACTCATCCTCAGGAGAGTCCATTTCTACTCAGCCCTCTGAGAAACCCGCCCAAGAGCCTGCAGATTGAGCCTGCCTTGCCCCAAGCAGCCAGTGGGAATGTGAGGTGGCATTTGCAGACATTCATGCTTAGACCCCTTCTCTCGAGTCTTTCTGTAGGGGTCATCCTAGAACCATCTCATAGTACTCGACTGTCCTACAGAGGAAACCTTGATGTTTGGGGCAGCTCATAACTCCCAGCGTTGGGAAACCTCCCTGGCCTCATGACGCCCCCACCCCCTTCAGGAAGGGGCCATAATGGACACAAACTCCAACCTGAGGCAACGTCTGATACTCGCCCTGACCTCAGATGCAGGAGATCTTGATTCAGTCTCTGCAGAGTGGGCCTGCCATGCCCTCGGCCCCAAACCTAACGCTAGCTTGTGTTTTCAGACTTCCCTCTTCACACTCCTGGCAAACAAGCCCTCCAGACTGGGAATTCCAGAACCACAACACAGTTTTCTGCCTGCCCACCAGAAGAAAAACGTTGCCCTATGGGGCTCTCCAGAAACCGCAAATGAGAACCAACCTGCTCTGGCCTCGACCGCACCCTAACTGGAAAGGCTACCCTGGTCAGTAATGCTCTGTCTGACACAGCCTGACGTCCCGACAGACAAGGAAACAGCTGGCTGCACACTAAGCACATCAGACAGGCCATGGCCTTATGCCGTCATCTCTTCCCAACCTGGGTTTTCAGACATCTGACCCTAGATATTATATCAAATCCTGGCAAACGTGGGTAACTGAAGCACAAATCAGATCTTCTCCTTCCCCATGGCTGGAAAGCTTGCTGTTGGCATGGAGTCATACCTTCAGTGTAGGAGAAACCTTCATGGCCCCTGAGGCCAAGCCTAAACTTGAGTGCCTCCTTGGGTACAAACTCGCATTGGGACCATCAGCATGGGCCCCATGTCGAAGTAAGGTCTCTCAGGGCCTGGACCAAGAGCCCGCATATGGGGCTTGCCAAGCCCCTATGATCCCAATCTTCACAAGAGCTCGAGTATTCCATTTGCTCGAACCCAGAACTGTGATCTGGAGTCCCTCTCCTGGAAGAACACCTGAGCCAGACAGCAGGACTCCACCCTTCCCACAAAATGTCCCCAAAATCTTAAGAGCTGGACCAACTCCTCAGAGAGGGAGACTCTTCCATAGCCCCTGAGGTCACCCCTACATTCCACGGCTATGGGAGACAAAACATCCAAAGACAAAAGCTTGCGTGACTGCCTCCCATTTGCCCTTCTTTCATAAGCTGAGGATCTCCTCTCACGGTCTGTGGGTCCATCCTGCCATGCTCTCGGCTCCACACCCAAGCCGAGTTTGTGTTTTCAGACTTCTGTACCCACAGCCCGGACCCACACACCCTCCAGGCTAGGGCCTATGGAGACACACTGAAGGACTGTGCCAGTCCTCTCCAAGAAAACTGTACCCAATCCATTGGCCACAACCCTAGAGATTAGGAGAATCCAATAAGGTCTCCAAAGCCATGCCTCGGCCATGGACTAAGAGGGGCACTCTGACACCAGCTGAGCAACTATCTTCACTTAGATACTCAGACAGTGTCCCCAGAGACAGAAGATTGAAACGGACTGGCATCTAGGCTCTAATCTGAACCCTAGCTTTGGTTTCCAGGTGTCTCTACTCAGAGAACTGGTTTGAAGACCAGTATCTGGGGCTTTTCTGAGGCACCAAAGAGAACCTGTCTCATCTCCACATAGGGATCTCTTTTTAATTGGAGCAATATTACACCCTTCGGTTAGTCGAATACTTCATGGCCCCTGAGCTGCCAACATATTCCAAGGTCTCCATGCACACATACCCACATTATGACCCATCCGCAGGAGAGTCCATTTCAATTCAGCACCCTAGTTAGCTTGCCCCAGAGCCAGTAGTTCAAACATGTCTTGTCACAAAGAGCCAATGGGAATGTGAGGTATGCTGTACAGGCATCCATCCTTCGAATCCTGCTCTCCAGTCTTTCCGTATGGGACATCCTGGAGCCATTCAACAGGACTCGACTGTCCAGCAGATGGAAAGCTTGTGGTATGGGTCAACGCACAAACTAGAGTTTGTGCTGGTGTCTAAGGTGCTGTGCAGGATTCTCCAATCTTGAGGGTTTGGCACAGGTCGAAGGGCATGGTTTCCTACTGGGGACAGGAGATATTCTATTGTGTGGCTCAGGGACCACATGTTGTATCCTAAGTTGGTATTTCAGAACAGGACCCTGAGGACAGATGCCTGAAAACCTAATCTAGTGTTCCAATGACGTCCTAGGAGCATGTCAGGTACAATCTTCTGACCCAGGAACATTGAAATGGCTGTCTGCTTGGATGTAGGTGATCAGGGCGTTTCAGACTGGCATTTGTGTCCAGTGCTGCCGACAATATTGGGTCGGGCTCAGGGCTCTTGCGTGTTTCTCCTAAACTGGAAGGTTTGGGCAGGTTTGACGGGCACAGTTTCCTTGGGGATGGCAGGCCCAGTCATGTGTTGTGGATCCAGAGACCCTGTCCTGGAGGGCATATGAGCCATGGTTTTGGGAGAGAAGTCTGCAAACACAAAAGTGGGTTATGGTTAGTGAAAAGGTGATCACAGGCCCAATGAGTAGACCTGGAGTGCAGCTTGTCAGGAGTAATTAGGGTGACTGGAAGGCAGTAGCACAGGCTTTTCTCTCTATATTGTGTGTCCAGGATGGCCTTGGAATGCAGGTATAGTCTCATGGGTCCATGGGAAACTTTTCCTCTCTATGGATCTGTGCAGCTCATAGTTTGGTGGCTTTTTTGGGGAAGGGAAGAGTGTTGTTTTCCATCTTATGGGTGCCCCAAAACAGGGATTCCAGATACAGGCTCTTTTTCTGGGCATCTGGGACTTCCCACCAAGGGTTAGGATTTGCACCTAGGGGTGTATGAGGCCTGCAATGCAGGATCATGATGGTGCAACTGAGAGGGATTGTTTGAAAGCTTGCTCAGGCTGAGTCTCACAATGCCTGTTTGCTCCCATGGCGGCCCTCAGGAGTGGGAGTGGTCTCATTGGTCATATATCTGGCTCCCTCGTAGAGAGTTGGACACCCAACCCAACAGCCAAATGTCCTGCCATGAGGAAGGATGAGTTCTCTTCCGTCAGGTTCCTCTGTGCTTCAGGTTGCCCCATTGGCAGGGTTTCCAGCAAGGTCTCGAGATAGGTGCCTGAATACCAAGGATGGGTGGAGATGACGTACTTGGGCCATAGCAATCCCAAATGCTAGATATGAGGCCTAAAACTCGGTCGGGGCTCAGGCTCTGTCAGACACAGCGCTAGTGGCCATGGCAGCCTTTATATCAGAGTAGATTCGAGGGCGGAGCAGATTGATCCTCATGTGGAGTTTCTTGGGAAGATTCCCAGGCATTTGTTCATTCAATAGGGAAGGCAGAATGCTGTGTTGTGGCTCCAGGTTTCCCAATCACGAAAGCTTGGGAACCAGTCAGTTTTGGGTGGAATTGTAAACAAAAGCTATGGTTCAATTCAGTGCCAAGCAGAAGGCAGTTCCAATTTGTAGCAGTTTACTCGAGACATCCAGCACTGGAATAAGGGTGGATGTCAGATGCTTGCTCACACTAGAGTTTTTGTCTATGATGACCGACAAGTGGAGGGGTGGTATAAAGAGGCCATGGAGGAGTTCACATGCTGAGGCCTGTGAACTGCTGCAAAAGTAACATTTCTTTGTACAGTGTAGGTGAAGTCTGGTTTGTTTACTCTAGGTTTCCCCATGTGGAAAGTTTGTGAAGAAGAGTTCTCCGGCATGGATGCCAGGAAAGCACACCTCCATTGACAATTGCAGCTGAGGAACATGGCAGATTCGTTCTGGTGGCTCTGGGACAATGTGCCAAGGCCTGGAGTTGACATGGGATCTCTTGCAGATGGGTCACAATGCTTGTTTGTTACCAGGGAGAACTTAGAATGTGCTGGTTGCTAAGGTGCCATGCAGGATTCTCCTACCCTGAGGGTTTGGCACAGGTCGAAGAGCATGGTATTCTTCTGGGGACAGGGGATGTTCTGTCGTGTGGCTCAGAGACCACATGATGTGTCATAGATTGGTGTTTCAGAACAGGCCTCTGAGGACAGATGCCTAAAAACCTAATGGGGTTCCATCGAGAGCCTATGGGCATTTTAGGTTCAATCGTCTATCTCACGATCATTGACTTGGCTATTTCCCTGGATGTAGGTGATAAGGGTGTTTCAGACTGCGCATTTCCATCCCGAGTGGCCGGCAATATTGGTGTGGGCTCAGGGGCCACACAGGTTTCTCCTAATTTGGAAGGTTTGGGCAAATCTGATATGCACAGTGTCCTTGGGGTTGGCAGCAAGAGTTCTGTGGTGTGGCTTCAGAGATAACATTCTGGTGGGCATGTGAGCCATGGTTTTGGGAGAGAAGTCTGCAAACACAAATACAAATTAGGGTGAGTGGCGAGGTGATCACAGGCCCAATGCGTAGACCTGGAGGGAAGCTCGTCATGAACTATAATTAGGGAGACTGGAAGGCAGTAGCACAGGCTTTTCTCTCTGGATTGTGTGTCCAGGATGGCCTTGGAATGCAGGTGTGGTCTCATGGGTCCATGGGAGTCTTTTCCTCTCTATGGATCCTGGTGGCTCTCCATAGTTTGGTGGCTTTTTCGGGGAAGGGGAGAGTGATGTTTTCCACCTTATGGGTGCCCCAAAACAGGGATTCCAGAGACGGGCTCTGGTTCATGGCATCTGGGACATCACAACATGTGCTAGGTTTTGGGCTTAGGGGCATATTAGGCCTGCAATGCGGGTTCATGGTGGTGCAACAGAGAAGGATTGTTTGAAAGCATGCTCAGGCTGAGGTTCACAAGGCCTGTTTGCCTCCAGGGCATCCCTGAGGAGTTTGTGTGGTCTCACTGGACTTGTAAATGACTCCCCCTTTCAGGGTTGAACACCCATCCTAACAGCCAAGTTTCCTGATATGAAGAAGGAGGAGTTCTCTATTGTGCTTCAGGATGCCCCATTGTCAGGGATTCCAGCAAAGGTCTGGGGACAGGTGCCTGAATACCAAGGATGGGTAGAGATGAAATACTTGAGCCATGGCAATCCCAAATGCTAGATGTGGGGCTCAAACTCTGGTGACTGACACTAGGTCTGGGCTCAGGCTCTGTCAGACACAGCACTAGTGGCCAGGGCAACCTATAAATCAGGGTCCCTCCGATATAGGGCCGAGCAGATTGATCCTCATGTGGGGTTTCTGGCCAGACTCACCAGGCACTTGTTTCTATCGGGAAGGCAGAATGCTGTGTTGTGTCTCCATAATTCGCTATCAAGATGGCTTGGGGACCAGTCGGGTGAGGAAGGAATTGTAAACACAAGCTACAGTTAAATTCACTGCCAAGCGGAAGGCAGTTCCTGTGTCCAGCAGCTTTTTCGAGATATCCAGCACCTTAGTAAGGGAGGACGTCGGATATTTGCTCACACTGGAGTTTGTGTCTATGATGTCTGACAAATGGAGGGGTGGCGTCAAGAAGCCATGGAGGGATTTTCACGTTGAGACTCATGAGCTGCTCCAAATAGCAAGGTTTCGTTCTAATGGACAGGTGGAGTGTGGTTTATTTGCTCCAGAGTCCCCCATGTGGAAAGTTTGGGTAGCAGAGCTCTACCGCATGGATGCCTGGAATGTTCAACTTCATTGACCATTGCAACTGAAGAACATGGCAGCTTTATTCTGGTGTCTCTGTAGCAAAGTACCAAGTCCTTGATTTGACATGGAATCTCTTGCAGATGGGCCACACAGCTGGTTTGTTACCAGGTAGATCTTAGAATGTGCTGGTGGCTTAGTAGTTGTGCAGGAATCTACTACTCTGGGATTTTGCACAGATTGTAGGGCACGGTTTCCTTCTGGGGACAGGAGATGTTCTGTTGTGTGGCCCAGGCACCACATGTTGTATCATAAGTTCGCATTCTAGAACAGGCCTCTGAGGACACATGTCTGAAAACCGAATCAATGGTTCCAATGACGTCCTAGGGGCATGTTAGGTTCATTATTCTGACTCAGGACCATTGACTTGGCTGTGTTCCTGGATGTAGGGGATCAGGGTATTTCAGACTGTGCATTTGTGTTCACAGCGGCCGCCGAAATTGGGGTAGGCCCAGAGGGCTTGTAGGTTTCTCCTAATCTAGACAGTTTGGGCAACTGTGATGGAAACAGTTTCCTTGTGGATGGCAGGGACAGTCCTGCAGTGTGGATCCAGAGACCCCATCCTGGAGGGCATGTGTGCCATGGTTTTGGTAGATAAGTCTGCAAACACAAATTTGAATTAGGGTGAGTGGCGAGGTGATCACAGGCCCAATGCATATACCTTGAGAGCAGCTCATCTGGAACTGTAATTAGGGTGAATAGAAGGCAGTAGCACAGGCTTTTCTCTCCGGATTGTGTGTCCAGGATGGCCTCGGAATGCAGGTGTGTTCTCATGGGTCCATGGGAGACATTGCCTCTCTATGGATCCTGGTGGCTCCTCATAATTTGGTGACATTTTTGGGGAAGGGATGAGTGCTGTTTTCCATCTGAAGGGTGCACCAAAACAAAAATTCCAGAGATGGTCCCTGGGTCTGGGCACCTCGAAAATCCCACCAAGTTTTATGATTTGAACCTACAGGCATACCAGGCCTGAAATGAGGGATCATTGTGGTGAATCTGAGAGGGATTTTTTGAAAGCATGCTCAGGGTGAGGGTCACAATGCCTGTTTGTGCCAAGGGTAGTCCTCAGGAGTGTGTGTGGTGTCATTGATGTTGTAACTGGCTCCCCCTTTGAGGGTATAACACCCATCCCAAAAGCCAGGTTTATTGCCATGGGGAAAGAAGAGTTCTCTATTGTGCTTCAAGTTCCTTAATTGGCAGGGATCCCTGCCAAGGTCTGGGGACAGGTGCCTGAATATCAAGGATGGGTAGAGATGACATACTTGGGCCATGGCAATCCCAAATGCTAGATATGGGGCCTGCTCTCTAGTGGCTGAAACTCAGTCGAGCTCAGGCTCTGTCAGACACGGCACTAGTGGCCATGGCAGCCTATAAATCGGTGTTGACTCGAGGGCCGACCTGATTGATCCTCATGTGGGTTTTCAGGGCAGACTCACCAGGCATTTCTTCATTCGATGGGGAAGGCAGAATGCTGTGTTGTGGCCCCAGATTTCCCTATCAAGAGGGCTTAGGGACCAGTCAGGTGAGGATGGAATTGTAAACACAAGCTATGGTTCAATTCAGTGCCAAGTGGAAGGCAGATCCAATGTGCAGTGGTTTATTCAAGACATCCAGCACCGGGATAAGGGTGCATGTCAGATGTTTGCTTAGACTGGAGTTTGTGTCTATGATGACCGACCAATGGAGTGGTGGCATCAAGAGGCCATGGAGCAGTTTACACGCTGAGGCCTGTGAGTTGATCCAAACATAAGGTTTCCTTCTACTGGACAGGGGAGGTCTGGTTTGTTTACACCAGGTTCCCCCATGTGCAAAGTTTGGGTAGCATAGTACTCGCACGTGGATACTGGAAAGCACACCTACATTGACCATTGCACCTAAGGAACATGGCAGGTTCTTTCTGGTTGCTCTAGGGCAAAGTACCAAGGCCTGGTTTCTAATGAAGTTGGGTCACAATGCAGTTTTGTTACCACGGAAATCTTACTATGTGCTGGTGGCTAAGGGGCCATGTATGATTAGTCTATCCTGATGGTTTGACACCGGTAGAAGAACACGGTTTTTTTCTGGGTATCGGAGATGTTCTGTTGTGGGGCTCACGGACCAAATGTTGTATCATAAGTTGGAATTCCAGAACAGGCCTCTGAGGACAGATGCCTAAAAACTTCATCTAGGGTTCCAATGAAGTCCAAGGGGAATTTCAGGTTCAATCATCAGACTCAGGACCATTGACTTCGGTGTCTGCCTATATGTAGGCAATCAGGGTGTTTCTGACTGTGCCTTTGTGTACAGAGTGGCCTCCAATATTGGGGTGGGCTCTGGGGCCTTGCAGGTTTCTCCTAATCTTGAAGGTTTAGGAAAATTTGTGGGCACGGTTTCCTTGGGGGTGGCAGGCACAGTCCTGTGGTGTGGCTCCAGAGACTCCATCGTGGAGGGCATGTAAGCCATGGTTTTGGGAGAGAAGTCTGCAATCACAAACTCGGATTAGGTTGAGTTGCGAGGTGATCGTAGGCCCAATGCATAGACCTGGAGGGCAGATCGTCAGGAACTGTAAATCACGTACCTCGAAGGCACTAGCACTGGCTTTTGTATCTGGATTGTGTGTCCATGATAGCCTTGGAATGCAGGTGTGTTCTAATGTTTCCATGAGAGTATTTTCCTCTCTACGGATCCTGGAAGCTCCCAATAGTATGGTGGCTTTCTCGTTTGAATGGAAGAGTGCTGTTTTCAATCTTAGATGTTCCCCAAAAAGGGATTCCAGAGAAGGGCTGTGAGTCTGGGTGCTTGGAAAATCCCACCAGGATTAGGATTTGGGCCTAGGGGAGTACCAGGCCTACAATGTGTGACTTGGAGGTACAACTGAGAGCGTTTGTTTGAAAGCATGCTAGTCTGAGTGTCACAATGCCTGATGTGATTAGGGCAGCCCTTATGAGTGGGAGTTGTCTCCTTGGCCATGCAGCTGGCTACCACTTTAATGTAGGACACCCATCCCAACTACCAGGATTCCTGCCATGGAAAAGGAAGAATTCTCTATTGTGCCTCAGGTTCCCCCATTAGCAGGTATTCTAGCAAATGTCTGGGGACAGATGCCTGAATACCAAGGATGGGTAGAGATGAGGGACCTGAGACATGGCCAGTCTCACATGCCTGACTCTCTGAGTAGCTGACATGAATTGAGCACTCAGGCTCTGTCAGAAACAGAACTAGTGGTCAGGGCTGAGTATGAATCAGGGATCCCTCAAGGGCTGAGCAGATTGATCCTCATGCAGAGTTTCTGGGCAGAATCACCATGCCCTTCTTCTTTCTAAGGGGAAGGCAAAAAGCTGCGTTGTGGCCCCAGAATTCCCTATCAAGCGGGCTTGGGGACCAGTAGGGTGAGGATGGAATTGTAAACTCAAGCTAAGGTTCAATTCAGTGCCAAGCAAAAGGCAGTTCCATTGTGCAGTGTCTGATTCCAGATATCCAGCACCTGAGTAAAGGTGAAAGTCAGACATTTCCTCATGCTGGAGTTTATGTCTATGATGACCGATGAATGGAGGGGTGGCGTCAAGAGGCCATGGAGGATTTCACATGCTGGGGCTTGTGAGATGCTTCAAACAGCAAAGTTTCCTTCTACCACACAGGGGGAGACTGGTTTATTTGCTCCAGGGTCCCCCATGTGGAAAGTTTGGGTAGCAGAGCACTCCCACGTGGATGCCTGAAAAGCACACCTCCATTAAAATTGCAGCTGAGAAACATGGCCAATTCGTTCTGGTGGCTCTTGGGCGAATTACCAAGGCCTGGAGTTGACATGAAGTCTCATGAAGATGGGTCATAATGCAGGTTTGTTACCATGGAGACCTTACAGTGTGCTGGTGGCTAAGGGACCATGTAGGATTCATCTACCCTGAGGGTTTGACACTGGTCAAAGGGCACGGTTTCCTTCTCGGACCAGAGATGTTCTGATGTGGGGCTAACGGACCAAATGTATCATAATTTGGTATTGCAGAACAGGTCTCTGAGGATAGATGCCTGAAAATTTAATCTAGGGTTCCAATAAAATCCTATCGGAATGTCAGGTTCAATCCTCTGACTCAGTATCATTGACTTCAATGTCTGCCTAGATGTAGGTGATCAGGGTGTTCCAGACTGTGCATTTGTGTACAGAGTGGCAACCAGTATTGGGGTGGGCTCAAGGGCCTTGCAGGTTTCTCCTAATCTGGAAAGATAGGGCAATTTGATGGGCACAGTTTCCTTGGCAATGGTGGGCACAGTCCTGTGGTGTGGCTCCAGAGACCCCATGCTGGAGGGCATGAGAGCCATGGTTTTGGGAGGGAAGTCTGCAAACACAAATGCGGGTTAGGTTTAGTGGCGAAGTGATTGTAGGCCCAATGCATACTCCTGGAGGGAAGCTCCGTGTGAAATGTAAATCGCATGCCTCAAAGGAGGTAGCACAGGCTTATTTATCTGGATTGTGTATCCACGATGGACTAAGAATGCAGGTGTGGTCTCAGGTGTCCATGGGTGATATTTCCTCTCAAGTATCCTGGCGGCTCCTTATAATGTGGTGGCTTTCTCAGAGAGGAAAGAGTTCTGTTTTCCATATTAAAGGTGTCCCATAACAGGGATTGCAGAGAAGTGCTCTGGCTCTGGGCACCTGGAAATACCCACCAAGGGTTATGATTTGGGCATAGGGGCTTACCAGGCCTCCAATGCAAGTCCTGGAGATACAACTGAGAGCGTTTGTTTGAAAGCATGCTCAGGCTGAGGGTCACTATGCAAGCTTTTGCATAGGGTGGCCCTCAGGAATGGGGGTGGTCTCAATGGCCATTCAGTAGGCTAACACTCTGAGTGTTGGACACCCTTCTGAACTTACAGGAATCCTGCCATGGGGAATCAGGATTTCTCTATTGTGATTCAGGTTCCCTCATTGGTAGGGATTCCAGGAAAGGTCTGGGGACACATGCCTGAATACCAAGGATGGGTAAAGATGACGGCTCTGTTCCGTGGCCAGTCTAACATGCGGGATATGGGCCCCGCCTTCTAGGTGGCTGACACGAGGTCGGGGCTTAGGCTCTGTCAGACACAACACTAGGGGCCAGGGCTGTCTATAATTCAGGGTTCCCTCAAGGGACAAGTAGATTGATCATAATGTGGAGTTTCTGGGCAGACTCACCAGGCCCTTCTTCTTTCTATTGGGAAGGCAGAATGCTGTGTTGTGGCTGCAGAATTCCCTATCATGAGGGCTTGTGGACCAGTAGGGTGAGGATGGAATTGTAAACCCAAGCTATGAATAAATTCAGTGACAAGCGAATGGCATTTCCAGTGTGCAGCGGCTGATTCGAATATCCAGCACCTGAGTAAGCGCAGACGTCAGATGTTTGCTCAAGCTGGAGTTTGTGTCTATAATGACCGACAAATGGAGAGGAGTTGAAAAGAGGTCATAGAGGATTTCCCACACTTGAGCTTGTGAGATGCTCCAAACAGCCAGGTTTCCTTCTACAGGACAGGGCAGTCAGATTTGTTTGCTCGAGAGTCCCCCATGTGGAAAGTTTGGGTAGCAGAGCACTCCCACATGGATGCCTGGAAAGCACACTTCCACTGAACATTGCAGCTGAGGAACATGGCAGGTTCTTTCTGAAGGCTCTGGGGTGAAGTACCAAGGCCTGTAGTTGACATGGAATCTCATGAAGATGGCTCACAATGCTGGCTTGTTACCAGTGAGATCTTAGATTCTGCTGGTGGCTACGGGCCAAGTAGGATTCATCTACCCTGAGGGTTTGACACAGTTCCAAGAGCACGGCTTCCATCTAGAGAAAGGAGATGTTCTGTTGTGGGGATCAGGGACCATATGTTGTATCTTAAGTTGGTACTCCAGAACAGGTCTCTGATTACAAATGCCTGAAAACCTAATCAGGGGTTACAATGAGGTCATAGGAGCATGTCAGGTTCAATCTTCTGACTGAGAAACACTGACTTGGGTATCTGCCTGGATTCAGGTGATCAGCGTATTTCAGAATGCACATTTGTGTCCAGAGGGGCCTCCAGTATTGGGGTGGGCTCAGGGGCCTTGCAGGTTTCTCCTTATCTCGAAGTTTTAGGCAAATGTGACGGACACATTTTCCTTGGGGATGGCAGGCACAGGCCTTTGGTGTGGCTCCAGAGACCCCATCCTGGAGGAAATATGAGCCATGGTTTCGGGATAGAAGTCTGTAAGCACAAACTCGGGTTAAGGTTAGCGGTGAGGTGATCGCAGGCCCAATGCATAGACCTGGAGGGCAGCTCGTCTGGAACTATAAATTAGTTGCCTTGAAGGTGGTAGCACAGGCTTGTGTATCTGGCTTTTGTGTCCAGGATGGCCTCGGAATGCAGGTGTGGTCTCATGGATCCATGGAAGATTTTTCCTCTCAAGGATCCTAGCGGCTCCCTATACTATGGTGGCTTTCTTGGCGAAGGGGAGAGTGCTATTTTACATCTTAGGGTTGTCCCAAAACAGGGATTCCAGAGACAGGCTGTGTTTCTGGTCCCCTGAAAATCCCAACAGGTGTTAGGATTTGTGCTTAGGGGCATATCAGGCCTGCAAATTTGGATTCTGGAATGCAACTGAGAGTGTTTGTTTGAAAGCATGCTCATGTTGGGGGTCACAATGCCTGCTTGTGTCCAGGGCGGTCCTCATGAGTGGGCGGGTTATCATTGGCCATTCAGCTGGCTACCACTCTGAGGTCTGGAAACCCATCCCAAGAGCCATCATTCCTGCCATGGGGAAGGAGGATTTCCCTATTGTGCTTCTGGTTCCCCCATTGGCAGGGATTTCAGCAAATGTCTGGGGACAGATGCCTGAATCAAGAATGGGTAGAGATGACAGCCCTGGGACATGGCTGGTCTCACATTCTGGAGTTGGAGCCCAGTCTCTGGGTCCTGACACGAGGTCAGAGACGAGGTTCTGTCAGACTCAGCGCTAGTGGCCAGGTAAACCTATAAATGGGGTTCACTCGAGGGTCGAGTAGATTTATCCTCATGTAGGGTTTCTGGGCAGTCTCTCCAGGCTGTTTTTTCTTGCTATGGGGAAGGCAGAATGCTGTGTTGTGGCTTCAGAATTCCCTATCAAGAGAGCTTACTGAACACCAGGGTGAGGATGGAATTGCAAACCCAAGCTACTTTTTTTTTTTCAAGATTTTATTTTTTGTCAGAGAGCGAGCGAGAGCAAGCACAGGCAGACAGAGTGGAAGGCAGTGTCAGACGGAGAAGCAGGCTCCCTGCGTAGCAAGGAGCCTGATGTGGGACTCGATCCCAGGACGCTGGGATCATGACCTGAGCCGAAGGCAGCTGTTTAACCAACTGAGCCACCCAGGCGTCCCGCCAAGCTACTTTTAAATTCAGTGCCAAGCATAAGGCAATTCCAGTGTGTAGCAGCTGATTCAAATATCCAGCACTTGAGTAAGTGCAGATGTCAGTTGATTGCTCACGCTGGAGTTAGTGTCTATGATGACCAACAAATGGATGGGTGGCCTCAAGAGGCCATGGAGGATTACCCACCCTCAGGCTTGAGATACTCCATACAGCAAAGATTCCTTTTACCGTACAGGGGAGTCTGGTTTGTTTCTTCCAGGGTTCCCCATGTGGAAAGTTGGTATCAAAGCACTCCCGCTGGATGCCTGGAAAGTACACCTACATTGACCATGGCAGCAGAGGAACATGGCAGTTTCATTCTGGTGGCTCTGGGCCGAAGTACCAAGGGCTGGAGTTGTCATGGAGTCTCATGAAGATGGGTCACAATGCTGGTATGTTGTCAGGGAGATCATAGAATGTGCTGGTTGCCAGGGGGCCTTGAAGGATTCATCTACCCAGAGTGTTTGACACAGGTCCAGAGCACAGCTTTCTTCTAAGGACAGGAGATGTTCTTTTGTGTGGCTCAGTGACCATATTGTATCATACATTGATATTCAGAACAGCCTTCTGAGTACAGATACCTGAAAACCTATTCTAGTGTTCCAGTGAATCCTAGGAGCATGTCAGGTTCAATCTTCTGTCTGAGGACCATTGACTTGGATATCAGCCTGGATGTAGGTGATATGGTGTGTCAGACTGTGCATTTGCGTCCAGAGTGGCCTCCAATATTGGGCTGGGATTAGGGGACTTGCAGGGTTCTCCTAATCTAGAGGGTTTGTTTAATAGTGACAATCACAGTTTCCTTTGGGAAGACAGGTACAATCCCGTGGTGTGGCTCCAGTTATCACAAACTGGAGGGCATGTGAGCCACGGTTTTGGGAGGGAAGTCTGAAAACACAAACTTGGGTTAGGGTTAGTGGCAAGGTTATCACAGGCCCAATGCATAGACATGGATGGCAGCTCTTCAGGAACTGTTAATCGGGTGACTCAAAGGCAGAATCACAGGCTTTTTTCTCTGTATTGTGTGCAGGATGGCCTCAGAATGCAGTTGTGGCCTCATGGGTCCATGGGAGATTTTTCCTCTCTAAGGATCCTGGTGGCTCCCAATAGTTGGTGGCTTTTTCGGGGAAGGGAAGAGTGCTGTTTTTCATGTTAGGGGTGACCCAAAATATGGATTCCAGAGACGGACTCTGGGTTTGGTCCCCTGGAAAATCCCACCAAGTGTTAGGATTTGGGCCTAGTGGCTTACCAGGCCTGCATGCAGGATCCTGGAGGTGCAACTGAGAGGTCTTGTTTGAAATCATTCTCAGGCTGAGGGTCACAATACTTGCTTATGCCCAGGTGGCCCTCATGAGTGGGCGTGGTCACATTGGCCATGCAGCTGGCTCCCACTTTGAGGGTTGGACAACCATCCCAACAGCCAGAATCCTGCCATGGGGAAAGAGGAGTTCTTTATAGTGCGTCAGGTTCCCCCATTAGCGGGGATTCCAGCAAAGGTCTGGGGACAGAGGCCTGAATACCAAGGATGGGTAAAGATGATGGACATGGGCCATGGCCAGTATCAAATCGTGGATATGCGCCCCGATCACTGGGTGGCTGACACTAGGTCTTGGCTCAGGCTCTGTCAGACACAGCACTAGTGCCCAGGGCAGCCTATAAATTAGGGTTCCCTCGAGTGCCGAGCAGATTGATCCTCATGTATGGTTTCTGGGCAGACTCACCAGGCCCTTCTTGTTTGTAAGGGGAAGGCAGAATGCTGTTTTGTGGCTCTAGAATTCACTATCAAGAGGGCTTGTGGACCAGGAGGCTGAGGATGGAATTGTAAACCTAAGCTATGGTTACATTCTGTATCAAGCGAAAGAAATTTCCAGTGTGCAATGTTTGAATCCAATATTCAGCACTTGAGTGAGGGTGGATGTCAGATATTTGCTCATGCTGGAGTTTGTGTCTATGATGACACAAAAATAGAGGGGTGGCGTCAAGAGGTTATGGAGGATTTCCCAATCTGGTGTTTTTGAGATGCTCCAAACAGCAAGGTTTCCTTCTACCAGACAGGGGCAGTCTGATTTGTTTCCTCCATGGTTCCCCATGTCGAAAGATCGGATAACATAGATCTCCCACATGGGTGACTGGAAATCACACCTTCATTGACCATGACAGCGAAGGAACATGGCATCTGGTGGCTTTGAGGCGAAGAAATAAAGACTGGATTGGACATGGAACCTCATGAAGATGGGTCAAAATGTTGGTTTGTTACCAGGGAGATCTTAGAATGTGCTGGTGGTTAATGGGCCATGCAGGATTCATCTAGCCTGAGGATTTGACACAGGCCCAAGAGCCCGGAATGCTTCTGGGGGCAGGAGATATTCTGTTGTGGGGCTCAGCGGCCATATGTTGTATCATAAATTGGTAATCCAGAACAGGTCTCTGAGGACAGAAGCCTGAAAACCTAATAAAGGGTTTGAATGAGGCCCTAGGGGAATGTCATTCAATCTTCTGACTCAGGATCATTGACTCTGGTGTCTGACTTGATGCAGGTGATGAGGGTGTTTCAGACTGTGCATTTGTGTCCAGAGTGGCATCCAATACTAGGGTTGGCTCAGGTTCCTTGCAGGTTTCTCCTTATATGGGGTTTTTGGACAACTGTGATGGGCAGTTTCCTTGGGGATTGCAGGAACTGTCCTGTGGTGTGACTCCAGAGACCCCATCCTGGAGGACATGTGCGCCATGATTTTGAGAGAGAAGTCTGCAAACACAAACTTAGGTTAGGGTTAGTGGCAAGGTGATCATAGTCCCAATCCATAGACCAGGAGGGCAGCAAGTCTGGAACTGTAAATCACGTAACTCAAAGGTGGTAGCACAGGTAATTGTATCTGGATTTAATTTCCAGAATGGCCTTTATTGCAGGTGTTGTCTCAAGGGTCCATGGGAGATTTCTCCTCTCAAGGATCCTGGCGGTTCTCAATAGTTTGTTGGATTTCTCCGGGAAGGGATGAGTACTGTTTTCCAGCTTAGGCGTGCCCCAAAACAGGCATTCCAGAGATGAGCTCTGGGTCTAAGTGCTTGGAAAATCCCACCAAGGGTTAATATTTAGGCCTAGGACCATACCAGGCCTGCAATGCGGGATCCTGGAGGTGCAACTGAGAGCGTTTGTTTGAAAGTATGGTCAAGCTGAGGGTCCCAATGCCTGCTTGTGCCCCGGAGGCCATCAGGATTGGGCGATGTCTACTCAGCCATGCAGCCAGTTCCCATTCCTAGGGTTGGACACCCATCCAAAAGCCAGGATTCCTGCCATGGCGAAGGATGAATTCTCTATTGTGCTTCAGGTCCCCCCATTGGTATGGATTCCAGCTAAGATCTAGGGGACAGATGCCTGAATACCAAGGTGGGTAGTAATGACAGCCCTGGGCCATGGCCGGTCTCACATGGTTAATGTGGGCCCCACCCTCTGGGTTGCTGACACGAGGTAGGGGCTCAGGCTCTGTCAGACACAGCACTAGTGGCTAGGGCAAACTATAAATAGGGGTTCCCTCCTGGGCTGAGTATATTGATCTTCATGTGCAGTTTATGGGCAGACTCACCAGGTCCTTCTATCTATGAAGAAGGCAGAATGTTGCGTTGTGGCTCCAGAATTCCCTATCAAGAGATATGGCAGACCAGTAGGGTGAGGATGAAATTGTAGTCTGAATCTAGGCTTAAATTCATTGCAAAGCGAAAGGCAGTTCCAGTGTGCAGCAGCTGATTCCAATATCAGCGCCTGAATATGGGCGGATATCAGATGTTTGCTCAGGCTGGAGTTTGTGTCTACGATGACCAACAAATGGAGAGGTGGCGTCAAGAGGCCATGGAGGATTTCCCACCCTGGGGCTCAGGGGCCATAATTTGTATCATAAGTTGGTATTCCAGAAGAGGCCTCTGAGGACAGGTGCCTGAAAAGTTAATCCCTCTTCCAATGAGGTCCTAGGGCCATGTCAGGTTCAATTATCTGACTCAGGACCATTGATTTGGGTGTCTGCCTGGATGGAGGTGATCAGGGTGTTTCAGACTGTGCATTTGCATCCAGAGCAGCCTCCAATATTGGGATGTGCTCAGGAGCCTTCCGGGTTTCTCCTAATCAGGAGGGTTTGGGCAACTGTGATGGGCCCAGTTTCCTTGGGGATGGCAAGCACAGTCTTGTGGTGTGACTCTAGGGGCCCAATCCTGGAGGACATGTGAGCTATGGTTTTTAGAGAGAGATCTGCAAACACAAACTCGGGATAAGGTTAATGGAGAGGTGTTCACAGTCCCAATCCAAAGATCTGGAGGGCAGCACGTCAGGAACTGTAAATCAGGTGACTCGAAGCCAGTAGCACAGTCTCTTGTATCTGGATAGCATATCCACGCTGGCCTCGGAATACAGGTGTGGACTCATGGGACCATGGGAGATTCTTCTTCTCAAGGATCCTGGGGGATCCCATTAGTTTGGTGGCTTTCTCAGGGAAGTGAAGAGTGCTGTTTTCCATCTTAGGGGTGCCTCAAAATAGGGATTCCAGTGACGGGCTCTGGGTATGTGCACATGGAACATCCCACGATGTGTTAGGATTTGGGCTTAAGGGCATATCAGGCCTGCAATGCAGGATCCTGGAGGTGCAACTAAGAGCATTTTTTTGAAGGCTTGATCAAGCTGAGGGTTACAATGGCTACTTGTGCCCAGGGCAGCCCTCATGAGTGGGCATTGTCTCCTTGGCCATGCAGCTGGCTCCCACTTTGAGGTTTGGACACTCATATCAACAGCCAGGATTCCTACCATGGGGAAGGAGGAGTTCTCTATTGTGCTTTAGGTTACCCCATTGTTAGGGATTACATAAAAGGTCTGGGGACAGGTGCCTGAATACCAAGGATGGGTAGAGATGATGGACTTGGGCCCTGGCCAATCTCACATGCTGGATATGGGCTCATATCTCTGGGTGCCTGAAACTATGTCTTGGCTCAGGCTCTGTCAGACACAGTACTAGTACTAGTACTAGTACTAGTGCCCAGGACAGCCTATAAATCAAGGTTCCATCGAGTGCCATGTAGATTGAACCTCATGTGGAGTTTCTGGGAAGTTTTACCAGGCCCTATTTCTTTCTAGTGGGAATGGAGAATGTTGCCTTGTGGCTCCAAATTCCCTCTCTAGAGGGCTTGCAGACCAGGAGGCTGAGGATGGAATTCTAAACCCAAGCTATGGATAAATTCAGTGTCAAGTGAAACGCAGTTCTAGTGTGCAGTGGTGGAAAAGAAAATGCAGAATCTAAATAACGGCAGATTTCAGATGTTTTCTCATGCTGGAGTTTTTGTCTATGATGACTGACAAATGGAGGGGTTGTGTCAAGGGCCATGGAGGATTTCTCCTGCTGGTGCTTCTGAGATGCTCCAAACAGAGGGTTCCCTTCTACTGGTCAGTGGCAGTCTGGTTTGTTTGCTCCAGGGTCCCACATGTGGAAAGAATAAGTAGAAGAGCACTCCCACATGGATGCCTGGAAAGCACACCTCCACTGACCATATCAGGTGAGGAACATGGCAGGTTCATTCTGGTGGCTCTGGGGCGAATTACCAAGGACTTGAAGTGACATGGAATCTCATGAAGATGGATCACAATGCTGTTTGTTTGTTACCAGAGAGATCTTAGAATGTGCTGGGGGCTAAGGGGCTGTGCATAATTCATATACCCCGACCCTTGACACAAGTTGAAGAGCACGAATTCCATCTGGGGACAGGAGATATTCTATTGTGGTGTTCAGGGACCAATCTTCTGACTCAGGACCATTGACTTGGGTGTCTTCCTGGATGGAGGTGATCAGGGTGTTGCACACTGTGCATTTGTGTCCAGAGTGTCCTCCAATATTGGACTGGGCTCAGGGGACTTGCAGGTCTCTCCTAATCTGGAGGGTTTGGGCAACTGTGATGGACACAGTTTCATTGGGGATATCAGGATCTTTCCTGTGGTGTGGCTACAGAGACCCATCATAGAGGGCATGTGAGCCATGGTTTTGGGAAAGAAGTCTGCAAACACAAACTTGGGGTAGGGTTAATGGCGAGGTGATCACAGGCCCAATGCGTAGGTCTGTAGGGCAGCTCGTCTGGAACTGTAAACCAGGTGATTCGAAGGTGGTAGCACAGTCTCTTGTATCTGGATTGTGTGTCCAGGATGGCCTCGGAATGAAGGTGTGGTCTTATGGAGCCCTGGGAGATTTTTCCTCTCTACGCATCCTGGCAGCTCCTAATAGTTTTCTCAGGGGAGGGAAGATTGCTCTTTTCCATCATAGGGGTGCTTCAAAACAGAGATTCCAGAGACGGGCTCTGGTTATGTTGGCATGGAAAATCCCACGAAGTGTTAGGATTTGGTCCTAAGGGCATACCAGGCCTGCGATGCGGGACCCTGCAGAAACAACTGAGAGCATTTGTTTGAATGCATGCTAAGGTTGAGGGACACAATGCCTGCTTTGGCCCAGGCGGCCCTTATGATTGGGCGTTGTCTCATTGGCCATGCACCTGGTTCTAATTCTGAGGGTTGGGCACCCATAGCAACAGCCAGGCTTCCTGCCATGGGGAAGGAGGAGTTCTCAATTGTGCTTCAGGTTCCCCCACTGGTAGGGATTCCAGCAAAGGTCTGGGATAGTTGCCGGAATACCAAGGATGGGTAGAGATGACTGGGCCATGGCCAGTCCCACATGCTGGATAAGGGCCCCACACTCTGGGTGGCTGACACGAGGTTGGGGCTCAGGCTCTCTCAGACAGGAGCAGTCTTATTTGTTTGCTCTAGGGTTCCCTATGTGGAATTTTTGTGTAGCAGAGAACTACCTCTTGGATGCCTAGAAAGCACACGTCCATTGACCTTTGTACCTGAGGAACATGGCAGATTCGTTTCATGGCTCTTGGGCAAAGTACCAACACCTTGAGTTGGCATCAAGTCTCAGGAAGTTGGGTCACAATGCTGGTTTGTTACCAGGGAGATCATAGAAGGTGCTGGGGCTAATGGGTCATGCAGGATCCATCTACCCTGAAAGTTGGACATAGATCCAAGAGCACATTTTCCTTTTGGAGACAGTAGACGTTCTGTTGTGGGAATCAGGGACCACATGTTGTATCATAACTTGGTATTCCAGAACAGGACTCTGAGAACAGATGTCTGAAGACCCAATCTAGGGTTCCAGTGAAGTCCTAGGGGCATGTCAGGTTCAATCATCTGACTCAGAACCATTGACTTGGCTTTCTGCCTCGATGGAGGTGCTCAGGGTGGTTCAGACTGCACGTTTGCATCCAGAGCAACCTCCAATATTGGGGTGGGTTCAGGGGCCTGGCAGGTTTCTCCTAATCTGGAGGGTTTGGACAACCTGATGGGCACTGTTTTCTTGGGGATGGCAGGAACTTTTCTGTGATGTGGCTTGAGGGACCACATCTTGGTGGGCATGTAAGCCATGGTTTTGGGAGAGAAGTCGGCAAACACAAACTGGGGTTAGGGTTAGTGTCGAGATGATCACAGGCCCAATGCATAGACATGGAGGGCAGCTCGTCAGGAAATGTAAATAGGATGACTCGAAGGCGGTAGCAAAGACTTTTCTCTCTGGATTGTGTGGACAGGATGGCCTCGGAATGCAGGTTTGTTTTCATGGGTCCATGGGAGATTTTTTCTCTCTAAGGATCCTGGCGGCTCCCAATAGTTTGGTGCCTTTCTCAGGGAAGGGAAGAGTGCTGTTTTCCATCTTAAGGGTGCCCCAAACAGGGATTCTGAGACGGACTCTGGGTCTGGGCACCTGGAAAATCCCACCAAGGGTTAGGATTTGGGCCTAGGGGCATACCAGGCCTGCAATGCTGGTACTGGAGGAGCAACTGAGAGTGTTTGTTTGAAAACATGCTCAGGCTGAGGATCACCATGCCTGTCTGTGCCCATGTCGGCCCTCAGGAGTGGGCATGGTCTCCTTGGTCATGCAGCTGGCTCCCACGCTGAGGGTTGGACAACCATTCCAACAGCCAATATTCCTGCCATGGGGAAGGAGGTGTTCTCTATTGTGTTTCAGGTTCGCCATTGGCAGGAATTCCAGCAAAGTTTGGGGGACAGATGACTGGATACCAAGGATGGGTACAGATGATGGCCCAGGGCCATGGCCGATCTCTCATGCTAAATATGGGCCCTCACCTCTGAGTGGCTGACACGAGGTCGGGGCTTAGACTCTGTCAGACACAGCACTAGTGGTCAGGGAAATCTATTAATCAGGGTTGCCTCGTGGTCTGAGTAGATTGATCCTCATGTGCAGTTTCTGGGCAGACTCAACAGGTCCTTCTTCTTTCTATGTGGAAGGCAGAATACTGCGTTGTGGCTCCAGAATTCCCTATCAAGAGATATTGTGGAGCAGTGTGGTGAGGATAGAATAGTAATACAAAGCTATGGTTAAGTTCAGTGAAAAGCAAAAGGCAGTTCCAGTGTGCAGCTGCCGTTTCGAATATCCAGCACCTGAGTAAGGGTGGATGTCAGATGTTTGCTCACACTGGAGTTTGTGTCTGTGATTACCCACAAATGGAAGGGTGGCGTCAAGAGGCCATGGAGGATTTCCCATGCTGGGGCTTGTGAGATGCTCCAAATAGCAAAGTTTCTTTCTACCGGACAGGAGAAGTCTGGTTTGTTTTCTCTGGTTTCTCCATGTGGAATGTTTTGTAGCAGAGAACCCCACAGGGATGCCTGGAAATCACCCCTCCATTGACCATTGCAGCTGAGGAACATGGCAGGTGCATTCTGGTGGCTCTGGGGCAATATATCGAGACCTTGAGTTGACATGGAGTCTCATGAAGATGGGGCACAATGATGGTTTGTTACCAGGAATATCATAGAATGTGCTGGTTGCTAAGGGGCCATTCAGGATCCAAATACCCTTAGGGTATGACACAATTCCAGGAGCATGGCTTCCTTTTTGGGGAGAACATATTCTGTTCTGTGGCTCAGGGACTATATATTTTATCATAAGTTGATATTCCAGAGCAGGCCTCTGACGACAGATACCTGTAAACCTAATCTAGTGTGCCAATGAAGTCCTCGGGGCATGTCAGGTTCAATCTTCTGACTCAGGAGCATTGACTTGGGTGTCTGCCTGTATGGAGGTGATCAGGGTGTCTCAGACTGTGCATTTGTGCCCAGAGCGGCCTCCATTATTTGGCTTCGCTCAGGGGCCTTGCAGGTTTCTCCTATCTAAAGGTATCGGGCAAAAGTGATGGGCACAGTTTCCTTGAGGATCTCAGGCACAGTCTTGTGGTGTGGCTTCAGATGCCAGAACCTGGAGGTCATGTGAGCCATGGTTTTAGGAAGGAAGTCTGCAAACACAAACTCAGTTTAGGTTAATGGCAAGGTGATTGCAGGCCCAATGCATAGACCTGGAAGGCAGCTCGTCAGGAACTGTAAATCCGATGACTCAAAGGTGATAGCACATGATATGTATCTGGATTGTATGTCCAGGATGGCCTCGGAATGCAGGTGTGTTCTCATGGGTCTATGGCAGATTTTTCCACTCAAGGATCCTGGTGGCTACCATGAGTTTGGTGACTATCTCGGGGAAGGGAAGAGTGCTGTTTTCCATCTTAAGGGTCCCCCAAAATAGGGATTCCAGAGATGGGCTCTGTGTCTGGGCCCCTGTAAAATCCCACTAGGGTTAGGATTTGGGCCTAGGTGTGTACTAGGCCTGCAATTCGGGGTCCCAGAGATGCAATTGAGAGCGTTTGGTTGAAAGCATGCTCAGGCTGAGGTCACAATGCCTGCTTGTGCCCGGGGAAGCCATCATGAGTGCACATGGTCTCCTTGGCCATGGAGCTGCCTTCCACTTTGAGGGTTGAGCAACTATCCCAACTGTCAGAATACCTTCCATGGGGAAGGAGGAGTTCTCTATTGTGCTTCAGGTTCCCCCAATGGCAAGGATTTCAGCAAAGCTGTGGGTACAGATGCCTGAATACCAAGAATAGAAGAGAAGACAGACAGGCCATAGCTGGTCTCACATGCTGGATATGGGCCCTGATCTCTCCGTGGCTGACACTAGGTCCTGGCTCCGGCTATGTCAGACACAGCACTAGTGCCCAGGGCAGCCTATGAATCAGGGTTCCGTCTAGCACCAAGAAGTTTGACCATCATATGGAGTTTCTGGGCAGACTCTCCAGGCCCTTTTTCTTTCTATGGGGAAGGCAGAATATTGTGTTGTAGCTCCAGAATTCCCTCACAATAGGGCTTGTGGACCAGTAGACTGAGGATGGAATTGTAAACCCAAGCTATGGCTTAATTCAGTCAAACTAAAGGCAGTTCCAGTGTGCAGCGATCGAATTGAAATCCAGCACCTGAATAAGGGCGGATGTCAGATGTTTGCTCATGCTGGAGTTTGTGTCTATGATGACTGACAAATGGAGTGGTGGCTTCAAGAGGAAATGGAGGATTTCCCACGCTGGGGCTTGTGAGATGCTCCAAACAGAAGGTTTCTTTCTACCGGACAGGGGCATTCTGTTTTTTTGTCTCAAGGGTCCCCGCCAATTGCAAAGTTTGTGTAGCAGAGCACCCCCGTATGGTTGCCTGGAAACCACACCTCCACTGACCATTGCAGCTTAGGAACATGGCAAGTTCATTCTGGTGGCTCTGGGGCGAAGTACTAAGGGCTTATTTTTACATGGAATGTCATGAACATGGGTAACAATGCTGTTTTGTTACCTGGGAATTCTTAGCCTGTCATCTGTACACATCCTTGGTATTAAGGCAACTTTCCACAGACCTTTCCTGTAACCCTGCCAATGGGGGAACCTGAAGCACAATAGAGAACTCCTCTTTCCATTGCAGGAAGCCTGGCTGTTGCAATGGGTGTCCAACCCTCAAATTGGGATCCAGCTATATGGCCAATGAGACTACGCCCTCTCCTGAGGGCCCCCCTGGGCACAAAGAGGCATGATGACCCTCAGCCTGAGCATGCTTTCAAACAAGCCCTCTCTGTTACACCATTAGGATCCTGCATTGCAGGCCTGGAATGCCCCTAGGCCCAAATCCTAACACTTGGTGGGATATCCGGGCACCCAGACCCAGAGCCCGTCTCTGGAATCCCTGTTTTGGCATAAGCCTAAGTTGGAAAACAGCATTCTTCCCTGTTTTGGAGCACCCCTAAGATGGAAAAGAGCACTCTTTTCTTCTCTGAAAAACCACCAATCTATGGAGATCCACCAGGATCCTTAGAGAGGAAAAGTCTCCCATTGAACCATGAGACCACGTCTACATTCAGAGCCCATCCTGGACACACAATCCAGATAGAAATGCCTGTGCTACCAGCTTTCAGTCACCCTAATTACAGTTCCTGACGTGATGCCTTCTAGGTCTATGCATTGGACCTGCGATCACCTTGCCACTATCCCTGACCCAAATTTGTGTTTGCAGACTTCCCTCCCAAAACCATGGCTCTCATATCCTCAAGGAGGTGGTCTCTGAAGCCTTACCACAGGACTGGGCCTGCCATCCCCAAGGAAACTGTGCCCATCACAGTTCCCCAAAGCCTCCAAGTTAGGAGAAACCTGCAAGGCCCCTGAGCCCACCCCAATAGTGGAAGTGGCTCTGGATGCAAATGCACAGTCTGAAACACCCTGATCACCTACATCCAGTCAGACAACCATATCAATGGTCCTTAGTAAGAAAATTGAACCTGATGGGCACCAAGGACATCATTGGATCTCTAGATTAGGTTGCAAGCATCAATCCTCAGAGGCCTGTTCTTGAATACCAAGTCAGGATACAACATATGTACCCTGAGCCACAAAACAGAACATCTCCTCTCCCAAGATGGAAACTGTGCACATCGACGTGTGCCAAACCCTCAGCGTGGCCCATAGCCACCAATACATTCTAAGACCTCCCTTGTAACAAACCAGTTTTGGGACACATCTGTAAGAGATTCCAAGTCAACTCAAGGCCTTGGTACTTGGCACCAGAACCACCAAAACGAACCTGTCATGTTCCTCAGCTGCAATGGTCATTGGACATGTGCTTTCCAGTCATCCATGCGGGAGGGCTCTGCTACGCAAACTTCCACTTGAGGGACCCTGGAGGAAAAAAAAACAGACTCCTCCTGTACATTAGAAGGAAACCTTGTTGTTTGGAGCATCTCACAATCTTAAGCGTGGGTAATCCTCCATTGCCTCCTGAAGCCACCCCTCCATTAGTCGTCATCCTAGACACAAACTCCAGTGTGAGCAAATATCTGACATCTGCCCTTACTCAGGTGCTGGATATCTCGTATAAGCTGCTGCACATTGAAACTGACTTCTGCTTGGCACTCAATTTAAGCATAGCTGGTGTTTACAATTGCATTCTCACCTTATTTGTCCCCAAACCCTCTTGATAGGGAATTCTGGATCCATAAGGCAGCATTCTGCCTGCCCCACAGAAAGAAGTGCTTCGTGAGTCTGGCCAGAAACCCTACATGAGGATCAATTTACTCGGCCCTGGAGAGAACCCCAATATATAGACTTCTCTGGCCACTAGTGCTGTGTCTGCCACAGCCTGAGCCCACACCTCGTGTCAGCCACCCAGAGAGCGGGGCCCATATCCAGCATGTGAGAACGGCCATGGCCCAAATCTGTCATCTCTATGCATCCTTGGTATTCAGGCATCTGTCCCCAGACCTTTGCTGTAATCCCTGCCTATGGGGGAACATGAAGCACAATAGATATTTCCTCCTTTCCCATGGCTGGAAACCTGGCCATTGGAATGTGTGTCCATCCCTCAGTGTGGGAGCCAGAAAATGGACAATGGGACCACGCCCACTCCTGAGGGCCACCCTGGGCACAAACAGGCATTGTAATGCTCAGCCTGAGCATGCTTCCAAACAAGCCCTCTCAGTTGCACCACCAAGATCCTGCATTGCAGGCCTGGTCAGCCCATAAGCCCAAATCCCAACCCTTGGTGGGATTTTCCAGGCGCCTAGACCCAGAGCCCATCTCTGGAATCCCTGTTTTGGGGCACACCTAAGATCGAAAATAGCAGTCTTCCCATCTCAAAAAGTCATCAAAATATTGGGAGCCGCCAGTATCCTTAGAGGAAAAATCTCCCATGGACCCATGAGGCCACAGCTACATTCTGAGGTCACCCTAGACACACAATCCAGATATAAAAGCCTGTGCTTCCACCTTCGGGTCATTCCAGTTACTGTTCCTGACGAGTAGCCTTCCAGGTCTACACATTGCCCTGCGATAACCTAGCCACTAAACCTAACCCGAGTTTGTGTTTGCAGACTTCCCTCCCAGAACCATGGCTCACATGCCCTCCAGGGTGGAGTCTCTGGAGCCACACCACAGGACTGTGCTTGCCATCCCCATGGAAATTGTGCATGTCAGTTAACCAAACCCTCCAGAGTTGGTTGAAACATTCAAGGCCACTGTGGCCACCCCAATATTGGAGGTTACTCTGGACATAAGTGCGCAGTCTGAAACTCCCTGATCACCTACATCCTGGCAGACACCCAAGTCAACTTTCCTAAGTCTGAAGATTGAACCTCTCATGCCCCTGGGACTCATTGGAACCCTAGATTAGGTTGTCGGGCATCTGTCTTCAGAGGCCTGTTCTTGAATAGGAACTTATGATATGGCATGTGGTCCCTGAGCCACAAAACACTACATCTCCTGTCCCCAGAAGGTAACCGTGCTCTTCGACCTGTGTTAAACCCTCAGGGTAGGAGAATCTTGCAGGCACCTTAGCCACCAACACATTCTAAGATCTACCTGGTAAAAAAAACCAGCATTGTAACCCATCTTCAAGAGATTCCATGTCAAATCAAGACCTTGGTGCTTCGCCCCAGAAGCACCGTAAAGAACCTGCATGTTCCTCAGCTGCATTGGTCAATGGAGGTGTGCTTTCCAGGCATCCATGTGGAAGGGCTCTGCTACCCATACTTTTCACATGGGGGGCCCTGCAGAAAACATACCAGACTCTAACTGTCCAGTAGAAAAAACAACCTTGCTGTTTGGAGCATCTCACATGCATCAGCCTCTTGATGCCACTCCTCCATTCGGTTATCAGAGACACAAACTCCAGTGTGCGTAAACATCTGAAATCCACCTTTACTCAGGTGCTGGATATTTCATTTGTTGGCCACGATAGATACAAACTCTATCATGAGCAGACATCTGACCCTCGCCTGTACTCAGATGCTGGAGATCTCGAAAAAACCACTGCACATTGGAACGGCCATGTTCTCGGCACTGAGATTAAGCATAGATTGTGTTTTCTGTCTTCTGTTCTCACACTCCTCGCCTTCAAGTCCCCCATATTGGGAATTTGGGAGCCACAATGCCTTCTGACTGCCCACCAGAAAAAAGAGGTGCCCTATGGGTCTGCGTGAAACTCCATATAAGGTTCCACCAGCACAGCCCTCTATAGCACCACAATATCATAGGCCACCTTGTGAACTAATGCTTTGTCTGACACAGCTCGAGCCCCGACCTCCTGGTAGCCACCTAGATAGCGGGACCCATATCTGGCAGGTGTGACCTGCCTTGACCTGAGTCCTTCATCTCAAACCAACCTGGTTATTCACGTACCAGTCCCAGAACATAGCTCAAATTACTGTGCATGGGGGAATCTGAAGCACAAAAGAGTACTCCTCCTTCCTCATAGAAGGAAAATTAAATGTTGATATGGTGGTCCAACCCTCATATTGGGATTCAGGTGCATGGAACAAGAGCCAATGCCCACTCAGGATGGGCATCTGGGCAAAAACAGGCATTGTGACCCTTACCCTGAGACCCATTTCCAACAAGTCTCCATGGGAGCTGAACCAAAGCCCCACAGAGCCAGGCAGTCAAGCCTCTAGGCCCAAATACTAAGCCTTTGTAGAGTTATCCAGGCACAGGGACCTATTACCCATCTCTGGAATCCCTGTGTTGACGGAAACACTGAAACAGTAAACCACGCTCTCTCCTTCCCAGTGAGATACCAAACTCTTGGGTGCTGGGCAGAATCCCCAGAGAGGTAGAATATTCCATGGACACATGAGGACACCCCACCATTCCAAGGCCATCCTAGACACAATCCAGACAGAAAAGCCTTTGCTCCTGCCTCCCAGCCACACGAATTTCAAATCCTGAGGAGCTGCCCTCAGCGTCTGCAGATCGGGGCTGCCATCACCTCCCTCCTAATTGATACACAATTTTGTGTCTGAAGACTTTGGTCCCAGAGCCCTTAACCACATTCCCTGCAGGATGGGGCTGACAGAACCACACTACATCACTGGGCCTGATCTCTGGATGAAATTCTGCCGTCTCAGTTGCACAAACCCTCCAGATTAGGAAAAGCCTGCAAGGCCCCTGAGCCCACCCCAATTTCATAGGCCACTCTGGAAAAAATGCACAGTCTGACACAGCCTGAGCATCTACCTCCAGGAAGACTCACAGGTCAAAGTCCCTAAGTCCGAAGGTTGAGGATGACATGCCCCTACAACCTCATAAGAACCCTAGCCTAGATATTCAGGCCTCTGTGCCCAGAGGCCTGGTCTTGAAATCCAACATATGATCCGACATGTGGTCCCTGAGCCATACAAGAGAACCCCTCCTGTCCCGAGAAGGGAACCTGGCTCCTGGGAACTGGGTCTAACCCTCAGGTAGGAGAATCCTGCATGGCCACAGACCCACAACCACATTCTTTTTTTTTATATAGATTTTATTTATTTATTTGACAGAGAGAGATCACAAGTAGGCATAGAGGAAGGCAGAGAGAGAGAGAGGAAGAAGCAGGCTCCCTGCTGAAGCAGAGAGCCCGATGCGGGACTCAATCCCAGGACCCTGAGATCATGACCTGAGCCGAAGGCAGCGGCTTAGCCCAGTGAGCCACCCAGGCACCCTCACCACCACATTCTAAGGTCTCCCTGGACACCAAGCAGCATTGTGACTCATTAGACTGAGAACATCCGTCAACTTAGATCACTTGGAAATTTGAACAAAAACCAGCAGATCAAGCCTGCAATGTTCCTCAGCTGCAATGGTCATGCAAGGAAGACTTCCCAGGCCCCCATTCAGAGACCTCTGCTGTCGAATCTTTCTATATGGTGTACCCTGGAGCCTTGTAAGCGGACTTCCCCTGTCCCACAGTAGGACACCTTGCTGTTTGGAGCAGCTCACAAGGTCCTGCTTGGGAAAATCTCCAAGAATTCTTGAGGCCACCCCACAATTCGTTGACCATCATGGATGCAAACCCAGCGTGAGCAGACATCTGACCCTCGCCCATACTCAGGTGCTGGAAATCTCAAAACAACCACTGCACAATGGAATGGTCCTGTGGTCGGCACTGAGCTTATCCCTGGCTTGTGTTTTCAGACTTCTGTCTTCACACTCCTCGCCTACAAGCCCTTCATATTGGGAATTCTGAAGCCACAGTGCAGCTTTCTGCCTGCCCACCAGAAAGAAGTGCCCTATGGGTCTTCGTAGAAACCCACATGAGGATCCTCCTGCACGGCCCTCAATGGCACCCCAATATAATAGACCGACCTCTGCATAAATTGTCTATCTGACACCGCCTGATCCCCGACCTCCTGTCAGCCACCCAGATAGTGGGCCCCATATCCTCCAGGTGGGTCCAACCTTGGCCCGAGGCCATCATCTTGAAGCAACCTGGATATTCAGGTACCTGTCCCAGACTTAGCTCAAATTCCTGCCCATAGGGGACTCGGAAGCACAAAAGAGTGCTCCTCCTTCCCCATGGCCAGAAAACTGAATGTTGAGATGGCTGTACAACCCTGAGTGGGAACCAGGTGCATGGTCCATGAGACCATGCCTACACAGGACGGGCAGCTGGGCACAAATAGGCATTGTGACCCTCAGAATGAGACCCCTTTCCAAAGATCCCCCTTGGGATCTGGACCAGGATCCCAAATCGAAGCTTTGGTTAAGTTTTCCCAGTGTCTGGACCCAGAACCCATCTCTGGAATCCCTGTTTGGACAGGATCCCAGAGATGGAATACAGTCTTTTCCTCTTCCCCAAAAAGAAATCAAACTCTTGGGTGCCAAGCAGAATCACCAGAGTGGAATAATATCCCATGGACACATGAGGTCACCCCTCCATTTAGTGGCCATCCTAGACACAAAATCCAGACAGAAAAGCCTGTGCTCCTCCCTCCCAGCCACCTGAATTTCAAATCCCGAGGAGCTTCCCTCAGGGTCTTCAGATTCGGACTGCCATCACCTCACTCCTATCTCTTATCCGAGGTTGTGTCTAAAGTCTTTGGTCCCAAAGTCCTGACACACATGACCTCCAGGATGGGGCCTCGAGAAACACATGACATCACTGGCCCTGCTCTCCTGAGGAAACCCTGCCCATCTCAGTTTCCCAAAATGTCCAGATTAGGAGAAAACTGCAAGGCCCCTGACTGCACCCCAATATCATAGGCCACTCTGGAAAAAGTGCACAGCCTGACACAGCTTCAGCACCTACCTCCAGGATGACATGCAGGCCAATGGCACTTAGTCCGAAGATTGAAACTTCCATGGCCCTAAAACCTCATCAGAACCCTAGCTTATGTTTTGAGGTCTCTCTCCCTAGAGGTCTGTTCTGGAAATTCAAGCATATGGTCCAACCTGTGGTCCGTGAGCCATACAAGAGCACACCTCCTGTCCCAAGAAGGAAACCTGGCTCCTGGGTACTGGGTCTAATCCTAAGGATAGAGAATCCTCAATGGTCAGAGAGCCGCCACCACATTCTAAGGTCTCCCTGGACACCAAGCAGCATTGGGACCTGTTAGACTGAGAACTTCCATCAACGCAAATCACTTGGAACTTGGAATCAGTGTCATTGGTTCAAGCTTACCCTGTTCCTCAGCTGCAATGGTAACAAGAGATTGGCTTCCCAGGCCTCCATTCAGAGAGCATTGCTATCGAATCTTCCATATGGGGGACCCTGGAGCCCTGTAAGAAGACTTCTGCTGTCCCTTAGTAGGACACCTTGATGTTTGGAGCAGCTCACAAGCTCCAGCTTGGAAAAACCTCCAAGAATTCTTGAGGCCTCCCCACCATTTGTTGGCCATCATGGATACAAACTCCAGCGTGAGCAGACATCTTCCCCTCGCCCAGGTGCTGAAGATCTCGAAACAACTGCTGTACATTGGAATAGACATGTGCTCGGCACTGAGCGTAACCGTAGCTTATGTTTTCATACTTCTGTCCTCACACTCCTCGCCTGCAAACCCTCCAACTTGGATATTCTGGAGCCGTAATGCAGCCATCTGCCTGCTCACCAGATAGAAGAAGTGAAAAAAGGGTCTGTGCAAAAATCCCCCATGAGGATCCAGTTGCACAGCTCTCAAAAGCACCCCAATATCATAGGCCGAACTCTCCACGAATGTTCTGTCTGACACAGCTCGAGCCCGAGCTCCTGACAGCCACCCAGAAAGCAGGCCTCATTTTCTGCAGGTGGGTCCTGCCTTGGCCCGAGGACCTCATCTCAAAGTGAACTGGGTATTCAGGCACCGGTCCCAGAACTTAGCTCAAATTCCTGCCCATGGGGGAACCTGAAGCATAAAAAAGTACCCCTCCTTCCCCATGGCAGGAAAACTGAATGTTGAGATGGCAGTCCAACCCTCAGAGTGGGAGCCAAGTGCATAGCCCATGAGGTCACACCCACTCAGCATGGGCATCTGGGCAAAAACAGGCATTGTGACCCTCAGAATGAGACCCATTTCCAACAAGAACACTCGGGAGCTGTACCAGGAAAACATAGAGCAGGACCCTAGGCCCAAATCCTAAGCCTTGTTGCGGTGATCCAGGCTCCAGAACCCAGGACCCATCTCTGGAATGGCTGTTTGGACGGGATCCCTGACTCAGAAAATTGCGCTCCTCCCATCCCCCGGAAATACACCAAACTCTTGGGTGCCGAGCAGAATTCCCAGAGAGGTAGAATCTCACATGGACCCATGAGGCCACCCCTCCATTTCGTGGCCATCATAGACAAACAAGTCAGACAGAAAAGACTGTGCTCCTGCCTCAGAGCCGTCCGAATTTCATATCTGGAGATGCTTCGCTCAGGGTCTGCAGATTGGGTCTGCCATCACCTCGAGCTTAACTCTTACCCGAGTTTGTGTCTGAAGACTTTGGACCCAGAGTCCTGACCCATATGCCCTCCAGGATGGGGCCTCCAGGAACACACAGCAGCACTGGGCCAGCTCTCCCAAGGAATGTCAGCCTGTCTCAGTTTCCCAACCCACCAGATTAAGAGAAAATTGCAAGGCCCCTAATACCACCCCAATTCCATAGGAAGCTCCAGAAAAAATGCATAGTCTGACACAGCCTCAGAATATACCTCCAGGAAGACACCCAGGTCAATGGGAAGGGATGAAATGGCCTAACCCATGGCAGGTTCGATGTGCTGAGTGTGAAGCCAACTGTCTCATTGTCTCTCACAAGGTCTGGGCTCAGGCTATGTAAGACAGAGCATAGTGTTTAGGGTAGCCTATGCAATTGGGGTGTTGCCGAGGGCTGAGCAGGTTGATTTTCATTTGGGGTTTCTGAGCAATGCCATAGACAATGTTTTTCTTTGGGGGGCAGGCAGAGTGCTTCGTTCTGGAACCAGAATTCCCAATCATGAGGGCTTTTGGGCCAGGAGTGCTAGGGTAGAGTCTGAAAACAAAAGATAGGGTGAGGTTGGGAGCAGGCACACTCTGCAAAGGCTGAAAGGATATCTCATGCATCTGAAGTCAGGCTGAGGATCAGACGTTGGCTGAGGTTGCATTGTGCCCTTGATAGCACCTTCATGAAGCAGGTGCTTCATGAGGCCAACGAAATTTTCCCACGCTGAGTTTGGAGGTTGCCACAAACCACAAGGTTTCCTTCTGCAAGACAGTCGAGTCCTGTTGAGTGGCTCCAGTACATACCATACGGAAGGACTGAAGAGGAGGGTTCAAAGGATGGATCCCTGAACAGCATGCCTCGCATTCCCTTTGGCCATTAACGACAAGATATGTTTGATCTGCTGGCTCTGGGGCAAGCTAACCAGCGGGCTGAGTTGAAATGGCCTCTCCTGAGGATGCGTCATAATGTGTGTTTCTGTCCATGGAGACCTTGGAATGTGATGGTTGTACTGTGGCCCTGCGGAATTCTCCAACCAGAAGGGTTTGATACAGATCCAGTAAGAAAGCACTCCATGTGGAGACGAGAGAGGTTTGGTTTGGAGCCTCAGAAAAACCTAATATGCTGGTATACGAAACCAGTCCTCTGAGGACAGACACATGAAAACTAAAGCTAAGGTTCATATTAGGGCCTAAGGGCCTGTCCATTTCAATCTTCTGTCTCTGGGGACACTGAGAGTCTAAGTGGTGATAATGGCTCAGCTGGTGTCAGAGTGCCCCTTTTAGTCCAGGGCAGCCTACACTATCAGGATGGCCTCAGGGGCCTTGGAGTTTTTCCCTAACCTGTAGGGTTGTGGTCAATGGATTGGGCACACTTTCCTTGGAGAGGGCAGGCACAATCTTTCGCTGTGGCTCCAGATGCCCTAGCCTAGAGGGTGTGTGGGTCCAGGCTGTGGGCACAGAAGTCTGAAAACACAAACTCAGCTTATGAGTGGCGCCGAAGGTATGGCAGGCCGGATGTACAGATAGAGAGTGAGTTCCTTGGCTTGTGAATCTAGGGCGAGATTCCTTCAGGCTTTTGTCTCTGGATGCGTCCAGGATAGCCGTAGATTGTAGGGGGTGGCCTCAGTGACTGTGGACAAGTATCCCTCTCTGGGGATTTGTCCCAGCTAACAGGAGTTTGGGGTCATTTTGGGGGAAGGGTGGAGTCCTGTTGTCTGGCTCATGTGTCTCTCCAAGAAAGTGATTCCAGAGCAGAGCCCCAGGAACGGGGGGGAGACTGGAAAACTCAAACACTGGTGAGGATTGGATGTATAGGGGCTTGGCACGCCCCATATGCGGGCTCTTGGTCAAGGCCCTGACAGGCCTTTCTTTGATATTGGGCTCATGCTGAGGGTCACAGAGTGAATTTGTGCCCAAGGCAGCACTCAAGTTTGGGCGTGGTTTCAGGGGAAATGAAGGTTTCTCCCACCCTGAAGGTGTGACTCCATGCCAAGAGCAAGCCTTACAGCCATGGGGAAGAAGGAGTTCTGATTTGTGATTCAGATGCCCAACTGTGTGGGGAATTCATATAATATCTGGGTTTACATATCTGAAAACCAAGGTTAGGAAGAGATAACGGCATAAGACCATGGCGTGTCAGAAGTGCTAGGTGTGTGGCCAGCTGTCTCCTTGCCTGTCTGGACGTCTGGCATCAGGCTGTGAAAGGCAGAGCATTAGTGCCCAGAGCAGCCTATCAAATCTGAGTGCCGTCGAGGCAAGAGCAGGTTGATCCTCATCTGGGTTTTATGGAGAGCCCCACAAGGAAACGTTTTCTACCGGTGGGCAGTCACTGGGCTGGCTCGTGGTTCTGCAAATCCTACTCTGGAGGGATTGTTTGCCAGGATTGTGAGGAAGGAAGTCTGAAAACACAAGCTACCATGAGGTTTGGGACCGAGGGCACGGCAAGCCACTCTGCAGAGGCTTAATCAAGATCTCCTGCATTGCGGTCATATCTACTATGAGACGTGCTTCAAGCTAGAGTTTTTGTCCATGATGGCCTCTCCCTGAAGGATATGGGGGGCTTCATGAGGCCCGGCATGTTTGCCGTTTTCTCCTACACTGAAGGTTTGACTCACGGCCAGCAGCAAGGTTTCTTGCCATGGGGAAGGAGGGGTTCTGACTTGTGCATCAGGTTCCCCCTGTGCAGGTTGGAGATAAGGTCTAGGTTCCGATGACTGAAAACCCAGGTTGGGAATGGATGGTGGCCTAAGGCAGTGGCGGGTCCAATGTGCTGGGTGTGCAGCCAGCTGTGTCGGTGTCTGTTGGAAGGTCTGGGCTCAGGCTATTTGCAACAGAGCATCAGTGTTTAAGGTAGCCTATGCAATTGGGGTGTTGCCGAGGGCCAAGCAGTTTGATCCTCATTTGGGGTTTCTGGGCAGCACCATAGACAATGTTTTTCTCCTGGGAGGCAGGCAGAGTGCTTCAGTGTGGCCCCAGAATTCCCAGTAGGGAGGGTTTGTGGGCCAGGAGTGTGAGGACGGAAGTCTGAAAACACAAGCTAGGGTGAGGATTGGAGCCAAGGGCAGAGCAGGCCCAATCGGCAGAGGCTGAATCAAAATCTCCTGCATCTGAAGTCAGGCTGAGGATCAGAAGTTGGCTGAGGCTGGAGTATGTGTCCATGATGGCACCTTCATGAAGCGGGGGCCTCATGAGTTTGGGGTCATTTTGTGGGAAGGGTGGAGTCGTGTTGTCTGGCTCATGTGTCTCTCCAAGAAAGGGATTCCAGAGCAGAGCCCAGGTTCAGGTGGCGCGACTGGAAAACTCAAACACTGGTGAGGATTGGGTGCATAGGGGCTTGGCAAACCCATATGAGGGCTCTTGGTCCAGGTCCTGACAGGCCTTTCTTTGACATGGGGCTCATGCTGAGGGTCACAGTGTGAATTTGTGCCCAAGCAGCACTCAAGTTTGGGCGTGGCATCAGGGGCCATGAAGGTTTCTCCCACCCTGAAGGTGTGACTCCATGCCAAGAGCAAGCTTGACAGCCATGGGGAAGGAGGAGTTCTGTTTTGTGCTTGCGATACCCAGCTAGGTGGAGAATTGATATAATGTCTAGGTTCAGATATCTGAAAACCAAGCTTAGGAAGAGGTGACGGCATAAGAACATGGCATGTCCGAAGTGCTGGGTGTGTGGCCAGCTGTCTCTTTGTCTGTCTGGACGTCTGGCTTCAGGCTGTGTCAGACAGAGCATGAGTGCCCAGAGCAGCATATCCAGTCCGGGGACCGTCGAGGCCCGAGCAGGTTGATCCTCATCTGGGTTTTCTGGAGAGCCCCACAGGGAAACGTTTTTCTTCCGTTGGGCAGACACTGGGCTGGGTTGTGGTTCTGGAGTTCCTAGTCCGTAGGGCTTGTTGCCAGGAGTGTGAGGAAGGAAGTCTGAAAACACAAGCTAGCGTGAGGTTTGGGACCGAGGGCATGGCAGGGCCACTCTGCAGAGGCTGAATCGAGATCTCCTGCACTGAGGTCATGTCAGCTATGAGACGTGTCTCAGGCTAGAGTTTTTGTCCAGCATGGCCTCTTCCTGAAGGGTGTGGGGGCTTCATGAAGCCAGGGAGGTTTGCCTACGATGGGATTTGTGAACTACTCCAAACCTCAAGCTTTCCTTCTGCACGACAGTCGAGTCCTATTGGATGGTTCCAGGAGGCCCCATACGGAAAGACTCGAGAGCAGGTGTCTAAGCATGGATGCCTGGGAACGCCACCTCATATTCCCACTCTTTAGTCAGGACAATGCAGGCTCAATCTGTGGCCTCCTGGGTGAGCTACCCAGAGGGCAGAGTTGAAATGGACTGTCCTGAAGATGAGTCCTACTGTGGCTTGGTGGCCTGGGAGACCTTGGAATGTGGAGGTGGCTCAGGGACTCTGCAGGGTTCTCCAAACTGAGGTGTTTGACACAGCTCCAACAGGGAAGCTTCCCATGTGGAGATGAGAGGAGTTCTGTTCAGTGCCTCAGGAAAGCCCCATATCCTGTTCTTTGAACCAAAGCCTCTGAGGAGTAACACCTGGAACCCAAAGCAAGAGTTGAGATTACGGCCTAAGGGCCTGTCCGGCTCAACCTTCTATCTCTGTTGACATCTGTGGGCATGCCTTCATGGAGGTAGCTGCTCAGCTTGTGTCCGAATGCCCCTGTGTGTCCAAGGAGCCTCCCAGTAGTGGGATGTCCTCGGGGGCCTTGAGGTTTCTCATATTCTGGAGGTGTGTGTCCAAAGGAATGGACACAGTTTCCCAGGAGAGAGCAGGCACGGTCCTGTGGTATGGCTCCAGAGGACCCAGCCTAGAGGCTGTGTTTGCCAGGGCTGTGGGGACAGATGTCTGAAAAAGCAAACTTGGCTCAGCTAGTGGCCAAGGTAATGGCAGGACTGATCTCCAGTCCGTGAGGGGATATCCTCTGGATATCAAAGGAGGGCAAGTGGGAGGCAGTCACTCAGGATTTTGTCTCTGGGTGTTGCGTTCACAGTGTCCGGTCAGGGTAGGGGTTGTCTCAGAGGCCGAGGAAGAGCCTTCCTCTCGGGGGATTGTCCAAGCTCCCAAGTGTTTGGGTTCATTCTGTGGGAAGGGAAGAGTACTGTTTTCTGCCACAGGGAACCCCCCAGGAGAGGGACTCTAGAGCACAGCAGTGGGTTCCCTGAACTGGAATACACACCATCTAGTTAGTCCTGGGTGCCTATGGGCATGGCAATCCACATATGCGGGCTCTTGGTCCAGTCACTGAGAGGCGTTACTTGAATAAGGTACTCACGCTGAGGGTCACAATGTGTGTTTGTGCCCAAGGCGGCCCTAAAGCTTGGGCGTTGCCTCATGGGCCATGTCGTTTTTCCTACACGGAAGGTTTGACTCACTGCCAGCAGCAAGTTTACTTTCCATGGGGAAGGAGGGGTTCTGATTTGTGCATCAGGTTCCCCCCTGTGCAGGGATTGGAGATAAGGTCTAGGATCCGATGACTGAAAACCCAGGTTGGGAATGGATGGTGGCCTAAGGCAGTGGCGAGTCCAATGTCCTAGGAGTGCAGCCAGCTGTGTCGGTGTCTGTTGGAAGGTCTGGGCTCAGGCTATTTGCGACAGAGCATCAGTGTTTAAGGTAGCCTATGCAATTGGGGTGTTGCCGAGGGCCAAGCAGTTTGATCCTCATTTGGGGTTTCTGGGCAGCACCATAGACAATGTTTTTCTCCTGGGAGGCAGGCAGAGTGCTTCAGTGTGGCCCCAGAATTCCTAGTAGGGAGGGTTTGTGGGCAAGGTGTGTGAGGACGGAAGTCTGAAAACACAAGCTAGGGTGAGTATTGGAGCCAAGGGCAGAGCAGGCCCACTCTGCAGAGGCTGAATCAAAATCTCCTGCATCTGAAGTCAGGCTGAGGATCAGACGTTGGCTGAGGCTGGAGTATGTGTCCATGATGGCACCTTCATGAAGCGGGGGCCTCATGAGGCCAAGGAAGTTTTCCCACGCTGAGTTTGGAGGTTGCCCCAAACCACAAGGTTTCCTTCTGCGGGACATTCGAGTCCTGTTGCATGGCTCCAGGACATACCATATGGAAGGACTGGAGAGCAGGGTTCGAAGGATGGATCCCTGTACAGCATTCCTCGCATTCCAATTGGCCATAAGCGACAAGATATGTTTGATCTGCTGCCTCTGGGTCACGCTACCCAGGGGGCTTAGTTGAAATGGCCTCTCCTGAGGATGTGTCATAATGTGCGTTTGGGTCCATGGAGACCTTGGAATGTGCTGGTTGTTCGGTTGCCTTGCGGAACTCTCCTACCTGAAGGGTTTGATACATCCCCAGTAAGAAAGCTGCCCATGTGGAGACGAGAGATGCTTGGTTTGGTGCCTCAGAAAAGCCCATGTGCTGGTCTACGAAAACAGTCCTCTGAGAACGGACACATGGAAACAAAGCTAAGGTTCATATTAGGGCCTGGGGGCCTGTCCATTTCAACCTTCTGTCTCTGGGGACACTGTCTGAGAATCTAAGTGGAGATAGTTGCTCTTCTGGTGTCAGAGAGCCCCTCTTAGTCCAGGGTGGCCTATCTATTGATGGCCTCAGGGGCTTTGGAGCTTTTCCCTAAACTGTAGGGTTGTGGTCAATGGATTGGACACACTTTCCTTAGAGAGGGCCGGCACAATCTTTCGCTGTGGCTTCAGAGGCCCTAGCCTGGAGGTTGTGTGGGTCCATGCTGTGGGCACAGAAGTCTTAAAACACAAACTCAGCTTATGAGTGGCGCCTAGGGTATGACAGGCCGGATGTACAGCCCGAGAGGGAACTCCTGGGCCTCTGAAACAAGGGCGAGTGGAAGGCGTTCCTTCAGGCTTTTGTCTCTGGATGTTGTGTCCGGGATAGCCGTGGGTTGCAGCGGTGGCCTCAGGTACTGTGGACGAGTATCCCTCTCTGGGGATTTGTCCCAGCTCCCAAGAGTTTGGGGTCATTTTGAGGGAAGGGTGGAGTCGTGTTGTCTGGCTCATGTGTCTCTCCAAGAAAGGGACCAGAGCAGCGCCCAGGTACAGGTGGGGCGACTGGAAAACTCAAAAACTGGTGAGGATTGGGTGCATAGGGGCTTGGCAAGCCCCATATGCGGGCTCTTGGTCCAGGTCCTGACAGGCCTTTCTTTGACATGGGGCTCATGCTGAGGGTCACAGTGTGAATTTGTGCCCAAGCAGCACTCAAGTTTGGGCGTGGCATCAGGGGCCATGAAGGTTTCTCCCACCCTGAAGGTGTGACTCCATGCCAAGAGCAAGCTTGACAGCCATGGGGAAGGAAGAGTTCTGTTTTGTGCTTGCGATACCCAGCTGTGTGGAGAATTGATATAATATCTAGGTTCAGATATCTGAAAACCAAGGTTAGGAAGAGGTGACGGCATAAGACCATGGCGTGGCCGAAGTGCTGGGTGTGCGGCCAGCTGTCTCCTTGTCTCTCTGGACGTCTGGTTTCAGGCTGTGTCAGACAGAGCATGAGTTCCCAGAGCAGTATATCCAGTTCAAGGTCCGTCGAGGCCCGAGCAGGTTGATCCTCATCTGGGTTTTCTGGAGAGCCCCACAGGGAAACGTTTTTCTTCCGTTGGGCAGACACTGGGCTGGGTTTTGGTTCTGGAGTTTCTTGTCCGGAGGGCTTGTTTGCCAGGAGTGTGAGGAAGGAAGTCTGAAAACACAAGCTAGCGTGAGGTTTGGGACCGAGGGCACGGCAGGCCCACTCTGCAGAGGCTGAATCGAGATCTCCTGCACTGAGGTCATGTCAACTATGAGACGTGTCTCAGGCTAGAGTTTTTGTCCAGCATGGCCTCTTTCTGAAGGGTGAGGGCTTCATTAGGCCAGGGATGTTTGCCTACGATGGGATTTGTGAACTACTCCAAACCTCAAGGTTTCCTTCTGCACGACAGTCGAGTCCTATTGGATGGTTCCAGGAGGCCCCATACGGAAAGACTCGAGAGCAGGTGTCTAAGCATGGATGCCTGGGAACGCCACCTCATATTCCCACTCTTTAGTCAGGACAAGCAGGCTCAATCTGCAGGCTCCTGGGTGAGCTACCCAGAGGGGAGAGTTGAAATGGACTCTCCTGAAGATGAGTCCTACTGTGGCTTGGTGGCCTGGGAGACCTTGGAATGTGGAGGTGGCTAAGGGACTCTGCAGGGTTCTCCAAACTGAGGTGTTTGACACAGCTCCAACAGAGAAGCTTCCCATGTGGAGAGGAGAGGAGTTCTGTTCAGTGCCTCAGGAAAGCCCCATATCCTGTTCTTTGAACCAAAGCCTCTGAGGAGTAACACCTGGAACCCAAAGCAAGAGTTGAGATTACAGCCTAAGGGCCTGTCCGGCTCAACCTTCTATCTCTGTTGACATCTGTGGGCATGCCTTCGTGGAGGTAGCTGCTCAGCTTGTGTCCGAATGCCCCTGTGTGTCCAGGGAGCCTCCCAGTAGTGGGATGTCCTCGGGGGCCTTGAGGTTTCTCATATTCTGGAGGTGTGTGTCCAAAGGAATGGACACAGTTTCCCAGGAGAGAGCAGGCACGGTCCTGTGGTATGGCTCCAGAGGATTCAGCCTAGAGGCTGTGTTTGCCAGGGCTGTGGGGACAGATGTCTGAAAAAGCAAACTTGGCTCAGCTAGTGGCCAAGGTAATGGCAGGACTGATCTCCAGTCCGTGAGGGGATATCCTCTGGATATCAAAGGAGGGCAAGTGGGAGGCAGTCACTCAGGATTTTGTCTCTGGGTGTTGCGTTCACAGTGTCCGGTCAGGGTAGGGGTTGTCTCAGAGGCCGAGGAAGAGCCTTCCTCTCGGGGGATTGTGCAAGCTCCCAAGTGTTTTGATTCATTCTGTGGGAAGGGAAGAGTACTGTTTTCTGCCACAGGGGACCCCCCAGGAGAGGGACTCTAGAGCACAGCAGTGGGTTCCCTGAACTGGAATACACACCATCTAGTTAATCCTGGGTGCCTATGGGCATGGCAAGCCACATATGCGGGCTCTTGGTCCAGTCACTGAGAGGCGTTACTTGAATAAGGTACTCACGCTGAGGGTCACAATGTGTGTTTGTGCCCAAGGCGGCCCTAACGCTTGGGCGTTGCCTCATGGGCCATGCCGTTTTCTCCTACACTGAAGGTTTGACTCACTGCCAGCAGCAAGGTTTCTTGCCATGGGGAAGGAGGGGTTCTGACTTGTGTATCAGGTTCCCCCCTGTGCAGGGATTGGGGATAAGGTCTAGGTTCCGATGACTGAAAACCCAGGTTAGGAATGGATGGTGGCCTAAGGCAGTGGCGGGTCCAATGTGCTGGGTGTGCAGCCAGCTGTGTCGGTGTCTGTTGGAAGGTCTGGGCTCAGGCTATTTGCCTCAGAGCATCAGTGTTTAAGGTAGCCTATGCAATTGGGGTGTTGCCGAGGGCCAAGCAGTTTGATCCTCATTTGGGGTTTCTGGGCAGCACCATAGACAATGTTTTTCTCCTGGGAGGCAGGCAGAGTGCTTCATTGTGGCCCCAGAATTCCCAGTAGGGAGGGCTTGTGGGTCTGGAGTGAGAGGACGGAAGTCTGAAAACACAAGCTAGTGTGAGGATTGGAGCCAAGGGCAGAGCTGGCCCATTCTGCAGAGGCTGAATCAAAATATCCTGCATCTGAAGTCAGGCTGAGGATCAGACGTTGGCTGAGGCTGGAGTATGTGTCCATGATGGCACCTTCATGAAGCGGGGGCCTCATGAGGCCAAGGAAGTTTTCCCACGCTGAGTTTGGAGGTTGCCCCAAACCACAAGGTTTCCTTCTGCGGGACATTCGAGTCCTGTTGCATGGCTCCAGGACATACCATACGGAAGGACTGGAGAGCAGGGTTCGAAGGATGGATCCCTGTACAGCATGCCTCGCATTCCAATTGGCCATTAGCGATAAGATATGTTTGGTCTGGGGCCTCTGGAACACGCGACCCAGGGGGCTGAGTTGAAATGGCCTCTCCTGAGGATGCGTCATAATGTTCGTTTGGGTCCATGGAGACCTTGGAATGTGCTGGTTGTTCAGTGGCCCTGCGGAACTCTCCTACCTGAAGGGTTTGATACATCCCCAGTAAGAAAGCTGCCCATGTGGAGACGAGAGATCCACTGTTTGGTGCCTCAGAAAAGCCCCATGTGCTGGTCTACGAAAACAGTCCTCTGAGAACGGACACATGGAACAAAGCTAAGGTTCATATTAGGGCCTGGGGGCCTGTCCATTTCAACCTTCTGTATCTGGGGAGACTTTCTGAGAGTCTAAGTGGAGATAGTTGCTCCGATGGTGTCAGAGAGCCCCTCTTAGTCCAGGGTGGCCTACACTATTGATGTCCTCAGGGGCCTTGGAGCTTTTCCCTATCCTGTAGGGTTGTGGTCAATGGATTGGGCACACTTTCCTTGGAGAGGGCAGGCACAAACTTTCGCTGTGGCTCCAGAGTCCCTAGCCTGGAGGTGTGTGGGTCCAGGCTGTGGGCACAGAAGTCTTAAAACACAAAGTCAGCTTATGAGTGGTGCCTAGGGTATGGCAAGCCGGAGGTACAGCCCGAGAGGGAACTCCTGGGCCTCTGAAACAAGGGCGAGTTGGAGGCGTTCCTTCAGGCTTTTGTCTCTGGATGTTGTGTCCGGGATAGCCGTGGATTGGAGCAGTGGCCTCAGGTACTGTGGACGAGTATCCCTCTCTGGGGATTTGTCCCAGCTCCCAAGAGTTTGGGGTCATTTTGTGGGAAGGGTGGAGTCGTGTTGTCTGGCTCATGTGTCTCTCCAAGAAAGGGATTCCAGATCAGAGCCCCAGGTACGGGCGGGGCGACTGGAAATCTCCAACCCTGGTGAGGATTGGGTGCATAGGGGATTGGCAAGCCCCATATGCGGGCTCTTTGTCCAGGCCCTGACAGGCCTTTCTTTGACATGGGGCTCATGCTAGTGTCACAGTGTGAATTTGTTCCCAATCAGCACTCAAGTGCTGCTTGGGCACTACCTGAAGGGTTTGATACATCCCCAGTAAGAAAGCTCCCCATGTGGAGACGAGAGGAGTTCTGTTCAGTGCCTCAGGAAAGCCCCATATCCTGTTCTTTGAACCAAAGCCTCGGAGGAGTAACACCTGGAACCCAAAGCAAGAGTTGAGATTATGGCCTAAGGGCCTGTCCGGCTCAACCTTCTATCTCTGTTGACATCTGTGTGCATGCCTTCGTGGAGGTAGCTGCTCAGCTTGTGTCCGAATGCCCCTGTGTGTCCAGGGAGGCTCCCAGTAGTGGGATGTCCTCGGGGGCCTTGAGGTTTCTCATATTCTGGAGGTGTGTGTCCAAAGGAATGGACACAGTTTCCCAGGAGAGAGCAGGCACGGTCCTGTTGTATGGCTCCAGAGGACCCATCCTAGAGGCTGAGTTTGCCAGGGCTGTGGGGACTGATGTCTGAAAAAGCAAACTTGGCTCAGGAAGGGGCCAAGGTAATGGCAGGCCTGATCTCCAGTCCGTGAGGGGAGATTCTCTGAATATCAAAGGAGGGCAAGTGGGAGGCAGTTGCTCAGGCTTTTGTCTCTGGGTGTTGCGTTCACAGTGTCCGGTCAGGGTAGGGGTTGCCTCAGGGGCCGAGGAAGAGCCTTCCTCTCGGGGGATTGTCCAAGCTCCCAAGTGTTTGGGTTCATTCTGTGGAAAGTGAAGAGTACTGTTTTCTGCCAGAAAGAACCCCCCAGGAGAGGGACTCTAGAGCACAGCAGTGGGTTCCTTCAACTGGAATACACACCATCTAGTTAGTCCTGGGTGCCTATGGGCATGGCAGGGACTATATGCAGGATCTTCATCCCGAACCTGACAGGCCTTTCTTTGACATGGGGCTCATGCTAGGGTCATAGTGTGAATTTGTGCCCAAGCAGCACTCATGTTTTGGCGTGGCATCAGGGGCCATGAAGGGTTCCCCACGTGAAGGTGTGACTCCATGTGAAGAACAAGCATTACAGCCATGTGGAATGCAGAGTTCTGATTGTGATTCCGATACACAAACTCAGCTTTTTTTGGGGACGTCGGTATGGCAGGCCAAATATACAAACCATGAGAAGAACTCATGAAGATTTGAATATAGAGCGAGTCTGAGGCGCTTGCTCAGGCATTTGTCTCTGGAATTTGTATCAGCAACGACCGTAGAATGTCGGGGATGCTTCATGGGCCATGGACGAATCTACCTCTATGAGGATTTCGCCCGATTCCCAATTTTTTTTCGTCAAACTGTGGGATGGGAGAACTCCTTTCAGTTTTGTTACCTCAGGTGTCCCACGAAAAGAGGAATTCCAAAGCAAAGCCGTGGGGAAGACTGAAGGGACCACCAGAACTATGGTTCAAAATTGGGGACTAGGGGCATGGCAAGCCCAATATGCTATCTCTTCATCCAGCCAATGAGAGGCCTTACTTGAGGACTTTGGTCAGGCTGAGGGTCACAATGTGTGTTTGTGACCAATGTAGCCTGCGAGCATGGCGGGGCCTCATGGGCAACACTGGATTCAACTACACTGAAAGTTGGACAACATGCCAAACACAAGGTATCCTGCCATGGGGAAGGAGTTCTGATTTCTGCATCCCGTTCAACCCTGGGCAGTGATTGGAGGTAAGGTCTAGAATCTAAAGCCTGAAATCCGAGGTTGGGAAGAGATGACGAGCTAAGGCCATGGCGGCTCGATGTGCTCAGTGTGCGGCCAGCTGTCTGGGACGGGCCAGGGAGTCCAGGCTCAGGCTGTGTCAGAAAGGGCATTAGTGCCCTGGTCAGCCTATGTATTTGGGGTACAGCCAAAATCGGTGCAGGTTGATCCTCATTTGGGGTTACTGGGTAGCCCCAGATGACAATGTTTTTCTTCTGGAGGGCAGGCAGAGTGCTGCATTGTAGTTCTGGATTGCCAAACTGGAGGGCTTGTGGGCCATTAGTCTGACGACAAAAGTCTGAGAACACAAGCTAGGCTTAGGTTTCTGGGTGAGGCCATGGCAGGCACAATCTACAGACCTGAATCGAGATCTCATGCATCTGAAGTCAGGGCGAGGATCAGACGATCACTCAGGTTGTAGTTTCTGTCCATGATGGCCCCTTCATGAATTGGGGGGGATCACGAGGCCATGGGGGTTTTCCCACGATGGGAGTTGTGAGAAGCTCCAAACTGCAGAGAGTCTTCTGCAGGACAATTGAGACCTGTTGTTTGGCTCCAGGCCAATGATTCTGAGCAGGGTTCTAAGGATGGATGGCTGGGTAGCCCACCTCGCATTCCAATTGTCTCCTAGCAACAAGACAGGTTAGATCTCCTGGATCTGTGGGGAGCAACCGAGGACGCTGCATTAAAATGGACACCCCTGGGCATGGGTCCTAATGTGCTTTTGTGTCTAAGGAGACCTTGGAATGAAGCGGTGGCACTTGGGCCCTAAAGAGTTCTACTAAACAGAGGCTTTGACACAGCTCCAACGTGCAAGTATCCCATGTTTAGATGAGATGTTTTCTGTTGGGTGAGTCAAGAAACAGCTATATGCTGCTTTTGAATTCCAGGCCTCTGAGGAGAGATGCCTGGAAACGAAAGCAATGGATCTGATTACTGCCTAGGGGCCTGTTCTTTCCTTTTTACCGATGGGCACATGAGTCTATGTGTCTGAGTGCAGTTAGGTGCTCTGTAGTGCTCAGATTGCCCTTGTTTTTCCTGGGAAGCCACCACTATTGAGATGGATTAGGGACTTTGGAGGTTTATCCTATGAGAAGGGTTGTGGCCATTGGAATGGGCACACACAATTCCCTTGGAGAGGGCAAGTACAGTCCTCAGGTTTGGCTCCAGGGGCCTGAGCCTGTAGGTTGTGTAGGCCAGGGCTGTTTGGACAGTTGTCTGAAAACACAAACTCGGCTTATGTTTCGGGTCATAGGTATGGCAGGACTGATCTACAGACCATGAGGAGAACCCTTCGGGATTTGAAAGAAGGGCGAGTGTGAGGCTCCTGCTCAAGTTTTTGTCTCTGGATATCGTGTCACTCATGGTCGTGGAATTTCTGGGGGACTTCATGGGAAATGGACGAGTCTTACTCTCTGGTGGTTTGGCCCCGTCCAAAGAGTTTGGGGTCATTTTGTGGGCTGGAAGAAGTACGTTTTTTTTTTGTTGTTGTTGTTGTTTTTTTCTTTTTTAACCTCAGGTGTCCCACCAAATGATGGATTCAAGAGTAGAGTCCTGGGGAGGGGCGACTGGACAATCAGAAATCTGGTTAAAAATTGGGGCCTAGGGACATGTCAAGCCCATTATGACATCTAATGGTCCAGCCACTGAGAGGACTTACTAGAGGACAGGACTCATGCTGAGGGTCACAATGCGTGTGTATGCCCTCGTCTCACTCAAGAATGGGCGGGGCCTCAGTGTGAATGCTGGTTTCTCCTACACTGAACATTGGACAACGTGCCAACAACAAGGGTTCTTGCCATGGGTAAGGAGGAGTTCTAACTTCTGCATCACACTCACCCCTGGGCAGTGATTGGAGATAAGGTCTCGGTTCTGAAGCCTGATAACTGAGGAAGGGAAGAGATGATGACCTAAGGCCATGGCGGGTTTTATGTGCTCAGTGTGCGGTCAGCTTTGTGGGTGTTGGTCAGGAGGTCCGGTCTCAGGTTGTGTTCGACAGTGCATTAGTGCCCAGGTTAGACTATATAATTTGGGTAAAGTCGAGTTCTGTGTAGGTTTACCCTCATTTAAGGTGCCTGGGCAGCTCATGAGGCAATAATTTTTTTTTCTAGAGGGCAGGCAGAGTGCTGCATTGTGGGTCCGGAATTGCCAAACTTGAGGGCTTCGGGGCCAGGAGTGTGAGGACGGAAGTCTGAGAAGAAAAGCTAGACTTGGGTTTCAGGGCGAGGGCACGGCAGGTACCCCCTGCAGATCTGAACCAATATCTCATGCATCTGAAGTCAGGGCGAGGATCAGACGTTGGCTCAGGTTGGAGTTTCTGAGCATGACGGCCGCTTCATGAAGGGGGCGGATCTCGAGGCCATTGAGGTTTTCCCACGATGGGAGTTGTGGGATGCCCCCTTCAAGGATTCCTTCTGCGGGACAATTGAGACCTGTTGGACAGCTCCAGGACATCCCATACGGAATGACTCCAGAGCATCGTTCGCGGATGGATGCCTGGGAAGCCCGCCTCACATTCCAATTGTCTCCTAGCAACAAGACAGTTTAGATCTGATGGCTCTGCCGGAGCAACTGGTGTGGCTGAGTTGAAATGGACTTTCCTGAGGATGGGTCCTAATGTGTTTTTGTGTCCATGAGGGTCTTGGAATGGGGCGGTGGCACCGGGACCCAGAAGTACTCTCCTAAGCTTTGGACATGGCTCCCAGGTTTCCTTGTGGAGACGAGATGAGTTCTGATGGGTGCCTCAGGAAAACCCCTATGCTCGTATTGGAATCAGGCTTTTGAGGACACATGCCTGTAACCCAAAGCAATGGATCCTATTATGGCCTAGGGTCCTGTCTGGTTCAATCTTCTTCTCTGGGGACATCCATCTATGGTATGAGTGGAAGTCGACTATAAGCTGGTGTCAGACAGCCCTTGTTTGTTCCGGGCGACCTACACTATTGGGATGGCCTCAGGGACTTCGGAGATTTCTCCTAATTTGTACGATTTTGGACCTTGGAATGGGCAGAATTCCCATGGATTGGTAGGCACAGTCCTAATGTGTGGCTCCAGGGGCCCAGCCTGGAGGGTGTGGGGCCCAAGACTTTGAGGACAGAAGTCTAAAAACACAAACTCAGCTTAGGTTTGGGGACGTAGGTATGGCAGGCCCGATCTACAAACATTGAGAAGAACTCTTCAGGATATGAAGAAAGTGCGAGTCTGAGGCGCTTGCTCAGGCTTTTGTCTCTGGATTTTGTATCAGCGATGGCCGTGGAATGTCGGGGAGGCCTCATGAGCCATGGACGAATCTTCCTCTCTGAGGATTTGGCCTGATTCCCAATTGCTTTTCTTCAATCTGTGCGATGGGAGGTCTCCTTTCAGTTTTGTTACCTCAGGTGTCCCACCAAAAGAGGAATTCCAAAGCCAAGCCGTGGGGAAGACTGAATGGACAACCCGAACTATGGTTAAAAATTGGGGCCTAGGGGCATGGCAAGCCCAATATTCTATCTCTTCATCCAGCCACTGAGTGGCCTTACTTGAGGACTGGGCTCAGCCTGAGCGTCACAATGTGTGTTTGAGACCAATGTGGCCCGCGAGCATGGGCGGGGCCTCATCGGCCACACTGGTTTCAACTACACTGAACGTTGGACAACATGCCAACCACAAGGTTTCTTGCCATGGGGAAGGAGTTCTGATTTCTGCATCACCTTCAACCCTGGGCAGTGATTGGAGATAAGGTCTAGGTTCTGAAACCTGAAAACCGTGGTTGGGAAGAGATGACGACCTAAGGCCATGGTGGCTGGATGTGCTCAGTGTGCGGCCAGCTGTCTGGGAGGGTCCAGGGGGTCCAGGCTCTGGCTGTGTCAGAAAGGGCATTAGTGCCCTGGTCAGCTTATGTATTTGGGGTACAGCCAAGGTCGGTGCAGGTTGATCCTCATTTGGGGTTACTGGGTAGCCCCAGAGGACAATGTTTTTCTTCTGGAGGGCCGGCAGAGTGCTGCATTGTAGTTCTGGATTGCCAAACTGGAGGGCTTGTGGGCCAGTAGTCTGACGACAAAAGTCTGAGAACACAAGCTAGGTTTAGGTTTCTGGGTGAGGCCATGGCAGGCACAATCTACAGACCTGAATCGAGATCTCGTGCATCTGAAGACAGGGCGAGGATCAGACAATCGCTCAGTTTGGAGTTTCTGTCCCTGATGGCCCCTTCATGAATGGGCAGGGCATCACGAGGCCATGGGTGTTTTCCCACGATGGGAGTTGTGAGAAGCTCCAAACTGCAGAGAGTCTTCTGCAGGACAATTGAGACCTGTTGTTCGGCTCCAGGCCAATGATTCTGAGCAGGGTTCTAAGGATGGATGGCTGGGTAGCCCACCTCGCATTCCAATTGTCTCCTAGCAACAAGACAGGTTAGATCTCCTGGATCTGTGGGGAGCAACCGAGGACGCTGAGTTGAAATGGACACCCCTGGGGATGGGTCCTAACGTGATATGTGTCTACAGATACCTTGGAATGGAGCGGTGGCACTGGGGCCCTAAAGGGTTCTCCTAAACAGAGGCTTTGACACAGCTCCAACGTGCAAGTTTCCCATGTGTAGATGAGAGGTTTTCTGATGGGTGAGTCAAGAAACAGCTATATGCTGCTTTTGAAATCCAGGCCTCTGAGGAGAGATGCCTGGAAACCAAAGCAATGGATCTGATTAGTGCCTAGGGGCCTGTTCTTTCCTTTTTACCTCTGGGACATCTGTCTATGTGTCTGAGTGCAGGTAGGTGCTCAGTTGGGCTCAGATTGCCCCTGTTTTTCCTGGGAAGCCACCACTATTGAGATGGATCAGGGACTTTGGAGGTTTATCCTATTAGAAGGGTTGTGGCCATTGGAATGGGCACACACAATTCCCTTGGAGAGGGCAAGTACAGTCCTCAGGTTTGGCTCCAGGGGCCTGAGCCTGTAGGTTGTGTAGGCCAGGGCTGTTTGGACAGTTGTCTGAAAACACAACCCCGGCTTATGTTTCGGGTCATAGGTATGGCAGGACTGATCTACAGACCATGAGGAGAACTCTTCGGGATTTGAAAGAAGGGCGAGTGTGAGGCTCCTGCTCAAGTTTTTGTCTCTGGATATCGTGTCACTCATGGTCGTGGAATTTCTGGGGACTTCATGGGAAATGGACGAGTCTTACTCTCTGGTGGTTTGGCCCCGTCCAAAGAGTTTGGGGTCATTTTGTGGGCTGGAAGAAGTTCGTTCTTTTTTTTTTGTAGTTGTTGTTGTTTTTTTCTTTTTGAACCTCAGGTGTCCCACCAAATGATGGATTCCAGAGTAGAGCCCTGGGGAGGGGCGACTGGACAATCAGAAATCTGGTTAAAAATTGGGGCCTAAGGACATGTCAAGCCCATTATGACATCTAATGGTCCAGCCACTGAGAGGACTTACTAGAGGACAGGACTCATGCTGAGGGTCACAATGCGTGTGTATGCCCTCGTCTCACTCAAGAATGGGCGGGGCCTCAGTGTGAATGCTGGTTTCTCCTACACTGAACGTTGGACAACGTGCCAACAACAAGGGTTCTTGCCATGGGTAAGGAGGAGTTCTAACTTCTGCATCACACTCACCCCTGGGCAGTGATTGGAGATAAGGTCTCGGTTCTGAAGCCTGATAACTGAGGAAGGGAAGAGATGATGACCTAAGGCCATGGCGGGTTTTATGTGCTCAGTGTGCGGTCAGCTTTGTGGGTGTTGGTCAGGAGGTCCGGGCTCAGGTTCTGTTCGACAGTGCATTAGTGCCCAGGTTAGACTATATAATTTGGGTAAAGTCGAGTTCTGTGTAGGTTTACCCTCATTTAAGGCGCCTGGGCAGCTCATGAGGCAATAATTTTTTTTTCTAGAGGGCAGGCAGAGTGCTGCATTGTGGGTCCGGAATTGCCAAACTTGAGGGCTTCGGGGCCAGGAGTGTGAGGACGGAAGTCTGAGAAGAAAAGCTAGACTTGGGTTTCAGGCCGAGGACACGGCAGGTACCCCCTGCAGATCTGAACCAATATCTCATGCATCTGAAGTCAGGGCGAGGATCAGACGTTGGCTCAGGTTGGAGTTTCTGAGCATGACGGCCGCTTCATGAAGGGGGCGGGATCTCGAGGCCATTGAGGTTTTCCCACGTTGGGAGTTGTGGGATGCCCCCTTCAAGGATTCCTTCTGCGGGACAATTGAGACCTGTTGGACAGCTCCAGGACATCCCATAAGGAATGACTCCAGAGCATCGTTCGCGGATGGATGCCTGGGAAGCCCGCCTCACATTCCAATTGTCTCCTAGCAACAAGATAGTTTAGATCTGATGGCTCTGCCGGAGCAACTGGTGTGGCTGAGTTGAAATGGACTTTCCTGAGGATGGGTCCTAATGTGTTTTTGTGTCCATGAGGGTCTTGGAATGGGGCGGTGGCACCGGGACCCAGAAGTACTCTCCTAAGCTTTGGACATGGCTCCCAGGTTTCCTTGTGGAGACGAGATGAGTTCTGATGGGTGCCTCAGGAAAACCCCTATGCTCGTATTTTAATCAGGCTTTTGAGGACACATGCCTGTAACCCAAAGCAATGGATCCTATTATGGCCTAGGGTCCTGTCTGGTTCAATCTTCTTCTCTGGGGACATCCATCTATGGTATGAGTGGAAGTCGACTATCAGCTGGTGTCAGACAGCCCTTGTTTGTTCCGGGCGACCTACACTATTGGGATGGCCTCAGGGACTTCGGAGATTTCTCCTAATTTGTACGATTTTGGACCTTGGAATGGGCAGAATTCCCATGGATTGGTAGGCACAGTCCTAATGTGTGGCTCCAGGGGCCCAGCCTGGAGGGTGTGGGGCCCAAGACTTTGAAGACAGAAGTCTAAAAACACAAACTCAGCTTAGGTTTGGGGACGTAGGTATGGCAGGCCCGATCTACAAACATTGAGAAGAACTCTTCAGGATATGAAGAAAGTGCGAGTCTGAGGCGCTTGCTCAGGCTTTTGTCTCTGGATTTTGTATCAGCGATGGCCGTGGAATGTCGGGGAGGCCTCATGGGCCATGGACGAATCTTCCTCTCTGAGGATTTGGCCTGATTCCCAATTGCTTTTCTTCAATCTGTGCGATGGGAGGTCTCCTTTCAGTTTTGTTACCTCAGGTGTCCCACCAAAAGAGGAATTCCAAAGCCAAGCCGTGGGGAAGACTGAAGGGACAACCCGAACTATGGTTAAAAATTGGGGCCTAGGGGCATGGCAAGCCCAATATTCTATCTCTTCATCCAGCCACTGAGTGGCCTTACTTGAGGACTGGGCTCAGCCTGAGCGTCACAATGTGTGTTTGTGACCAATGTGGCCCGCGAGCATTGGCGGGGCCTCATGGGCCACACTGGTTTCAACTACACTGAACGTTGGACAACATGCCAACCACAAGGTTTCTTGCCATGGGGAAGGAGTTCTGATTTCTGCATCACCTTCAACCCTGGGCAGTGATTGGAGATAAGGTCTAGGTTCTGAAACCTGAAAACCGTGGTTGGGAAGAGATGACGACCTAAGGCCATGGTGGCTGGATGTGCTCAGTGTGCGGCCAGCTGTCTGGGAGGGTCCAGGGGGTCCAAGCTCTGGCTGTGTCAGAAAGGGCATTAGTGCCCTGGTCAGCTTATGTATTTGAAGTACAGCCAAGGTCGGTGCAGGTTGATCCTCATTTGGGGTTACTGGGTAGCCCCAGAGGACAATGTTTTTCTTCTGGAGTGCCGGCAGAGTGCTGCATTGTAGTTCTGGATTGCCAAACTGGAGGGCTTGTGGGCCAGTAGTCTGACGACAAAAGTCTGAGAACACAAGCTAGGTTTAGGTTTCTGGGTGAGGCCATGGCAGGCACAATCTACAGACCTGAATCGAGATCTCGTGCATCTGAAGACAGGGCGAGGATCAGACAATCGCTCAGTTTGGAGTTTCTGTCCCTGATGGCCCCTTCATGAATGGGCAGGGCATCACGAGGCCATGGGTGTTTTCCCACGATGGGAGTTGTGAGAAGCTCCAAACTGCAGAGTCTTCTGCAGGACAATTGAGACCTGTTGTTCGGCTCCAGGCCAATGATTCTGAGCAGGGTTCTAAGGATGGATGGCTGGGTAGCCCACCTCGCATTCCAATTGTCTCCTAGCAACAAGACAGGTTAGATGTCCTGGATCTGTGGGGAGCAACCGAGGACGCTGAGTTGAAATGGACACCCCTGGGGATGGGGCCTAATGTGCTTTTGTGTCTATGGAGACCTTGGAATGAAGCGGTGGCACTGGGGCCCTAAAGGGTTCTCCTAAACAGAGGCTTTGACACAGCTCCAACGTGCAAGTTTCCCATGTGTAGATGAGAGGTTTTCTGATGGGTGAGTCAAGAAACAGCTATATGCTGCTTTTGAAATCCAGGCCTCTGAGGAGAGATGCCTGGAAACCAAAGCAATGGATCTGATTAGTGCCTAGGGGCCTGTTCTTTCCTTTTTACCTCTGGGACATCTGTCTATGTGTCTGAGTGCAGGTAGGTGCTCAGTTGGGCTCAGATTGCCCCTGTTTTTCCTGGGAAGCCACCACTATTGAGATGGATCAGGGACTTTGGAGGTTTATCCTATTAGAAGGGTTGTGGCCATTGGAATGGGCACACACAATTCCCTTGGAGAGGGCAAGTACAGTCCTCAGGTTTGACTCCAGGGGCCTGAGCCTGTAGGTTGTGTAGGCCAGGGCTGTTTGGACAGTTGTCTGAAAACACAACCCCGGCTTATGTTTCGGGTCATAGGTATGGCAGGACTGATCTACAGACCATGAGGAGAACTCTTCGGGATTTGAAAGAAGGGCGAGTGTGAGGCTCCTGCTCAAGTTTTTGTCTCTGGATATCGTGTCACTCATGGTCGTGGAATTTCTGGGGACTTCATGGGAAATGGACGAGTCTTACTCTCTGGTGGTTTGGCCCCGTCCAAAGAGTTTGGGGTCATTTTGTGGGCTGGAAGAAGTTCGTTCTTTTTTTTTTGTAGTTGTTGTTGTTTTTTTCTTTTTTAACCTCAGGTGTCCCACCAAATGATGGATTCCAGAGTAGAGCCCTGGGGAGGGGCGACTGGACAATCAGAAATCTGGTTAAAAATTGGGGCCTAAGGACATGTCAAGCCCATTATGACATCTAATGGTCCAGCCACTGAGAGGACTTACTAGAGGACAGGACTCATGCTGAGGGTCACAATGCGTGTGTATGCCCTCGTCTCACTCAAGAATGGGCGGGGCCTCAGTGTGAATGCTGGTTTCTCCTACACTGAACGTTGGACAACGTGCCAACAACAAGGGTTCTTGCCATGGGTAAGGAGGAGTTCTGATTTCTGCATCACACTCACCCCTGGGCAGTGATTGGAGATAAGGTCTAGGTTCTTAAGCCTGATAACTGAGGAAGGGAAGAGATGATGACCTAAGGCCATGGCGGGTTTTATGTGCTCAGTGTGCGGTCAGCTTTGTGGGTGTTGGTCAGGAGGTCCGGGCTCAGGTTGTGTTCGACGGTGCATTAGTGCCCAGGTTAGACTATATAATTTGGGTAAAGTCGAGTTCTGTGTAGATTTGCCCTCATTTTAGGTGCCTGGGCAGCTCATGAGGCAATAATTTTTTTTTCTAGAGGGCAGGCAGAGTGCTGCATTGTGGGTCCGGAATTGCCAAACTTGAGGGCTTCAGGGCCAGGAGTGTGAGGACGGAAGTCTGAGAAGAAAAGCTAGACTTGGGTTTCAGGGCGAGGGCACGGCAGGTACTCCCTGCAGATCTGAACCAATATCTCATGCATCTGAAGTCAGGGCGAGGATCAGACGTTGGCTCAGGTTGGAGTTTCTGAGCATTACGGCCACTTCATGAAGGGGGCGGGATCTCGAGGCCATTGAGGTTTTCCCACGTTGGGAGTTGTGGGATGCCCCCTTCAAGGATTCCTTCTGCGGGACAATTGAGACCTGTTGGACAGCTCCAGGACATCCCATATGGAATGACTCCAGAGCATCGTTCGCGGATGGATGCCTGGGAAGCCCGCCTCACATTCCAATTGTTTCCTAGCAACAAGACAGTTTAGATCTGATGGCTCTGCCGGAGCAACCGGGGTGGCTGAGTTGAAATGGACTTTCCTGAGGATGGGTCCTAATGTGTTTTTGTGTCCATGAGGGCCTTGGAATGGGGCGGTGGCACCGGGACCCAGAAGTACTCTCCTAAGCTTTGGACATGGCTCCCTGGTTTCCTTGTGGAGACGAGATGAGTTCTGATGGGTGCCTCAGGAAAACCCCTATGCTCGTATTGGAATCAGGATTTTGAGGACACATGCCTGTAACCCAAAGCAATGGATCCTATTATGGCCTAGGGTCCTGTCTGGTTCAATCTTCTTCTCTGGGGACATCCATCTATGGTATGAGTGGAGGTCGATTATCAGCTGGTGTCAGACAGCCCTTGTTTGTTCCGGGCGACCTACACGATTGGGATGGCCTCAGGGACTTTGGAGATTTCTCCTAATTTGTACGATTTTGGACCTTGGAATGGGCAGAATTCCCATGGATTGGTAGGCACAGTCCTAATGTGTGGCTCCAGGGGCCCAGCCTGGAGGGTGTGGGGCCCAAGACTTTGAGGACAGAAGTCTAAAAACACAAACTCAGCTTAGGTTTGGGGACGTAGGTATGGCAGGCCCGATCTACAAACATTGAGAAGAACTCTTCAGGATATGAAGAAAGTGCGAGTCTGAGGCGCTTGCTCAGGCTTTTGTCTCTGGATTTTGTATCAGCGATGGCCGTGGAATGTCGGGGAGGCCTCATGAGCCATGGACGAATCTTCCTCTCTGAGGATTTGGCCTGATTCCCAATTGCTTTTCTTCAATCTGTGCGATGGGAGGTCTCCTTTCAGTTTTGTTACCTCAGGTGTCCCACCAAAAGAGGAATTCCAAAGCCAAGCCGTGGGGAAGACTGAATGGACAACCCGAACTATGGTTAAAAATTGGGGCCTAGGGGCATGGCAAGCCCAATATTCTATCTCTTCATCCAGCCACTGAGTGGCCTTACTTGAGGACTGGGCTCAGCCTGAGCGTCACAATGTGTGTTTGAGACCAATGTGGCCCGCGAGCATGGGCGGGGCCTCATCGGCCACACTGGTTTCAACTACACTGAACGTTGGACAACATGCCAACCACAAGGTTTCTTGCCATGGGGAAGGAGTTCTGATTTCTGCATCACCTTCAACCCTGGGCAGTGATTGGAGATAAGGTCTAGGTTCTGAAACCTGAAAACCGTGGTTGGGAAGAGATGACGACCTAAGGCCATGGTGGCTGGATGTGCTCAGTGTGCGGCCAGCTGTCTGGGAGGGTCCAGGGGGTCCAGGCTCTGGCTGTGTCAGAAAGGGCATTAGTGCCCTGGTCAGCTTATGTATTTGGGGTACAGCCAAGGTCGGTGCAGGTTGATCCTCATTTGGGGTTACTGGGTAGCCCCAGAGGACAATGTTTTTCTTCTGGAGGGCCGGCAGAGTGCTGCATTGTAGTTCTGGATTGCCAAACTGGAGGGCTTGTGGGCCAGTAGTCTGACGACAAAAGTCTGAGAACACAAGCTAGGTTTAGGTTTCTGGGTGAGGCCATGGCAGGCACAATCTACAGACCTGAATCGAGATCTCGTGCATCTGAAGACAGGGCGAGGATCAGACAATCGCTCAGTTTGGAGTTTCTGTCCCTGATGGCCCCTTCATGAATGGGCAGGGCATCACGAGGCCATGGGTGTTTTCCCACGATGGGAGTTGTGAGAAGCTCCAAACTGCAGAGAGTCTTCTGCAGGACAATTGAGACCTGTTGTTCGGCTCCAGGCCAATGATTCTGAGCAGGGTTCTAAGGATGGATGGCTGGGTAGCCCACCTCGCATTCCAATTGTCTCCTAGCAACAAGACAGGTTAGATCTCCTGGATCTGTGGGGAGCAACCGAGGACGCTGAGTTGAAATGGACACCCCTGGGGATGGGTCCTAACGTGATATGTGTCTACAGATACCTTGGAATGGAGCGGTGGCACTGGGGCCCTAAAGGGTTCTCCTAAACAGAGGCTTTGACACAGCTCCAACGTGCAAGTTTCCCATGTGTAGATGAGAGGTTTTCTGATGGGTGAGTCAAGAAACAGCTATATGCTGCTTTTGAAATCCAGGCCTCTGAGGAGAGATGCCTGGAAACCAAAGCAATGGATCTGATTAGTGCCTAGGGGCCTGTTCTTTCCTTTTTACCTCTGGGACATCTGTCTATGTGTCTGAGTGCAGGTAGGTGCTCAGTTGGGCTCAGATTGCCCCTGTTTTTCCTGGGAAGCCACCACTATTGAGATGGATCAGGGACTTTGGAGGTTTATCCTATTAGAAGGGTTGTGGCCATTGGAATGGGCACACACAATTCCCTTGGAGAGGGCAAGTACAGTCCTCAGGTTTGGCTCCAGGGGCCTGAGCCTGTAGGTTGTGTAGGCCAGGGCTGTTTGGACAGTTGTCTGAAAACACAACCCCGGCTTATGTTTCGGGTCATAGGTATGGCAGGACTGATCTACAGACCATGAGGAGAACTCTTCGGGATTTGAAAGAAGGGCGAGTGTGAGGCTCCTGCTCAAGTTTTTGTCTCTGGATATCGTGTCACTCATGGTCGTGGAATTTCTGGGGACTTCATGGGAAATGGACGAGTCTTACTCTCTGGTGGTTTGGCCCCGTCCAAAGAGTTTGGGGTCATTTTGTGGGCTGGAAGAAGTTCGTTCTTTTTTTTTTGTAGTTGTTGTTGTTTTTTTCTTTTTGAACCTCAGGTGTCCCACCAAATGATGGATTCCAGAGTAGAGCCCTGGGGAGGGGCGACTGGACAATCAGAAATCTGGTTAAAAATTGGGGCCTAAGGACATGTCAAGCCCATTATGACATCTAATGGTCCAGCCACTGAGAGGACTTACTAGAGGACAGGACTCATGCTGAGGGTCACAATGCGTGTGTATGCCCTCGTCTCACTCAAGAATGGGCGGGGCCTCAGTGTGAATGCTGGTTTCTCCTACACTGAACGTTGGACAACGTGCCAACAACAAGGGTTCTTGCCATGGGTAAGGAGGAGTTCTAACTTCTGCATCACACTCACCCCTGGGCAGTGATTGGAGATAAGGTCTCGGTTCTGAAGCCTGATAACTGAGGAAGGGAAGAGATGATGACCTAAGGCCATGGCGGGTTTTATGTGCTCAGTGTGCGGTCAGCTTTGTGGGTGTTGGTCAGGAGGTCCGGGCTCAGGTTCTGTTCGACAGTGCATTAGTGCCCAGGTTAGACTATATAATTTGGGTAAAGTCGAGTTCTGTGTAGGTTTACCCTCATTTAAGGCGCCTGGGCAGCTCATGAGGCAATAATTTTTTTTTCTAGAGGGCAGGCAGAGTGCTGCATTGTGGGTCCGGAATTGCCAAACTTGAGGGCTTCGGGGCCAGGAGTGTGAGGACGGAAGTCTGAGAAGAAAAGCTAGACTTGGGTTTCAGGCCGAGGACACGGCAGGTACCCCCTGCAGATCTGAACCAATATCTCATGCATCTGAAGTCAGGGCGAGGATCAGACGTTGGCTCAGGTTGGAGTTTCTGAGCATGACGGCCGCTTCATGAAGGGGGCGGGATCTCGAGGCCATTGAGGTTTTCCCACGTTGGGAGTTGTGGGATGCCCCCTTCAAGGATTCCTTCTGCGGGACAATTGAGACCTGTTGGACAGCTCCAGGACATCCCATAAGGAATGACTCCAGAGCATCGTTCGCGGATGGATGCCTGGGAAGCCCGCCTCACATTCCAATTGTCTCCTAGCAACAAGATAGTTTAGATCTGATGGCTCTGCCGGAGCAACTGGTGTGGCTGAGTTGAAATGGACTTTCCTGAGGATGGGTCCTAATGTGTTTTTGTGTCCATGAGGGTCTTGGAATGGGGCGGTGGCACCGGGACCCAGAAGTACTCTCCTAAGCTTTGGACATGGCTCCCAGGTTTCCTTGTGGAGACGAGATGAGTTCTGATGGGTGCCTCAGGAAAACCCCTATGCTCGTATTTTAATCAGGCTTTTGAGGACACATGCCTGTAACCCAAAGCAATGGATCCTATTATGGCCTAGGGTCCTGTCTGGTTCAATCTTCTTCTCTGGGGACATCCATCTATGGTATGAGTGGAAGTCGACTATCAGCTGGTGTCAGACAGCCCTTGTTTGTTCCGGGCGACCTACACTATTGGGATGGCCTCAGGGACTTCGGAGATTTCTCCTAATTTGTACGATTTTGGACCTTGGAATGGGCAGAATTCCCATGGATTGGTAGGCACAGTCCTAATGTGTGGCTCCAGGGGCCCAGCCTGGAGGGTGTGGGGCCCAAGACTTTGAAGACAGAAGTCTAAAAACACAAACTCAGCTTAGGTTTGGGGACGTAGGTATGGCAGGCCCGATCTACAAACATTGAGAAGAACTCTTCAGGATATGAAGAAAGTGCGAGTCTGAGGCGCTTGCTCAGGCTTTTGTCTCTGGATTTTGTATCAGCGATGGCCGTGGAATGTCGGGGAGGCCTCATGGGCCATGGACGAATCTTCCTCTCTGAGGATTTGGCCTGATTCCCAATTGCTTTTCTTCAATCTGTGCGATGGGAGGTCTCCTTTCAGTTTTGTTACCTCAGGTGTCCCACCAAAAGAGGAATTCCAAAGCCAAGCCGTGGGGAAGACTGAAGGGACAACCCGAACTATGGTTAAAAATTGGGGCCTAGGGGCATGGCAAGCCCAATATTCTATCTCTTCATCCAGCCACTGAGTGGCCTTACTTGAGGACTGGGCTCAGCCTGAGCGTCACAATGTGTGTTTGTGACCAATGTGGCCCGCGAGCATTGGCGGGGCCTCATGGGCCACACTGGTTTCAACTACACTGAACGTTGGACAACATGCCAACCACAAGGTTTCTTGCCATGGGGAAGGAGTTCTGATTTCTGCATCACCTTCAACCCTGGGCAGTGATTGGAGATAAGGTCTAGGTTCTGAAACCTGAAAACCGTGGTTGGGAAGAGATGACGACCTAAGGCCATGGTGGCTGGATGTGCTCAGTGTGCGGCCAGCTGTCTGGGAGGGTCCAGGGGGTCCAAGCTCTGGCTGTGTCAGAAAGGGCATTAGTGCCCTGGTCAGCTTATGTATTTGAAGTACAGCCAAGGTCGGTGCAGGTTGATCCTCATTTGGGGTTACTGGGTAGCCCCAGAGGACAATGTTTTTCTTCTGGAGTGCCGGCAGAGTGCTGCATTGTAGTTCTGGATTGCCAAACTGGAGGGCTTGTGGGCCAGTAGTCTGACGACAAAAGTCTGAGAACACAAGCTAGGTTTAGGTTTCTGGGTGAGGCCATGGCAGGCACAATCTACAGACCTGAATCGAGATCTCGTGCATCTGAAGACAGGGCGAGGATCAGACAATCGCTCAGTTTGGAGTTTCTGTCCCTGATGGCCCCTTCATGAATGGGCAGGGCATCACGAGGCCATGGGTGTTTTCCCACGATGGGAGTTGTGAGAAGCTCCAAACTGCAGAGTCTTCTGCAGGACAATTGAGACCTGTTGTTCGGCTCCAGGCCAATGATTCTGAGCAGGGTTCTAAGGATGGATGGCTGGGTAGCCCACCTCGCATTCCAATTGTCTCCTAGCAACAAGACAGGTTAGATGTCCTGGATCTGTGGGGAGCAACCGAGGACGCTGAGTTGAAATGGACACCCCTGGGGATGGGGCCTAATGTGCTTTTGTGTCTATGGAGACCTTGGAATGAAGCGGTGGCACTGGGGCCCTAAAGGGTTCTCCTAAACAGAGGCTTTGACACAGCTCCAACGTGCAAGTTTCCCATGTGTAGATGAGAGGTTTTCTGATGGGTGAGTCAAGAAACAGCTATATGCTGCTTTTGAAATCCAGGCCTCTGAGGAGAGATGCCTGGAAACCAAAGCAATGGATCTGATTAGTGCCTAGGGGCCTGTTCTTTCCTTTTTACCTCTGGGACATCTGTCTATGTGTCTGAGTGCAGGTAGGTGCTCAGTTGGGCTCAGATTGCCCCTGTTTTTCCTGGGAAGCCACCACTATTGAGATGGATCAGGGACTTTGGAGGTTTATCCTATTAGAAGGGTTGTGGCCATTGGAATGGGCACACACAATTCCCTTGGAGAGGGCAAGTACAGTCCTCAGGTTTGACTCCAGGGGCCTGAGCCTGTAGGTTGTGTAGGCCAGGGCTGTTTGGACAGTTGTCTGAAAACACAACCCCGGCTTATGTTTCGGGTCATAGGTATGGCAGGACTGATCTACAGACCATGAGGAGAACTCTTCGGGATTTGAAAGAAGGGCGAGTGTGAGGCTCCTGCTCAAGTTTTTGTCTCTGGATATCGTGTCACTCATGGTCGTGGAATTTCTGGGGACTTCATGGGAAATGGACGAGTCTTACTCTCTGGTGGTTTGGCCCCGTCCAAAGAGTTTGGGGTCATTTTGTGGGCTGGAAGAAGTTCGTTCTTTTTTTTTTGTAGTTGTTGTTGTTTTTTTCTTTTTTAACCTCAGGTGTCCCACCAAATGATGGATTCCAGAGTAGAGCCCTGGGGAGGGGCGACTGGACAATCAGAAATCTGGTTAAAAATTGGGGCCTAAGGACATGTCAAGCCCATTATGACATCTAATGGTCCAGCCACTGAGAGGACTTACTAGAGGACAGGACTCATGCTGAGGGTCACAATGCGTGTGTATGCCCTCGTCTCACTCAAGAATGGGCGGGGCCTCAGTGTGAATGCTGGTTTCTCCTACACTGAACGTTGGACAACGTGCCAACAACAAGGGTTCTTGCCATGGGTAAGGAGGAGTTCTGATTTCTGCATCACACTCACCCCTGGGCAGTGATTGGAGATAAGGTCTAGGTTCTTAAGCCTGATAACTGAGGAAGGGAAGAGATGATGACCTAAGGCCATGGCGGGTTTTATGTGCTCAGTGTGCGGTCAGCTTTGTGGGTGTTGGTCAGGAGGTCCGGGCTCAGGTTGTGTTCGACGGTGCATTAGTGCCCAGGTTAGACTATATAATTTGGGTAAAGTCGAGTTCTGTGTAGATTTGCCCTCATTTTAGGTGCCTGGGCAGCTCATGAGGCAATAATTTTTTTTTCTAGAGGGCAGGCAGAGTGCTGCATTGTGGGTCCGGAATTGCCAAACTTGAGGGCTTCAGGGCCAGGAGTGTGAGGACGGAAGTCTGAGAAGAAAAGCTAGACTTGGGTTTCAGGGCGAGGGCACGGCAGGTACTCCCTGCAGATCTGAACCAATATCTCATGCATCTGAAGTCAGGGCGAGGATCAGACGTTGGCTCAGGTTGGAGTTTCTGAGCATTACGGCCACTTCATGAAGGGGGCGGGATCTCGAGGCCATTGAGGTTTTCCCACGTTGGGAGTTGTGGGATGCCCCCTTCAAGGATTCCTTCTGCGGGACAATTGAGACCTGTTGGACAGCTCCAGGACATCCCATATGGAATGACTCCAGAGCATCGTTCGCGGATGGATGCCTGGGAAGCCCGCCTCACATTCCAATTGTTTCCTAGCAACAAGACAGTTTAGATCTGATGGCTCTGCCGGAGCAACCGGGGTGGCTGAGTTGAAATGGACTTTCCTGAGGATGGGTCCTAATGTGTTTTTGTGTCCATGAGGGCCTTGGAATGGGGCGGTGGCACCGGGACCCAGAAGTACTCTCCTAAGCTTTGGACATGGCTCCCTGGTTTCCTTGTGGAGACGAGATGAGTTCTGATGGGTGCCTCAGGAAAACCCCTATGCTCGTATTGGAATCAGGATTTTGAGGACACATGCCTGTAACCCAAAGCAATGGATCCTATTATGGCCTAGGGTCCTGTCTGGTTCAATCTTCTTCTCTGGGGACATCCATCTATGGTATGAGTGGAGGTCGATTATCAGCTGGTGTCAGACAGCCCTTGTTTGTTCCGGGCGACCTACACGATTGGGATGGCCTCAGGGACTTTGGAGATTTCTCCTAATTTGTACGATTTTGGACCTTGGAATGGGCAGAATTCCCATGGATTGGTAGGCACAATCCTAATGTGTGGCTCCAGGGGCCCAGCCTGGAGGGTGTGGGGCCCAAGACTTTGAGGACAGAAGTCTGAAAACACAAACTCAGATTAGGTTTGGGGACGTAGGTATGGCAGGCCCGATCTACAAACATTGAGAAGAACTCTTCAGGATATGAAGAAAGTGCGAGTCTGAGGCGCTTGCTCAGGCTTTTGTCTCTGGATTTTGTATCAGCGATGGCCGTGGAATGTCGGGGAGGCCTCATGGGCCATGGACGAATCTTCCTCTCTGAGGATTTGGCCTGATTCCCAATTGCTTTTCTTCAATCTGTGCGATGGGAGGTCTCCTTTCAGTTTTGTTACCTCAGGTGTCCCACCAAAAGAGGAATTCCAAAGCCAAGCCGTGGGGAAGACTGAAGGGACAACCCGAACTATGGTTAAAAATTGGGGCCTAGGGGCATGGCAAGCCCAATATTCTATCTCTTCATCCAGCCACTGAGTGGCCTTACTTGAGGACTGGGCTCAGCCTGAGCGTCACAATGTGTGTTTGTGACCAATGTGGCCCGCGAGCATTGGCGGGGCCTCATGGGCCACACTGGTTTCAACTACACTGAACGTTGGACAACATGCCAACCACAAGGTTTCTTGCCATGGGGAAGGAGTTCTGATTTCTGCATCACCTTCAACCCTGGGCAGTGATTGGAGATAAGGTCTAGGTTCTGAAACCTGAAAACCGTGGTTGGGAAGAGATGACGACCTAAGGCCATGGTGGCTGGATGTGCTCAGTGTGCGGCCAGCTGTCTGGGAGGGTCCAGGGGGTCCAAGCTCTGGCTGTGTCAGAAAGGGCATTAGTGCCCTGGTCAGCTTATGTATTTGAAGTACAGCCAAGGTCGGTGCAGGTTGATCCTCATTTGGGGTTACTGGGTAGCCCCAGAGGACAATGTTTTTCTTCTGGAGTGCCGGCAGAGTGCTGCATTGTAGTTCTGGATTGCCAAACTGGAGGGCTTGTGGGCCAGTAGTCTGACGACAAAAGTCTGAGAACACAAGCTAGGTTTAGGTTTCTGGGTGAGGCCATGGCAGGCACAATCTACAGACCTGAATCGAGATCTCGTGCATCTGAAGACAGGGCGAGGATCAGACAATCGCTCAGTTTGGAGTTTCTGTCCCTGATGGCCCCTTCATGAATGGGCAGGGCATCACGAGGCCATGGGTGTTTTCCCACGATGGGAGTTGTGAGAAGCTCCAAACTGCAGAGAGTCTTCTGCAGGACAATTGAGACCTGTTGTTCGGCTCCAGGCCAATGATTCTGAGCAGGGTTCTAAGGATGGATGGCTGGGTAGCCCACCTCGCATTCCAATTGTCTCCTAGCAACAAGACAGGTTAGATGTCCTGGATCTGTGGGGAGCAACCGAGGACGCTGAGTTGAAATGGACACCCCTGGGGATGGGGCCTAATGTGCTTTTGTGTCTATGGAGACCTTGGAATGAAGCGGTGGCACTGGGGCCCTAAAGGGTTCTCCTAAACAGAGGCTTTGACACAGCTCCAACGTGCAAGTTTCCCATGTGTAGATGAGAGGTTTTCTGATGGGTGAGTCAAGAAACAGCTATATGCTGCTTTTGAAATCCAGGCCTCTGAGGAGAGATGCCTGGAAACCAAAGCAATGGATCTGATTAGTGCCTAGGGGCCTGTTCTTTCCTTTTTACCTCTGGGACATCTGTCTATGTGTCTGAGTGCAGGTAGGTGCTCAGTTGGGCTCAGATTGCCCCTGTTTTTCCTGGGAAGCCACCACTATTGAGATGGATCAGGGACTTTGGAGGTTTATCCTATTAGAAGGGTTGTGGCCATTGGAATGGGCACACACAATTCCCTTGGAGAGGGCAAGTACAGTCCTCAGGTTTGACTCCAGGGGCCTGAGCCTGTAGGTTGTGTAGGCCAGGGCTGTTTGGACAGTTGTCTGAAAACACAACCCCGGCTTATGTTTCGGGTCATAGGTATGGCAGGACTGATCTACAGACCATGAGGAGAACTCTTCGGGATTTGAAAGAAGGGCGAGTGTGAGGCTCCTGCTCAAGTTTTTGTCTCTGGATATCGTGTCACTCATGGTCGTGGAATTTCTGGGGACTTCATGGGAAATGGACGAGTCTTACTCTCTGGTGGTTTGGCCCCGTCCAAAGAGTTTGGGGTCATTTTGTGGGCTGGAAGAAGTTCGTTCTTTTTTTTTTGTAGTTGTTGTTGTTTTTTTCTTTTTGAACCTCAGGTGTCCCACCAAATGATGGATTCCAGAGTAGAGCCCTGGGGAGGGGCGACTGGACAATCAGAAATCTGGTTAAAAATTGGGGCCTAAGGACATGTCAAGCCCATTATGACATCTAATGGTCCAGCCACTGAGAGGACTTACTAGAGGACAGGACTCATGCTGAGGGTCACAATGCGTGTGTATGCCCTCGTCTCACTCAAGAATGGGCGGGGCCTCAGTGTGAATGCTGGTTTCTCCTACACTGAACGTTGGACAACGTGCCAACAACAAGGGTTCTTGCCATGGGTAAGGAGGAGTTCTGATTTCTGCATCACACTCACCCCTGGGCAGTGATTGGAGATAAGGTCTAGGTTCTTAAGCCTGATAACTGAGGAAGGGAAGAGATGATGACCTAAGGCCATGGCGGGTTTTATGTGCTCAGTGTGCGGTCAGCTTTGTGGGTGTTGGTCAGGAGGTCCGGGCTCAGGTTGTGTTCGACGGTGCATTAGTGCCCAGGTTAGACTATATAATTTGGGTAAAGTCGAGTTCTGTGTAGATTTGCCCTCATTTTAGGTGCCTGGGCAGCTCATGAGGCAATAATTTTTTTTTCTAGAGGGCAGGCAGAGTGCTGCATTGTGGGTCCGGAATTGCCAAACTTGAGGGCTTCGGGGCCAGGAGTGTGAGGACGGAAGTCTGAGAAGAAAAGCTAGACTTGGGTTTCAGGGCGAGGGCACGGCAGGTACTCCCTGCAGATCTGAACCAATATCTCATGCATCTGAAGTCAGGGCGAGGATCAGACGTTGGCTCAGGTTGGAGTTTCTGAGCATTACGGCCACTTCATGAAGGGGGCGGGATCTCGAGGCCATTGAGGTTTTCCCACGTTGGGAGTTGTGGGATGCCCCCTTCAAGGATTCCTTCTGCGGGACAATTGAGACCTGTTGGACAGCTCCAGGACATCCCATATGGAATGACTCCAGAGCATCGTTCGCGGATGGATGCCTGGGAAGCCCGCCTCACATTCCAATTGTTTCCTAGCAACAAGACAGTTTAGATCTGATGGCTCTGCCGGAGCAACCGGGGTGGCTGAGTTGAAATGGACTTTCCTGAGGATGGGTCCTAATGTGTTTTTGTGTCCATGAGGGCCTTGGAATGGGGCGGTGGCACCGGGACCCAGAAGTACTCTCCTAAGCTTTGGACATGGCTCCCAGGTTTCCTTGTGGAGACGAGATGAGTTCTGATGGGTGCCTCAGGAAAACCCCTATGCTCGTATTGGAATCAGGATTTTGAGGACACATGCCTGTAACCCAAAGCAATGGATCCTATTATGGCCTAGGGTCCTGTCTGGTTCAATCTTCTTCTCTGGGGACATCCATCTATGGTATGAGTGGAGGTCGATTATCAGCTGGTGTCAGACAGCCCTTGTTTGTTCCGGGCGACCTACACGATTGGGATGGCCTCAGGGACTTTGGAGATTTCTCCTAATTTGTACGATTTTGGACCTTGGAATGGGCAGAATTCCCATGGATTGGTAGGCACAATCCTAATGTGTGGCTCCAGGGGCCCAGCCTGGAGGGTGTGGGGCCCAAGACTTTGAGGACAGAAGTCTGAAAACACAAACTCAGATTAGGTTTGGGGACGTAGGTATGGCAGGCCCGATCTACAAACATTGAGAAGAACTCTTCAGGATATGAAGAAAGTGCGAGTCTGAGGCGCTTGCTCAGGCTTTTGTCTCTGGATTTTGTATCAGCGATGGCTGTGGAATGTCGGGGAGGCCTCATGGGCCATGGACGAATCTTCCTCTCTGAGGATTTGGCCTGATTCCCAATTGCTTTTCTTCAATCTGTGCGATGGGAGGTCTCCTTTCAGTTTTGTTACCTCAGGTGTCCCACCAAAAGAGGAATTCCAAAGCCAAGCCGTGGGGAAGACTGAAGGGACAACCCGAACTATGGTTAAAAATTGGGGCCTAGGGGCATGGCAAGCCCAATATTCTATCTCTTCATCCAGCCACTGAGTGGCCTTACTTGAGGACTGGGCTCAGCCTGAGCGTCACAATGTGTGTTTGTGACCAATGTGGCCCGCGAGCATTGGCGGGGCCTCATGGGCCACACTGGTTTCAACTACACTGAACGTTGGACAACATGCCAACCACAAGGTTTCTTGCCATGGGGAAGGAGTTCTGATTTCTGCATCACCTTCAACCCTGGGCAGTGATTGGAGATAAGGTCTAGGTTCTGAAACCTGAAAACCGTGGTTGGGAAGAGATGACGACCTAAGGCCATGGTGGCTGGATGTGCTCAGTGTGCGGCCAGCTGTCTGGGAGGGTCCAGGGGGTCCAGGCTCTGGCTGTGTCAGAAAGGGCATTAGTGCCCTGGTCAGCTTATGTATTTGAAGTACAGCCAAGGTCGGTGCAGGTTGATCCTCATTTGGGGTTACTGGGTAGCCCCAGAGGACAATGTTTTTCTTCTGGAGTGCCGGCAGAGTGCTGCATTGTAGTTCTGGATTGCCAAACTGGAGGGCTTGTGGGCCAGTAGTCTGACGACAAAAGTCTGAGAACACAAGCTAGGTTTAGGTTTCTGGGTGAGGCCATGGCAGGCACAATCTACAGACCTGAATCGAGATCTCGTGCATCTGAAGACAGGGCGAGGATCAGACGATCGCTCAGTTTGGAGTTTCTGTCCCTGATGGCCCCTTCATGAATGGGCAGGGCATCACGAGGCCATGGGTGTTTTCCCACGATGGGAGTTGTGAGAAGCTCCAAACTGCAGATAGTCTTCTGCAGGACAATTGAGACCTGTTGTTCGACTCCAGGCCAATGATTCTGAGCAGGGTTCTAAGGATGGATGGCTGGGTAGCCCACCTCGCATTCCAATTGTCTCCTAGCAACAAGACAGGTTAGATGTCCTGGATCTGTGGGGAGCAACCGAGGACGCTGAGTTGAAATGGACACCCCTGGGGATGGGTCCTAATGTGCTTTTGTGTCTATGGAGACCTTGGAATGAAGCGGTGGCACTGGGGCCCTAAAGGGTTCTCCTAAACAGAGGCTTTGACACAGCTCCAACGTGCAAGTTTCCCATGTGTAGATGAGATGTTTTCTGATGGGTGAGTCAAGAAACAGCTATATGCTGCTTTTGAAATCCAGGCCTCTGAGGAGAGATGCCTGCAAACCAAAGCAATGGATATGATGAGTTACTTATAGCCTGTTCTTTCCTTTTTACCTCTGGGGACATCGGGCTATGGGTCTGAGTGCAGGTAGGTGCTCAGTTGGGCTCAGATTGCCCCTGTTTTTCCTGGGAAGCCACCACTATTGAGATGGAAGAGGGACTTTGGAAGTTTATCCTATTAGAGGGGTTGTGGCGATTGGAATGGTCACACAGAATTCCCTTGGAGAGGGCAAGTACAGTCCTCAGGTTTGACTCCAGGGGCCTGAGCCTGTAGGTTGTGTAGGCCAGGGCTGTTTGGACAGTTGTCTGAAAACACAAACTCGGCTTATATTTCGGGTCATAGGTATGGCAGGACTGATCTACTGACCATGAGGAGAACTCTTCGGGATTTGAAAGAAGGGCGAGTGTGAGGCTCCTGCTCACGTTTTGGTCTCTGGATACCGTGTCACTCATGGTCGTGCAATTTCTGGGTGACTTCATGGGAAATGGACGAGTCTTACTCTCTGGTGGTTTGGCCCCGTCCAAAGAGTTTGGGGTCATTCTGTGGGCTAGAAGAAATCCGTTTTTTTTTTTTTTGTTATTGTTGTTGTTGTTTTTTACCTTTTTAACCTCAGGTGTCCCACCAAATGATGGATTCCAGAGTAGAGCCCTGGGGAGGGGCGACTGGACAATCAGAAATCTGGTTAAAATTTGGGGCCTAGGGACATGTCCAGCCCATTATGACATCTAATGATCCAACCACTGAGAGGACTTACTAGAGGACAGGACTCATGCTGAGGGTCACAATGCGTGTGTATGCCCTCGTAACACTCAAGAATGGGCGGGGCCTCAGGGTGACTACTGGTTTCTCCTACACTGAACGTTGGACAACGTGCGAACCACAAGGGTTCTAACCATGCGTAAGGAGGAGTTCTGATTTCTGCATCACACTCACCCCTGGGCTGTGATTGGAGATAAGGTCTCGGTTCTGAAGCCTGTAAACTTAGGTAGGGAAGAGATGATGACCTAAGGCCATGGCGGGTTTTATGTGCTCAGTGTGCTGTCAGCTTTCTGGGTGTTGGTCAGAAGGTCCGGGCTCAGGTTGTGTTCGACAGTGCATTAATGCCCAGGTTAGACTATATAATTTGGGTAAAATCGAGTGCTGTGTAGGTTTACCCTCATTTAAGGTGCCTGGGCAGCGCATGAGGCAATAATTTTTTTTCTAGAGGGCAGGCAGAGTGCTGCATTGTGGGTCCGGAATTGCCAAACTTGAGGGCTTCGGGGCCAGGAGTGTGAGGACGGAAGTCTGAGAAGACGAGCTAGACTTGGGTTTCAGGGCGAGGGCACGGCAGGTACCCCCTACAGATCTGAACCAATATCTCATGCATCTGAAGTCAGGGCGAGGATCAGACGATGGCTCAGTTTGGAGTTTCTGAGCATGACGGCCCCTTCATGAAGGGAGCGGAAACTCGAGGCCATTGAGGTTTTCCCACGTTGGGAGTTGTGGGATGCCCCCTTCAAGGATTCCTTCTGCGGGACAATTGAGACCTGTTGTACAGCTCCAGGACATCCCATATGGAATGACTCCAGAGCACCTTTCGCGGATGGATGCCTGGGAAGCCCGCCTCGCATTCCAATTGCCTCCTAGCAACAAGACAGTTTGGATCTGATGGCTCTGCCGGAGCAACCGGGGTGGCTGAGTTGAAATGGACTTCCCTGAGGATGGGTCCTAATGTGATTTTGTGTCCATGAGGGCCTTGGAATGGGGCGGTGGCCCCGGCACCCTGAAGTACTCTCCTAAGCTTTGGACATGGCTCCCATGCACAGGTTTTCTTTTGGGGACGAGATGAGTTCTGATGGGTGCCTCAGGAAAACCCCTATGCTCGTATGGAAATCAGGCTTTTGAGGACACATGCCTGTAACCCAAAGCAATGGATCTTATTATAGCCTAGGGTCCTGTCTGGTTCAATCTTCTTCTCTGGGGACATCCATCTATGGTATGAGTGGAGGTCGATTATCAGCTGGTGTCAGACAGCCCTTGTTTGTTCCGGGCGACATACACTATTGGGATGTCCTCAGGGACTTTGGGGTTTTCTCCTAAGTTGTACGATTTTGGACCATGGAATGGGCAGAATTCCCATGGTTTGGTAGGCACAGTCCTAATGTGTGGCTCCAGGCGCCCAGCCTGGAGGGTGTGTGGCCCAATACTTTGAGGACAGAAGTCTGAAAACACAAACTCAGCTTAGGTTTGGGGACGTAGGTATGGCAGGCCCGAACGACAAACCATGAGAAGAACTCTTCAGGATATGAAGAATGTGCGAGTGTGAGGCGCTTGCACAGGCTTTTGTCTCTGGATTTTGTATCAGCGATGGCCGTGAAATGTGGAAGAGGCCTCATGGGCCATGGACAAATCTTCCTCTCTGAGGATTTGGCCTGATTCCCAATTGCTTTTCGTCAATCTGTGGGATGGGAGGACTCATTTCAGTTTTGTTACGTCAGGTGTCCCACCAAAAGAGGAATTCCAAAGCCAAGCCGTGGGGAAGACTGAAGGGACAACCCGAACTATGGTTAAAAATTGGGGCCTAGGGGCATGGTAAGCCCAATATGCTATCTCTTCATCCAGCCACTGAGTGGCCTTACTTGAGGACTGGGCTCAGCCTGAGCGTCACAATGTGTGTTTGTGACCAATGTGGCCCGCGAGCATGGGCGGGGCCATATGGGCCACACTGGTTTCAACTACACTGAATGTTTGACAACATGCCAACCACAAGGTTTGTTGCCATGGGGAAGGAGTTCTGATTTCTGCATCACCTTCAACCCTGGGCAGTGATTGGAGATAAGGTCTAGGTTCTGAAACCTGTAAACCGAGGGTGGGAAGAGATGATGACCTAAGGCCATGGCGGCTCGATATTCTCAGTGTGCGGACAGCTGTCTGGGAGGGGCCAGGGGGTCCAGGCTCAGGCTGTGTCAGAAAGGGCATTAGTGCCCTGGTCAGCCTATGTATTTGGGGTACAGCCAAGTTCGGTTCAGGTTGATCCTCATTTGGGGTTACTGGGTAGCCCCAGAGGACAATGTTTTTCTTCTGGAGGGCAGGCAGAGTGCTGCATTGTAGTTCTGGATTGCCAAACTGGAGGGCTTGTGGGCCAGTAGTCTGAAGACAAAAGTCTGAGAACTCAAGCTAGGCTTAGTTTTCTCGGTGAGGCCATGGCAGGCACAATCTACAGACCTGAATCGAGATCTCGTGCATCTGAATCTGGACGAGGACCAGATGATCGCTCAGGTCGGAGTTTCTGTCCCTGATGGCCCCTTCATGAATGGGGGGGCATCACGAGGCGATGGGGATTTTCCCAATAAGAGTTGTGAGAAGCTCCATACTGCAGAGTGTCTTTTGCAGGACAATTGAGACCGGTTGTTTGGCTCCAGGCCAATGATTCTGAGCAGGGTTCTAAGGATGGATGGCTGGGTAGCCCACCTCGCATTCCAATTGTCTCCTAGCAACAAGACAGGTTAGATCTCCTGGATCTGTGGGGAGCAACCGAGGACGCTGAGTTGAAATGGACACCCCTGGGGATGGGTCCTAACGTGATTTGTGTCTACGGATACCTTGGAATGGAGCGGTGGCACTGGGGCCCTAAAGGGTTCTCCTAAACACAACTATTGAGATGGATTAGGGACTTTGGAGGTTTATCCTATTAGAAGGGTTGTGGCCATTGGAATGGGCACACACAATTCCCTTGGAGAGGGCAAGTACAGTCCTCAGGTTTGGCTCCAAGGGCCTGAGCCTGTAGGTTGTGTAGGCCAGGGTTGTTTGGACAGTTGTCTGAAAAGACAACCCCGGCTTATGTTTTGAGTCATAGGTATGGCAGGACTGATCTACAGACCATGAGAAGAACCCTTCGGGATTTGAAAGAAGGGCGAGAGTGAGGCTCCAGCTCAAGTTTTTGTCTCTGGATATCGTGTCACTCATGGTCGTGGAATTTCTGGGTGACTTCATGGGAAATGGACGAGTCTTACTCTCTGGTGGTTTGGCCCGGTCCAAAGAGTTTGGGGTCATTCTGTGGGCTGGAAGAAGTCCGTTTTTGTTGTTGTTCTTGTTGTTTTCTTTTTTAACCTCAGGTGTCCCACCAAATGAGGGATTCCAGAGTAGAGCCCTGGGGAGGGGCGACTGGACAATCAGAAATCTGGTTAAAAATTGGGGCCTAGGGACATGTCAAGCCCATTATGACATCTAATGGTCCAGCCACTGAGAGGACTTACTAGAGGACAGGATTCATGCTGAGGGTCACAATGCGTGTGTATGTACTCGTCGCACTCAAGAATGGGCGGGCCTCAGGGTATGCTGGTTTCTACTACACTGAACGTTGGACAACGTGCCAACCACAAGGGTTCTTGCCATCGGTAAGTAGGAATTCTGATTACTGCATCACACTCACCCCTGGCCAGTGATTGGAGATAAGGTCTCGGTTCTGAAGCCTGAAAACTGAGGTAGGGAAGAGATGATGACCTAAGGCCATGGCGGGTTTTAAATTCTCAGTGTGCGGTCAGCTGGTGTCAGTCACTGATCCATCTCAATAGTGGTGGCTTCCCAGGAAAAACAGGGGCAATCTGAGCCCAACTGAGCACCTACCTACACTCAGACCCATAGACAGATGTCCCCAGAGGTATGAAGGAAAGAACAGGCCCCTAGGCACTAATCAGATCCATTGCTTTGGTTTCCAGGCATCTCTCCTCAGAGGCCTGGATTTCAAAAGCAGCATATAGCTGTTTCTTGACTCACCCATCAGAAGGGTCAGGAGGTCCCAGCTCAGGTTGTGTTCGACAGTGCATTAGAGCCCAGGTTAGACTATATTATTTGGGTAAAGTCGAGTGCTGTGTAGGTTTACCCTCATTTAAGGTGCCTGGGCAGCTCATGAGGCAATAATATTTATTCTAGAAGGCAGGCAGTGTGCTGCATTGTTGGTGCGGAATTGCCAAACTTGAGGGCTTCGGGCCAGGAGTGTGAGGACGGAAGTCTGAGAAGACAAGCTGGACTTGGGTTTCAGGGGCAGGGCACGGCAGGTACCCCCTGCAGATCTGAACCAATATCTCATGTCTGAAGTCAGGCCGATGATCAGACGTTGGCTCAGTTGTGAGTTTCGGAGCATGACGGCCGCTTCATGAAGGGTGCGGAATCTCGAGGCCATTGAGGTTTTCCCATTTTGGGAGTTGTGGGATGCCCCGTTCAAGGATTCCTTCTGCGGGACAATTGAGGCCTGTTGGACAGCTCCAGGACATCCCATATGGAATGACTCCAGAGCACCGTTCGCGGATGGATGCCTGGGAAGCCCGCCTCGCATTCCAATTGTCTCCTAGCAACAAGACAGTTTAGATCTGATGGCTCTGCGGGAGCATCCGGGGTGGCTGAGTTGAAATGAGCTTTCCTGAGGATGGGTCCTAATGTGTTTTTGTGTCCATGAGGGCCTTGGAATGGGGCGGTGGCACCGGGACCCTGAAGTACTCTCCTAAGCTTTGGACATGGCTCCATGCAAAGGTTTCCTTGTGGAGACGAGTTGAGTTCTGATGGGTGCCTCAGGAAAACCCCTATGCTCGTATTGGAATCAGGCTTTTGAGGACACATGCCTGTAACCCAAAGCAATGGGTCCTATTATGGCCTAGGGTCCTGTCTGGTTCAATCTTCTTCTCTGGGGACATCCATCTATGGTATGAGTGGAGGTCGGTTATCAGCTGGTGTCAGACAACCCTTGTTTGTTCTGGGCGAACAAATCTATTGGTATGGCCTCAGGGACTTTGGAGGTTTCTCCTAATTTGTATGATTTTGGACCATGGAATGGGTAGAATTCCCATGGATTGGTAGGCACAGTCCTAATATGTGGCTCCAGGGGCCCAGCCTGGAGGGTGTGTTACCCAAGACTTTGAGGACAGAAGTCAGAAAACTCAAACTCAGCTTATGTTTGGGGACGTAGGTATGGCAGGCCCGATCGACAAACCATGAGAAGAACTCTTCAGGATATGAAGAATGTGCGAGTCTGAGGCACTTGCTCAGGCTTTTGTCTCTGGATTTTGTATCAGCGATGGCCGTGGAATGTCGGGGAGGCCTCTTGGGCCATGGACGAATCTTCCTCTCTAAGGATTTGGCCGGATTACCAATTGCTTTTCGTCAATCTCTGGGATGGGAGGACTCATTTCAGTTTTGTTACCTCAGGTATCCCACCAAATGAGGAATTCCAAAGCCAAGCCGAGGGGAAGACTGAAGGGACAACCCGAACTATGGTTAAAAATTGGGGCCTAGGGGCATGGCAAGCCCAATATGCTATCTCTTCATCCAGCCACTGAGTGGCCTTACTTGAGGACTGGGCTCAGCCTGAGGGTCAAAATGTGTGTTTGTGACCTATGTGGCCCGCGAGCATGGGCGGGGCCACATGGGCCACACTGGTTTCAACTACACTGAACTTTGGACAACATGCCAACCACAAGGTTTCTTGCCATGGGGAAGGAGTTCTGATTTCTGCATCACCTTCAACCCTGGGCAGTGATTGGAGATAAGGTTTAGGTTCTGAAACCTGAAAACCGAGGTTGGGAAGAGATGACGACCTAAGGCCATGGCAGCTCGATGTGCTCAGTGTGAGAACAGCTGTCGGGAGGGGCCAGGGTGTCCAGGCTCAGGCTGTGTCAGAAAGGGCATTAGTGCCCTGGTCAGCCTATTTATTTGGGGTACAGCCAAGTTTGGTGCAGGTTGATCCTCATTTGGGGTTACTGGGTAGCTCCAGAAGAAAATGTTTTACTTCTGGAGGGCAGGCAGAGTGCTGCATTATAGTTCTGGATTGCCAAACTGGAGGGCTTGTGGGCCAGGAGACTGACGACAAAAGTCTGAGAACACAAGCTAGGCTTAGGTTTCTGGGTGCGGCCATGGCAGGCACAATCTACAGACCTGAATTGAGATCTCGTGCATCTGAAGTCAGGGCGAGGATCAGACGATCGCTCAGGTTGGAGTTTCTGTCCCTGATGGCCCCTTCATGAATGGGGGGGGGACACGGGGCCATGGGTGTTTTCCCACGATGGGAGTTGTGAGAAGCTCCAAACTGCAGAGAGTCTTCTGCATGACCATTGAGACCTGTAGTCTGGCTCCAGGCCAATGATTCTGAGCAGGGTTCTAAGGATGGATGGATGGGTAGCCCACCTCGCATTTCAATTGTCTCCTAGCAACAAGACAGGTTAGATCTCCTGGATCTGTGGGGAGCAACCGTGGACGCTGAGTTGAAATGGACACCCTTGGGGATGGGTCCTAATGTGCTTTTGTGTCTATGGAGACCTTGGAATGAAGCGGTGGCACTGGGGCCCTAAAGGGTTCTCCTAAACAGAGGCTTTGACACAGCCCCAACGTGCAAGTTTCCCATGTGTAGATGAGATGTTTTCTGATGGGTGAGTCAAGAAACAGCTATATGCTGCTTTTGAAATCCAGGAATCTGAGGAGAGATGCCTGGAAACCATAGCAATGGATCTGATTAGTGCCTAGGGGCCTGTTCTTTCCTTTTTACCTCTTGGGACATCTGTCTATGGGTCTGAGTGCAGGTAGGTGCTCAGTTGGGCTCAGATTGCCCCTGTTTTTCCTGGGAAGCCACCACTATTGAGATGGATCAGGGACTTTGGAGTTTTATCCTATTAGAAGGGTTGTGGCCATTGGAATGGGCACACACAATTCCCTTGGAGAGGGCAAGTACAGTCCTCATGTTTGGCTCCACGGGCCTGAGCCTGTAGGTTGTGTAGGCCAGGGCTGTTTGGACAGTTGTCTGAAAACACAAACTCGGCTTATGTTTCGGGTCATAGGTATGGCAGGACTGATCTACAGACCATGAGGAGAACTCTTCGGGATTTGAAAGAAGGGTGAGTGTGAGGCTCTGCTCAAGTTTTTGTCTCTGGATATCGTGTCACTCATGGTCGTGGAATTTCTGGGTGACTCAATGGGAAATGGACGAGTCTTACTCTCTGGTGGTTTGGCCCCGTCCAAAGAGTTTGCGGTCATTCTGTGGGCTGGAAGAAGTACGTTTTTTTTTTTGTTGTTGTTGTTGTTGTTGTTTTCTTTTTTAACCTCAGGTGTCCCACCAAATGATGGATTCCAGAGTAGAGCGCTGGGGAGGGGCGACTGGACAATCAGAAATCTGGTTAAAAATTGGGGCCTAGGGACATGTCAAGCCCATTATGACATCTAATGGTCCAGCCACTGAGAGGACTTACTAGAGGACAGGACTCATGCTGAGGGTCACAATGCGTGTGTATGCGCTCCTAATACTCAAGAATGGGCGGGGCCTCAGGGTGAATGCTGGTTTCTCCTACACTGAACGTTGGACAACGTGCCAACCACAAGGGTTCTTGCCATGGGTAAGGAGGAGTCCTGATTTTTGCATCACACTCACCCCTGGGCAGTGATTGGAGATAAGGTCTCGGTTCTGAAGCCTGAAAACTTAGGTAGGGAAGAGATGATGACCTAAGGCCATGGCGGGTTTTATGTGCTCAGTGTGCGGTCAGCTTTCTGGGTGTTGGTCAGGAGGTCCCGGCTCAGGTTGTGTTCGACAGTGCATTAGTGCCCAGGTTAGACTACATAATTTGGGTAAAGTCGAGTGCTGTGTAGGTTTATCCTCATTTAAGGTGCCTGGGCAGCTCATGAGGCAATAATTTTTTTTTCTAGAGGGCAGGCAGAGTGCTGCATTGTGGGTCCGGAATTGCCAAACTTGAGGGCTTCGGGGCCAGGAGTGTGAGGACGGAAGTCTGAGAAGACAAGCTAGACTTGGGTTTCAGGGCGAGGGCACGGCAGGTACCCCCTGCAGATCTGAACCAATATCTCATGCATCTGAAGTCAGGGCGAGGATCAGACGTTGGCTCAGGGTGGAGTTTCTTTGCATGATGGCCGCTTCATGAAGGGAGCGGAATCTCGAGGCCATTGAGGTTTTCCCACGTTGGGAGTTGTGGGATGCCCCCTTCAAGGATTCCTTCTGCGGGACAATTGAGACCTGTTGGACAGCTCCAGGACATCCCATATGGAATGACACCAGAGCACGGTTCGCGGATGGATGCCTGGGAAGCCTTCCTCGCATTCCAATTGTTTCCTAGCAACAAGACTGTTTAGATCTGATGGCTCTGCGGGAGCAACCGGTGTGGCTGAGTTGAAATGGACTTTCCTGAGGATGGGTCCTAATGTGTTTTTGTGTCCATGAGGGCCTTGGAATGGGGCGGTGGCACTGGGACCCTGAAGTACTCTCCTAAGCTTTGGACATGGCTCCCATGCACAGGTTTCCTTGTGGAGACGAGATGAGTTCTGATGGATGCCTCAGGAAAACCCCTATGCTCGTATTGGAATAGGCTTTTGAGGACACATGCCTGAAACCCAAAGCAATGGATCCTATTATGGCCTAGGGTCCTGTCTGGATCAATCTTCTTCTCTGGGGACATCCATCTATGGTATGAGTGGAGGTCGATTATCAGCTGGTGTCAGACAGCCCTTGTTTGTTCCGGGCGACCCTCACTATTGGGATGGCCTCAGGGACTTTGGAGGTTGCTCCTAATTTGTACGATTCTGGACCATGGAATGGGCAGAATTCCCATGGATTGGAAGGCACAGTCCTAATGTGTGGCTCCAGGGGCCCAGCCTGGAGGGTGTGTGGCCCAAGACGTTGAGGACAGAAGTATGAAAACACAAACTCAGCTTTTGTTTGGGGACGTAGGTATGGAAGGCCCGATCGACAAACCATGAGAAGAACTCTTCAGGATATGAACAAAGTGTGAGTCTGAGGCGCTTGCTCGGGCTTTTGTCTCTGGATTTTGTATCAGCGATGGCCGTGGAATGTCGGGGAGGCCTCATGGGCCATGGACGAATCTTCCTCTCTGAGGATTTGGCCCGATTCCCAATTGCTTTTCGTCAATCTGTGGGATGGGAGGACTCATTTCAGTTTTGTTATCTCAGATGTCCCACCAAAAGAGGAATTCCAAAGCCAAGCCGTGGGGAAGACTGAAGGGACAACCTGAACTATGGTTAAAGCATATGGGAGATTCCTTAGGCACTCATCAAAACAATTCTCTTCTCTACATAGAAATATACTCTTTAGAGCTCCATCAAAACCTCCGGTTATGAACATCCCTCAAGGCCCCGGATCAAGCACCCCATTCCAAGGTCTACATGGACACAAATGCACATTATGACCCATCCTCAACTCACCCATTTCAAAACACCCGCCTCAGTTGCTCCCCTAGATCCAGTAGATCGAACTTGCCTTGGCTCTATGAGACACCTGGAATGGGAGGCAGGCTGCCCACGCATCCATCCTTAGAACCCTGCTCTGGATAACTTCCTTATGGGATGTCCTGGAGCCATCCAACATGTCTCGACTGTCCCACAAAAGGAATCATTGTGGTTTGGAGCATCTCACAATTCCCATCGTGGGAAAACCTCCATGTCCTCGTGACACCCTCCCCTTCATGAATGGGCCGTCATGGACAGAAACTCCGACCTAAGAAATCGTCTGATCCTAGCTCTGTCTTCAGGTATACGGGATCTCGAATCATCTCTGCAGAGGGTGCCTGCCGTCCCCTCACCCCGAAATCTAAGTCTGGCTTGTGTTCTCAGAATTTTTTCCTCACACTCCTGGCCCACAAGCCTTCCAGTTTGGGAATTTTGGAGTCACTATGTGGCACTGTGTCTTCCCTCCAGAAGAAAAACGTTGCCCTCTGGGGCTACCCAGTAACCACAAATGAGTACCATCCTGCACGAAACTCGACTGCACCCCAATGATGCAGTCTAGCCTGGCACTAATTCCCTGTCTGCCACAGCCTGAGCCTACAACTCCCAACCCACACTCAACAGCTGGCCGAACACTGAGCACATCAGACACACCATGGCCTTAGGGCTTCATCTCTTCCCAACCTCAGTTTTCAGGCTTCAGAACCTAGACCTTAAATCCAATCACAGTCCAGGAGTGAAAGTGTTGCAGAAATTAGAACTCCATCTTCCCCATTGCCAGAAAACTTGTGCTTCCCATACTGTGCAACGTTCAGTGTAGGAGAAATCAGCATGGTACATTAGGCCATGCCCTGACTTGAGGGGCTCCTTGGGCACAAAAACACATTGTGAAACTCAGTGTGAGACCTATCCTCAAGGAAGGCCTCTCAGTGTCTGGACCAAGAGCCCACATAAGGGGCTTGCCATGTTCTTAGGTCCCAATGTTAACCAGAGGTCTGGTTGTCCAGTTGCCCCCACCCACGATTCTGCTCTGGAATCCCTCTTTTGGTGGTCCACCTGAGGTTAAAAAAAAGAAAAAAAACAAAGAAAATAAAAAAAAATAACAGAAAGGCCTCCTCCCTTCCCACAGAATGACCCCAATCTCTTGGGATCGGGTCAAATCCCCAGAAAGGGAGCCTCATCGATGGCCCATGAGGACACCCCGACATTCCATGGCAATCGGTGACACATTTCCAGAAAAAAAAAAAAAAGCATGAGCATGCACATCACATTCGCCCTTTGTTCATATCCCGAAGAGGTCTCCTCACGGTCTATAGATCGGGCCGGCCATACCTACATCCCCCAACCTAAGTGGAGTTTGTGTTTTCAGACTTTTGTCCAAATAGCCCTGGACCACACACGCTCCACACTTGGGTCCCTGGAGCCACATCTCAGGACTGTGCTTCCCTTTCAAGGGAATTCTTCCCATTCCATTGGCCACAACCTTGCAAATTTGGAAAAACCTCCAAAGTCACCGAGGCCATCCCAATAGTGTAGGCCGCCCATGACAAACAGGGATGATCTCAAACCAGCTGAGCAACTACGTCCACTCAGACAACAGATGTCCCCAGAGAAGAATATTGAACCGGACAGGCCCCTAGGCCCTAAACAGATCCATTGCTTTGGTTTCCAGGCATCTCTCCTCAGAGGCTTCGTTTCCAATACCAGCATATGGTGGTTTCCTGAGGCACCAATAAGAACAAATCTCGTCTCCCCATGGAAACTTGCTCATTGGAGCTTTGTCATAACCTCTGGTTAGGAGAATCCTTCAGGGCCCTGGTGCCACTGCCCCATACCAAGGTCTCCATGGACTCAAACCAACATTAAGACCATCCTCAGGAAAGTCCATTTCAACTCAGCCCCCTCTGTTGCTACCCCAAGCCAGCAGATCAAACGTTTCTTGTTGCTAGGAGACAATTGGAATGTGAGGCTGGCTGCCCAGGCATCCATACTTAGAACCCTGTTCTGGAAAAATACCTTATAAGACGTCCTGGAGCCATCCAACAAATCTTAATTGTCCCACAGAAGGAATCCTTGCGGTTTGGAGCATCTCACAACTCCAATAGTGGGAAAACCCCCATGGTCTCATAAAGCCCCCCCTTCCTGAAGGGGCCAACATGGACAGAAACTCAAACCTGAGCCAAAGTCTGAACCTCGACCTGACTTCAGACACATGAGATCTCAATTCAGCTCTGCAGAGTGTGCCTGCCATGTCCTTGCCCCGAAACCTAAGCCTAGCTTGTGTTCTCAGACTTCCGTCCTCACTCTCCTGGCCCACAAGCCCTCCAGTTTGGGAATTCCGAAGCCACAATGCAGCACTCTGCCTGCCCTCCAGAAGAAAAACTTTGCCCTATGCTGCTAATAAGAAACCCCAAATGATTTTCTAATGCATGCCACTCGATTGTAAAGCAATTATACAGCCCACCCTGTATACTAATGCCCTGTCTGGCACAGCCTGAGACAAGACATCCCAAACGACACCCAGACAGCTGGCCCCAACCTGGACACATAGGACCCGTTATGGCTGTAGGTTGTCATCTCTTCCCAACCTCGGTTTTCAGGCTTCAGAACCTAGACCTTATCTCCAATCACTGCCCAGGGGTGAACGTGATGCATAAATTAGAATTCCTCCTTCCCCATGGCCAGAAACCTTGTGGTTGGCATGTTGTCCAACGTTCAATGTGGGAAAACCTGCATTGTCCGAAAGGCCACGCCAGTGCTTGAGGGCCGCCTAGGGCACAGACATGCATTGTGACCTGCAGCGTGAGTCCCGTATTAAAGTAACGCCTCTCAGTGGCTGGACCAAGATCCTGCATATGGGGCTTGTCATATCCATAGGCCCCCAGGCTTAACCAGAGGGCGAGTATTCCAGTTGTCAGTACCCACTGCTATGCTCTAGAATCCCTCTACTGGTGGGACACATGAAGCAGAAAACAGGACACTTCCCTTCCCACAGAATGACCTCAAACTCTTGGGGGCTGGACAAACTACCAGGGAGGGAGACTTCTACGACCCATGAGGCAACTCCTACATTAAACGGCCATTGTGGACAAAACATCCAGAGACAAAAGCCTGAGCGACTGCCTCCCTCTCACCCTTCTTTCATATCCAGAGGAGCTCACCTCATGGACTGTAGATCAGGCCTGCCGTAACCTCGGCCCCAAACCTGAGCTGAGTTAGGGTTTTTGGATGTCTGTCTGCACAGCCATGGCCCACACAGCCTCCAGGCTGGGGTCTCTGGAGCCACACCACAGAACTGTGCCTGCTCTCTCCTAAGAAACTGCCCATTCCATTGGCCACAACTCTACAAAATAGTAGAAACCTCAAGGTCCCCAAGGACATCCCACTACCGCAAGCCGCACTGGACAAATAGGGGCATTATGACACAAGCTGAGCAACTACTACCTCCATGCAGACACACAGACAGATATCCGCAGAGACAGAAGATTGAACCAGACAGGCCCCTAGGCCCTATTATGAACTCTTGCTTTGGTGTCCACGTATCACTCCTCAGAGGCCTGGGTTCGAAGACCAGCATACGGGGCTTTCCTGAGGCACCAGACAGAAGACCTCTCATCTCCACATGGGAAGCTTCCTTGTTGGAGTTGTGTCAAGCCCTTCGGGTTGGAGAATCCTGCAGAGTCCCTTAGCTACTGCCACATTCCAAGGTCTCCATGGCCACCAACCCACATTATGACTTATCTTCAGGAGAGTCCATTTAAACTCAGCCTTCTGGGTATCTCACCCAAGAGCCCGCAGATTGAGCGTGCCTTGTCTCGACCAGGCAATGGGAAGGTGAGTTGGCGTTTCTCGGCATCCATGCTTAGGGCCCTGCTCTCGAGTCTTTCTGTATGGGGCATCCTGGAACCATCCAATAATACTCGACTGTCCTGAAGAAGGAAACTTTGAAGTTTGGAGCAGCTCACAACTCCCAGCGTAGGGAAACCTCCCTGGCCTCATGACGCCCCCAGCCCCTTCAGGAAGGGGCCGTCATGGACACAAACTCCAGCTTGAGGCAACATCTGATACTCGCCCTGACCTCACCTGCAGGAGATCTCGATTCAGCCTCTGCAGAGTGGGCCTGCCATGCTCTTGGCCCCAAAACTCGTGCTAGCTTGTGTTTTCAGGCTTCCTTCCTCACAATCATGGCCACACCCCTCCAGTTTGGCAATTCTGGAGACACAATGCAGCACTCTGCCTGCCCTCCAGAAGAAAAATGTTGCCCTATAGGGCTAACCAGAAACGCCAAATGAGTAACAACCTGCATGCCACTCGACCATACCCCAATTATACAGTCTAGCCTGTGCACTAAAGCCCTGTCTGACACAGCCTGAGGGCAGACCTCCAGTCCAACACCCAGACAGCTGGCCATACACAGAGCATATCACACCCACAATGGCTTTAGGCCATCATCTCTACCCAACCTCAGTTTTCACCTTCAGAACCTAGAACTTATCTCCACTCACTGCTCAGGAGTGAACGTGATGCAAGAATCAGAACTTCTCCTTCGCCTTGGCAAGAAACCTAGTGGTTGGCATGTTGTCCAATGTTCATTGTAGGAGAAAGCAGCATGGACTATGAGGCCCCACCTATCCCTGAGGGCCACAATTTGCACAAACACACATTGTGACCCTCAGCGTGAGCCCTATCCTCATGTAAAGCCTATTAGTGACTGGAACAACAGCACACATATGGGGCTTGCCAAGCCCCTAGTCCCCCAATCTCAACCAGAGTTCGAGATGTCTAGTCACCCCTACTCAGGGCTCTACTCTGGAATCCCTCTTTGGTGGGACACCTGAGGTAAAAAAAAAAAAAATACAGAAAGGACTCTTCCCATCCACAGAATGATCCCAACCACTTGGGATCAGGCCAAATGACCAGAGAAAGAATTGTCCATGGCCCTTGAGGACACCCTGACATTCCACGGCCACCATTGACACAAAATCCAGAGACAAAACCCTGAGCAAGCGCCACATACTCGCCCTTTGTTCATAGCCCGGAAAATTCTCACGGTCTGTTGATCGAGCCTTCATACATACATCCCCAAACCTAAGCTGAGTTTGTGTTTTCAGACTTCTGTCCCCACAGTGCTGGCCCACACACCATCCAAGCTGGGGCCCCTGGAGCCACACCTCAGGACAGTGGCTTCCCTCTCTAGGGGAATTCTGCCATTTCCATTGGCCACAACCCTATAGATTAGGAGAATCCTCCAAACTCCCCCAGGCCATCCGAATTGTGTTGGCTGCCCAGGACACACAGGGATGATCTTTCACAAGTTAGGAAACCACCTCCACTCAGACCCAGAGACAGATATCCCCATAGAATAAGATTGAACTGGACGGGCACTTAGGCCCTAATCAGACCCATTGCTTTTGATTCCAGTCATCTCTCCTCAGAGGCCTGGTTTCCAATACCAGCATATGGGAGATTCCTTAGGCACTCATCAAAACAATTCTCTTCTCTACATAGGAAATATACTCTTTAGAGCTCCATCAAAACCTCCGGTTATGAACATCCCTCAAGGCACCGGATCAAGCACCCCATTCCAAGGTCTACATGGACACAAATGCACATTATGACCCATCCTCAACTCACCCATTTCAAAACACCCGCCTCGGTTGCTCCCCTAGATCCAGCAGATCGAACTTGCCTTGGCTCTATGAGACACCTGGAATGGGAGGCAGGCTGCCCACGCATCCATCCTTAGAACCCTGCTCTGGATAACTTCCTTATGGGATGTCCTGGAGCCATCCAACATGTCTCGACTGTCCCACAGAAGGAATCATTGTGGTTCGGAGCACCTCACAATTCCCATCGTGGGAAAACCTCCATGTCCTCGTGACACCCTCCCCTTCATGAATGGGCCGTCATGGACAGAAACTCCGACCTAAGAAAACGTCTGATCCTAGCTCTGTCTTCAGGTATACGGGATCTCGAATTATCTCTGCAGAGGGTGCCTGCCGTCCCCTCACCCCGAAATCTAAGTCTGTCTTGTGTTCTCAGAATTTTTTCCTCACACTCCTGGCCCACAAGCCTTCCAGTTTGGGAATTTTGGAGTCACTATGTGGCACTGTGTCTTCCCTCTATAAGAAAAACGTTGCCCTCTGGGGCTACCCAGTAACCACAAATGAGTAAAATCCTGCACAAAACTCGACTGCACCCCAATGATGGAGTCTAGCCTGGGCACTAATTCCCTGTCTGCCACAGCCTGAGCCTGCACCTCCCAACCCACACTCAACAGCTGGCCGAACACTGAGCACATCAGACACACCATGGCCTTAGGGCTTCATCTCTTCCCAACCTCAGTTTTCAGGCTTGAGAACCTAGACCTTAAATCCAATCACAGTCCAGGAGTGAAAGTGTTGCAGAAATTAGAACTCCATCTTCCCCATTGCCAGAAAACTTGTGGTTCCCATACTGTGCAACGTTCAGTGTAGGAGAAACCAGCATGGTACATTAGGCCACGCCCTGACTTGAGGGGCTCCTTGGGCACAAAAACACATTGTGAAACTCAGTGTGAGACCTATCCTCAAGGAAGGCCTCTCAGTGTCTGGACCAAGAGCCCACATAAGGGGCTTGCCATGTTCTTAGGTCCCAATGTTAACCAGAGGTCTGGTTGTCCTGTTGCCCCCACCCACGACTCTGCTCTGGAATCCCTCTTTTGGTGGTCCACCGGAGGTTAAAAAAAAAAAAAACAATACAAAAAAAATAAACAACAACAAAAAAAAAAACAGAAAGGCCTCCTCCCTTCCCACAGAATGACCCCAATCTCTTGGGATCGGGTCAAATCCCCAGAAAGGGAGCCTCATCGATGGCCCATGAGGACACCCCGACATTCCATGGCAATCGGTGACACATTTCCAGAAAAAAAAAAAAAGCATGAGCATGTACATCACATTCGCCCTTTGTTCATATCCCGAAGAGGTCTCCTCACGGTCTATAGATCGGGCCGGCCATACCTACATCCCACAACCTAAGTGGAGTTTGTGTTTTCAGACTTTTGTCCAAATAGCCCTGGACCACACACGCTCCACACTTGGGTCCCTGGAGCCACACCTCAGGACTGTGCTTCCCTTTCAAGGGAATTCTTCCCATTCCATTGGCCACAACCTTGCAAATTAGGAAAAACCTCCAAAGTCACCGAGGCCATCCCAATAGTGTAGGCCGCCCATGACAAACAGGGGTGATCTCAAACCAGCTGAGCAACTACCTCCACTCAGACAACAGATGTCCCCAGAGAAGAATATTGAACCGGACAGGCCCCTAGGCCCTAATCAGATCCATTGCTTTGGTTTCCAGGCATCTCTCCTCAGAGGCCTCATTTCCAATACCAGCATATGGTGGTTTCCTGAGGCACCAATAAAAACAAATCTAGTCTCCCCATGGAAACTTGCTCATTGGAGCTTTGTCATAACCTCTGGTTAGGAGAATCCTTCAGGGCCCTGGTGCCACTGCCCCATACCAAGGTCTCCATGGACTCAAACCAACATTAAGACCATCCTCAGGAAAGTCCATTTCAACTCAGCCCCCTCTGTTGCTACCCCAAGCCAGCAGATCAAACGTTTCTTGTTGCTAGGAGACAATTGGAATGTGAGGCTGGCTGCCCAGGCATCCATACTTAGAACCCTGTTCTGGAAAAATACCTTATAAGACGTCCTGGAGCCATCCAACAAATCTTAATTGTCCCACAGAAGGAATCCTTGCGGTTTGGAGCATCTCACAACTCCAATAGTGGGAAAACCCCCATGGTCTCATAAAGCCCCCCCTTCCTGAAGGGGCCAACATGGACAGAAACTCAAACCTGAGCCAAAGTCTGAACCTCGACCTGACTTCAGACGCATGAGATCTCAATTCAGCTCTGCAGTGTGTGCCTGCCATGTCCTTGCCCCGAAACCTAAGCCTAGCTTGTGTTCTCAGACTTCCGTCCTCACTCTCCTGGCCCACAAGCCCTCCAGTTTGGGAATTCCGAAGCCACAATGCAGCACTCTGCCTGCCCTCCAGAAGAAAAACTTTGCCCTATGCTGCTAATAAGAAACCCCAAATGATTTTCTAATGCATGCCACTCGATTGTAAAGCAAATATAAAGCCCACCCTGTATACTAATGCCCTGTCTGGCACAGCCTGAGACAAACATCCCAAACGACACCCAGACAGCTGGCCCCAACCTGGACACATAGGACCCGTTATGGCTGTAGGTCGTCATCTCTTCCCACCTCGGTTTTCAGGCTTCAGAACCTAGACCTTATCTCCAATCACTGCCCAGGGGTGAACGTGATGCATAAATTAGAATTCCTCCTTCCCCATGGCCAGAAACCTTGTGGTTGGCATGTTGTCCAACGTTCAATGTGGGAAAACCTGCATTGTCTGAAAGGCCACGCCAGTGCTTGAGGGCCGCCTAGGGCACAGACATGCATTGTGACCTGCAGCGTGAGTCCCGTATTAAAGTAACGCCTCTCAGTGGCTGGACCAAGATCCTGCATATGGGGCTTGTCATATCCATAGGCCCCCAGGCTTAACCAGAGGGCGAGTATTCCAGTTGTCAGTACCCACTGCTATGCTCTTGAATCCCTCTACTGGGGGGACACATGAAGCAGAAAACAGGACACTTCCCTTCCCACAGAATGACCCCTAACTCTTGGGGGCTGGACAAACTACCAGAGAGGGAGACTTCTACGACCCATGAGGCAACTCCTACATTAAACGGCCATTGTGGACAAAACATCCAGAGGCAAAAGCCTGAGCGACTGCCTCCCTCTCACCCTTCTTTCATATCCAGAGGAGCTCCCCTCATGAACTGTATATCAGGCCTGCCGTAACCTCGGCCCCAAACCTGAGCTGAGTTAGGGTTTTTGGATGTCTGTCTGCACAGCCATGGCCCACACAGCCTCCAGGCTGGGGTCTCTGGAGCTACACCACAGAACTGTGCCTGCTCTCTCCTAAGAAACTGCCCATTCCATTGGCCACAACTCTACAAAATAGTAGAAACCTCAAGGTCCCCAAGGACATCCCACTACCGCAAGCCGCACTGGACAAATAGGGGCATTATGACACAAGCTGAGCAACTACTACCTCCATGCAGACACACAGACAGAAATCCGCAGAGACAGAAGATTGAATCAGACAGGCCCTTAGGCCCTATTATGAACTCTTGCTTTGGTGTCCAGGTATCACTCCTCAGAGGCCTGGGTTCGAACACCAGCATACGGGGCTTTCCTGAGGCACCAGACAGAAGACCTCTCATCTCCACATGGGAAGCTTCCTTGTTGGAGTTGTGTCAAGCCCTTCGGGTTGGAGAATCCCCCAGAGTCCCTTAGCTACTGCCACATTCCAAAGTCTCCATGGCCACCAACCCACATTATGACTCATCCTCAGGAGAGTCCATTTAAACTCAGCCTTCTGGGTAGCTCACCCAAGAGCCCGCAGATTGAGCGTGCCTTGTCTCCACCAGGCAATGGGAAGGTGAGTTAGCGTGTCTCAACATCCATGCTTAGGCCCCTACTCTCGAGTCTTTCTGTATGGGGCATCCTGGAACAATCCAATAGTACTCGACTGTCCTGAAGAAGGAAATTTTGAAGTTTGGAGCAGCTCACAACTCCCAGCGTAGGGAAACCTCCCTGGCCTCATGACGCCCCCAGCCCCTTCAGGAAGGGGCCGTCATGGACACAAACTCCAGCTTGAGGCAACATCTGATACTCGCCCTGACCTCACCTGCAGGAGATCTCGATTCAGCCTCTGCAGAGTGGGCCTGCCATGCTCTTGGCCCCAAAACTCGTGCTAGCTTGTGTTTTCAGACTTCCTTCCTCACAATCCTGGCCACACCCCTCCAGTTTGGCAATTCTGGAGACACAATGCAGCACTCTGCCTGCCCTCCAGAAGAAAAATGTTGCCCTATAGGGCTAACCAGAAACGCCAAATGAGTAACAACCTGCATGCCACTCGACCATACCCCAATTATACAGTCTAGCCTGTGCACTAAAGCCCTGTCTGACACAGCCTGAGGGCAGACCTCCAGTCCAACAACCAGACAGCTGGCCATACACAGAGCATATCACACCCACAATGGCTTTAGGCCTTCATCTCTACCCAACCTCAGTTTTCACCTTCAGAACCTAGAACTTATCTCCACTCACTGCTCAGGAGTGAACGTGATGCAAGAATCAGAACTTCTCCTTCGCCTTGGCAAGAAACCTAGTGGTTGGCATGTTGTCCAATGTTCATTGTAGGAGAAAGCAGCATGGACTATGAGGCCCCACCTATCCCTGAGGGCCACAATTTGCACAAACATACATTGTGACCCTCAGCGTGAGCCCTATCCTCATGTAAAGCCTATTAGTGACTGGAACAACAGCACACATATAGGGCTTGCCAAGCCCCTAGTCCCCCAATCTCAACCAGAGTTCGAGATGTCTAGTCACCCCTACTCAGGGCTCTACTCTGGAATCCCTCTTTGGTGGGACACCTGAGGTAAAAAAAAAAAATACAGAAAGGACTCTTCCCATCCACAGAATGATCCCAACCACTTGGGATCAGGCCAAATGACCAGAGAAAGAATTGTCCATGGCCCTTGAGGACACCCTGACATTCCACGGCCACCATTGACACAAAATCCAGAGACAAAACCCTGAGCAAGCGCCACATACTCGCCCTTTGTTCATAGCCCGGAAAATTCTCACGGTCTGTTGATCGAGCCTTCATACATACATCCCCAAACCTAAGCTGAGTTTGTGTTTTCAGACTTCTGTCCCAACAGTGCTGGCCCACACACCATCCAAGCTGGGGCCGCTGGAGCCACACCTCAGGACAGTGGCTTCCCTCTCCAGGGGAATTCTGCCATTTCCATTGGCCACAACCCTATAGATTAGGAGAATCCTCCAAACTCCCCCAGGCCATCCGAATTGTGTTGGCTGCCCAGGACACACAGGGATGATCTTTCACAAGTTAGGAAACCACCTCCACTCAGACCCTGAGACAGATATCCCCATAGAATAAGATTGAACTGGATGGGCACTTAGGCCCTAATCAGACCCATTGCTTTTGATTCCAGTCATCTCTCCTCAGAGGCCTGGTTTCCAATACCAGCATATGGGAGATTCCTTAGGCACTCATCAAAACAATTCTCTTCTCTACATAGGAAATATACTCTTTAGAGCTCCATCAAAACCTCCGGTTATGAACATCCCTCAAGGCACCGGATCAAGCACCCCATTCCAAGGTCTACATGGACACAAATGCACATTATGACCCATCCTCAAATCACCCATTTCAAAACACCCGCCTCAGTTGCTCCCCTAGATCCAACAGATCGAACTTGCCTTGGCTCTATGAGACACCTGGAATGGGAGGCAGGCTGCCCACGCATCCATCCTTAGAACCCTGCTCTGGATAACTTCCTTATGGGATGTCCTGGAGCCATCCAACATGTCTCGACTGTCCCACAGAAGGAATCATTGTGGTTCGGAGCATCTCACAATTCCCATCGTGGGAAAACCTCCATGTCCTCGTGACACCCTCCCCTTCATGAATGGGCCGTCATGGACAGAAACTCCGACCTAAGAAATCGTCTGATCCTAGCTCTGTCTTCAGGTATACGGGATCTCGAATCATCTCTGCAGAGGGTGCCTGCCGTCCCCTCACCCCGAAATCTAAGTCTGGCTTGTGTTCTCAGAATTTTTTCCTCACACTCCTGGCCCACAAGCCTTCCAGTTTGGGAATTTTGGAGTCACTATGTGGCACTGTGTCTTCCCTCCAGAAGAAAAACGTTGCCCTCTGGGGCTACCCAGTAACCACAAATGAGTACCATCCTGCACGAAACTCGACTGCACCCCAATGATGCAGTCTAGCCTGGCACTAATTCCCTGTCTGCCACAGCCTGAGCCTGCAACTCCCAACCCACACTCAACAGCTGGCCGAACACTGAGCACATCAGACACACCATGGCCTTAGGGCTTCATCTCTTCCCAACCTCAGTTTTCAGGCTTGAGAACCTAGACCTTAAATCCAATCACAGTCCAGGAGTGAAAGTGTTGCAGAAATTAGAACTCCATCTTCCCCATTGCCAGAAAACTTGTGGTTCCCATACTGTGCAACGTTCAGTGTAGGAGAAACCAGCATGGTACATTAGGCCACGCCCTGACTTGAGGGGCTCCTTGGGCACAAAAACACATTGTGAAACTCAGTGTGAGACCTATCCTCAAGGAAGGCCTCTCAGTGTCTGGACCAAGAGCCCACATAAGGGGCTTGCCATGTTCTTAGGTCCCAATGTTAACCAGAGGTCTGTTTGTCCTGTTGCCCCCACCCACGACTCTGCTCTGGAATCCCTCTTTTGGTGGTCCACCGGAGGTTAAAAAAAAAAAAATACAAAAAAAATAAACAACAACAACAAAAAAAAACAGAAAGGACTCCTCCCTTCCCACAGAATGACCCCAATCTCTTGGGATCGGGTCAAATCCCCATAAAGGGAGCCTCATCGATGGCCCATGAGGACACCCCGACATTCCATGGCAATCGGTGACACATTTCCAGAAAAAAAAAAAAAAGCATGAGCATGCACATCACATTCGCCCTTTGTTCATATCCCGAAGAGGTCTCCTCACGGTCTATAGATCGGGCCGGCCATACCTACATCCCCCAACCTAAGTGGAGTTTGTGTTTTCAGACTTTTGTCCAAATAGCCCTGGACCACACACGCTCCACACTTGGGTCCCTGGAGCCACACCTCAGGACTGTGCTTCCCTTTCAAGGGAATTCTTCCCATTCCATTGGCCACAACCTTGCAAATTAGGAAAAACCTCCAAAGTCACCGAGGCCATCCGATAGTGTAGGCCGCCCATGACAAACAGGGATGATCTCAAACCAGCTGAGCAACTACCTCCACTCAGACAACAGATGTCCCCAGAGAAGAATATTGAACCGGACAGGCCCCTAGGCCCTAATCAGATCCATTGCTTTGGTTTCCAATCATTTCTCCTCAGAGGCCTCGTTTCCAATACCAGCAAATGGTTGTTTCCTGAGGCACCAATAAGAACAAATCTCGTCTCCCCATGGAAACTTGCTCATTGGAGCTTTGTCATAACCTCTGGTTAGGAGAATCCTTCAGGGCCCTGGTGCCACTGCCCCATACCAAGGTCTCCATGGACTCAAACCAACATTAAGACCATCCTCAGGAAAGTCCATATCAACTCAGCCCCCTCTGTTGCTACCCCAAGCCAGCAGATCAAACGTTTCTTGTTGCTAGGAGACAATTGGAATGTGAGGCTGGATGCCCAGGCATCCATACTTAGAACCCTGTTCTGGAAAAATACCTTATAAGACGTCCTGGAGCCATCCAACAAATCTTAATTGTCCCACAGAAGGAATCCTTGCGGTTTGGAGCATCTCACAACTCCAATAGTGGGAAAACCCCCATGGCCTCATAATGCCCCCACTTCCTGAAGGGGCCAACATGGACAGAAACTCAAACCTGAGCCAAAGTCTGAACCTCGACCTGACTTCAGACGCATGAGATCTCAATTCAGCTCTGCAGAGTGTGCCTGCCATGTCCTTGCCCCGAAACCTAAGCCTAGCTTGTTTTCAGACTTCCGTCCTCACTCTCCTGGCCCACAAGCCCTCCAGTTTGGGAATTCCGAAGCCACAATGCAGCACTCTGCCTGCCCTCCAGAAGAAAAACTTTGCCCTATGCTGCTAATAAGAAACCCCAAATGATTTTCTAATGCATGCCACTCGATTGTAAAGCAAATATACAGCCCACCCTGTATACTAATGCCCTGTCTGACACAGCCTGAGACAAGACATCCCAAACGACACCCAGACAGCTGGCCCCAACCTGGACACATAGGACCCGCTATGGCTGTAGGTCGTCATCTCTTCCCAACCTCGGTTTTCAGGCTTCAGAACCTAGACCTTATCTCCAATCACTGCCCAGGGGTGAACGTGATACAGAAATTAGAATTCCTCCTTCCCCATGGCCAGAAACCTTGTGGTTGGCATGTTGTCCAACGTTCAATGTGGGAAAACCTGCATTGTCCGAAAGGCCACGCCAGTGCTTGAGGGCCGCCTAGGGCACAGACATGCATTGTGACCTGCAGCGTGAGTCCCGTATTAAAGTAACGCCTCTCAGTGGCTGGACCAAGATCCTGCATATGGGGCTTGTCATATCCATAGGCCCCCAGGCTTAACCAGAGGGCGAGTATTCCAGTTGTCAGTACCCACTGCTATGCTCTAGAATCCCTCTACTGGGGGGACACATGAAGCAGAAAACAGGACACTTCCCTTCCCACAGAATGACCCCTAACTCTTGGGGGCTGGACAAACTACCAGAGAGGGAGACTTCTACGACCCATGAGGCAACTCCTATATTAAACGGCCATTGTGGACAAAACATCCAGAGACAAAAGCCTGAGCGACTGCCTCCCTCTCACCCTTCTTTCATATCCAGAGGAGCTCCCCTCATGGACTGTAGATCAGGCCTGCCGTAACCTCGGCCCCAAACCTGAGCTGAGTTAGGGTTTTTGGATGTCTGTCTGCACAGCCATGGCCCACACAGCCTCCAGGCTGGGGTCTCTGGAGCCACACCACAGAACTGTGCCTGCTCTCTCCTAAGAAACTGCCCATTCCATTGGCCACAACTCTACAAAATAGTAGAAACCTCAAGGTCCCCAAGGACATCCCACTACCGCAAGCCGCACTGGACAAATAGGGGCATTATGACACAAGCTGAGCAACTACTACCTCCATGCAGACACACAGACAGATATCCGCAGAGACAGAAGATTGAACCAGACAGGCCCCTAGGCCCTATTATGAACTCTTGCTTTGGTGTCCAGGTATCACTCCTCAGAGGCCTGGGTTCGAACACCAGCATACGGGGCTTTCCTGAGGCACCAGACAGAAGACCTCTCATCTCCACATGGGAAGCTTCCTTGTTGGAGTTGTGTCAAGCCCTTCGGGTTGGAGAATCCTGCAGAGTCCCTTAGCTACTGCCACATTCCAAGGTCTCCATGGCCACCAACCCACATTATGACTCATCCTCAGTAGAGTCCATTTAAACTCAGCCTTCTGGGTAGCTCACCCAAGAGCCCGCAGTTTGAGCGTGCCTTGTCTCGACCAGGCAATGGGAAGGTGAGTTGGCGTTTTTCGGCATCCATTCTTAGGGCCCTGCTCTCAAGTCTTTCTGTATGGGGCATCCTGGAACCATCCAATAGTACTCGACTGTCCTGAAGAAGGAAACTTTGAAGTTTGGAGCAGCTCACAACTCCCAGCGTAGGGAAACCTCCCTGGCCTCATGACGCCCCCACCCCCTTCAGGAAGGGGCCGTCATGGACACAAACTCCAGCTTGAGGCAACATCTGATACTCGCCCTGACCTCACCTGCAGGAGATCTCGATTCAGCCTCTGCAGAGTGGGCCTGCCATGCTCTTGTCCCCAAAACTCGTGCTAGCTTGTGTTTTCAGACTTCCTTCCTCACAATCCTGGCCACACCCCTCCAGTTTGGCAATTCTGGAGACACAATGCAGCACTCTGCCTGCCCTCCAGAAGAAAAATGTTGCCCTATAGGGCTAACCAGAAACGCCAAATGAGTAACAACCTGCATGCCACTCGACCATACCCCAATTATACAGTCTAGCCTGTGCACTAAAGCCCTGTCTGAAACAGCCTGAGGGCAGACCTCCAGTCCAACACCCAGACAGCTGGCCATACACAGAGCATATCACACCCACAATGGCTCTAGGCCATCATCTCTACCCAACCTCAGTTTTCACCTTCAGAACCTAGACCTTATCTCCACTCACTGCTCAGGAGTGAACGTGATGCAAGAATCAGAACTTCTCCTTCGCCGTGGCAAGAAACCTAGTGGTTGGCATGTTGTCCAATGTTCATTGTAGGAGAAAGCAGCATGGACTATGAGGCCCCACCTATCCCTGAGGGCCACAATTTGCACAAACACACATTGTGACCCTCAGCGTGAGCCCTATCCTCATGTAAAGCCTCTTAGTGACTGGAACAACAGCCCACATATGGGGCTTGCCAAGCCCCTAGTCCCCCAATCTCAACCAGAGTTCGAGATGTCTAGTCACCCCTACTCAGGGCTCTACTCTGGAATCCCTCTTTGGTGGGACACCTGAGATAAAAAAAAAATACAGAAAGGACTCTTCCCATCCACAAAATGATCCCAACCACTTGGGATCAGGCTAAATCACCAGAGAAAGAATTGTCCATGGCCTTTAAGACACCCCGACATTCCACGGCCACTATTGACACAAAATCCAGAGACAAAATCCTGAGCAAGCGCCACATACTCGCCCTTTGTTCATAGCCCGGAAAATTCTCACGGTCTGTAGATCGAGCCTTCATACATACATCCCCAAACCTAAGCTGAGTTTGTGTTTTCAGACTTCTGTCCCCACAGTCCTGGCCCACACACCATCCAAGCTGGGCCCCTGGAACCACACCACAGGACTGTGGCTTCACTCTCCAGCGGAATTCTGCCATTTCCATTGGCCACAACCCTTTAGATTAGGAGAATCCTCCAAACTCCCCCAGGTCATCTGAATTGTGTTGGCTGCCGAGGACACACAGGGATGATCTTTCACAAGTTAGGAAACCACCTCCACTCAGACCCAGAGACAGATATCCCCATAGAATGAGATTGAACTGGACAGGCACTTAGGCCCTAATCAGTTCCATTGCTTTTGATTCCAGTCATCTCTCCTCAGAGGCCTGGTGTCCAATACCAGCATATGGGAGATTCCTTAGGCACTCATCAAAACAATTCTCTTCTTTACATAGGAAACATACTTTATAGAGCTCCATCAAAACCTCCGGTTATGAACATCCCTCAAGGCCCCGGATCAAGCACCCCATTCCAAGGTCTACATGGACACAAATGCACATTATGACCCATCCTCAAATCACCCATTTCAAAACACCCGCCTCAGTTGCTCCCCTAGATCCAACAGATCGAACTTGCCTTGGCTCTATGAGACACCTGGAATGGGAGGCAGGCTGCCCAGGCATCCATCCTTAGAACCCTGCTCTGGATAACTTCCTTATGGGATGTCCTGGAGCCATCCAATAGGTCTCGACTGTCCCACAGAAGGAATCATTGTGGTTTGGAGCATCTCACAATTCCCATCGTGGGAAAACCTCCATGTCCTCGTGACACCCTCCCCTTCATGAATGGGCCGTCATGGACAGAAACTCCGAACTAAGAAAACGTCTGATCCTAGCTCTGTCTTCAGGTATACGGGATCTCGAATTATCTCTGCAGAGGGTGCCTGCCGTCCCCTCACCCCGAAATCTAAGTCTGGCTTGTGTTCTCAGAATTTTTTCCTCACACTCCTGGCCCACAAGCCTTCCAGTTTGGGAATTCTGGAGCCACTATGTGGCACTGTGTCTTCCCTCTATAAGAAAAACGTTGCCCTCTGGGGCTACCCAGTAACCACAAATGAGTACTATCCTGCACGAAACTCGACTGCACCCCAATGATGCAGTCTAGCCTGGGCACTAATTCCCTGTCTGCCACAGCCTGAGCCTGCACCTTCCAACCCACACTCAACAGCTGGCCGAACACTGAGCACATCAGACACACCATGGCCTTAGGGCTTCATCTCTTCCTAACCTCAGTTTTCAGGCTTGAGAATCTAGACCTTAAATCCAATCACAGTCCAGGAGTGAAAGTGTTGCAGAAATTAGAACTCCATCTTCCCCATTGCCAGAAAACTTGTGGTTCCCATACTGTGCAACGTTCAGTGTAGGAGAAACCAGCATGGTACATTAGGCCACGCCCTGACTTGAGGGGCTCCTTGGGCACAAAAACACATTGTGAAACTCAGTGTGAGACCTATCCTCAAGGAAGGCCTCTCAGTGTCTGGACCAAGAGCCCACATAAGGGGCTTGCCATGTTCTTAGGTCCCAATGTTAACCAGAGGTCTGGTTGTCCAGTAGCCGCCACACACGACTCTGCTCTGGAATCCCTCTTTTGGTGGTCCACCTGAGGTAAAAAAAAAAATATAATAAACAAAAAATAAACAATAAAATCCAGAAAGGCCTTCTCCCTTCCCACAGAATGACCCCAAACTCTTGAGATCGGGTCAAATCCCCAGAATGGGAGCCTCATCGATGGCCCATGAGGACACCCCGACATTCCATGGCAATCGGTGACAAATTTCAAGAAAAAAAAAAAAAAAGCATGAGCATGCACATCACATTCGCCCTTTGTTCATATCCCGAAGAGGTCTCCTCACGGTCTATAGATCGGGCCGGCCATACCTACATCCCCCAACCTAAGCGGAGTTTGTGTTTTCAGACTTTTGTCCAAATAGCCCTGGACCACACACGCTCCACACTTGGGTCCCTAGAGCCACACCTCAGGACTGTGCTTCCCTTTCAAGGGAATTCTTCCCATTCCATTGGCCACAACCTTGCAAATTAGGAAAAACCTCCAAAGTCACCGAGGCCATCCCAATAGTGTAGGCCGCCCATGACAAACAGGGGTGATCTCAAACCAGCTGAGCAACTACCTCCACTCAGACAACAGATGTCCCCAGAGAAGAATATTGAACCGGACAGGCCCCTAGGCCCTAATCAGATCCATTGCTTTGGTTTCCAATCATCTCTCCTCAGAGGCCTCGTTTCCAATACCAGCATATGGTGGTTTCCTGAGGCACCAATAAGAACAAATCTTGTCTCCCCATGGAAACTTGCTCATTGGAGCTTTGTCATAACCTCTGGTTAGGAGAAACCTTCAGGGCCCTGGTGCCACTGCCCCAAACCAAGGTCTCCATGGACTCAAACCAACATTAAGACCATCCTCAGGAAAGTCCATTTCAACTCAGCCCCCTCTGTTGCTACCCCAAGCCAGCAGATCAAACGTTTCTTGTTGCTAGGAGACAATTGGAATGTGAGGCTGGCTGCCCAGGCATCCATACTTAGAACCCTGTTCTGGAAAAATACCTTATAAGACGTCCTGGAGCCATCCAACAAATCTTAATTGTCCCACAGAAGGAATCCTTGCGGTTTGGAGCATCTCACAACTCCAATAGTGGGAAAACCCCCATGGCCTCATAATGCCCCCCCTTCCTGAAGGGGCCAACATGGACAGAAACTCAAACCTGAGCCAAAGTCTGAACCTCGACCTGACTTCAGACGCATGAGATCTCAATTCAGCTCTGTAGAGTGTGCCTGCCATGTCCTTGCCCCGAAACCTAAGCCTAGCTTGTGTTCTCAGACTTCCGTCCTCACTCTCCTGGCCCACAAGCCCTCCAGTTTGGGAATTCCGAAGCCACAATGCAGCACTCTGCCTGCCCTCCAGAAGAAAAACTTTGCCCTATGCTGCTAATAAGAAACCCCAAATGATTTTCTAATGCATGCCACTCGATTATAAAGCAATTATTCAGCCCACCCTGTATTCTAATGCCCTGTCTGGCACAGCCTGAGACAAGACATCCCAAACGACACCCAGACAGCTGGCCCCAACATGGACACATAGGACCCGCTATGGCTGTAGGTCGTCATCTCTTCCCAACCTCGGTTTTCAGGCTTCAGAACCTAGACCTTATCTCCAATCACTGCCCAGGGGTGAACATGATACAGAAATTAGAATTCCTCCTTCCCCATGGCCAGAAACCTTGTGGTTGGCATGTTGTCCAACGTTCAATGTGGGAAAACCTGCATTGTCCGAAAGGCCACGCCAGTGCTTGAGGGCCGCCTAGGGCACAGACATGCATTGTGACCTGCAGCGTGAGTCCCGTATTAAAGTAACGCCTCTCAGTGGCTGGACCAAGATCCTGCATATGGGGCTTGTCATATCCATAGGCCCCCAGGCTTAACCAGAGGGCGAGTATTCCAGTTGTCAGTACCCACTGCTATGCTCTAGAATCCCTCTACTGGGGGGACACATGAAGCAGAAAACAGGACACTTCCCTTCCCACAGAATGACCCCTAACTCTTGGGGGCTGGACAAACTACCAGAGAGGGAGACTTCTACGACCCATGAGGCAACTCCTACATTAAACGGCCATTGTGGACAAAACATCCAGAGACAAAAGCCTGAGCGACTGCCTCCCTCTCACCCTTCTTTCATATCCAGAGGAGCTCCCCTCATGGACTGTAGATCAGGCCTGCCGTAACCTCGGCCCCAAACCTGAGCTGAGTTAGGGTTTTTGGATGTCTGTCTGCACAGCCATGGCCCACACAGCCTCCAGGCTAGGGTCTCTGGAGCCACACCACAGAACTGTGCCTGCTCTCTCCTAAGAAACTGCCCATTCCATTGGCCACAACTCTACAAAATAGTAGAATCCTCAAGGTCCCCAAGGACATCCCACTACCGCAAGCCGCACTGGACAAATAGGGGCATTATGACACAAGCTGAGCAACTACTACCTCCATGCAGACACACAGACAGAAATCCGCAGAGACAGAAGATTGAACCAGACAGGCCCCTAGGCCCTATTATGAACTCTTGCTTTGGTGTCCAGGTATCACTCCTCAGAGGCCTGGGTTCGAACACCAGCATACGGGGCTTTCCTGAGGCACCAGACAGAAGACCTCTCATCTCCACATGGGAAGCTTCCTTGTTGGAGTTGTGTCAAGCCCTTTGGGTTGGAGAATCCTGCAGAGTCCCTTAGCTACTGCCACATTCCAAGGTCTCCATGGCCACCAACCCACATTATGACTCATCCTCAGCAGAGTCCATTTAAACTCAGCCTTCTGGGTAGCTCACCCAAGAGCCCGCAGATTGAGCGTGCCTTGTCTCGACCAGGCAATGGGAAGGTGATTTGGCGTTTTTCGGCATCCATGCTTAGGGCCCTGCTCTCGAGTCTTTCTGTATGGGGCATCCTGGAACCATCCAATAGTACTCGACTGTCCTGAAGAAGGAAACTTTGAAGTTTGGAGCAGCTCACAACTCCCAGCGTAGGGAAACCTCCCTGGCCTCATGACGCCCCCACCCCCTTCAGGAAGGGGCCGTCATGGACACAAACTCCAGCTTGAGGCAACATCTGATATTCGCCCTGACCTCACCTGCAGGAGATCTCGATTCAGCCTCTGCAGAGTGGGCCTGCCATGCTCTTGGCCCCCAAACTCGTGCTAGCTTGTGTTTTCAGACTTCCTTCCTCACAATCCTGGCCACACCCCTCCAGTTTGGCAATTCTGGAGACACAATGCAGCACTCTGCCTGCCCTCCAGAAGAAAAATGTTGCCCTATAGGGCTAACCAGAAACGCCAAATGAGTAACAACCTGCATGCCACTCGACCATACCCCAATTATACAGTCTAGCCTGTGCACTAAAGCCCAGTCTGAAACAGCCTGAGGGCAGACCTCCAGTCCAACACCCAGACAGCTGGCCATACACAGAGCATATCACACCCACAATGGCTTTAGGCCATCATCTCTACACAACCTCAGTTTTCACCTTCAGAACCTAGAACTTATCTCCACTCACTGCTCAGGAGTGAACGTGATGCAAGAATCAGAACTTCTCCTTCGCCTTGGCAAGAAACCTAGTGGTTGGCATGTTGTCCAATGTTCATTATAGGAGAAAGCAGCATGGACTATGAGGCCCCACCTATCCCTGAGGGCCACAATTTGCACAAACACACATTGTGACCCTCAGCGTGAGCCCTATCCTCATGTAAAGCCTCTTAGTGACTGGAACAACAGCCCACATATGGGGCTTGCCAGCCCCTAGTCCCCCAATATCAACAAGAGTTCGAGATGTCTAGTCACCCCTACTCAGGGCTCTACTCTGGAATCCCTCTTTGGTGGGACACCTGAGATAAAAAAAAAAAAAATACAGAAAGGACTCTTCCCATCCACAGAATGATCCAACCACTTGGGATCAGGCTAAATCACCAGAGAAAGAATTGTCCATGGCCTTTAGGACACCCCGACATTCCACGGCCACTATTGACACAAAATCCAGAGACAAAATCCTGGGCAAGCGCCACATACTCGCCCTTTGTTCATAGCCCAGAAAATTCTCACGGTCTGTAGATCGAGCCTTCATACATACATCCCCAAACCTAAGCTGAGTTTGTGTTTTCAGACTTCTGTCCCCACAGTCCTGGCCCACACACCATCCAAGCTGGGCCCCTGGAACCACACCACAGGACTGTGGCTTCACTCTCCAGCGGAATTCTGCCATTTCCATTGGCCACAACCCTTTAGATTAGGAGAATCCTCCAAACTCCCCCAGGTCATCTGAATTGTGTTGGCTGCCGAGGACACACAGGGATGATCTTTCACAAGTTAGGAAACCACCTCCACTCAGACCCAGAGACAGATATCCCCATAGAATAAGATTGAACTGGACGAGCACTTAGGCCCTAATCAGTTCCATTGCTTTTGATTCCAGTCATCTCTCCTAGAGGCCTGGTGTCCAATACCAGCATATGGGAGATTCCTTAGGCACTCATCAAAACAATTCTCTTCTTTACATAGGAAACATACTTTATAGAGCTTCATCAAAACCTCCGGTTATGAACATCCCTCAAGGCCCCGGATCAAGCACCCCATTCCAAGGTCTACATGGACACAAATGCACATTATGACCCATCCTCAAATCACCCATTTCAAAACACCCGCCTCAGTTGCTCCCCTAGATCCAACAGATCGAACTTGCCTTGGCTCTATGAGACACCTGGAATGGGAGGCAGGCTGCCCAGGCATCCATCCTTAGAACCCTGCTCTGGATAAGTTCCTTATGGGATGTCCTGGAGCCATCCAATAGGTCTCGACTGTCCCACAGAAGGAATCATTGTGGTTTGGAGCATCTCACAATTCCCATCGTGGGAAAACCTCCATGTCCTCGTGACACCCTCCCCTTCATGAATGGGCCGTCATGGACAGAAACTCCGACCTAAGAAATCGTCTGATCCTAGCTCTGTCTTCAGGTATACGGGATCTCGAATTATCTCTGCAGAGGGTGCCTGCCGTCCCCTCACCCCGAAATCTAAGTCTGGCTTGTGTTCTCAGAATTTTTTCCTCACACTCCTGGCCCACAAGCCTTCCAGTTTGGGAATTCTGGAGCCACTATGTGGCACTGTGTCTTCCCTCTATAAGAAAAACGTTGCCCTCTGGGGCTACCCAGTAACCACAAATGAGTACTATCCTGCACGAAACTCGACTGCACCCCAATGATGCAGTCTAGCCTGGGCACTAATTCCCTGTCTGCCACAGCCTGAGCCTGCACCTCCCAACCCACACTCAACAGCTGGCCGAACACTGAGCACATCAGACACACCATGGCCTTAGGGCTTCATCTCTTCCCAACCTCAGTTTTCAGGCTTCAGAACCTAGACCTTAAATCCAATCACAGTCCAGGAGTGAAAGTGTTGCAGAAATTAGAACTCCATCTTCCCCATTGCCAGAAAACTTGTGGTTCCCATACTGTGCAACGTTCAGTGTAGGAGAAACCAGCATGGTACATTAGGCCACGCCCTGACTTGAGGGGCTCCTTGGGCACAAAAACACATTGTGAAACTCAGTGTGAGACCTATCCTCAATGAAGGCCTCTCAGTGTCTGGACCAAGAGCCCACATAAGGGGCTTGCCATGTTCTTAGGTCCCAATGTTAACCAGAGTTATGTTTGTGCAGTTGCCCCCACCCACGACTCTGCTCTGGAATCCCTCTTTTGGTGGTCAACCTGAGGTAAAAAAACAAAAAACAAAAACCTAGTGGTTGGCATGTTTTCCCATATGCTGGGAGTAATTCCATGGAATTACTCTTTTGGCGGGACACTTGAGGTAACAAACCTGAAAGGAGTCCTCCCATTCCACAGATTGACGAAAAACAATTGGGAACGGGCCAAATCCACAGAGAGGAAAATTCGTCCATGGCCCATGAGGCCTCCCCGAAATTCCACGGCCATCTCTGATACAAAATCCAGAGACAAAAGCCTGAGCAAGCGCCTCAGACTCGCTCTCTCTTCATATCCGGAAGAGTTCTTCTCATGGTTTATAGATCGGGCCTGCCATACCTACTTCCCCAAACCTAAGCTGAGTTTTTGTTTTCGGACTTCTGTCCTCAAAGTCCTGGGCCACACACCCTCCAGGCTGGGGCCCCTGGAGTCACACATTAGGACTGTGCCAACCCAATCCATGGGAATTCTGCCGATGCCATTGTCCAATACAGTAAAATGTGGAGAACCCTACAAATCCCTGAGGCCAACCCAATAGTGCAGGTCGCCCGGGACAAACAAGGGCAGTCTGATACCTGCTGAGCATCTACCTCCACTCATACCATAGATGGATGTCCCCTGAGAAGAAGATGGAACCAGACAGGACCCTAGGCCATAATCGGATACATTGCTTTGGATTACAGGCATGTCTCCTCAAAAGCCTGGATTCCAATACCAGCATAGAAGTTTTCCTGAGGCACCCATCAAAACAAATCTCGTCTCCACAAGGAACCTTGTGCATCGAGCTATGTCAAAAGCTTAGGAGAATACTTCAGGGTCCCGGTGCCACCGCCCCTTTTTAACGCCCTCATGGACACAAACACACATTAGGACCCATCCTCAGGAAAGTCCATTTCAAGTCAGCCACCCCGGTTGCTCCCGCAGAGCTATCAGATCTAAACTGTCTTGTTGCTGGGAGACATTTGGAATGCGAGGCCGGCTTCCCAGGCATCCATCCTCGAACAGTGCTCTGGAGTCATTCCATATGGGATGTCCTGAAGCTGCCCAACAGGTCTCAATTGTCCCGCAGAAGGAAATCTTGATGGGGGCATCCCACAACTCCCAACGTGGGAAAAACTCCATGGCCTTGATTTTCCGCTCCCTTCATGAAGGGTCCGTCATGCACAGAAACTCCAACCTGAGCCAACGTCTGATCCTCGCCCTGACTTCAGATGCATGAGATATTGGTTCAGATCTACAGTGGTACCTGCCGTGTCCTCGCCCTGAAACCCAAGTCTAGCTTGTGTTCTCAGACTTCCGTCCTCACACTCCTCTACATGAAGCCCTCAAGTTTAGCAATTCCGGACTGACAATGAAGCACTCTGCCTGCCCTCTAGAAAACAAATTTTGCCTAATGAGCTGCCCAGACAACTTATATGAGGATAAATCTACATGGCACTCGACTGTATCCAAATTATATAGTCTAACCTGGGCACTAATTCACTGTCTGACACAACCTGAGCCCGGACCTCCTGACCAACACCCAGACAGCTGACCGCACACTGAGCACATCAGACCCGCCATGGCCTTAGGTCATCATCTCTTCCCTACCTCAGTTTTTAGGCTTCAGTACCTAGAACTTATCTCCAATCACTGCCCAGGGGTGCCTGTGATGCAGAAATCAGAACTCTTCCTTACCCATGGCAAGAAACCTTGTGGTTGGCATGTTGTCCAACGTTCAGTGTAGGAGAAACCAGGATTCACCATGAGGCCCTGCCCATTCTTGTTTGCGAAGTGGGCATAAACACGCATTGTGACCCTCAGCGTGAGTCCTGTCCTCTAGTAAGTCCTCTCAGTGGCTCGACCATTAGATGTCATAATGGGCTTGACATGTCCCTAGGCCACAATTTTTAACCAGATTTCTGGTTGTCCGTTCGGCCCTCCCCAGGGCTCTACTCTGGAATCCCTCATTTGGTGGGACACCTGAGGTTAAAAAACAAAACATGGCAAATCAACAACAACAACAAAACGGACTTCTTCCATCCCACAGAATGACCCCAAACTCTTTGGACGGGGCCAAACCCCCAGAGTGTAAGACTCGTCCATTTCCCATGAAGTCACCAGGGAATTTCACGACCATGAGTGACACGATATCCAGAGACAAAAACTTGAGCACGAGCCTCACACTAGCCCCTTATTCATATCCCGAAGAGTTCTCCTCATGGTCTGTACATCAATCCTGCCATACCTATGACCTGAAACATAAGCCGCGTTTGTGTTTTCAGACGACTGTCCAAACAGCTCTGCCTACACACCCTACAGGCTCAGGCCCCTGGAGCCAAACCTGAGGACTGTACTTGCCCTCTCCAAGGGAATTGTATGTGCCCATTCCAATGGCCACAACCCTACTAATAGGATAAACCTGCAAACTCCCTGAGGCCATCCCAATAGTGGTGGCACCCAGGATAAACTCGGGCAATCTGAGCCCAACTGAGAACCTACATGCACTCAGACGCATAGACTGATGTTCCCAGAGGTAAAAAGGTAAGAACAGGCCCCTAGGCACTATTCGGATTCATTGTTGTGGTATCAAGTCATCTCTCCTCAGAGGCCTGGATTTCAATACCAGCATATGGTTGTTTCCTGACTCATCCGTCATAAAAAATCTCATCTACATATGGGAAACTTGCACGTTGGAGCTGTGTCAAAGCCTCTGTTTGAAAAAACCCTTCAGGACCCCAGTGCCACCGCTTCATTCCAAGGTCTCAATAGACACAAAAACATATTAGGATCCATCCACAGGAGAGTCCATTTCAACTCAGATCCAGATTGCTCGCCCAAATCCAGCAGATAAACCTGTCTTGTTGCTAGGACACAATTGGAATGCAAGGTGGGCTACCCAGGCATCCATCCTTAGAACCCTGCTCGGAATCGTTGGCCTGGAGCCAACCAACATGTCTCAATTGTCCTGCACAAGAATCTTTGCAGTTTGGAGCTTCTCACAACTAACATCGTGGGAAAACCCCCACGGCCTCTTGACCCCCCCGCCCCTTCATGAAGGGGCCATCAGGGACAGAAACACCAACCTGAGCGATCTTCTGATCCTCGCCCTGACTTCAGAAGCACGAGATCTCGATTCAGGTCTGTAGATTGTTCCTGCCTTGTCCTCACTAGCTTCTGTTCTCAGATTTCCGTCTTCAGACTACTGGCCCACAAGCCTCCAGTTTGCAAACCAGAACTATAATGCAGCACTCTTCCAGCCTTCAGGAAGAAAAACATTGCCCTGTGGGGCTACCCAGAAACTCCAAATGAGGATCAACCTGCACGCCATTCGACTGTACCCCAAATATATAGGCTGACATGGGCACTATTGCCCTTTCTACACAGCCTGAGCCTGGACTTCCTGGCCCCACCCAGAAAGCTGGTCGAACACTGAGCACGCCGGACGAGCCATGTCCTTAGGTCGTCATCTCTTCCCAACCTCGATTCTCAAGTTTCAGAACCTAGACCTTATCTCCAATCACTGCCCAGGCTTGTAAGTGATGCAGAAATCAAAACTCCTTCCCCGTGGCTAGAAACCATGTGGTTGGCATGTTTTCCAATGTTCAGTGTAGTTGAAACCAGTGTGGCCCATGAGGCTCCGCCCATGTTTATGGGCCACATTGGTCACAAACACACATTGTGACCCTCAGCCTGATCCCAGTCCTCTGGTAAGGCCTCTCAGTGGCTGGATGAAGAGACAGCATATTGGGCTTGCCATGCCCCTAGGCCCCAAATTTTACCCATAGTTCGGGTTGTCCCTTCGCTTTTCCACAGGGCTCTTCTTTGGAATTCCTCTTTTGGCGGGACACCTAAGGTAACCAACCTGAAAGGAGACCTCCCATTCCACAGATTGACGAAAAAGAATTGTGATCGGCCCAATTCCACAGAGAGGAAGATTCGTCAATGGTCCATGAGGTTTCCCAGACAATCCACGGCCATCGCTGATACCGAATCTAGAGACAAAAGACTGAACAAGCACCTCAGACTCGCTTTTTCTTCATATCCTGAAGAGTTCTTCTCATGGTTTATAGATCGGGCCTGCCATACCTACGTCTCCAAACCTAAGCTGAGTTTATGTTTTCAGACTTCTGTCCTCAAAGTCCTGGGCCACACACCCTCCACGCTGCGGTCCCTGGAGCCACACATAAGGACTGTGCCTACCCAATCCATGGGAACTCTGCCCATTCCATTGTCCAAAACCGTAAAATTAGGAGAACCCTCCAAATCCCTGAGGCCATCCCAATAGTGCAGGTCGCCCGTGACAAACAAGCGCGGTCTGATAGCAGCTGAGCATCAACCTCCACTCATACCATAGATGGATGTCTGCAGAGAAGAAGATTGAACCAGACAGGACCCTGGCCATATCGGATCCATTGCTTTGGTTACAGGCATGTCTCCTCAAAAGCCTGGATTCCAATACCAGCATAGGGGTTTTCCTGAGGCAGCAATCAGAACAAATCTCGTCTCCACAAGGAAACATGTGCATCGAGCTATGTCAAAAGCTTAGGAGAATACTTCAGGGTCCTGGTGCCACGGCCCCATTCCAAGGCCCCATGGACACAAACACACATTAGGACCCATCCTCAGGAAAGTCCATATCAAGTCAGCCACCCCGGTTGCTCCCGCAGAGCCATCAGATCTAAACTGGCTTGTTGCTAGGAGACAATTGGAATGCGAGGCTGGCTTCCCAGGCATCCTCCCTCGAACGGTGCTCTGGAGTCATTCCATATGGGATGTCCTCGAGCTGCCCAAAGGTCTCAATTGTGCCGCAGAAGGAATTCTTGAAGGGGGCAACCCACAACTCCCACGTGGGAAAAACTCCATGGACACGAGATTCCCGCTCCCTTCATGAAGGGGCCGTCAGGCACAGAAACTCCAACCTAAGCCAAAGTCTAATTCTCTCCCTGACTTGAAATGGATGAGATATTGGTTCAGATCTGCAGGGGGTACCTGCCGTGCCCTTGCCCTGAGCCCAAGTATAGCTTTTGTTCTCAGAATTCCGACCTCACTCTCCTGGCCTCAAAGCCCTCATGATTGGTAAATCTGGTCCCACAATGCAGCACATGGCCTTCTTTCTGGAAAAAAAATATTGCCTAAAGAGCTGCCAAGGCACCTTATATGAAGATAAACCTACACGGTACTCGACTTTGCCCGAATTATATAGTCTAACCTGGGCACTAATGCACTGTCTGACACAACCTGAACCCGGACTTCCTGACCAACACCCAGACAGCTGACCGCACACTGAGCACATCAGACCCGCCATGGCCTTAGGTCATCATCTCTTCCCTACCTCAGTTTTCAGGCCTCAGAAACTAGACTTTATCTCCAATCACTGCCCAGGGGTGAGTGTGATGCAGAAATCAGAACTTCTCCTTACACATGGCAAGAAACCTTGTGGTTGGCATGTTGTCCAACGTTCATTGTAGGAGAAACTAGCATTCACCCTGAGGCCCGCCTATTCTTGAGTGCGACGAGGGCATAAATATGCATTGTGACCCTCAGTGTGAGTCCTGTCCTCTAGTAATTCCTCTCAGAGCCTGGATCACTAGATGTCATAATGGGCTTGACATAGCCCTAGGCCCCAATTTTTAACCAGATTTCTGGTTGTCCAGTCACCCCTCCCCAGAGCTCTACTCTGGAATTCCTCATTTGGTGGGACAACGGAGGTTAAAAAATGAAACAAAACAAAGCAACAACAAAAAAAACGACTTCTTCCATCCCACAGAATGACCCCAACCTCTTTGGAAGGGGCCAAATCCCCAGAGAGTAAGACTCGTCCATTTCCCATGAAGTACCCGGAAATTTCACGACCATGAGTGACATGATATGCAGAGACAAAAACATGAGCAATAGCCTCACACTCGCGTTTTTTTCATATACCGAAATGTTCTCCTCATGGTCTGTAGATGAGTCCTGCCCTACCTATGACCCGAAACAGAAGTCGAGTTTGTGTTTTCAGACAACTGTCCAAACAGCTCTGGCTTACACACCCTATAGGCTCAGGCCCCTGAAGCCAAACCTGAGGACTGTTCTTGCCCTCGCAAGGGAATTGTGTGAGCCCATTCCAATGGCGACAACGCAACTAAAAGTATAAACCTTTAAATTCCCTGAGGCCATCCCATAGTGTTGGCTTCCAAGGACAAACACGGGCAATCTGAGTTCATCTGAGCACCTACCTGCACTCTGACCCATAGATAGATGTCGCCCGAGATAAAAAGAAACCAACAGGCCCCTAGGCACTAATAGGATTCATTGCTTTGGTTTCCAGGCATCTCTCCTCAGAGGCCTGGATTTCAATACCAGAATATGGCTGTTTCTTGACTCACCCATCAGAACAAATCTCCTCTACACATGGGAAACTTGCATGGTGGAGCTGTGTCAAACCTCTGTTTAGGAGAAGCCTTCAGGGCCCTGGTGCCACCGCTTAATGCCACAGTCTACATAGACACAAAAACATATTAGGACCCATCCACAGGAGAGTCCATTTAAACTCAGCCTCCTCGGTTGCTCCCCGAGATCCAACAGATCTAGCCTATCTTGTAGCTAGGAGAATATTGGAATGCGAGGTGGGCTACCCAGCCATCCATCCTTAGAACCCTGCTCAGAATCGTTGGCCTGGAGCCAACCAACTGGTCTCAATTGTCCCACAGTAGAATCTTTGCAGTTTGGAGCTTCTCACAACTCCCATGGTGGGAAAACCCCCACGGCCTCGTGATTCCCCCCCTTTATGAAGGGGCCATCAGGGACAGAAAGTCAAACCTGAGGCATCGTCTGATGCTCAACCTGACTTCAGGTGCACGAGATCTCGATTCAGGTCTGTAGATTGTGTTTGCCATGTCCTCACCATAAAACCTAAGCCTAGCTTGTGTTCTCAGAGTTCCGTCCTCAGACTACCGGCCCACAAGCCCTCCAGTTTGGCAATCCGGAAGTACAATGCAGCACTCTGTGGGCCCTCCAAGAGAAACATTGCCCTCTGGTGCTACCTAGAAACCCCAAATGAAGATCAACCTGCACGCCATTTGGCTGTACACCAAATATATAGGCTGATCTGGGCATCATTGCCTTCTCTGACACAGCCTGAGCTGGACCTCCTGGCCCCACCCAACAGCTGGCCGCACACTAGGCACATTGGAACCGCCATGGCCTTAGTTCGTCATCTCTTCCCAACCTCGGTTTTCAGGCTTCAGTACCTAGACCTTATCTCTAATCACTGCTCAATTTGAAAATGTTGCAGAAATCAGAACTCGTTCCCTTGGCAAGAAACCTCGTGGTTGGCATGTTGTCCAACGTTCAGTGTAGTTGAAACCAGTGTGGCACATGAGACCCAGCCCATGCTTGAGGGCTACATTGGTCTCAAACACACATTGTGACCCTCAGCCTGAGCCCGGTCCTCAGGCAAGGCCTCTCAGTGGCTGCATGAAGAAACAGCATATTGGGCTTGCCATGCCCCTAGACCCCAATTTTTAACCATATTTCGGGTTGTCCCTTCACTCTTGCCCAGGGCTCTGCTTTGGAATTCCTCTTTTGGTGGGACACCTCAGGTAACAAACCTTAAAGGAGTCCTCCCATCCCACAGATTCACGAAAAAGAATTGGGATCGGACCAGATCCACAGAGAGGAAGATTCGTCCATGGCCCAGGAGGCCTCCCCGACATTCCTCGGCCATCGCTGATACAAAATCCAGAGACAAAAGCCTGAGCAAGCGCCTCAGACTCGCTCTTTCTTCATATCCTGAAGAGTTCTTCTCCTGGTTTGTAGGTCGGGCTTGCCATACCTACGTTCCCAAACCTAAGATGAGTTTGTGTTTTTTGTTTTCTGTCCTCAAATTCCTGGGCCACATACCCTCCAGACTGAGCCCCTGGAGCCACACATTAGTACTGTGCCTACCCAATCCATGGGAATTCTGCCCATGCCATTGTCTCAAACCGTTCAAATTAGGAGAACCCTCCATAGTCCCTGAGGCCATCCCAATGGTGTAGGTTGTCCCGGACAAACAAGGGCCATCTGACACCAGCTGAGCATCAACCTCCACTCATACCATAGATGGATGTCCCCAGGGAAGAAGATTGAACCAGGCAGGACCCTAGGACATAATGGGATCCATAGCTTTGGTTTACAGGCATGTCTCCTCAAAAGCCTGGATTCCAATACCAGCATAGGGCTTCTCCTGAGGCACCCATCAGAACAAATCTCGTCTCCACAAGGAAACTTGTGCATGGGAGCTATGTCAAAGGCTTAGGAGAATACTTCAGGGTGCCGGTGCCACCGCCCCATTCCAAGGCCCTCAGGGACACAAACAAACATTAGGACCCATCCTCCGGAAAGTCCATTTCAACTCAGCCACCCCGGTAACACCTGCTGAGCCATCAGATCTATACTGTCTTGTTGCTAGAAGAAAATTGAAATGCGAAGCGGGCTTCCCAGGCATTCATTCTCGAATGGTGCTCTCGAGTCATTCCATATGTGATGTCCTGGAGCTGTCCAACAGGTCTCAATTGTCCCGCAGAAGGAATCTTTGAAGGGCCATCTCACAACTCCCAACGTGGGGAAACCTCCATGGACTAGAGATTCCACTCCCTTCATGAATGGGCCGTCATGTACAGAAACTCCAACCAGAGCCAATGTCTGATCCTCGCCCTGAATTCAGATGCATGGGATATTGGTTCAGATCTGCCGAGGTACCTGCCGTGCCCTCGACCTGAAACCCAAGTCTAGCTTGTGTTCTCAGACTTCCGTCCTCACACTCCTGGCCCAGAAGACCTCAAGTTTGGCAATTCCGAACCCACTGTGCAGCACTCTGCCTGCCCTCTAGAAAAAAAATATTGCCTCATGAGCTGCCCAGGCACATCATATGAGGATAAACCTACACGCCACTTGACTGTACGTAAATTATATACTCTAAGCTGTGCACTAATGCACGGTCTGACACACCTGAGCCCGGACCTCCTGACTAACACACAGACAGCTGACACTGAGCACAACAGACCAGCCATGGCCCTCGGACATCATCTCTTCCATACCTCAGTTTTCAGGCTTCAGAACCTACCTTTTCTCCAATCACTGCCCAGGGGTGATGGTATGTAGAAATCAGAACTCCTCCTTACCCATGGCAAGAAACCTTGTGGTTGGCATGTTGTCCAACGTTCAGTGTAGGAGAAACCAGCATTCACCCTGAGGCCCAGCCCATTCTCAAGTGCGACGAGGGCATAAACACACCAAACTCTTTGGACGAGGCCAACCTTCTAAAGAGTAAGACTAGTCCATTTCCCATGAAGTCACCCGGAAATTTCACGACCATGAGTCACACGATATCCAGAGATAAACTTGAGCAAGAGCCTCACACTCGCCCTTTTTTCATATCCCGAAGAGTTCTTCTCATGTTCTGTAAATCAGTCCTGCCATACCTATGACCCGAAACATAAGCCGAGGTTGTGTTTTCAGACAACTGTCCAAACAGCCCTGGCCTACACACCCCAAAGGCTCAGGCCCTTGGAGCCAAACCTGAGGACTGTACTTGCCCTCTCCAATGGAATTGTGTGTACCCATTCCAATGGCCACAATCCTACTAATAGGATAAACCTCCAAAGTTCCTGAGGCCATCCCAATAGTGGTGGCTTCCCAGGACAAACAGGAGCAATCTGAGCACATCAGAGCACCTACCTGCACTCAGACCCATAGACTGATGTCCCCAGAGGAAAAAAGGAATGAACAGACCACTAGGCACTAATCGGATCCATTGCTATGGTTTCCAGGCATGTCTCCTCAGAGGCCTGGATTTCAATACCAGCATATGGCTGTTTCTTGACTCACCCATCAGAACAAATCTCATCTACATATGGGAAACTTGCACGGTGGAGCTGTATCAAAATCTCTGTTTAGAAGAACCCATCAGGGACCCAGTGCCACCGCTTCATTCCAAGGTCTCCATAGACACAAAAACATATTAGGACACATCCACAGGAGAGTCAATTTCAACTCAGCCTCCTCAGTTGCTCCCCCAGATCCAGCAGATCTAACCTTTCTTGTAGCTAGGAGAAAATTGGAATTCCAGGTGTGGTACCTAGCCATCCATCCTCAGAACCATGCTTGGAATCCTTGGCCTGGCGCCAACTAACAGGTCTCAATTGTCCTGGAAAAGAATCTTTGTAGTTTGGAGCTTCTCACAACTCCCATCGTGCGAAAACCCCCATGGCCTCGTGATTCCCCCCCGGCATGAAGGGGCCATCAGGGACAGAAAGTCCAACCTGAAGATTGTCTGATCCTCACCCTGACTTCAGATGCACGAGATCTCGATTCAGGTCTGTAGATTGTGCCTGCCATGTCCTCACCCATAAAAACTAAGCCTAGCTTGTGTTCTCAGACTTCAGTCCTCAGACTACTGGCCCACAAGCCCTCCAGTTTGGCAATCCAGAAGTACAATGCAGCACTCTGCCTGCTCCCTGGAAGAAGAACATTGCCCTCTGGGGCTACCCAGAAACCCCAAATGAGGATTAACCTGCACGCCATTTGGCTGTACACCAAATATATAGGCTGAAGTGGGCACAATTGCCCATTCTGACACAGCCTGAGCCTGGAACTCCTGGCCCCACCCAGACAGCTGGCCGCACACTGAGCACATCGGACCCGCCATGGCCTTAGGTCGTCATCTCTACCCAACCTCGGTTTTCAGGCTTCAGAACCTTGACCTTATCTCCAATCACTGCCCAGGTTTGAAAATGTTGCAGAAATCCGAACTCGTTCCCTTGGCATGAAACCTCGTGGTTGGCATGTTGTCCAACTTTCAGTGTAGTTGAAACCAGTGTGGCACATGAGACCCAGCCCATGCTTGAGGACCACATTGGTCTCAAACACACATTGTGACCCTCAGCCTGAGCCCGGTCCTCAGGCAAGGCCTCTCAGTGGCTGCATGAAGAAACAGCATATTGGGCTTGCCATGCCCCTAGACCCTAATTTTTAACCATATTTCGGGTTGTCCCTTCACTCTTGCCCAGGGCTCTGCTTTGGAATTCCTCTTTTGGTGGGACACCTCAGGTAACAAACCTTAAAGGAGTCCTCCCATCCCACAGATTCATGAAAAAGAATTGGGATAGGGCCAAATCCACAGAGAGGAAGATTCGTCCATGGCCCATGAGGCCTCCCCGACATTCCACGGCCATCACTGTTACAAAATCCAGAGACAAAAGCCTAACCAAGGGCCTCAGACTCGCTCTTTCTTCATATCCTGAAGAGTTCTTCTCATGATTTGTAGTTCGGCCGTGCCATACCTACGTTCCCAAACCTAAGCTGAGTTTGTGTTTTTTGAGTTCTGTCCTCAAAGTCCTGGGCCACACACCCTCCAGGCTGGGCCCCTGGAACCACACATTAGGACTGTGCCTAACCAATCCATGGGAATTCTGCCCATTCCATTATCCAAAACCGTACAAATTAGGAGAACCTCCAAATTCCCTGAGGCCATACCAATGGTGTAGGTTGTCCGGGACAAAAAAGGGCCGTCTGACACCAGCTGAGCATCTACCTCCACTCATACCATAGATGGATGTCCCCAGAGAAGAAGATTGACCAGACAGGACCCCAGGCCATAATGGGATCCATAGCTTTGGTTTACAGGCATGTCTCCTCAAAAGCCTGGTTACCAATACCAGCTGAGTGCTTCTCCTGAGGCACCCATCAGAACAAATCTCGTCTACACATGGGAAACTTGCATGTTGGAGCTCTCTCAAAGCCTCTGGTTAGAAGGACATTTCAGGTTCCCGGTGCCAGCGCCTCATTCCAAGGTCTCCATGGAGACACACCCACATTAGGACCCATCCACAGGAGAGTCCATTTCAACTGAGCCCCCTCAGTTGCTCCCCCTGATCCAGCAGATCTAACCCGTCTTGTCGCTAGGAGATGATTGGAATGAGAGGCAGGCTTCCCAGACATCCATACTTAGAACCATTCTCAGAATTATGCTGTATGGGAAGTCCTGGAGCCAACCAACAGGTCTCAATAGTCCCGCAGAAGAATCTTTACTGTTTGGAGCATCTCACAACTCCCATCGTGGGCAAACCTCCATGGCCTCGTGATTTCGCCCCCTGTGCTTCATGAAGGGGCCATCAGGGACAGAAGCTCCAACCTGAGCGATCGTCTGATCCTCGCCCTAACTTCAGATGCAGGACATCTTGATTCATCTCTGCAGAGTGTGTCTGCCGTGCCCTTGCCCAGAAACGTAAGTCTAATTTGTGTTCTCAACTTCCATTCTCACATTCCTGGCCCACAAGCCCTCCAGTTTGGCAATTCCAGAACTACAAGGCAACACTCTGCTTGCTTTCTGGAAGAAAAACATTGCCCTCTGGGGCTACCCAGATTCCACAAATGAGGATCAACCTGCATGCCACTTGACTGGACCCCAATTATACAGGCTGCCCTGGGCACTACTGCCCTTTCTGGCACAGCCTGAGACTGAACCTCCTGGCTCGCACCCACCCAGCTAGCCACACACTAAGCACATCAGACCCGCCATGGCCTTAGGTCATCATCTCTTTCCAACCTCGGTTTTCAGGCTTCAGAACCTAAACCTTATCTCCAGTCACCACCCAGGGTTGAACATGATGCAGGAATCAGAACTCCTTCCCCATGGCAAGAAACCTTGTGGTTGGCATGTTGTCCAACGTAAAATGTAGTTGAAACCAGTGTGGCCCATGAGGCCCTGCAGATGCTTGAGGACCAAGTCGTTCACAAACATGCATTCTGACCCTCAACGTGAGCCCAGTTCTCAAGTAAGGCCTCTCAGTGGCTGGACCAAAAGACAGCATATTGGGCTTGTCATGCCCCTAGGCCCCAATTTTTAACCAGATTTCTGGTTGTCCAGTCTCCCCTCCCCAGGGCTCGGCTTTGGAATCCCTCTTTTGGTGGGACACCTGAGGTAACAAAACTGAAAGGACTCCTCCCATCCCACAGTTTGACCCAAAACAATTGGAATCGGGCCAAATCCACAGAGCGGAAGACTCGTCCATGGCCCATGAGGCCTCCCGGACATTCCACGCCCATCGTTGACACAAAATCCAGAAACAAAAGCCTGAACAAGTGCCTCACAATCTCTCTTTCTTCATATCTGGAAGAATTCTCCTCACGGTCTGTAGATCGGGCCTGCCATACCTACGTCCCTAAACCTAAACTGAGTTTGTGTTTTAGACTTCTGTCTCCACAGTCCTGGTGCACACACCCTGCAGGCTGGGGCCCCTGGAGCCACATCAAAACTGTGCCTTCCCTCTCCACGGGAATTCTGCCCATTCCATTGTCCATAATCATAAAATTAGGAGAAACCTCCAAAGTCCCCAAGGCCTTCACAATAGTGTAGGCCGCCTGGGACAAACAAGGGCCATCTGACACCAGCTGAGCATCTAACTCCACTAATACCTTAGGTGGATGTACACAGAGAAGAAGATTCAACCGGACAGGCCCCTAGGCTCTAAACGGAGCCATTGCTTTGGTTTCCAGTTATCTCTCTTCAGAGGCCTATATTCCAATAACAGTATATGGGGGTTTCCTGAGGCACCAATCAGAACAAACCTCGTCTCCACATGGGAAACTTGTCCTTTGGAGATGTCTCAAAACCTCTGGTTAGGAGAATCCTTCAGGGCCCTTGCACCAACGCCCCATTCCAAGGTCTCCATGGACACAAACCCACATTAGCATCCATCCTCAGGAGAGTCCATTTCAACTCAGCCCCCTTGGTTGCTCTGACAGAGCCAGCATATCAAACCTGTCTATTTGCTAGGAGACAACTGCAATGTGAGGCGGGCTTCCCATGCATCCATCCTAAGATCCCTGCTCTGGTGTCATTCTGTATGGTATGTACTGGAGTGATACAAAAGGTCTCAATTGTTGATCAGAAGGAATCCTTGTTGTTTGGAGCATCTCACAACTCCCATCGTGGGTAAACCTCCATGGACTGGAGATGCTGTCCCCTTCATAAAGTGGCCAGAATGGACAGAAATTCAAACCTAAGCCTAGGTTTGAACCTCGCCCTGACTTCAGATTCATGATATCCCGATTCAGATCTGCAGAGGGTGCCTGCCGTGCCCTCGCCCAGAACCTACGCCTAACATGTGTTCTCAGACTTCCGTCCTCACACTCCCCGTCCACAAGGCATCCACTTTGGAAATTCCGGAGCCACAATGCAGCACTCTGCATTTTCCAGAAGAAAAACATTGCCCTTGGGGCTACCCAGAAATGCCAAATAAAGATCAACCTGCACGGCATTCAGTTGTACCCCAATTATACAATCTACCCTGGGCACTAATGCCCTTTCTGACACAACCCACTTGGACCTCCCGACCAACACCCAGACAGCTGGCTCCACGCTGAGCATATCGGACCCAACATGGTCTTAGGTCGTCATCTCTTCCCAACCTCGGTTTTCAGACTTCACAACCTAGACCTTATCTCCAATCACTGCCCAGGGGTGAATGACATGCAGAAATCAGAATTAATACTTCCCCATGGCAAGAACTCATGTGGTTGACATGTTGACTATCACTCAGTGTAGGAGAAACAAGCATGCACCATGAGTCCCCACCCATGCTTGAGTACCACAAGGGCATAAACACGCATTGTGACCCTCAGCATGAGTTCTGTCCTCAATGAAGGCCTCTCAGTGGCTGGACCATTAGAAGGCATATTGGGCTTGCCATGCCCCTAGGCCCGTATTTTTAGTTAGATTTCTTGTTGTCCAGGGCTCTGCTCTGGAATCCCTCTTTTGGTGGGACACCTTAGTTAACAAAACTGAATCCCACAGATTAACCCAAAACAATTGGGATCTGGCCAAATCCACAGAGAGAAAGACTCTTCCATGGCCCATGAGGACTCCTCGACATTCCACAGCCATCATTGACACAAAATCCAGGGGCAAAAGCCTGACAAGTGTCACACTTTCACCCTTTATTCATATCCCAAAAAGTTCTCCTCATAGTCTGTAAATCGGACCTGCCATACCTACGTCCCAAAACCTAAGCTGAGTTTGTGTTTTCAGACATCTGTCCCCACAGTCCTTGCCCACACACCCTCAAGGCTGGGCCCTTGGAGCCACACATCAGGTCTGTGCCTGCCCACTCCACAGGAATTCTGCCCATGCCATTGTCCATAATCATACAATTTAGGAGAAACCTCCAAAGTCCCCGAGGCCATCCCTATAGTGTAGGCCGCCCGGACAAACAGGAGCGGTCTGACACCAGCTGAGCAACTACCTCCATTTCATAAAATAGACAGATGTCGACAGAGAAGAAGATTGAACCAGAGAGGCTCCTAGGACCTAATTGGATGCATTGCTGTGGTTTCTATGTATCTCTCCTCAGAGGCCTGGTTCTAATACCAGCATATGTGGGTTTCCTGAGGCACCAATTAGAACAAATCTTGTCTCCACATGGAAAACTTGCTCTTTCGAGTTGTTTCAAAATCTCCGGTTAGAATCCTTTAGAGCCCTGGGGCCACCACCCCATTCCAACGTCCTCATGGACACAAACACACATTAAGACCCATCTTCAGGAGAGTCCATTTCAACTCAGCTCCCACGATTGCTCCTGCATAGCCATCAGATCGTACCTGTCTTGTGGCAGGGAGACAATTGGTGTAAGAGGCAGTCTGCTCAGGCATCCATCCTTAGAACCCGGCTCTGGAGTCATTCCATATGGGATGTCCTGGAGCCATCCAACAGTTCTCAATTTTCCCGCAGAAGGAATCCTTGCAGTTTGGAGCATCCCACAACTCCCAACGTGGGAAAACCTCCATGGCCTCGAGATTCCACCCCTTTGATGAAGGGGCCATCATGGACAGAAACTCCAACCTGCGCCTAAGTCTGATCCTCGTCCTGACTTCAGATGAATGAGATTTTGATTCGGATCTGCAGAGGGTGCCTGCCGTGCCCTCGCCCTGAAACTTAAGTCTAGCTTATGATCTCAGACTTAAGTCCTCACACTCCTGGTCCCGACGTCCTTAAGTTTGGCAATTCTGGACCCACAATGCTGCACTCTGCCTGCCCCAGTGAGCTTCCCTGACACAATAAATGAGGATGAACCTACATGGAACTCAACTGTACCCAAATTATACAGTCTAACCTGGGCACTAATGCACTGTCTGACACAGCCTGAATCCATACCTCCTGAACAACTCCCAGAAAGCTGACCGCACACTGAGCACATCGGACCCTCCATGACCTTAGGTTATCATCTCATCCCAACCTCTATTTTCTGGATTCAGAACTTAGATCTTATCTCCAGTCACTGCCCAGGGGTGAACATGATGCAGAAATCAGAATTCCTCCTTCCCCATGGAAAGAAACCTTGTGGTTCGTATGTTGTCCAAAGTTCAGTGTAGGAGAATCAAGCATGGCCCATGAGTCCCCGCCCATGCTTGATGCCTACATTGGGCACAAACATGCATTGTGACCCTCAGTGTGAGCACTGTACTCAAGTAAGACCTCTCAGTGGCTGGACCAAGGTACCCCATATGGGGATTGCCATGCCCTTAGGCCCCCAATCTTATACAGAGTTTGGGTTGTCCAGTCGCCCCTTCCCAGGGTTCTGCTCTGGAATCCCTCTTTAGTGGCACACCTGAGGTAAAAAACAAAACAAAACAAAACAAAAAAACCAGAATGGACTCCTCCCATCCCACGGAATGACCCCGAAATATTGGGATCATCCAAATCCCCATAGAGGAACTCTCACCCATGGTCCATGAGGACGCCCCTACATTCCACGGCCATCAGTGACACAAAATCCAGAGTCAAAAGCCTGAGCAAGTGCCTCACACTCACTCTTTGTTCATATCCTGAAGAGTTCTGCTCAAGGTCTGTAGATTGGGCCTCCCATACCTATGTCCCCAAACCTAAGACGAGTTTCTGTTTTCAGACTTCTGTCCCCACAGCTCTGACCCACACACCCTCCATGCTTGAGCCCCTAGAGCCACACCTCAGGATTGTGCCTTCCCTCCCCAAAGGAATTCTGCCCATTTCATTGGCCACAAACTTGCAAATTAGGAGAAACCTCCAAAGTCAAAGTGGCCATCCCAATAGTGTAGACTGCCCAGGACAAATAGGGGCAATCTGACACCAGCTGAGGAACTACCTCCACTCAATCCCATAGACAGATGAACCGAGAGAAGAAGATTAAACCAGACAGGCCCCAGGCCCTAATCAGATCCATTGCCTTGGTTTCCAGGCATCTCTCCTCAGAGTTCTGGTTTCCAATACCAGCATATTGGGGGTTACTGAAGCACCAATGAGAACAAATCTTGTTTCCCCATGGGAAAAATGCTTCTTTGAGCTGTGTCAAAACCTCTGGTTAGGAGCATCCTTCAGAGCCCTGGTGCCACTGCCCCATTCCAAGGTCTCCATGGACACAATCCCACATTATGACCGATCCTCAGGAGAATGCATTTCAACTCAGCCCCCTCGGCTGCTACATCATAGGCAGCAATCAAACGTGCCGTTTCGCTAGGAGACAATTGGAATGCAAGGCCGGATGCCCAGGCATCCATCCTTACAACCCTGCTATGCAATTGTTCCATATGGGATGCCCTGGAGCCATCCAACAGGTTTCAACTGACCCGCAGAAAATCCTTGTGGTTTGGAGCATCTCACTACTGCCATCATGGGAAAACACCAATGGCGGTGTGATGACCCCCCTTCATGAAGGGGCCATCATGGACAGAAACTCCAACCTGAGCCAACATATGAACCTCGCCCTGACCTCAGATGCATGAAATCTCAATTGAGCTCTGCAGAGTGTGCCTGCCATGTCCTCGCCCTGAAACCAAAGCAAAGCTTCAGTTCTCAGACTTACATCCTTGCATTCCTGGCCCCAAGGACTCCAGTTTGGCAGTTCCGGAGCCAGAATGCAGCACTCTGCCTGCCCTCCAGAAGAAAGACTTTGCCCTATGGGGCTACGGAGAAACCCCAAATAATTATCTTCTGCATGCCACTCAACTGTACCCCAATTATACAGCGTATCTGGGCACGAATGCCCTGTCTGGCACAGCCTGAGTGCAGACCTCCTGAACGACACCTAGAAAGCTGGCCCCAAACTGAACACATCGGACCCGCCATGGCCTTAGGTCGTCATCTCTTCCAAACCTCGGTTTTCAGGCTTCAGAACCTAGACCTTATCTCCAATTAGTGCCCAGAGGTGAACGTGATGCAGAAATCAAAACTCCTCCTTCCCCATGGCAAGAAACCCTGAGGTTGGCATGTCCAAGGTTCAGTGTAGGAGAAACCTGCAAGCTCAATGAAGTCCCGCCCAATATTTAGGACCACCTTGGGCACAAACACACATTGTGACCCTCAGCATGAGTCCACTATTCAAGTAACGTCTCTCAGTGGCTGGACCAAGAATCTGCATATGGGCTTGCCATGCCCATAGGACCCCAGGCCTAACCAGAGGGTGGGTATTCCAGTTGTATGTACCCAGTGCTCTGCTCTAGAATCCCTCTATTGTGGGAACACATGAGGCAGAAAACAGGACTCCTCCCTTCCCACAAAATGACCCCAATCTCTTGGGAGCCGGACAAATCACCAGAGAGGGAGACTTCCATGGCCCATGAGACCATGCTTACATTAAATGACCATCATGAATACAACATCCAGAGACATAAGCCTGAACGACCGCCTCTCACTCGCCTTACTTTCTAATCACAATGAGCTCCCCTCACGGACTGTAGATCACTCCTGCCATAACCTCAGCCCCAAACCTCAGCCGAGTTTGTGTTTTTGGATGTCTGTCCCCACAGCCCTGGCCCACACAGCCGCCCGGCTGGGGCCTCTGGAGCCACACCACAGGACTCTCCTGCTCTCTCCAAGGAGACTATGCCCATTCCATTGCCCATAACCCCACAGAATAGGAGAAACCTCAAGGCCCCCGAGGACATACCACTACTAAAAGCCTCTCTGGACAAAGGCATCCTGACACAAGCTGAGCAACTACCTCCATGCAGAAACACAGACAGATGTCGGCAGAGACAGTAGATTGAACCAGACAGGCCCCTGGGCCCTAATCTGAACTCTTGCTTTGGTTTCCAGGTGTCACTCCTCAGAGGCCTGGGTTTGAAGACCAGCATCTGGGGCTTTCCTGAGACACCAAACAGAACAACTATCGTCTCCACATGGGAAGCTTCATTGTTGGAGCTGTGTCAAACCCTTCGGTTTGGAGAAACCTGCAGAGTCCCTGAGCCCCCGCCACATTCCAAGGTCTCCATGGCCACCAACCCACAGTATGACTCATCCTCAGGAGAGTCCATTTCTACTCAGCCCTCTGAGAAACCCGCCCAAGAGCCTGCAGATTGAGCCTGCCTTGCCCCAAGCAGCCAGTGGGAATGTGAGGTGGCATTTGCAGACATTCATGCTTAGACCCCTTCTCTCGAGTCTTTCTGTAGGGGTCATCCTAGAACCATCTCATAGTACTCGACTGTCCTACAGAGGAAACCTTGATGTTTGGGGCAGCTCATAACTCCCAGCGTTGGGAAACCTCCCTGGCCTCATGACGCCCCCACCCCCTTCAGGAAGGGGCCATAATGGACACAAACTCCAACCTGAGGCAACGTCTGATACTCGCCCTGACCTCAGATGCAGGAGATCTTGATTCAGTCTCTGCAGAGTGGGCCTGCCATGCCCTCGGCCCCAAACCTAACGCTAGCTTGTGTTTTCAGACTTCCCTCTTCACACTCCTGGCAAACAAGCCCTCCAGACTGGGAATTCCAGAACCACAACACAGTTTTCTGCCTGCCCACCAGAAGAAAAACGTTGCCCTATGGGGCTCTCCAGAAACCGCAAATGAGAACCAACCTGCTCTGGCCTCGACCGCACCCTAACTGGAAAGGCTACCCTGGTCAGTAATGCTCTGTCTGACACAGCCTGACGTCCCGACAGACAAGGAAACAGCTGGCTGCACACTAAGCACATCAGACAGGCCATGGCCTTATGCCGTCATCTCTTCCCAACCTGGGTTTTCAGACATCTGACCCTAGATATTATATCAAATCCTGGCAAACGTGGGTAACTGAAGCACAAATCAGATCTTCTCCTTCCCCATGGCTGGAAAGCTTGCTGTTGGCATGGAGTCATACCTTCAGTGTAGGAGAAACCTTCATGGCCCCTGAGGCCAAGCCTAAACTTGAGTGCCTCCTTGGGTACAAACTCGCATTGGGACCATCAGCATGGGCCCCATGTCGAAGTAAGGTCTCTCAGGGCCTGGACCAAGAGCCCGCATATGGGGCTTGCCAAGCCCCTATGATCCCAATCTTCACAAGAGCTCGAGTATTCCATTTGCTCGAACCCAGGACTGTGATCTGGAGTCCCTCTCCTGGAAGAACACCTGAGCCAGACAGCAGGACTCCACCCTTCCCACAAAATGTCCCCAAAATCTTAAGAGCTGGACCAACTCCTCAGAGAGGGAGACTCTTCCATAGCCCCTGAGGTCACCCCTACATTCCACGGCTATGGGAGACAAAACATCCAAAGACAAAAGCTTGCGTGACTGCCTCCCATTTGCCCTTCTTTCATAAGCTGAGGATCTCCTCTCACGGTCTGTGGGTCCATCCTGCCATGCTCTCGGCTCCACACCCAAGCCGAGTTTGTGTTTTCAGACTTCTGTACCCACAGCCCGGACCCACACACCCTCCAGGCTAGGGCCTATGGAGACACACTGAAGGACTGTGCCAGTCCTCTCCAAGAAAACTGTACCCAATCCATTGGCCACAACCCTAGAGATTAGGAGAATCCAATAAGGTCTCCAAGGCCATGCCTCGGCCATGGACTAAGAGGGGCACTCTGAGACCAGCTGAGCAACTATCTCCACTTAGATACTCAGACAGTGTCACCAGAGACAGAAGATTGAAACAGACAGGCATCTAGGCTCTAATCTGAACCCTAGCTTTGGTTTCCAGGTGTCTCTACTCAGAGAACTGGTTTGAAGACCAGTATCTGGGGCTTTTCTGAGGCACCAAAGAGAACCTGTCTCATCTCCACATAGGGATCTCTTTTTAATTGGAGCAATATTACACCCTTCGGTTAGGGGAATACTTCATGGCCCCTGAGCTGCCAACATATTCCAAGGTCTCCATGCACACATACCCACATTATGACCTATCCGCAGGAGAGTCCATTTCAATTCAGCACCCTAGTTAGCTCGCCCCAGAGCCAGTAGTTCAAACATGTCTTGTCACAAAGAGCCAATCCGAATGTGAAGTATGCTGTACAGGCATCCATCGTTCGAATCCTGCTCTCCAGTCTTTCCGTATGGGACATCCTGGAGCCATTCAACAGGACTCGACTGTCCATCAGATGGAAAGCTTGTGGTATGGGTCAACGCACAAACTAGAGTTTGTGCTGGTGTCTAAGGTGCTGTGCAGGATTCTCCAATCTTGAGGGTTTGGCACAGGTCGAAGGGCATGGTTTCCTACTGGGGACAGGAGATATTCTATTGTGTGGCTCAGGGACCACATGTTGTATCCTAAGTTGGTATTTCAGAACAGGACCCTGAGGACAGATGCCTGAAAACCTAATCTAGTGTTCCAATGACGTCCTAGGAGTATGTCAGGTACAATCTTCTGACCCAGGAACATTGAAATGGCTGTCTGCTTGGATGTAGGTGATCAGGGCGTTTCAGACTGGCATTTGTGTCCAGTGCTGCCGACAATATTGGGTCGGGTTCAGGGCTCTTGCGTGTTTCTCCTAAACTGGAAGGTTTGGGCAGGTTTGACGGGCACAGTTTCCTTGGGGATGGCAGGCCCATTCATGTGTTGTGGATCCAGAGACCCTGTCCTGGAGGGCATATGAGCCATGGTTTTGGGAGAGAAGTCTGCAAGCACAAATGTGGGTTATGGTTAGTGGAAAGGTGATCACAGGCCCAATGAGTAGACCTGGAGTGCAGCTTGTCAGGAGTAATTAGGGTGACTGGAAGGCAGTAGCACAGGCTTTTCTCTCTATATTGTGTGTCCAGGATGGCCTTGGAATGCAGGTATAGTCTCATGGGTCCATGGGAAACTTTTCCTCTCTATGGATCTGTGCAGCTCATAGTTTGGTGGCTTTTTTGGGGAAGGGAAGAGTGTTGTTTTCCATCTTATGGGTGCCCCAAAACAGGGATTCCAGATACAGGCTCTTTTTCTGGGCATCTGGGACTTCCCACCAAGGGTTAGGATTTGCACCTAGGGGTGTATGAGGCCTGCAATGCGGGATCATGATGGTGCAACTGAGAGGGATTGTTTGAAAGCTTGCTCAGGCTGAGTCTCTTCAATGCCTGTTTGCTCCCATGGCGGCCCTCAGGAGTGGGAGTGGTCTCATTGGTCATATATCTGGCTCCCTCTTAGAGAGTTGGACACCCAACCCAACAGCCAAATGTCCTGCCATGAGGAAGGATGAGTTCTCTTCTGTCAGGTTCCTCTCTGCTTCAGGTTGCCCCATTGGCAGGGTTTCCAGCAAGGTCTCGAGATAGGTGCCTGAATACCAAGGATGGGTGGAGATGACGTACTTGGGCCATAGCAATCCCAAATGCTAGATATGAGGCCTAAAACTCGGTCGGGGCTCAGGCTCTGTCAGACACAGCGCTAGTGGCCATGGCAGCCTTTATATCAGAGTAGATTCGAGGGCGGAGCAGATTGATCCTCATGTGGAGTTTCTTGGGAAGATTCCCAGGCATTTGTTCATTCAATAGGGAAGGCAGAATGCTGTGTTGTGGCTCCAGATTTCCCAATCACGAGAGCTTGGGGACCAGTCAGTTTTGGGTGGAATTGTAAACAAAAGCTATGGTTCAATTCAGTGCCAAGCAGAAGGCAGTTCCATTTTGTAGCAGTTTACTCGAGACATCCAGCACTGGAATAAGGGTGGATGTCAGATGCTTGCTCACATTAGAGTTTTTGTCTATGATGACCGACAAGTGGAGGGGTGGTATAAAGAGGCCATGGAGGAGTTCACATGCTGAGGCCTGTGAACTGTTGCAAAAAGTAACATTTCTTTGTACAGAGTAGGTGAAGTCTGGTTTGTTTACTCTAGGTTTCCCCATGTGGAAAGTTTGTGAAGAAGAGCTCTCCGGCATGGATGCCAGGAAAGCACACCTCCATTGACAATTGCAGCTGAGGAACATGGCAGATTCGTTCTGGTGGCTCTGGGACAAAGTGCCAAGGCCTTGAGTTGACATGGGATCTCTTGCAGATGGGTCACAATGCTTGTTTGTTACCAGGGAGAACTTAGAATGTGCTGGTTGCTAAGGTGCCATGCAGGATTCTCCTACCCTGAGGGTTTGGCACAGGTAGAAGAGCATGGTATTCTTCTGGGGACAGGGGATGTTCTGTCGTGTGGCTCAGAGACCACATGATGTGTCATAGATTGGTATTTCAGAACAGGCCCCTGAGGACAGATGCCTGAAAACCTAATGGGGTTCCATTGAGAGCCTACTGGCATTTTAGGTTCAATCGTCTATCTCACAATCATTGACTTGGCTATTTCCCTGGATGTAGGTGATAAGGGTGTTTCAGACTGCGCATTTCCATCCCGAGTGGCCGGCAATATTGGTGTGGGCTCAGGGGCCACACAGGTTTCTCCTAATCTGGAAGGTTTGGGCAAATCTGATATGCACAGTGTCCTTGGGGTTGGCAGCCAGTGTTCTGTGGTCTGGCTCCAGAGATCACATTCTGGTGGGCATGTGAGCCATGGTTTTGGGAGAGAAGTCTGCAAACACAAATACAAATTAGGGTGAGTGGCGAGGTGATCACAGGCCCAATGCGTAGACCTGGAGGGAAGCTCGTCATGAACTATAATTAGGGAGACTGGAAGGCAGTAGCACAGGCTTTTCTCTCTGGATTGTGTGTCCAGGATGGCCTTGGAATGCAGGTGTGGTCTCATGGGTCCATGGGAGTCTTTTCCTCTCTATGGATCCTGGTGGCTCTCCATAGTTTGGTGGCTTTTTCGGGGAAGGGGAGAGTGATGTTTTCCACCTTATGGGTGCCCCAAAACAGGGATTCCAGAGACGGGCTCTGGTTCATGGCATCTGGGACATCACAACAAGTGCTAGGATTTGGGCTTAGGGGCATATTAGGCCTGCAATGCGGGTTCATGGTGGTGCAACAGAGAAGGATTGTTTGAAAGCATGCTCAGGCTGAGGGTCACAAGGCCTGTTTGCCTCCAGGGCATCCCTGAGGAGTTTGTGTGGTCTCACTGGACTTGTAAATGACTCCCCCTTTCAGGGTTGAACACCCATCCTAACAGCCAAGTTTCCTGATATGAAGAAGGAGGAGTTCTCTATTGTGCTTCAGGATGCCCCATTATCAGGGATTCCAGCAAAGGTCTGGGGACAGGTGCCTGAATACCAAGGATGGGTAGAGATGAAATACTTGAGCCATGGCATTCCCAAATACTAGATGTGGGGCTCAAACTCTGGTGACTGACACTAGGTCTGGGCTCAGGCTCTGTCAGACACAGCACTAGTGGCCAGGGCAACCTATAAATCAGGGTCCCTCCGATATAGGGCCGAGCAGATTGATCCTCATGTGGGGTTTCTGGCCAGACTCACCAGGCACTTGTTTCTATCGGGAAGGCCGAATGCTGTGTTGTGTCTCCATAATTCGCTATCAAGAAGGCTTGGGGACCAGTCGGGTGAGGAAGGAATTGTAAACACAAGCTACAGTTCAATTCACTGCCAAGCGGAAGGCAGTTCCTGTGTCCAGCAGCTTTTTCGAGATATCCAGCACCTTAGTAAGGGAGGACGTCAGATATTTGCTCACACTGGAGTTTGTGTCTATGATGACTGACAAATGGAGGGGTGGCATCAAGAAGCCATGTAGGGATTTTCACGTTGAGACTCATGAGCTGCTCCAAATAGCAAGGTTTCATTCTACTGGACAGGTGGAGTGTGGTTTATTTGCTCCAGGGTCCCCCATGTGGAAAGTTTGGGTAGCAGAGCTCTACCGCATGGATGCCTGGAATGTTCAACTTCATTGACCATTGCAACTGAAGAACATGGCAGCTTTATTCTGGTGTCTCTGTAGCAAAGTACCAAGTCCTTGATTTGACATGGAATCTCTTGCAGATGGGCCACACAGCTGGTTTGTTACCAGGTAGATCTTAGAATGTGCTGGTGGCTTAGTAGTTGTGCAGGAATCTACTACTCTGGGATTTTGCACAGATTGTAGGGCACGGTTTCCTTCTGGGGACAGGAGATGTTCTGTTGTGTGGCCCAGGCACCACATGTTGTATCATAAGTTCGCATTCTAGAACAGGCCTCTGAGGACACATGTCTGAAAACCGAATCAATGGTTCCAATGACGTCCTAGGGGCATGTTAGGTTCATTATTCTGACTCAGGACCATTGACTTGGCTGTGTTCCTGGATGTAGGAGATCAGGGTATTTCAGACTGTGCATTTGTGTTCAGAGCTGCCGCCGAAATTGGGGTAGGCCCAGAGGCCTTGTAGGTTTCTCCTAATCTAGACAGTTTGGGCAACTGTGATGGAAACAGTTTCCTTGTGGATGGCAGGGACAGTCCTGCAGTGTGGATCCAGAGACCCCATCCTGGAGGGCATGTGTGCCATGGTTTTGGTAGATAAGTCTGCAAACACAAACTCGAATTAGGGTGAGTGGCGAGGTGATCACAGGCCCAATGCATATACCTTGAGAGCAGCTCATCTGGAACTGTAATTAGGGTGAATGGAAGGCAGTAGCACAGGCTTTTCTCTCCGGATTGTGTGTCCAGGATGGCCTCGGAATGCAGGTGTGTTCTCATGGGTCCATGGGAGACATTGCCTCTCTATGGATCCTGGTGGCTCCTCATAATTTGGTGACATTTTTGGGGAAGGGATGAGTGCTGTTTTCCATCTGAAGGGTGCACCAAAACAAAAATTCCAGAGATGGTCTCTGGGTCTGGGCACCTCGAAAATCCCACCAAGTTTTATGATTTGAACCTACAGGCATACCAGGCCTGAAATGAGGGATCATTGTGGTGAATCTGAGAGGGATTTTTTGAAAGCATGCTCAGGGTGAGGGTCACAATGCCTGTTTGTGCCAAGGGTAGTCCTCAGGAGTGTGTGTGGTGTCATTGATGTTGTAACTGGCTCCCCCTTTGAGGGTAGAACACTCATCCCAAAAGCCAGGTTTATTGCCATGGGGAAAGAAGAGTTCTCTATTGTGCTTCAAGTTCCCTAATTGGCAGGGATCCCTGCCAAGGTCTGGGGACAGGTGCCTGAATATCAAGGATGGGTAGAGATGACATACTTGGGCCATGGCAATCCCAAATGCTAGATATGGGGCCTGCTCTCTAGTGGCTGAAACTCAGTCGAGCTCAGGCTCTGTCAGACACGGCACTAGTGGCCATGGCAGCCTATAAATCGGTGTTGACTCGAGGGCCGACCTGATTGATCCTCATATGGGTTTTCAGGGCAGACTCACCAGGCATTTCTTCATTCGATGGGGAAGGCAGAATGCTGCATTGTGGCCCCAGATTTCCCTATCAAGAGGGCTTAGGGACCAGTCAGGTGAGGATGGAATTGTAAACACAAGCTATGGTTCAATTCAGTGCCAAGTGGAAGGCAGTTCCAATGTGCAGTGGTTTATTCAAGACATCCAGCACTGGGATAAGGGTGCATGTCAGATGTTTGCTTAGACTGGAGTTTGTGTCTATGATGACCGACCAATTGAGTGGTGGCATCAAGAGGCCATGGAGCAGTTTACACGCTGAGGCCTGTGAGTTGATCCAAACATAAGGTTTCCTTCTACTGGACAGGGGAGGTCTGGTTTGTTTACACCAGGTTCCCCCATGTGCAAAGTTTGGGTAGCATAGTACTCGCATGTGGATACTGGAAAGCACACCTACATTAACCATTGCACCTAAGGAACATGGCAGGTTCTTTCTGGTTGCTCTAGGGCAAAGTACCAAGGCCTGGATTCTAATGAAGTTGGGTCACAATGCAGTTTTGTTACCACGGAAATCTTACTATGTGCTGGTGGCTAAGGGGCCATGTATGATTAGTCTATCCTGATGGTTTGACACCGGCCGAAGAACACGGTTTCTTTCTGGGTATCGGAGATGTTCTGTTGTGGGGTTCACGGACCAAATGTTGTATCATAAGTTGGTATTCCAGAACAGGCCTCTGAGGACAGATGCCTAAAAACTTCATCTAGGGTTCCAATGAAGTCCAAGGGGAATTTCAGGTTGAATCATCAGACTCAGGACCATTGACTTCGGTGTCTGCCTATATGTAGGCAACCAGGGTGTTTCTGACTGTGCCTTTGTGTACAGAGTGGCCTCCAATATTGGGGTGGGCTCTGGGGCCTTGCAGGTTTCTCCTAATCTTGAAGGTTTAGGAAAATTTGTGGGCACGGTTTCCTTGGGGGTGGCAGGCACAGTCCTGTGGTGTGGCTCCAGAGACTCCATCGTGGAGGGCATGTAAGCCATGGTTTTGGGAGAGAAGTCTGCAATCACAAACTCGGATTAGGTTGAGTTGCGAGGTGATCGTAGGCCCAATGCATAGACCTGGAGGGCAGATCGTCAGGAACTGTAAATCACGTACCTCGAAGGCACTAGCACTGGCTTTTGTATCTGGATTGTGTGTCCATGATAGCCTTGGAATGCAGGTGTGTTCTAATGTTTCCATGAGAGTATTTTCCTCTCTACGGATCCTGGAAGCTCCCAATAGTATGGTGGCTTTCTCGTTTGAATGGAAGAGTGCTGTTTTCAATCTTAGATGTTCCCCAAAAAGGGATTCCAGAGAAGGGCTGTGAGTCTGGGTGCTTGGAAAATCCCACCAGGATTAGGATTTGGGCCTAGGGGAGTACCAGGCCTACAATGTGTGACTTGGAGGTACAACTGAGAGCGTTTGTTTGAAAGCATGCTAGTCTGAGTGTCACAATGCCTGATGTGATTAGGGCAGCCCTTATGAGTGGGAGTTGTCTCCTTGGCCATGCAGCTGGCTACCACTTTAATGTAGGACACCCATCCCAACTACCAGGATTCCTGCCATGGAAAAGGAAGAATTCTCTATTGTGCCTCAGGTTCCCCCATTAGCAGGTATTCTAGCAAATGTCTGGGGACAGATGCCTGAATACCAAGGATGGGTAGAGATGAGGGACCTGAGACATGGCCAGTCTCACATGCCTGACTCTCTGAGTAGCTGACATGAATTGAGCACTCAGGCTCTGTCAGAAACAGAACTAGTGGTCAGGGCTGAGTATGAATCAGGGATCCCTCAAGGGCTGAGCAGATTGATCCTCATGCAGAGTTTCTGGGCAGAATCACCATGCCCTTCTTCTTTCTAAGGGGAAGGCAAAAAGCTGCGTTGTGGCCCCAGAATTCCCTATCAAGCGGGCTTGGGGACCAGTAGGGTGAGGATGGAATTGTAAACTCAAGCTAAGGTTCAATTCAGTGCCAAGCAAAAGGCAGTTCCATTGTGCAGTGTCTGATTCCAGATATCCAGCACCTGAGTAAAGGTGAAAGTCAGACATTTCCTCATGCTGGAGTTTATGTCTATGATGACTGATGAATGGAGGGGTGGCGTCAAGAGGCCATGGAGGATTTCACATGCTGGGGCTTGTGAGATGCTTCAAACAGCAAAGTTTCCTTCTACCACACAGGGGGAGACTGGTTTATTTGCTCCAGGGTCCCCCATGTGGAAAGTTTGGGTAGCAGAGCACTCCCACGTGGATGCCTGAAAAGCACACCTCCATTAAAATTGCAGCTGAGAAACATGGCCAATTCGTTCTGGTGGCTCTTGGGCGAATTACCAAGGCCTGGAGTTGACATGAAGTCTCATGAAGATGGGTCATAATGCAGGTTTGTTACCATGGAGACCTTACAGTGTGCTGGTGGCTAAGGGACCATGTAGGATTCATCTACCCTGAGGGTTTGACACTGGTCAAAGGGCACGGTTTCCTTCTCGGACCAGAGATGTTCTGATGTGGGGCTAACGGACCAAATGTATCATAATTTGGTATTGCAGAACAGGCCTCTGAGGATAGATGCCTGAAAATTTAATCTAGGGTTCCAATAAAATCCTAACGGAATGTCAGGTTCAATCCTCTGACTCAGTATCATTGACTTCAAAGTCTGCCTAGATGTAGGTGATCAGGGTGTTCCAGACTGTGCATTTGTGTACAGAGTGGCAACCAGTATTGGGGTGGGCTCAGGGGCCTTGCAGGTTTCTCCTAATCTGGAAAGATAGGGCAATTTGATGGGCACAGTTTCCTTGGCAATGGTGGGCACAGTCCTGTGGTGTGGCTCCAGAGACCCCATGCTGGAGGGCATGAGAGCCATGGTTTTGGGAGGGAAGTCTGCAAACACAAATGCGGGTTAGGTTTAGTGGCGAAGTGATTGTAGGCCCAATGCATACTCCTGGAGGGAAGCTCCGTGTGAAATGTAAATCGCATGCCTCAAAGGAGGTAGCACAGGCTTTTTTATCTGGATTGTGTATCCACGATGGACTAAGAATGCAGGTGTGGTCTCAGGTGTCCATGGGTGATATTTCCTCTCAAGTATCCTGGCGGCTCCTTATAATGTGGTGGCTTTCTCAGAGAGGAAAGAGTTCTGTTTTCCATATTAAGGGTGTCCCATAACAGGGATTGCAGAGAAGTGCTCTGGCTCTGGGCACCTGGAAATACCCACCAAGGGTTATGATTTGGGCATAGGGGCTTACCAGGCCTCCAATGCAAGTCCTGGAGATACAACTGAGAGCGTTTGTTTGAAAGCATGCTCAGGCTGAGGGTCACTATGCAAGCTTTTGCATAGGGTGGCCCTCAGGAATGGGGGTGGTCTCAATGGCCATTCAGTAGGCTAACACTCTGAGTGTTGGACACCCTTCCGAACTTACAGGAATCCTGCCATGGGGAATGAGGATTTCTCTATTGTGATTCAGGTTCCCTCATTGGTAGGGATTCCAGGAAAGGTCTGGGGACACATGCCTGAATACCAAGGATGGGTAAAGATGACGGCTCTGTTCCGTGGCCAGTCTAACATGCGGGATATGGGCCCCGCCTTCTAGGTGGCTGACACGAGGTCGGGGCTTAGGCTCTGTCAGACACAACACTAGGGGCCAGGGCTGTCTATAATTCAGGGTTCCCTCAAGGGACAAGTAGACTGATCATAATGTGGAGTTTCTGGGCAGACTCACCAGGCCCTTCTTCTTTCTATTGGGAAGGCAGAATGCTGTGTTGTGGCTGCAGAATTCCCTATCATGAGGGCTTGTGGACCAGTAGGGTGAGGATGGAATTGTAAACCCAAGCTATGAATAAATTCAGTGACAAGCGAATGGCATTTCCAGTGTGCAGCGGCTGATTCGAATATCCAGCACCTGAGTAAGCGCAGACGTCAGATGTTTGCTCAAGCTGGAGTTTGTGTCTATAATGACCGACAAATGGAGAGGAGTTGAAAAGAGGTCATAGAGGATTTCCCACACTTGAGCTTGTGAGATGCTCCAAACAGCCAGGTTTCCTTCTACAGGACAGGGCAGTCAGATTTGTTTGCTCGAGAGTCCCCCATGTGGAAAGTTTGGGTAGCAGAGCACTCCCACATGGATGCCTGGAAAGCACACTTCCACTGAACATTGCAGCTGAGGAACATGACAGGTTCTTTCTGAAGGCTCTGGGGTGAAGTACCAAGGCCTGTAGTTGACATGGAATCTCATGAAGATGGCTCACAATGCTGGCTTGTTACCAGTGAGATCTTAGAATCTGCTGGTGGCTACGGGCCAAGTAGGATTCATCTACCCTGAGGGTTTGACACAGTTCCAAGAGCACGGCTTCCATCTAGAGAAAGGAGATGTTCTGTTGTGGGGATCAGGGACCATATGTTGTATCTTAAGTTGGTACTCCAGAACAGGTCTCTGATTACAGATGCCTGAAAACCTAATCAGGGGTTACAATGAGGTCATAGGAGCATGTCAGGTTCAATCTTCTGACTGAGAAACACTGACTTGGGTATCTGCCTGGATTCAGGTGATCAGCGTATTTCAGACTGCACATTTGTGTCCAGAGGGGCCTCCAGTATTGGGGTGGGCTCAGGGGCCTTGCAGGTTTCTCCTTATCTCGAAGTTTTAGGCAAATGTGACGGACACATTTTCCTTGGGCATGGCAGGCACAGTCCTTTGGTGTGGCTCCAGAGACCCCATCCTGGAAGAAATATGAGCCATGGTTTCGGGATAGAAGTCTGTAAGCACAAACTCGGGTTAAGGTTAGCGGTGATGTGATCGCAGGCCCAATGCATAGACCTGGAGGGCGTCTCGTCTGGAACTATAAATTAGTTGCCTTGAAGGTGGTAGCACAGGCTTGTGTATCTGCCTTTGTGTCCAGGATGGCCTCGGAATACAGGTGTGGTCTCATGGATCCATGGGAGATTTTTCCTCTCAAGGATCCTAGCGGCTCCCTATACTATGGTGGCTTTCTTGGCGAAGGGGAGAGTGCTATTTTCCATCTTAGGGGTGTCCCAAAACAGGGATTCCAGAGACAGGCTGTGTTTCTGGGCCCCTGAAAAATCCCACCAGGTGTTAGGATTTGTGCTTAGGGGCATATCAGGCCTGCAAATTTGGATTCTGGAATGCAACTGAGAGTGTTTGTTTGAAAGCATGCTCATGTTGGGGGTCACAATGCCTGCTTGTGTCCAGGGCGGCCCTCATGAGTGGGCGGGTTATCATTGACCATTCAGCTGGCTACCACTCTGAGGTCTGGAAACCCATCCCAAGAGCCATCATTCCTGCCATGGGGAAGGAGGATTTCCCTATTGTGCTTCTGGTTCCCCCATTGGCAGGGATTTCAGCAAATGTCTGGGGACAGATGCCTGAATCAAGAATGGGTAGAGATGACAGCCCTGGGACATGGCTGGTCTCACATTCTGGAGTTGGAGCCCAGTCTCTGGGTCCTGACACGAGGTCAGAGACGAGGTTCTGTCAGACTCAGCGCTAGTGGCCAGGTAAACCTATAAATGGGGTTCACTCGAGGGTCGAGTAGATTTATCCTCATGTAGGGTTTCTGGGCAGTCTCTCCAGGCTGTTTTTTCTTGCTATGGGGAAGGCAGAATGCTGTGTTGTGGCTTCAGAATTCCCTATCAAGAGAGCTTACTGAACACCAGGGTGAGGATGGAATTGCAAACCCAAGCTACTTTTTTTTTTTCAAGATTTTATTTTTTGTCAGAGAGCGAGCGAGAGCAAGCACAGGCAGACAGAGTGGAAGGCAGTGTCAGACGGAGAAGCAGGCTCCCTGCGTAGCAAGGAGCCTGATGTGGGACTCGATCCCAGGACGCTGGGATCATGACCTGAGCCGAAGGCAGCTGTTTAACCAACTGAGCCACCCAGGCGTCCCGCCAAGCTACTTTTAAATTCAGTGCCAAGCATAAGGCAATTCCAGTGTGTAGCAGCTGATTCAAATATCCAGCACTTGAGTAAGTGCAGATGTCAGTTGATTGCTCACGCTGGAGTTAGTGTCTATGATGACCAACAAATGGATGGGTGGCCTCAAGAGGCCATGGAGGATTACCCACCCTCAGGCTTGAGATACTCCATACAGCAAAGATTCCTTTTACCGTACAGGGGAGTCTGGTTTGTTTCTTCCAGGGTTCCCCATGTGGAAAGTTGGTATCAAAGCACTCCCGCTGGATGCCTGGAAAGTACACCTACATTGACCATGGCAGCAGAGGAACATGGCAGTTTCATTCTGGTGGCTCTGGGCCGAAGTACCAAGGGCTGGAGTTGTCATGGAGTCTCATGAAGATGGGTCACAATGCTGGTATGTTGTCAGGGAGATCATAGAATGTGCTGGTTGCCAGGGGGCCTTGAAGGATTCATCTACCCAGAGTGTTTGACACAGGTCCAGAGCACAGCTTTCTTCTAAGGACAGGAGATGTTCTTTTGTGTGGCTCAGTGACCATATTGTATCATACATTGATATGCAGAACAGCCTTCTGAGTACAGATACCTGAAAACCTATTCTAGTGTTCCAGTGAATCCTAGGAGCATGTCAGGTTCAATCTTCTGTCTGAGGACCATTGACTTGGATATCAGCCTGGATGTAGGTGATATGGTGTGTCAGACTGTGCATTTGCGTCCAGAGTGGCCTCCAATATTGGGCTGGGCTTAGGGGCCTTGCAGGTTTCTCCTAATCTAGAGTGTTTGTTTAATAGTGACAATCACAGTATCCTTTGGGAAGACAGGTACAATCCCGTGGTGTTGCTCCAGTTATCACAAACTGGAGGGCATGTGAGCCATGGTTTTGGGAGGGAAGTCTGAAAACACAAACTTGGGTTAGGGTTAGTGGCAAGGTTATCACAGGCCCAATGCATAGACATGGATGGCAGCTCTTCAGGAACTGTTAATCGGGTGACTCAAAGGCAGAATCACAGGCTTTTTTCTCTGTATTGTGTGCAGGATGGCCTCAGAATGCAGTTGTGGCCTCATGGGTCCATGGGAGATTTTTCCTCTCTAAGGATCCTGGTGGCTCCCAATAGTTGGTGGCTTTTTCGGGGAAGGGGAGAGTGCTTTTTTCATGTTAGGGGTGCCCCAAAATATGGATTCCAGAGACCGACTCTGGGTTTGGTCCCCTGGAAAATCCCACCAAGTGTTAGGATTTGGGCCTAGTGGCTTACCAGGCCTGCATGCAGGATCCTGGAGGTGCAACTGAGAGGGCTTGTTTGAAATCATTCTCAGGCTGAGGGTCACAATACTTGCTTATGCCCAGGTGGCCCTCATGAGTGGGCGTGGTCACATTGGCCATGCAGCTGGCTCCCACTTTGAGGGTTGGAAAACCATCCCAACAGCCAGAATCCTGCCATGGGGAAAGAGGAGTTCTCTATAGTGCTTCAGGTTCCCCCATTAGCGGGGATTCCAGCAAAGGTCTGGGGACAGAGGCCTGAATACCAAGGATGGGTAAAGATGATGGACATGGGCCATGGCCAGTATCAAATCGTGGATAGGGGCCCTGATCACTGGGTGGCTGACACTAGGTCTTGGCTCAGGCTCTGTCAGACACAGCACTAGTGCCCAGGGCAGCCTATAAATTGGGGTTCCCTCAAGTGCCGAGCAGATTGATCCTCATGTATGGTTTCTGGGCAGACTCACCAGGCCCTTCTTTTTTGTAAGGGGAAGGCAGAATGCTGCTTGTGGCTCTAGAATTCACTATCAAGAGGGCTTGTGGACCAGGAGGCTGAGGATGGAATTGTAAACCTAAGCTATGGTTACATTCTGTATCAAGCAAAAGGAATTTCCAGTGTGCAATGTTTGAATCCAATATTCAGCACTTGAGTGAGGGTGGATGTCAGATATTTGCTCATGCTGGAGTTTGTGTCTATGATGACACAAAAATGGAGGTGTGGCGTCAAGAGGTTATGGAGGATTTCCCAATCTGGTGTTTTTGAGATGCTCCAAACAGCAAGGTTTCCTTCTACCAGACAGGGGCAGTCTGATTTGTTTCCTCCATGGTTCCCCATGTCGAAAGATCGGATAACATAGATCTCCCACATGGGTGACTGGAAAGCACACCTTCATTGACCATGACAGCGAAGGAACATGGCATCTGGTGGCTTTGAGGCGAAGAAATAAAGACTGGATTGGACATGCAACCTCATGAAGATGGGTCAAAATGTTGGTTTGTTACCAGGGAGATCTTAGAATGTGCTGGTGGTTAATGGGCCATGCAGGATTCATCTAGCCTGAGGATTTGACACAGGCCCAAGAGCCCGGATTGCTTCTGGGGGCAGGAGATATTCTGTTGTGGGGCTCAGCGGCCATATGTTGTATCATAAATTGGTAATCCAGAACAGGTCTCTGAGGACAGAAGCCTGAAAACCTAATAAAGGGTTTGAATGAGGCCCTAGGGGAATGTCATTCAATCTTCTGACTCAGGATCATTGACTCTGGTGTCTGACTGGATGCAGGTGATGAGGGTGTTTCAGACTGTGCATTTGTGTCCAGAGTGGCATGCAATACTAGGGTTGGCTCAGGTTCCTTGCAGGTTTCTCCTTATATGGGGTTTTTGGACAACTGTGATGGGCAGTTTCCTTGGGGATTGCAGGAACTGTCCTGTGGTGTGACTCCAGAGACCCCATCCTGGAGGACATGTGCGCCATGATTTTGAGAGAGAAGTCTGCAAACACAAACTTAGGTTAGGGTTAGTGGCAAGGTGATCATAGTCCCAATCCATAGACCAGGAGGGCAGCAAGTCTGGAACTGTAAATCACGTAACTCAAAGGTGGTAGCACAGGTAATTGTATCTGGATTTAATTTCCAGAATGGCCTTTATTGCAGGTGTTGTCTCAAGGGTCCATGGGAGATTTCTCCTCTCAAGGATCCTGGCGGTTCTTAATAGTTTGTTGGATTTCTCCGGGAAGGGATGAGTACTGTTTTCCAGCTTAGGCGTGCCCCAAAACAGGCATTCCAGAGATGAGCTCTGGGTCTAAGTGCTTGGAAAATCCCACCAAGGGTTAATATTTAGGCCTAGGGCCATACCAGGCCTGCAATGCGGGATCCTGGAGGTGCAACTGAGAGCGTTTGTTTGAAAGTATGGTCAAGCTGAGGGTCCCAATGCCTGCTTGTGCCCCGGAGGCCATCAGGATTGGGCGATGTCTACTCAGCCATGCAGCCAGTTCCCATTCCTAGGGTTGGACACCCATCCAAAAGCCAGGATTCCTGCCATGGCGAAGGATGAATTCTCTATTGTGCTTCAGGTCCCCCCATTGGTAGGGATTCCAGCTAAGATCTAGGGGACAGATGCCTGAATACCAAGGATGGGTAGTAATGACAGCCCTGGGCCATGGCCGGTCTCACATGGTTAATGTGGGCCCCACCCTCTGGGTTGCTGACACGAGGTAGGGGCTCAGGCTCTGTCAGACACAGCACTAGTGGCTAGGGCAAACTATAAATAGGGGTTCCCTCCTGGGCTGAGTATATTGATCTTCATGTGCAGTTTATGGGCAGACACACCAGGTCCTTCTATCTATGAAGAAGGCAGAATGTTGCGTTGTGGCTCCAGAATTCCCTATCAAGAGATATGGCAGACCAGTAGGGTGAGGATGAAATTGTAGTCTGAAGCTAGGCTTAAATTCATTGCAAAGCGAAAGGCAGTTCCAGTGTGCAGCAGCTGATTTCAATATCAGCGCCTGAATATGGGCGGATGTCAGATGTTTGCTCAGGCTGGAGTTTGTGTCTATGATGACCAACAAATGGAGAGGTGGCGTCAAGAGGCCATGGAGGATTTCCCACCCTGGGGCTCAGGGGCCATAATTTGTATCATAAGTTGGTATTCCAGAAGAGGCCTCTGAGGACAAGTGCCTGAAAAGTTAATCCCTCTTCCAATGAGGTCCTAGGGCCATGTCAGGTTCAATTATCTGACTCAGGACCATTGATTTGGGTGTCTGCCTGGATGGAGGTGATCAGGGTGTTTCAGACTGTGCATTTGCATCCAGAGCAGCCTCCAATATTGGGATGTGCTCAGGAGCCTTCCAGGTTTCTCCTAATCAGGAGGGTTTGGGCAACTGTGATGGGCCCAGTTTCCTTGGGGATGGCAAGCACAGTCTTGTGGTGTGACTCTAGGGGCCCCATCCTGGAGGACATGTGAGCAATGGTTTTTAGAGAGAGATCTGCAAACACAAACTCGGGATAAGGTTAATGGAGAGGTGTTCACAGCCCCAATTCAAAGATCTGGAGGGCAGCACGTCAGGAACTGTAAATCAGGTGACTCAAAGCCAGTAGCACAGTCTCTTGTATCTGGATAGCATATCCACGCTGGCCTCGGAATACAGGTGTGGACTCATGGGACCATGGGAGATTCTTCTTCTCAAGGATCCTGGGGGATCCCATTAGTTTGGTGGCTTTCTCAGGGAAGTGAAGAGTGCTGTTTTCCATCTTAGGGGTGCCTCAAAACAGGGATTCCAGTGACGGGCTCTGGGTATGTGCACATGGAACATCCCACGATGTGTTAGGATTTGGGCTTAAGGGCATATCAGGCCTGCAATGAAGGATCCTGGAGGTGCAACTAAGAGCATTTTTTTGAAGGCTTGATCAAGCTGAGGGTTACAATGGCTACTTGTGCCCAGGGCAGCCCTCATGAGTGGGCATTGTCTCCTTGGCCATGCAGCTGGCTCCCACTTTGAGGTTTGGACACCCATATCAACAGCCAGGATTCCTACCATGGGGAAGGAGGAGTTCTCTATTGTGCTTTAGGTTACCCCATTGGTAGGGATTACATAAAAGGTCTGGGGACAGGTGCCTGAATACCAAGGATGGGTAGAGATGATGGACTTGGGCCCTGGCCAATCTCACATGCTGGATATGGGCTCATATCTCTGGGTGCCTGAAACTAGGTCTTGGCTCAGGCTCTGTCAGACACAGTACTAGTACTAGTACTAGTACTAGTGCCCAGGACAGCCTATAAATCAAGGTTCCATCGAGTGCCAAGTAGATTGATCCTCATGTGGAGTTTCTGGGAAGATTCACCAGGCCCTATTTCTTTCTAGTGGGAATGCAGAATGTTGCCTTGTGGCTCCAAATTCCCTCTCTAAAGGGCTTGCAGACCAGGAGGCTGAGGATGGAATTCTAAACCCAAGCTATTGTTAAATTCAGTGTCAAGTGAAACGCAGTTCCAGTGTGCAGTGGTGGAAAAGAAAATGCAGAATCTAAATAACGGCAGATTTCAGATGTTTTCTCATGCTGGAGTTTTTGTCTATGATGACTGACAAATGGAGGGGTTGTGTCAAGGGCCATGGAGGATTTCTCCTGCTGGTGCTTCTGAGATGCTCCAAACAGAGGGTTCCCTTCTACTGGTCAGTGGCAGTCTGGTTTGTTTGCTCCAGGGTCCCACATGTGGAAAGAATAAGTAGAAGAGCACTCCCACATGGATGCCTGGAAAGCACACCTCCACTGACCATATCAGGTGAGGAACATGGCAGGTTCATTCTGGTGGCTCTGGGGCGAATTACCAAGGACTTGAAGTGACATGGAATCTCATGAAGATGGATCACAATGCTGTTTGTTTGTTACCAGAGAGATCTTAGAATGTGCTGGGGGCTAAGGGGCTGTGCATAATTCATATACCCCGACCCTTGACACAAGTTGAAGAGCACGAATTCCATCTGGGGACAGGAGATATTCTATTGTGGTGTTCAGGGACCAATCTTCTGACTCAGGACCATTGACTTGGGTGTCTTCCTGGATGGAGGTGATCAGGGTGTTGCACACTGTGCATTTGTGTCCAGAGTGTCCTCCAATATTGGACTGGGCTCAGGGGACTTGCAGGTCTCTCCTAATCTGGAGGGTTTGGGCAACTGTGATGGACACAGTTTCATTGGGGATATCAGGATCTTTCCTGTGGTGTGGCTACAGAGACCCATCATAGAGGGCATGTGAGCCATGGTTTTGGGAAAGAAGTCTGCAAACACAAACTTGGGGTAGGGTTAATGGCGAGGTGATCACAGGCCCAATGCGTAGGTCTGTAGGGCAGCTCGTCTGGAACTGTAAACCAGGTGATTCGAAGGTGGTAGCACAGTCTCTTGTATCTGGATTGTGTGTCCAGGATGGCCTCGGAATGAAGGTGTGGTCTTATGGAGCCCTGGGAGATTTTTCCTCTCTACGCATCCTGGCAGCTCCTAATAGTTTTCTCAGGGGAGGGAAGATTGCTCTTTTCCATCATAGGGGTGCTTCAAAACAGAGATTCCAGAGACGGGCTCTGGTTATGTTGGCATGGAAAATCCCACGAAGTGTTAGGATTTGGTCCTAAGGGCATACCAGGCCTGCGATGCGGGACCCTGCAGAAACAACTGAGAGCATTTGTTTGAATGCATGCTAAGGTTGAGGGACACAATGCCTGCTTTGGCCCAGGCGGCCCTTATGATTGGGCGTTGTCTCATTGGCCATGCACCTGGTTCTAATTCTGAGGGTTGGGCACCCATAGCAACAGCCAGGCTTCCTGCCATGGGGAAGGAGGAGTTCTCAATTGTGCTTCAGGTTCCCCCACTGGTAGGGATTCCAGCAAAGGTCTGGGATAGTTGCCGGAATACCAAGGATGGGTAGAGATGACTGGGCCATGGCCAGTCCCACATGCTGGATAAGGGCCCCACACTCTGGGTGGCTGACACGAGGTTGGGGCTCAGGCTCTCTCAGACAGGAGCAGTCTTATTTGTTTGCTCTAGGGTTCCCTATGTGGAATTTTTGTGTAGCAGAGAACTACCTCTTGGATGCCTAGAAAGCACACGTCCATTGACCTTTGTACCTGAGGAACATGGCAGATTCGTTTCATGGCTCTTGGGCAAAGTACCAACACCTTGAGTTGGCATCAAGTCTCAGGAAGTTGGGTCACAATGCTGGTTTGTTACCAGGGAGATCATAGAAGGTGCTGGGGCTAATGGGTCATGCAGGATCCATCTACCCTGAAAGTTGGACATAGATCCAAGAGCACATTTTCCTTCTGGAGACAGGAGATGTTCTGTTGTGGGAATCAGGGACCACATGTTGTATCATAACTTGGTATTCCAGAACAGGACTCTGAGAACAGATGTCTGAAGACCCAATCTAGGGTTCCAGTGAAGTCCTAGGGGCATGTCAGGTTCAATCATCTGACTCAGAACCATTGACTTGGCTTTCTGCCTCGATGGAGGTGCTCAGGGTGTTTCAGACTGCACGTTTGCATCCAGAGCAACCTCCAATATTGGGGTGGGTTCAGGGGCCTGGCAGGTTTCTCCTAATCTGGAGGGTTTGGACAACCTGATGGGCACAGTTTTCTTGGGGAAGGCAGGAACTTTCCTGTGATGTGGCTTGAGGGACCACATCCTTGTGGGCATGTAAGCCATGGTTTTGGGAGAGAAGTCGGAAAACACAAACTGGGGTTAGGGTTAGTGTCGAGATGATCACAGGCCCAATGCATAGACATGGAGGGCAGCTCGTCAGGAAATGTAAATAGGATGACTCGAAGGCGGTAGCAAAGACTTTTCTCTCTGGATTGTGTGGACAGGATGGCCTCGGAATGCAGGTTTGTTTTCATGGGTCCATGGGAGATTTTTTCTCTCTAAGGATCCTGGCGGCTCCCAATAGTTTGGTGCCTTTCTCAGGGAAGGGAAGAGTGCTGTTTTCCATCTTAATGGTGCCCCAAACAGGGATTCTGAGACGGACTCTGAGTCTGGGCACCTGGAAAATCCCACCAAGGGTTAGGATTTGGGCCTAGGGGCATACCAGGCCTGCAATGCTGGTATTGGAGGAGCAACTGAGAGTGTTTGTTTGAAAACATGCTCAGGCTGAGGATCACCATGCCTGCCTGTGCCCATGTCGGCCCTCAGGAGTGGGCATGGTCTCCTTGGCCATGCAGCTGGCTCCCACGCTGAGGGTTGGACAACCAATATTCCTGCCATGGGGAAGGAGGTGTTCTCTATTGTGTTTCAGGTTCGCCATTGGCAGGAATTCCAGCAAAGTTTGGGGGACAGATGACTGGGTACCAAGGATGGGTACAGATGATCGCCCAGGGCCATGGCCGATCTCTCATGCTAAATATGGGCCCTCAACTCTGGGTGGCTGACACGAGGTCGGGGCTTAGACTCTGTCAGACACAGCACTAGTGGTCAGGGAAATCTATTAATCAGGGTTGCCTCGTGGTCTGAGTAGATTGATCCTCATGTGAGGTTTCTGGGCAGACTCAACAGGTCCTTCTTCTTTCTATGTGGAAGGCAGAATACTGCGTTGTGGCTCCAGAATTCCCTATCAAGAGATATTGTGGACCAGTGTGGTGAGGATAGAATAGTAATACAAAGCTATGGTTAAGTTCAGTGAAAAGCAAAAGGCAGTTCCAGGGTGCAGCTGCCGTTTCGAATATCCAGCACCTGAGTAAGGGTGGATGTCAGATGTTTGCTCACACTGGAGTTTGTGTCTGTGATTACCCACAAATGGAAGGGTGGCGTCAAGAGGCCATGGAGGATTTCCCATGCTGGGGCTTGTGAGATGCTCCAAATAGCAAAGTTTCTTTCTACCGGACAGGAGAAGTCTGGTTTGTTTTCTCTGGTTTCTCCATGTGGAAAGTTTTGTAGCAGAGAACCCCACAGGGATGCCTGGAAATCACCCCTCTATTGACCATTGCACCTGAGGAACATGGCAGGTGCATTCTGGTGGCTCTGGGGCAATATATCGAGACCTTGAGTTGACATGGAGTCTCATGAAGATGGGGCACAATGATGGTTTGTTACCAGGAATATCATAGAATGTGCTGGTTGCTAAGGGGCCATTCAGGATCCAAATACCCTAAGGGTATGACACAATTCCAGGAGCATGGCTTCCTTTTTGGGGAGGACATATTCTGTTCTGTGGCTCAGGGACTATATATTTTATCATAAGTTGATATTCCAGAGCAGGCCTCTGATGACAGATACCTGTAAACCTAATCTAGTGTGCCAATGAAGTCCTCGGGGCATGTCAGGTTCAATCTTCTGACTCAGGAGCATTGACTTGGGTGTCTGCCTGTATGGAGGTGATCAGGGTGTCTCAGACTGTGCATTTGTGCCCAGAGCGGCCTCCATTATTTGGCTGCGCTCAGGGGCCTTGCAGGTTTCTCCTAATCTAAAGGTATCGGGCAAAAGTGATGGGCACAGTTTCCTTGAGGATCTCAGGCACAGTCTTGTGGTGTGGCTTCAGATGCCAGAACCTGGAGGTCATGTGAGCCATGGTTTTAGGAAGGAAGTCTGCAAACACAAACTCAGTTTAGGTTAATGGCAAGGTGATTGCAGGCCCAATGCATAGACCTGGAAGGCAGCTCGTCAGGAACTGTAAATCCGATGACTCAAAGGTGATAGCACATGATATGTATCTGGATTGTATGTCCAGGATGGCCTCGGAATGCAGGTGTGTTCTCATGGGTCTATGGCAGATTTTTCCACTCAAGGATCCTGGTGGCTACCAAGAGTTTGGTGACTATCTCGGGGAAGGGAAGAGTGCTGTTTTCCATCTTAAGGGTCCCCCAAAATAGGGATTCCAGAGATGGGCTCTGTGTCTGGGCCCCTGTAAAATCCCACCAGGGTTAGGATTTGGGCCTAGGTGTGTACTAGGCCTGCAATTCGGGGTCCCAGAGATGCAATTGAGAGCGTTTGGTTGAAAGCATGCTCAGGCTGAGGTCACAATTCCTGCTTGTGCCCGGGTAAGCCATCATGAGTGCACATGGTCTCCTTGGCCATGGAGCTGCCTTCCACTTTGAGGTTTGAGCAACTATCCCAACTGTCAGAATACCTTCCATGGGGAAGGAGGAGTTCTCTATTGTGCTACAGGTTTCCCCAATGGCAAGGATTTCAGCAAAGGTGTGGGTACAGATGCCTGAATACCAAGAATAGAAGAGAAGACAGACTTGGGCCATAGCTGGTCTCACATGCTGAATATGGGCCCTGATCTCTCAGTGGCTGACACTAGGTCCTGGCTCCGGCTATGTCAGACACAGCACTAGTGCCCAGGGCAGCCTATGAATCAGGGTTCCGTCTAGCACCGAGAAGATTGACCATCATATGGAGTTTCTGGGCAGACTCTCCAGGCCCTTTTTCTTTCTATGGGGAAGGCAGAATATTGTTTTGTAGCTCCAGAATTCCCTCACAATAGGGCTTGTGGACCAGTAGGCTGAGGATGGAATTGTAAACCCAAGCTATGGCTTAATTCAGTCAAACTAAAGGCAGTTCCAGTGTGCAGCGATCGAATTGAAATCCAGCAACTGAGTAAGGGCGGATGTCAGATGTTTGCTCATGCTGGAGTTTGTGTCTATGATGACTGACAAATGGAGTGGTGGCTTCAAGAGGAAATGGAGGATTTCCCACGCTGGGGCTTGTGAGATGCTCCAAACAGAAGGTTTCCTTCTACCGGACAGGGACATTCTGTTTTTTTGTCTCAAGGGTCCCCGCCAATTGCAAAGTTTGTGTAGCAGAGCACCCCCGTATGGTTGCCTGGAAACCACACCTCCACTGACCATTGCAGCTTAGGAACATGGCAAGTTCATTCTGGTGGCTCTGGGGCGAAGTACTAAGGGCTTATTTTTACATGGAATGTCATGAATATGGGTAACAATGCTGTTTTGTTACCTGGGAATTCTTAGCCTGTCATCTGTACACATCCTTGGTATTAAGGCAACTTTCCACAGACCTTTCCTGTAACCCTGCCAATGGGGGAACCTGAAGCACAATAGAGAACTCCTCTTTCCATTGCAGGAAGCCTGGCTGTTGCAATGGGTGTCCAACCCTCAAAGTGGGATCCAGCTATATGGCCAATGAGACTACGCCCTCTCATGAGGGCCCCCCTGGGCACAAAGAGGCATGATGACCCTCAGCCTGAGCATGCTTTCAAACAAGCCCTCTCTGTTACACCATTAGGATCCTGCATTGCAGGCCTGGAATGCCCCTAGGCCCAAATCCTAACACTTGGTGGGATATCCGGGCACCCAGACCCAGAGCCCGTCTCTGGAATCCCTGTTTTGGCATAAGCCTAAGTTGGAAAACAGCATTCTTCCCTGTTTTGGAGCACCCCTAAGATGGAAAAGAGCACTCTTTTCTTCTCTGAAAAACCACCAATCTATGGAGATCCACCAGGATTCTTAGAGAGGAAAAGTCTCCCATTGAACCATGAGACCACGTCTACATTCAGAGCCCATCCTGGACACACAATCCAGATAGAAAACCTTGTGCTACCAGCTTTCATTCACCCTAATTACAGTTCCTTACGTGATGAATTCTAGGTCTATGCATTGGACCTGCGATCACCTTGCCACTATCCCTGACCCAAATTTGTGTTTGCAGACTTCCCTCCCAAAACCATGGCTCTCATATCCTCAAGGAGGTGGTCTCTGAAGCCTTACCACAGGACTGGGCCTGCCATCCCCAAGGAAACTGTGCCCATCACAGTTCCCCAAAGCCTCCAAGTTAGGAGAAACCTGCAAGGCCCCTGAGCCCACCCCAATAGTGGAAGTGGCTCTGGATGCAAATGCACAGTCTGAAACACCCTGATCACCTACATCCAGTCAGACAACCATATCAATGGTCCTTAGTAAGAAAATTGAACTTTATGGGCACCAAGGACATCATTGGATCTCTAGATTAGGTTTCCAGCATCAATTCTCAGAGGCCTGTTCTTGAATACCAAGTCAGGATACAACATATGTACCCTGAGCCACAAAACAGAACATCTCCTCTCCCAAGATGGAAACTGTGCACATCGACCTGTGCCAAACCCTCAACGTGGCCCATAGCCACCAATACATTCTAAGACCTCCCTTGTAACAAACCAGTTTTGGGACACATCTGTAAGAGATTCCAAGTCAACTCAAGGCCTTGGTACTTGGCACCAGAACCACCAAAACGAACCTGTCATGTTCCTCAGCTGCAATGGTCATTGGACGTGTGCTTTCCAGTCATCCATGCGGGAGGGCTCTGCTACGCAAACTTCCACTTGAGGGACCCTGGAGGAAAAAAAAAACAGACTCCTCCTGTCCATTAGAAGGAAACCTTGTTGTTTGGAGCATCTCACAATCTTAAGCGTGGGTAATCCTCCATTACATCCTGAAGCCACCCCTCCATTAGTCGTCATCCTAGACACAAACTCCAGTGTGAGCAAATATCTGACATCTGCCCTTACTCAGGTGCTGGATATCTCGTATAAGCTGCTGCACATTGAAACTGACTTCCGCTTGGCACTCAATTTAAGCATAGCTGGTGTTTACAATTGCATTCTCACCCTATTTGTCCCCAAACCCTCTTGATAGGGAATTCTGGATCCATAAGGCAGCATTCTGCCTGCCCCACAGAAAGAAGTGCTTCGTGAGTCTCGCCAGAAACCCTACATGAGGATCAATTTACTCGGCCCTGGAGAGAACCCCAATATATAGACTTCTCTGGCCACTAGTGCTGTGTCTGACACAGCCTGAGCCCAGACCTCGTGTCAGCCACCCAGAGAGCGGGGCCCATATCCAGCATGTGAGAACGGCCATGGCCCAAATCTGTCATCTCTATGCATCCTTGGTATTCAGGCATCTGTCCCCAGACCTTTGCTGTAATCCCTGCCTATGGGGGAACATGAAGCACAATAGATATTTCCTCCTTTCCCATGGCTGGAAACCTGGCCATTGGAATGTGTGTCCATCCCTCAGTGTGGGAGCCAGAAAATGGACAATGGGACCACGCCCACTCCTGAGGGCCACCCTGGGCACAAACAGGCATTGTAATGCTCAGCCTGAGCATGTTTCCAAACAAGCCCTCTCAGTTGCACCACCAAGATCCTGCATTGCAGGCCTGGTCTGCCCATAAGCCCAAATCCCAACCCTTGGTGGGATTTTCCAGGCGCCTAGACCCAGAGCCCATCTCTGGAATCTCTGTTTTGGAGCACACCTAAGATCGAAAATAGCAGTCTTCCCATACCAAAAAGTCATCAAAATATTGGGAGCCGCCTGTATCCTTAGAGGAAAAATCTCCCATGGACCCATGAGGCCACAGCTACATTCTGACGTCACCCTAGACACACAATCCAGATATAAAAGCCTGTGCTTCCGCCTTCGGGTCATTCCAGTTACTGTTCCTGACGAGTAGCCTTCCAGGTCTACACATTGCCCTGCGATAACCTAGCCACTAAACCTAACCCAAGTTTGTGTTTGCAGACTTCCCTCCCAGAACCATGGCTCACATGCCCTCCAGGGTGGAGTCTCTGGAGCCACACCACAGGACTGTGCTTGCCATCCCCATGGAAATTGTGCATGTCAGTTAACCAAACCCTCCAGAGTTGGTTGAAACATTCAAGGCCCCTGTGGTCACCCCAATATTGGAGGTTACTCTGGACATAAGTGCACAGTCTGAAACTCCCTGATCACCTACATTCTGGCAGACACCCAAGTCAACTGTCCTAAGTCTGAAGATTGAACCTCTCATGCCCCTGGGACTCATTGGAACCCTAGATTAGGTTGTCGGGCATCTGTCTTCAGAGGCCTGTTCTTGAATAGGAACTTATGATACGGCATGTGGTCCCTGAGCCACAAAACACTACATCTCCTGTCCCCAGAAGGTAACCGTGCTCTTCGACCTGTGTTAAAACCTCAGGGTAGGAGAATCCTGCAGGCACCTTAGCCACCAACACATTCTAAGATCTACCTGGTAAAAAAAAAACCAGCATTGTAACCCATCTTCAAGAGATTCCATGTCAACTCAAGACCTTGGTGCTTCGCCCCAGAAGCACTGTAAAGAACCTGCCTGTTCCTCAGCTGCATTGGTCAATGGAGGTGTGCTTTCCAGGCATCCATGTGGAAGGGCTCTGCTACCCATACTTTTCACATGGGGTCCCTGCAGAAAACATACCAGACTCTAACTGTCCAGTAGAAAAAACAACCTTGCTGTTTGGAGCATCTCACATGCATCAGCCTCTTGATGCCACTCCTCCATTCGGTCATCAGAGACACAAACTCCAGTGTGCGTAAACATCTGAAATCCACCTTTACTCAGGTGCTGGATATTTCATTTGTTGGCCACGACAGATACAAACTCTATCATGAGCAGACATCTGACCCTCGCCTGTACTCAGATGCTGGAGATCTCGAAAAAAACCACTGCACATTGGAACGGCCATGTTCTCGGCACTGAGATTAAGCATAGATTGTGTTTTCTGCCTTCTGTTCTCACACTCCTCGCCTTCAAGTCCCCCATATTGGGAATTTGGGAGCCACAATGCCTTCTGACTGCCCACCAGAAAAAAGAGGTGCCCTATGGGTCTGCGTGAAACTCCATATAAGGTTCCACCAGCACAGCCCTCTATAGCACCACAATATCATAGGCCACCTTGTGAACTAATGCTTTGTCTGACACAGCTCGAGCCCCGACCTCCTGGTAGCCACCTAGATAGCGGGACCCATATCTGGCAGGTGTGACCTGCCTTGACCTGAGTCTTTCATCTCAAACCAACCTGGTTATTCACGTACCAGTCCCAGAACATAGCTCAAATTACTGTGCATGGGGGAATCTGAAGCACAAAAGAGTACTCCTCCTTCCTCATAGAAGGAAAATTAAATGTTGATATGGTGGTCCAACCCTCATATTGGAATCCAGGTGCATGGAACAAGAGCCAATGCCCACTCAGGATGGGCATCTGGGCACAAACAGGCATTGTGACCCTTACCCTGAGACCCATTTCCAACAAGTCTCCATGGGAGCTGAACCAAAGCCCCACAGAGCCAGGCAGTCAAGCCTCTAGGCCCAAATACTAAGCCTTTGTAGGGTTATCCAGGCACAGGGACCTATAACCCATCTCTGGAATCCCTGTGTTGACGGGAACCGTGAAACAGTAAACCACGCTCTCTCCTTCGCAGTGAGACACCAAACTCTTGGGTGCTGGGCAGAATCCCCAGAGAGGTAGAATATTCCATGGACACATGAGGACACCCCACCATTCCAAGGCCATCCTAGACACAATCCAGACAGAAAAGCCTTTGCTCCTGCCTCCCAGCCACACGAATTTCAAATCCTGAGGAGCTGCCCTCAGCGTCTGCAGATCGGGGCTGCCATCACCTCCCTCCTAATTGATACACAATTTTGTGTCTGAAGACTTTGGTCCCAGAGCCCTTAACCACATTCCCTGCAGGATGGGGCTGACAGAACCACACTACATCACTGGGCCTGATCTCTGGATGAAATTCTGCCGTCTCAGTTGCACAAACCCTCCAGATTAGGAAAAGCCTGCAAGGCCCCTGAGCCCACCCCAATTTCATAGGCCACTCTGGAAAAAATGCACAGTCTGACACAGCCTGAGCATCTACCTCCAGGAAGACTCACAGGTCAAAGTCCCTAAGTCCGAAGGTTGAGGATGACATGCCCCTACAACCTCATAAGAACCCTAGCCTAGATATTCAGGCCTCTGTGCCCAGAGGCCTGGTCTTGAAATCCAACATATGATCCGACATGTGGTCCCTGAGCCATACAAGAGAACCCCTCCTGTCCCGAGAAGGGAACCTGGCTCCTGGGAACTGGGTCTAACCCTCAGGTAGGAGAATCCTGCATGGCCACAGACCCACAACCACATTCTTTTTTTTTATATAGATTTTATTTATTTATTTGACAGAGAGAGATCACAAGTAGGCATAGAGGAAGGCAGAGAGAGAGAGAGGAAGAAGCAGGCTCCCTGCTGAAGCAGAGAGCCCGATGCGGGACTCAATCCCAGGACCCTGAGATCATGACCTGAGCCGAAGGCAGCGGCTTAGCCCAGTGAGCCACCCAGGCACCCTCACCACCACATTCTAAGGTCTCCCTGGACACCAAGCAGCATTGTGACTCATTAGACTGAGAACATCCGTCAACTTAGATCACTTGGAAATTTGAACAAAAACCAGCAGATCAAGCCTGCAATGTTCCTCAGCTGCAATGGTCATGCAAGGAAGACTTCCCAGGCCCCCATTCAGAGACCTCTGCTGTCGAATCTGTCTATAAGGGGGACCCTGGAGCCTTGTAAGCGGACTTCCCCTGTCCCACAGTAGGACACCTTGCTGTTTGGAGCAGCTCACAAGGTCCTGCTTGGGAAAATCTCCAAGAATTCTTGAGGCCACCCCACAATTCGTTGACCATCATGGATGCAAACCCAGCGTGAGCAGACATCTGACCCTCGCCCATACTCAGGTGCTGGAAATCTCGAAACAACCACTGCACAATGGAATGGTCCTGTGGTCGGCACTGAGCTTATCCGTGGCTTGTGTTTTCAGACTTCTGTCTTCACACTCCTCGCCTACAAGCCCTCCATATTGGGAATTCTGAAGCCACAGTGCAGCTTTCTGCCTGCCCACCAGAAAGAAGAAGTGCCCTATGGGTCTTCGCAGAAACCCACATGAGGATCCTCCTGCACGGCCCTCAATGGCACCCCAATATAATAGACCGACCTCTGCATAAATTGTCTGTCTGACATCGCCTGATCCCCGACCTCCTGTCAGCCACCCAGATAGTGGGCCCCATATCCTCCAGGTGGGTCCAACCTTGGCCCGAGGCCATCTTCTTGAAGCAACCTGGATATTCAGGTACCTGTCCCAGACTTAGCTCAAATTCCTGCCCATAGGGGACTCGGAAGCACAAAAGAGTGCTCCTCCTTCCCCATGGCCAGAAAACTGAATGTTGAGATGGCTGTACAACCCTGAGTGGGAACCAGGTGCATGGTCCATGAGACCACGCCTACACAGGATGGGCAGCTGGGCACAAACAGGCATTGTGACCCTCAGAATGAGACCCCTTTCCAAAGATCCCCCTTGGGATCTGGACCAGGAACCCAAATCGAAGCTTTGGTTAAGTTTTCCCAGTGTCTGGACCCAGAACCCATCTCTGGAATCCCTGTTTGGACAGGATCCCAGAGATGGAATACAGTCTTTTCCTCTTCCCCAGAAAGAAATCAAACTCTTGGGTGCCAAGCAGAATCACCAGAGTGGAAGAATATCCCATGGACACATGAGGTCACCCCTCCATTTAGTGGCCATCCTAGACACAAAATCCAGACAGAAAAGCCTGTGCTCCTCCCTCCCAGCCACCTGAATTTCAAATCCCGAGGAGCTTCCCTCAGGGTCTTCAGATTCGGACTGCCAACACCTCACTCCTATCTCTTATCCGAGGTTGTGTCTAAAGTCTTTGGTCCCAAAGTCCTGACACACATGACCTCCAGGATGGGGCCTCGAGAAACACATGACATCACTGGCCCTGCTCTCCTGAGGAAACCCTGCCCATCTCAGTTTCCCAAAATGTCCAGATTAGGAGAAAACTGCAAGGCCCCTGACTGCACCCCAATATCATAGGCCACTCTGGAAAAAGTGCACAGCCTGACACAGCCTCAGCACCTACCTCCAGGATGACATGCAGGCCAATGGCACTTAGTCCGAAGATTGAAACTTCCATGGCCCTAAAACCTCATCAGAACCCTAGCTTATGTTTTGAGGTCTCTCTCCCTAGAGGTCTGTTCTGGAAATTCAAGCATATGGTCCAACCTGTGGTCCGTGAGCCATACAAGAGCACACCTCCTGTCCCAAGAAGGAAACCTGGCTCCTGGGTACTGGGTCTAATCCTAAGGATAGAGAATCCTCAATGGTCAGAGAGCCGCCACCACATTCTAAGGTCTCCCTGGACATCAAGCAGCATTGGAACCTGTTAGACTGAGAACTTCCATCAACGCAAATCACTTGGAACTTGGAATCAGTGTCATTGGTTCAAGCTTACCCTGTTCCTCAGCTGCAATGGTAACAAGAGATTGGCTTCCCAGGCCTCCATTCAGAGAGCATTGCTATCGAATCTTCCATATGGGGGACCCTGGAGCCCTGTAAGAAGACTTCTGCTGTCCCTTAGTAGGACACCTTGATGTTTGGAGCAGCTCACAAGCTCCAGCTTGGAAAAACCTCCAAGAATTCTTGAGGCCTCCCCACCATTTGTTGGCCATCATGGATACAAACTCCAGCGTGAGCAGACATCTTCCCCTCGCCCAGGTGCTGAAGATCTCGAAACAACTGCTGTACATTGGAATAGACATGTGCTCGGCACTGAGCGTAACCGTAGCTTATGTTTTCATACTTCTGTCCTCACACTCCTCGCCTGCAAACCCTCCAACTTGGATATTCTGGAGCCGTAATGCAGCCATCTGCCTGCTCACCAGATAGAAGAAGTGAAGAAAGGGTCTGTGCAAAAATCCCCCATGAGGATCCAGTTGCACAGCTCTCAAAAGCACCCCAATATCATAGGCCGAACTCTCCACGAATGTTCTGTCTGACACAGCTCGAGCCCGAGCTCCTGACAGCCACCCAGAAAGCAGACCTCATTTTCTGCAGGTGGGTCCTGCCTTGGCCCGAGGACCTCATCTCAAAGTGAACTGGGTATTCAGGCACCTGTCCCAGAACTTAGCTCAAATTCCTGCCCATGGGGGAACCTGAAGCATAAAAAAGTACACCTCCTTCCCCATGGCAGGAAAACTGAATGTTGAGATGGCAGTCCAACCCTCAGAGTGGGAGCCAAGTGCATAGCCCATGAGGTCACACCCACTCAGCATGGGCATCTGGGCAAAAACAGGCATTGTGACCCTCAGAATGAGACCCATTTCCAACAAGAACACTCGGGAGCTGTACCAGGAAAACATAGAGCAGGACCCTAGGCCCAAATCCTAAGCCTTGTTGCGGTGATCCAGGCTCCAGAACTTAGGACCCATCTCTGGAATGGCTGTTTGGATGGGATCCCTGACTCATAAAACTGCGCTCCTCCCATCCCCCAGAAATACACCAAACTCTTGGGTGCCGAGCAGAATTCCCAGAGAGGTAGAATCTCACATGGACCCATGAGGCCACCCCTCCATTTCGTGGCCATCATAGACAAACAAGTCAGACAGAAAAGACTGTGCTCCTGCCTCACAGCCGTCCGAATTTCATATCTGGAGATGCTTCGCTCAGGGTCTGCAGATTGGGTCTGCCATCACCTCGAGCTTAACTCTTACCCGAGTTTGTGTCTGAAGACTTTGGACCCAGAGTCCTGACCCATATGCCCTCCAGGATGGGGCCTCCAGGAACACACAACAGCACTGGGCCAGCTCTCCCAAGGAATGTCAGCCTGTCTCAGTTTCCCAACCCACCAGATTAAGAGAAAATTGCAAGGCCCCTAATACCACCCCAATTCCATAGGAAGCTCCAGAAAAAATGCATAGTCTGACACAGCCTCAGAATATACCTCCAGGAAGACACCCAGGTCAATGGGAAGGGATGAAATGGCCTAACCCATGGCAGGTTCGATGTGCTGGGTGTGAAGCCAACTGTCTCAATGTCTCTCACAAGGTCTGGGCTCAGGCTATGTAAGACAGAGCATAGTGTTTAGGGTAGCCTATGCAATTAGGGTGTTGCCGAGGGCTGAGCAGGTTGATTTTCATTTGGGGTTTCTGAGCAATGCCATAGACAATGTTTTTCTTTGGGGGGCAGGCAGAGTGCTTCGTTCTGGAACCAGAATTCCCAATCATGAGGGCTTTTGGGCCAGGAGTGCTAGGGTAGAGTCTGAAAACAAAACATAGGGTGAGGTGGGGAGCAGGCCCACTCTGCAAAGGCTGAAAGGATATCTCATGCATCTGAAGTCAGGCTGAGGATCAGACATTGGCTGAGGTTGGATTGTGCCCTTGATGGCACCTTCATGAAGCAGGTGCCTCATGAGGCCAACGAAGTTTTCCCACGCTGAGTTTGGAGGTTGCCACAAACCACAAGGTTTCCTTCTGCGAGACAGTCGAGTCCTGTTGAATGGCTCCAGTACATACCATACGGAAGGACTGAAGAGGAGGGTTCAAAGGATGGATCCCTGAACAACATGCCTCGCATTCCCTTTGGCCATTAACGACAAGATATGTTTGTTCTGCTGGCTCTGGGGCAAGCTAACCAGTGGGCTGAGTTGAAATGGCCTCTCCTGAGGATGCGTCATAATGTGTGTTTCTGTCCATGGAGACCTTGGAATGTGATGGTTGTACTGTGGCCCTGCGGAATTCTCCGACCAGAAGGGTTTGATACAGATCCAGTAAGAAAGCACTCCATGTGGAGACGAGAGAGGTTTGGTTTGGAGCCTCAGAAAAACCTAATATGCTGGTATAAGAAACCAGTCCTCTGAGGACAGACACATGAAAACTAAAGCTAAGGTTCATATTAGGGCCTAAGGGCCTGTCCATTTCAATCTTCTGTCTCTGGGGACACTGTCTGAAAGTCTAAGTGGTGATAATGGCAGAGCTGGTGTCAGAGTGCCCCTTTTAGTCCAGGGCAGCCTACACTATCAGGATGGCCTCAGGGGCCTTGGAACTTTTCCCTAACCTGTAGGGTTGTGGTCAATGGATTGGGCACACTTTCCTTGGAGATGGCAGGCACAATCTTTCACTGTGGCTCCAGACGCCCTAGCATGGAGAGTGTGTGGGTCCAGGCTGTGGGCACATAAGTCTGAAAACAAAAACACAGCTTATGAATGGCGCCGAGGGTATGGCAGGCCGGATGTACAGATAAAGAGTGAGCTCCTTGGCTTGTGAATCAAGGGCGAGATTCCTTCAGGCTTTTGTCTCTGGATGCGTCCAGGATAGCCGTAAATTGTAGGGGGTGGCCTCAGTGACTGTGGACGAGTAACCTCTCTGTGGATTTGTCCCAGCTAACAGGAGTTTGGGGTCATTTTGTGGGAAGGGTGGAGTCCTGTTGTCTGGCTCATGTGTCTCTCCAAGAAAGTGATTCCAGAGCAGAGCCCCAAAAACAGGGGGGAGACTGGAAAACTCAAACACTGGTGAAGATTGGGTGTATAGGGGCTTGGCACGCCCCATATGAGGGCACTTGGTCAAGGCCCTGACAGGCCTTTCTTTGATATTGGCCTCATGCTGAGGGTCACAGAGTGAATTTCTGCCCAAGGCAGCACTCAAGTTTGGGCGTGGTTTCAGGGGAAATGAAGGTTTCTCCCACCCTGAAGGTGTGACTCCATGCCAAGAGCAAGCCTTACAGCCATGGGGAAGAAGGAGTTCTGATTTGTGCTTCAGATGCCCAACTGTGTGGGGAATTGATATAATATCTGGGATTAGATATCGGAAAACCAAGGTTAGGAAGAGATAACGGCATAAGACCATGGCGTGTCAGAAGTGCTAGGTGTGTGGCCAGCTGTCTCCTTGCCTGTCTGGACGTCTGGCATCAGGCTGTGAAAGGCAGAGCATTAGTGCCCAGAGCAGCCTATCAAATCTGTGTGCCGTCGAGGCAAGAGCAGGTTTATCCTCATCTGGGTTTTATGGAAAGCCCCACAAGGAAACGTTTTCTACCGGTGGGCAGTAACTGGGCAGGCTTGTGGTTCTACAATTCCTACTCTGGAGGGCTTGTTTGCCAGGAGTGTGAGTAAGGAAGTCTGAAAACACAAACTATCGTGAGGTTTGGGACCGAGAGCACGGCAGGCCAATCTGTAGAGGCTGAATCAAGATCTCCTGCATTGCGGTCATGTCTACTATGAGACGTGCTTCAAGCTAGAGTTTTTGTCCATGATGGCCTCTCCCTGAAGGATATGGGGGGCTTCATGAGGCACGGCAGGTTTGCTGTTTTCTCCTACACTGAAGGTTTGACTCACGGCCAGCAGCAAGGATTCTTGCCATGGGGAAGGAGGGGTTCTGACTTATGCATCAGGTTCCCCCCTGTGCAGGGATTGGAGATAAGGTCTAGGTTCCGATGACTGAAAACCCAGGTTGGGAATGGATGGTGGCCTAAGGCAGTGGCGGGTCCAATGTGCTGGGTGTGCAGCCAGCTGTGTCGGTGTCTGTTGGAAGGTCTGGGCTCAGGCTATTTGCGACAGAGCATCACTGTTTAAGGTAGCCTATGCAATTGGGGTGTTGCCGAGGGCCAAGCAGTTTGATCCTCATTTGGGGTTTCTGGGCAGCGCCATAGACAATGTTTTTCTCCTGGGAGGCAGGCACAGTGCTTCATTGTGTCCCCAGAATTCCCAGTAGGGAGGGTTTGTGGGCCAGGAGTGTGAGGACGGAAGTCTGAAAACACAAGCTAGTGTGAGGATTGGAGCCAAGGGCAGAGCAGGCCCACTCTGCAGAGGCTGAATCAAAATCTCCTGCATCTGAAGTCAGGCTGAGGATCAGACGTTGGCTGAGGCTGGAGTATGTGTCCATGATGGCACCTTCATGAAGTGGGGGCCTCATGAGGCCAAGGAAGTTTTCCCACGCTGAGTTTGGAGGTTGCCCCAAACCACAAGGTTTCCTTCTGCGGGACATTCGAGTCCTGTTGCATGGCTCCAGGACATACCATATGGAAGGACTGGAGAGCAGGGTTCGAAGGTTGGATCCCTGTACAGCATGCCTCGCATTCCCATTGGCTATTAGCGACAAGATATGTTGATCTGCTGCCTCTGGAACACGCGACCCAGGGGGCTGAGTTGAAATGGCCTCTCCTGAGGATGCGTCATAATGTGCGTTTGGGTCCATGGAGACCTTGGAATGTGCTGGTTGTTCAGTGGCCCTGCGGAACTCTCCTACCTGAAGTGTTTGATACATCCCAGTAAGAAAGCTGCCCATGTGGAGATGAGAGATGTTTGGTTTGGTGCCTCAGAAAAGCCCCATGTGCTGGTCTACGAAAACAGTCCTCTGAGAACGGAAACATGGAAACCAAAGCTAAGGTTCAGATTAGGGCCTGGGGGCCTGTCCATTTCAACCTTCTGTCTCTGGGGACACTGTCTGAGAGTCTAAGTGGAGATAGTTTCTCCGCTGGTGTCAGAGAGCCCCTCTTAGTCCAGGGTGGCCTATACTATTGATGGCCTCAGGGACCTTGGAGCTTTTCCCTAACCTGTAGGGTTGTGGTCAATGGATTGGGCATGCTTTCCTTGGAGAGAGCAGGCACAATCTTTCGCTTTTTGGTCCAGAGGCCCTAGCCTGGATGTTGTGTGGGTCCAGGCTGTGGGCACAGAAGTCTGAATACACAAACTCAGCTTATGAGTGGCGCCTAGGGTATGGCAGGCCGGATGTACAGCCCGAGAGGGAGCCTCTGGGCCTCTGAAACAAGGGGGAATGGGAGGCGTTCCTTCAGGCTTTTGTCTCTGGATGTTGTGTCCGGGATAGCCGTGGATTGGAGCGGTGGCCTCAGGTACTGTGGACGAGTATCCCTCTCTGGGGATTTGTCCCAGCTCCCAAGAGTTTGGGGTCATTTTGTGGGAAGGGTGGAGTCGTGTTGTCTGGCTCATGGGTCTCTCCAAGAAAAGGATTCCAGAGCAGATCTCCAGGTACGGGCGGGGCGACTGGAAAATTCAAACCGTGGTGAGGATTGGGTGCATAGGGTCTTGGCAAGCCCCATATGTGGGCTCATGGTCCAGGCCCTGACAGGCCTTTCTTTGACATGGGGCTCATGCTGAGGGTCACAGTGTGAATTTGTGCCCAAGCAGCACTCAAGTTTGGGCGTGGCATCAGGGGCCATGAAGGTTTCTCCCACCCTGAAGGTGTGACTCCATGCCAAGAGCAAGCTTGACAGCCATGGGGAAGGAGGAGTTCTGTTTTGTGCTTGCTATACCCAGCTGTGTGGAGAATTGATATAATGTCTAGGTTCAGATATCTGAAAACCAAGGTTAGGATGAGGTGACGGCATAAGACCATGGCGTGTCCGAAGTGCTGGGTGTGCGGCCAGCTGTCTCCTTGTCTGTCTGGACGTCTGGCTTCAGGCTGTGTCAGGCAGAGCATGAGTGCCCAGAGCAGCCTATCCAGTTCGGGTACCGTCGAGGCCCGAGCAGGTTGATCCTCATCTGGGTTTTCTGGAGAGCCCCACAGGGAAACGTTTTTCTTCCGTTGGGCAGACACTGGGCTGGGTTTTAGTTCCGGAGTTCCTAGTCCGGAGGGCTTGTTTGCCAGGAGTGTGAGGAAGGAAGTCTGAAAACACAAGCTAGCGTGAGGTTTGGGACCGAGGGCACGGCAGGCCCACTCTGCAGAGGCTGAATCGAGATCTCCTGCACTGAGGTCATGTCAACTATGAGACGTGCCTCAGGCTAGAGTTCTTGTCCAGCATGGCCTCTTCCTGAAGGGTGTGGGGGCTTCATGAGGCCAGAAAGTTTTGGCTACGATGGGATTTGTGAACTGCTCCAAAACTGAAGGTTAACTTCTGCACGACAGTCGAGTCCTATTGGATGGTTCCAAGAGGCCCCATATGGAAAGACTCGAGAGCAGGTGTCTAAGCATGGATGCCTGGGAACGCCACCTCATATTCACACTCTTTAGTCAGAACAAGGCAGGCTCAATCTGCGGGCTCCTGGGTGAGCTACCCAGAGGGGAGAGTTGAAATGGACACTACTCAAGATGAGTCCTACTGTGGCTTGGTTGCCTGGGAGACCTTGGAATGTGGAGGTGGCTCAGGGACTCTGCAGGATTCTCCAACATGAGGTGTTTGACACGGCTCCAACAAGGAAACTTCCAATGTGGAGACGAAAGGAGTTCTGTTCCGTGCCTCAGGAAAGCCCCATACCCTGTTCTTCGAACCACAGCCTCTGAGGAGTGACACCTGGAAACCAAAGCAAGAGTTGAGACTACGGCCTAAAGGCCTGTCCGGCTCAACCTTCTATCTCTGTTGACATCTGTGTGCATGCATTCATGGATGTAGCTGCTCAGCTTGTGTCCGAATGCCCCTGTGAGTCCAGTGAGGCTCCCAGTAGTGGGATGTCCTCGGAGGCCTTGTGGTTTCTCATATTCTGGAGGTGTGTGGCCAAAGGAATGGACACAGTTTCCCAGGAGAGAGCAGGCACGGTCCTGTGGTATGGCTCCAGAGGACCCAGCCTAGAGGCTGTGTTTGCCAGGGCTGTGGGGACAGATGTCTGAAAAAGCAAACTTGGCTCAGCTAGGGGCCAATGTAATGGCAGGCCTGATCTCTAGTGCGTGAGGGGAGATCCTCTGGAAATCAAAGTAGGGCAAGTGGGAGGCAGTCACTCAGGATTTTGTCTCTGGGTGTTGGGTTTACAGTGTCCGGTCAGGGTAGGGGTTGTCTCAGAGGCCGAGGAAGAGCCTTCCTCTCGGGGGATTGTCCAAGCTCCCAAGTGTTTGTGTTCATTCTGTGGGAATGAAGAGTACTGTTTTCTGCCACAGGGGACCCCCCAGGAGAGGGACTCTAGAGCACAGCAGTGGGTTCCCTCAACTGGAATACACACCATCTAGTTAGTCCTGGGTGCCTATGGGCATGGCAAGCCACATATGCGGGCTCTTGGTCCAGTCACTGAGAGGCGTTACTTGAATAAGGTACTCACGCTGAGGGTCACAATGTGTGTTTGTGCCCAAGGCGGCCCTCACGCTTAAGCGTGGCCTCATGAGCCATGCCGTTTTCTCCTACACTGAAGGTTTGACTCACTGCCAGCAGCAAGGTTTCTTGCCAGGGGGAAGGAGGGGTTCTGACTTGTGCATCAGGTTCCCCCCTGTGCAGGGATTGGAGATAAGGTCTAGGTTCCGATGACTGAAAACCCAGGTTGGGAATGGATGGTGGCCTAAGGCAGTGGCGGGTCCAATGTGCTGGGTGTGCAGCCAGCTGTGTCGGTGTCTGTTGGAAGGTCTGGGCTCAGGCTATTTGCGACAGAGCATCACTGTTTAAGGTAGCCTATGCAATTGGGGTGTTGCCGAGGGCCAAGCAGTTTGATCCTCATTTGGGGTTTCTGGGCAGCGCCATAGACAATGTTTTTCTCCTGGGAGGCAGGCACAGTGCTTCATTGTGGCCCCAGAATTCCCAGTAGGGATGGTTTGTGGGCCAGGAGTGTGAGGACGGAAGTCTGAAAACACAAGCTAGTGTGAGGATTGGAGCCAAGGGCAGAGCAGGCCCACTCTGCAGAGGCTGAATCAAAATCTCCTGCATCTGAAGTCAGGCTGAGGATCAGACGTTGGCTGAGGCTGGAGTATGTGTCCATGATGGCACCTTCATGAAGTGGGGGCCTCATGAAGCCAAGGAAGTTTTCCCACGCTGAGTTTGGAGGTTGCCCCAAACCACAAGGTTTCCTTCTGCGGGACATTCGAGTCCTGATGCATGGCTCCAGGACATACCATATGGAAGGACTGGAGAGCAGGGTTCGTAGGCTGGATCCCTGTACAGCATGCCTCGCATTCCCATTGGCTATTAGCGACAAGATATGTTTGATCTGCTGCCTCTGGAACATGCGACCCAGGGGGCGGAGTTGAAATGGCCTCTCCTGAAGATGCGTCATAATGTGCGTTTGGGTCCATGGAGACCTTGGAATGTGCTGGTTGTTCAGTGGCCCTGCGGAACTCTCCTACCTGAAGTGTTTGATACATCCCAGTAAGAAAGCTGCCCATGTGGAGATGAGAGAGGTTTGGTTTGGTGCCTCAGAAAAGCCCCATGTGCTGGTCTACGAAAACAGTCCTCTGAGAAGGGAAACATGGAAACCAAGCTAAGGTTCAGATTAGGGCCTGGGGGCCTGTCCATTTCAACCTTCTGTCTCTGGGGACACTGTCTGAGAGTCTAAGTGGAGATAGTTTCTCCACTGGTGTCAGAGAGCCCCTCTTAGTCCAGGGTGGCCTATACTATTGATGGCCTCAGGGACCTTGGAGCTTTTCCCTAACCAGTAGGGTTGTGGTCAATGGATTGGGCACGCTTTCCTTGGAGAGGGCAGGCACAATCTTTCGCTGTTTGGTCCAGAGGCCCTAGCCTGGATGTTGTGTGGGTCCAGGCTGTGGGCACAGAAGTCTGAATACACAAACTCAGCTTATGAGTGGCGCCTAGGGTATGGCCGGCCGGATGTACAGCCCGAGAGGGAGCCTCTGGGCCTCTGAAACAAGGGGGAATGGGAGGCGTTCCTTCAGGCTTTTGTCTCTGGATGTTGTGTCCGGGATAGCCGTGGATTGGAGCGGTGGCCTCAGGTACTGTGGACGAGTATCCCTCTCTGGGGATTTGTCCCAGCTCCCAAGAGTTTGGGGTCATTTTGTGGGAAGGGTGGAGTCGTGTTGTCTGGCTCATGGGTCTCTCCAAGAAAGGGATTCCAGAGCAGAGCTCCAGGTACGGGCGGGGCGACTGGAAAATTCAAACCGTGGTGAGGATTGGGTGCATAGGGGCTTGGCAAGCCCCATATGTGGGCTCTTGATCCAGGCCCTGACAGGCCTTTCTTTGACATGGGGCTCATGCTGAGGGTCACAGTGTGAATTTGTGCCCAAGCAGCACTCAAGTTTGGGCGTGGCATCAGGGGCCATGAAGGTTTCTCCCACCCTGAAGGTGTGACTCCATGCCAAGAGCAAGCTTGACAGCCATGGGGAAGGAGGAGTTCTGTTTTGTGCTTGCTATACCCAGCTGTGTGGAGAATTGATATAATGTCTAGGTTCAGATATCTGAAAACCAAGGTTAGGATGAGGTGACGGCATAAGACCATGGCATGTCCGAAGTGCTGGGTGTGCGGCCAGCTGTCTCCTTGTCTGTCTGGACGTCTGGCTTCAGGCTGTGTCAGGCAGAGCATGAGTGCCCAGAGCAGCCTATCCAGTTCGGGTACTGTCGAGGCCCGAGCAGGTTGATCCTCATCTGGGTTTTCTGGAGAGCCCCACAGGGAAACGTTTTTCTTCTGTTGGGCAGACACTGGGCTGGGTTTTGGTTCTGGAGTTCCTAGTCCGGAGGGCTTGTATGCCAGGAGTGTGAGGAAGGAAGTCTGAAAACACAAGCTAGCCTGAGGTTTGGGACCGAGGGCACGGCAGGCCCACTCTGCAGAGGCTGAATCGAGATCTCCTGCACTGAGGTCATGTCAACTATGAGACGTGCCTCAGGCTAGAGTTCTTGTCCAGCATGGCCTCTTCCTGAAGGGTGTGGGGGCTTCATGAGGCCAGAAAGTTTTGGCTACGATGGGATTTGTGAACTGCTCCAAAACTGAAGGTTACCTTCTGCACGACAGTCGAGTCCTATTGGATGGTTCCAAGTGTCCCCATATGGAAAAACTCGAGAGCAGGTGTCTAAGCATGGATGCCTGGGAACGCCACCTCATATTCACACTCTTTAGTCAGGACAAGGCAGGCTCAATCTGCGGGCTCCTGGGTGAGCTACCCAGAGGGGAGAGTTGAAATGGACTCTCCTGAAGATGAGTCCTACTGTGGCTTGGTGGACTGGGAGACCTTGGAATGTGGAGGTGGCTCAGGGACTCTGCAGGATTCTCCAACATGAGTTGTTTGACACGGCTCCAACAAGGAAACTTCCCATGTGGAGACGAAAGGAGTTCTGTTCCGTGCCTCAGGAAAGCCCCATACCCTGTTCTTCGAACCACAGCCTCTGAGGAGTGACACCTGGAAACCAAAGCAAGAGTTGAGACTACGGCCTAAAGGCCTGTCCGGCTCAACCTTCTATCTCTGTTGACATCTGTGTGCATGCATTCATGGATGTAGCTGCTCAGCTTGTGTCCGAATGCCCCTGTGAGTCCAGTGAGGCTCCCAGTAGTGGGATGTCCTCGGAGGCCTTGTGGTTTCTCATATTCTGGAGGTGTGTGGCCAAAGGAATGGACACAGTTTCCCAGGAGAGAGCAGGCACGGTCCTGTGGTATGGCTCCAGAGGACCCAGCCTAGAGGCTGTGTTTGCCAGGGCTGTGGGGACAGATGTCTGAAAAAGCAAACTTGGCTCAGCTAGGGGCCAATGTAATGGCAGGCCTGATCTCTAGTCCGTGAGGGGAGATCCTCTGGAAATCAAAGTAGGGCAAGTGGGAGGCAGTCACTCAGGATTTTGTCTCTGGGTGTTGCGTTTACAGTGTCCGGTCAGGGTAGGGGTTGTCTCAGAGGCCGAGGAAGAGCCTTCCTCTCGGGGGATTGTCCAAGCTCCCAAGTGTTTGTGTTCATTCTGTGGGAATGAAGAGTACTGTTTTCTGCCACAGGGGACCCCCCAGGAGAGGGACTCTAGAGCACAGCAGTGGGTTCCCTCAACTGGAATACACACCATCTAGTTAGTCCTGGGTGCCTATGGGCATGGCAAGCCACATATGCGGGCTCTTGGTCCAGTCACTGAGAGGCGTTACTTGAATAAGGTACTCACGCTGAGGGTCACAATGTGTGTTTGTGCCCAAGGCGGCCCTCACGCTTAAGCGTGGCCTCATGAGCCATGCCGTTTTCTCCTACACTGAAGGTTTGACTCACTGCCAACAGCAAGGTTTCTTGCCAGGGGGAAGGAGGGGTTCTGACTTGTGCATCAGGTTCCCCCCTGTGCAGGGATTGGAGATAAGGTCTAGGTTCCGATGACTGAAAACCCAGGTTGGGAATGGATGGTGGCCTAAGGCAGTGGCGGGTCCAATGTGCTGGGTGTGCAGCCAGCTGTGTCGGTGTCTGTTGGAAGGTCTGGGCTCAGGCTATTTGCGACAGAGCATCACTGTTTAAGGTAGCCTATGCAATTGGGGTGTTGCCGAGGGCCAAGCAGTTTGATCCTCATTTGGGGTTTCTGGGCAGCGCCATAGACAATGTTTTTCTCCTGGGAGGCGGGCACAGTGCTTCATTGTGGCCCCAGAATTCCCAGTAGGGAGGGTTTGTGGGCCAGGAGTGTGAGGACGGAAGTCTGAAAACACAAGCTAGTGTGAGGATTGGAGCCAAGGGCAGAGCAGGCCCACTCTGCAGAGGCTGAATCAAAATCTCCTGCATCTGCAGTCAGGCTGAGGATCAGACGTTGGCTGAGGCTGGAGTATGTGTCCATGATGGCACCTTCATGAAGTGGGGGCCTCATGAGGCCAAGGAAGTTTTCCCACGCTGAGTTTGGAGGTTGCCCCAAACCACAAGGTTTCCTTCTGCGGGACATTCGAGTCCTGTTGCATGGCTCCGGGACATACCATATGGAAGGACTGGAGAGCAGGGTTCGTAGGCTGGATCCCTGTACAGCATGCCTCGCATTCCCATTGGCTATTAGCGACAAGATATGTTTGATCTGCTGCCTCTGGAACATGCGACCCAGGGGGCTGAGTTGAAATGGCCTCTCCTGAAGATGCGTCATAATGTGCGTTTGGGTCCATGGAGACCTTGGAATGTGCTGGTTGTTCAGTGGCCCTGCGGAACTCTCCTACCTGAAGTGTTTGATACATCCCAGTAAGAAAGCTGCCCATGTGGAGATGAGAGAGGTTTGGTTTGGTGCCTCAGAAAAGCCCCATGTGCTGGTCTAAGAAAACAGTCCTCTGAGAAGGGAAACATGGAAACCAAGCTAAGGTTCAGATTAGGGCCTGGGGGCCTGTCCATTTCAACCTTCTGTCTCTGGGGACACTGTCTGAGAGTCTAAGTGGAGATAGTTTCTCCGCTGGTGTCAGAGAGCCCCTCTTAGTCCAGGGTGGCCTATACTATTGATGGCCTCAGGGACCTTGGAGCTTTTCCCTAACCAGTAGGGTTGTGGTCAATGGATTGGGCACGCTTTCCTTGGAGAGGGCAGGCACAATCTTTCGCTGTTTGGTCCAGAGGCCCTAGCCTGGATGTTGTGTGGGTCCAGGCTGTGGGCACAGAAGTCTGAATACACAAACTCAGCTTATGAGTGGCGCCTAGGGTATGGCCGGCCGGATGTACAGCCCGAGAGGGAGCCTCTGGGCCTCTGAAACAAGGGGGAATGGGAGGCGTTCCTTCAGGCTTTTGTCTCTGGATGTTGTGTCCGGGATAGCCGTGGATTGGAGCGGTGGCCTCAGGTACTGTGGACGAGTATCCCTCTCTGGGGATTTGTCCCAGCTCCCAAGAGTTTGGGGTCATTTTGTGGGAAGGGTGGAGTCGTGTTGTCTGGCTCATGGGTCTCTCCAAGAAAGGGATTCCAGAGCAGAGCTCCAGGTACGGGCGGGGCGACTGGAAAATTCAAACCGTGGTGAGGATTGGGTGCATAGGGGCTTGGCAAGCCCCATATGTGGGCTCTTGGTCCAGGCCCTGACAGGCCTTTCTTTGACATGGGGCTCATGCTGAGGGTCACAGTGTGAATTTGTGCCCAAGCAGCACTCAAGTTTGGGCGTGGCATCAGGGGCCATGAAGGTTTCTCCCACCCTGAAGGTGTGACTCCATGCCAAGAGCAAGCTTGACAGCCATGGGGAAGGAGGAGTTCTGTTTTGTGCTTGCTATACCCAGCTGTGTGGAGAATTGATATAATGTCTAGGTTCAGATATCTGAAAACCAAGGTTAGGATGAGGTGACGGCATAAGACCATGGCGTGTCCGAAGTGCTGGGTGTGCGGCCAGCTGTCTCCTTGTCTGTCTGGACGTCTGGCTTCAGGCTGTGTCAGGCAGAGCATGAGTGCCCAGAGCAGCCTATCCAGTTCGGGTACTGTCGAGGCCCGAGCAGGTTGATCCTCATCTGGGTTTTCTGGAGAGCCCCACAGGGAAACGTTTTTCTTCTGTTGGGCGGACACTGGGCTGGGTTTTGGTTCTGGAGTTCCTAGTCCGGAGGGCTTGTATGCCAGGAGTGTGAGGAAGGAAGTCTGAAAACACAAGCTAGCCTGAGGTTTGGGACCGAGGGCACGGCAGGCCCACTCTGCAGAGGCTGAATCGAGATCTCCTGCACTGAGGTCATGTCAACTATGAGACGTGCCTCAGGCTAGAGTTCTTGTCCAGCATGGCCTCTTCCTGAAGGGTGTGGGGGCTTCATGAGGCCAGAAAGTTTTGGCTACGATGGGATTTGTGAAATGCTCCAAAACTGAAGGTTACCTTCTGCACGACAGTCGAGTCCTATTGGATGGTTCCAAGTGGCCCCATATGGAAAGACTCGAGAGCAGGTGTCTAAGCATGGATGCCTGGGAACGCCACCTCATATTCACACTCTTTAGTCAGGACAAGGCAGGCTCAATCTGCGGGCTCCTGGGTGAGCTACCCAGAGGGGAGAGTTGAAATGGACTCTCCTGAAGATGAGTCCTACTGTGGCTTGGTGGACTGGGAGACCTTGGAATGTGGAGGTGGCTCAGGGACTCTGCAGGATTCTCCAACATGAGTTGTTTGACACGGCTCCAACAAGGAAACTTCCCATGTGGAGACGAAAGGAGTTCTGTTCCGTGCCTCAGGAAAGCCCCATACCCTGTTCTTCGAACCACAGCCTCTGAGGAGTGACACCTGGAAACCAAAGCAAGAGTTGAGACTACGGCCTAAAGGCCTGTCCGGCTCAACCTTCTATCTCTGTTGACATCTGTGTGCATGCATTCATGGATGTAGCTGCTCAGCTTGTGTCCGAATGCCCCTGTGAGTCCAGTGAGGCTCCCAGTAGTGGGATGTCCTCGGAGGCCTTGTGGTTTCTCATATTCTGGAGGTGTGTGGCCAAAGGAATGGACACAGTTTCCCAGGAGAGAGCAGGCACGGTCCTGTGGTATGGCTCCAGAGGACCCAGCCTAGAGGCTGTGTTTGCCAGGGCTGTGGGGACAGATGTCTGCAAACGCAAACTTGGCTCAGCTAGGGGCCAATGTAATGGCAGGCCAGATCTCTAGTCCGTGAGGGGAGATCCTCTGGAAATCAAAGTAGGGCAAGTGGGAGGCAGTCACTCAGGATTTTGTCTCTGGGTGTTGCGTTTACAGTGTCCGGTCAGGGTAGGGGTTGTCTCAGAGGCCGAGGAAGTCCCTTCCTCTCGGGGGATTGTCCAAGCTCCCAAGTGTTTGTGTTCATTCTGTGGGAATGAAGAGTACTGTTTTCTGCCACAGGGGAACCCCCAGGAGAGGGACTCTAGAGCACAGCAGTGGGTTCCCTCAACTGGAATACACACCATCTAGTTAGTCCTGGGTGCCTATGGGCATGGCAAGCCACATATGCGGGCTCTTGGTCCAGTCACTGAGAGGCGTTACTTGAATAAGGTACTCACGCTGAGGGTCACAATGTGTGTTTGTGCCCAAGGCGGCCCTCACGCTTAAGCGTGGCCTCATGAGCCATGCCGTTTTCTCCTACACTGAAGGTTTGACTCACTGCCAGCAGCAAGGTTTCTTGCCAGGGGGAAGGAGGGGTTCTGACTTGTGCATCAGGTTCCCCCCTGTGCAGGGATTGGAGATAAGGTCTAGGTTCCGATGACTGAAAACCCAGGTTGGGAATGGATGGTGGCCTAAGGCAGTGGCGGGTCCAATGTGCTGGGTGTGCAGCCAGCTGTGTCGGTGTCTGTTGGAAGGTCTGGGCTCAGGCTATTTGCGACAGAGCATCACTGTTTAAGGTAGCCTATGCAATTGGGGTGTTGCCGAGGGCCAAGCAGTTTGATCCTCATTTGGGGTTTCTGGGCAGCGCCATAGACAATGTTTTTCTCCTGGGAGGCAGGCACAGTGCTTCATTGTGGCCCCAGAATTCCCAGTAGGGATGGTTTGTGGGCCAGGAGTGTGAGGACGGAAGTCTGAAAACACAAGCTAGTGTGAGGATTGGAGCCAAGGGCAGAGCAGGCCCACTCTGCAGAGGCTGAATCAAAATCTCCTGCATCTGAAGTCAGGCTGAGGATCAGACGTTGGCTGAGGCTGGAGTATGTGTCCATGATGGCACCTTCATGAAGTGGGGGCCTCATGAGGCCAAGGAAGTTTTCCCACGCTGAGTTTGGAGGTTGCCCTAAACCACAAGGTTTCCTTCTGCGGGACATTCGAGTCCTGTTGCATGGCTCTGGGACATACCATATGGAAGGACTGGAGAGCAGGGTTCGAAGGCTGGATCCCTGTACAGCATGCCTCGCATTCCCATTGGCTATTAGCGACAAGATATGTTTGATCTGCTGCCTCTGGAACACGCGACCCAGGGGGCTGAGTTGAAATGGCCTCTCCTGAGGATGCGTCATAATGTGCGTTTGGGTCCATGGAGACCTTGGAATGTGCTGGTTGTTCAGTGGCCCTGCGGAACTCTCCTACCTGAAGTGTTTGATACATCCCAGTAAGAAAGGTGCCCATGTGGAGATGAGAGAGGTTTGGTTTGGTGCCTCAGAAAAGCCCCATGTGCTGGTCTACGAAAACAGTCCTCTGAGAAGGGAAACATGGAAACCAAAGCTAAGGTTCAGATTAGGGCCTGGGGGCCTGTCCATTTCAACCTTCTGTCTCTGGGGACACTGTCTGAGAGTCTAAATGGAGATAGTTGCTCCGCTGGTGTCAGAGAGCCCCTCTTAGTCCAGGGTGGCCTATACTATTGATGGCCTCAGGGACCTTGGAGCTTTTCCCTAACCTGTAGGGTTGTGGTCAATGGATTGGGCACGCTTTCCTTGGAGAGGGCAGGCACAATCTTTCGCTGTTTGGTCCAGAGGCCCTAGCCTGGATGTTGTGTGGGTCCAGGCTGTGGGCACAGAAGTCTGAATACACAAACTCAGCTTATGAGTGGCGCCTAGGGTATGGCCGGCCGGATGTACAGCCCGAGAGGGAGCTCCTGGGCCTCTGAAACAAGGGCGAGTGGGAGGCGCTCCTTCAGGCTTTTGTCTCTGGATGTTGTGTCCGGGATAGCCGTGGATTGGAGCGGTGGCCTCAGGTACTGTGGACGAGTATCCCTCTCTGGGGATTTGTCCCAGCTCCCAAGAGTTTGGGGTCATTTTGTGGGAAGGGTGGAGTCGTGTTGTCTGGCTCATGGGTCTCTCCAAGAAAGGGATTCCAGAGCAGAGCTCCAGGTACGGGCGGGGCGACTGGAAAATTCAAACCGTGGTGAGGATTGGGTGCATAGGGGCTTGGCAAGCCCCATATGTGGGCTCTTGGTCCAGGCCCTGACAGGCCTTTCTTTGACATGGGGCTCATGCTGAGGGTCACAGTGTGAATTTGTGCCCAAGCAGCACTCAAGTTTGGGCGTGGCATCAGGGGCCATGAAGGTTTCTCCCACCCTGAAGGTGTGACTCCATGCCAAGAGCAAGCTTGACAGCCATGGGGAAGGAGGAGTTCTGTTTTGTGCTTGCTATACCCAGCTGTGTGGAGAATTGATATAATGTCTAGGTTCAGATATCTGAAAACCAAGGTTAGGATGAGGTGACGGCATAAGACCATGGCGTGTCCGAAGTGCTGGGTGTGCGGCCAGCTGTCTCCTTGTCTGTCTGGACGTCTGGCTTCAGGCTGTGTCAGGCAGAGCATGAGTGCCCAGAGCAGCCTATCCAGTTCGGGTACCGTCGAGGCCCGAGCAGGTTGATCCTCATCTGGGTTTTCTGGAGAGCCCCACAGGGAAACGTTTTTCTTCCGTTGGGCGGACACTGGGCTGGGTTTTGGTACCGGAGTTCCTAGTCCGGAGGGCTTGTTTGCCAGGAGTGTGAGGAAGGAAGTCTGAAAACACAAGCTAGTGTGAGGTTTGGGACCGAGGGCACGGCAGGCCCACTCTGCAGAGGCTGAATCGAGATCTCCTGCACTGAGGTCATGTCAACTATGAGACGTGCCTCAGGCTAGAGTTCTTGTCCAGCATGGCCTCTTCCTGAAGGGTGTGGGGGCTTTATGAGGCCAGAAAGTTTTGGCTACGATGGGATTTGTGAACTGCTCCAAAACTGAAGGTTACCTTCTGCACGACAGTCGAGTCCTATTGGATGGTTCCAAGAGGCCCCATATGGAAAGACTCGAGAGCAGGTGTCTAAGCATGGATGCCTGGGAACGCCACCTCATATTCACACTCTTTAGTCAGAACAAGGCAGGCTCAATCTGCGGGCTCCTGGGTGAGCTACCCAGAGGGGAGAGTTGAAATGGACTCTCCTCAAGATGAGTCCTACTGTGGCTTGGTGGCCTGGGAGACCTTGGAATGTGGAGGTGGCTCAGGGACTCTGCAGGATTTTCCAACATGAGGTGTTTGACACGGCTCCAACAAGGAAACTTCCCATGTGGAGACGAAAGGAGTTCTGTTCCGTGCCTCAGGAAAGCCCCATACCCTGTTCTTCGAAACACAGCCTCTGAGGAGTGACACCTGGAAACCAAAGCAAGAGTTGAGACTACGGCCTAAAGGCCTGTCCGGCTCAACCTTCTATCTCTGTTGACATCTGTGTGCATGCATTCATGGATGTAGCTGCTCAGCTTGTGTCCGAATGCCCCTGTGAGTCCAGTGAGGCTCCCAGTAGTGGGATGTCCTCGGAGGCCTTGTGGTTTCTCATATTCTGGAGGTGTGTGGCCAAAGGAATGGACACAGTTTCCCAGGAGAGAGCAGGCACGGTCCTGTGGTATGGCTCCAGAGGACCCAGCCTAGAGGCTGTGTTTGCCAGGGCTGTGGGGACAGATGTCTGAAAAAGCAAACTTGGCTCAGCTAGGGGCCAATGTAATGGCAGGCCTGATCTCTAGTGCGTGAGGGGAGATCCTCTGGAAATCAAAGTAGGGCAAGTGGGAGGCAGTCACTCAGGATTTTGTCTCTGGGTGTTGGGTTTACAGTGTCCGGTCAGGGTAGGGGTTGTCTCAGAGGCCGAGGAAGAGCCTTCCTCTCGGGGGATTCTCCAAGCTCCCAAGTGTTTGTGTTCATTCTGTGGGAATGAAGAGTACTGTTTTCTGCCACAGGGGAACCCCCAGGAGAGGGACTCTAGAGCACAGCAGTGGGTTCCCTCAACTGGAATACACACCATCTAGTTAGTCCTGGGTGCCTATGGGCATGGCAAGCCACATATGCGGGCTCTTGGTCCAGTCACTGAGAGGCGTTACTTGAATAAGGTACTCACGCTGAGGGTCACAATGTGTGTTTGTGCCCAAGGCGGCCCTCACGCTTAAGCGTGGCCTCATGAGCCATGCCGTTTTCTCCTACACTGAAGGTTTGACTCACTGCCAGCAGCAAGGTTTCTTGCCAGGGGGAAGGAGGGGTTCTGACTTGTGCATCAGGTTCCCCCCTGTGCAGGGATTGGAGATAAGGTCTAGGTTCCGATGACTGAAAACCCAGGTTGGGAATGGATGGTGGCCTAAGGCAGTGGCGGGTCCAATGTGCTGGGTGTGCAGCCAGCTGTGTCGGTGTCTGTTGGAAGGTCTGGGCTCAGGCTATTTGCGACAGAGCATCACTGTTTAAGGTAGCCTATGCAATTGGGGTGTTGCCGAGGGCCAAGCAGTTTGATCCTCATTTGGGGTTTCTGGGCAGCGCCATAGACAATGTTTTTCTCCTGGGAGGCGGGCACAGTGCTTCATTGTGGCCCCAGAATTCCCAGTAGGGAGGGTTTGTGGGCCAGGAGTGTGAGGACGGAAGTCTGAAAACACAAGCTAGTGTGAGGATTGGAGCCAAGGGCAGAGCAGGCCCACTCTGCAGAGGCTGAATCAAAATCTCCTGCATCTGAAGTCAGGCTGAGGATCAGACGTTGGCTGAGGCTGGAGTATGTGTCCATGATGGCACCTTCATGAAGTGGGGGCCTCATGAGGCCAAGGAAGTTTTCCCACGCTGAGTTTGGAGGTTGCCCCAAACCACAAGGTTTCCTTCTGCGGGACATTCGAGTCCTGTTGCATGGCTCTGGGACATACCATATGGAAGGACTGGAGAGCAGGGTTCGAAGGCTGGATCCCTGTACAGCATGCCTCGCATTCCCATTGGCTATTAGCGACAAGATATGTTTGATCTGCTGCCTCTGGAACACGCGACCCAGGGGGCTGAGTTGAAATGGCCTCTCCTGAGGATGCGTCATAATGTGCGTTTGGGTCCATGGAGACCTTGGAATGTGCTGGTTGTTCAGTGGCCCTGCGGAACTCTCCTACCTGAAGTGTTTGATACATCCCAGTAAGAAAGGTGCCCATGTGGAGATGAGAGAGGTTTGGTTTGGTGCCTCAGAAAAGCCCCATGTGCTGGTCTACGAAAACAGTCCTCTGAGAAGGGAAACATGGAAACCAAAGCTAAGGTTCAGATTAGGGCCTGGGGGCCTGTCCATTTCAACCTTCTGTCTCTGGGGACACTGTCTGAGAGTCTAAATGGAGATAGTTGCTCCGCTGGTGTCAGAGAGCCCCTCTTAGTCCAGGGTGGCCTATACTATTGATGGCCTCAGGGACCTTGGAGCTTTTCCCTAACCTGTAGGGTTGTGGTCAATGGATTGGGCACGCTTTCCTTGGAGAGGGCAGGCACAATCTTTCGCTGTTTGGTCCAGAGGCCCTAGCCTGGATGTTGTGTGGGTCCAGGCTGTGGGCACAGAAGTCTGAATACACAAACTCAGCTTATGAGTGGCGCCTAGGGTATGGCCGGCCGGATGTACAGCCCGAGAGGGAGCTCCTGGGCCTCTGAAACAAGGGCGAGTGGGAGGCGCTCCTTCAGGCTTTTGTCTCTGGATGTTGTGTCCGGGATAGCCGTGGATTGGAGCGGTGGCCTCAGGTACTGTGGACGAGTATCCCTCTCTGGGGATTTGTCCCAGCTCCCAAGAGTTTGGGGTCATTTTGTGGGAAGGGTGGAGTCGTGTTGTCTGGCTCATGGGTCTCTCCAAGAAAGGGATTCCAGAGCAGAGCTCCAGGTACGGGCGGGGCGACTGGAAAATTCAAACCGTGGTGAGGATTGGGTGCATAGGGGCTTGGCAAGCCCCATATGTGGGCTCTTGGTCCAGGCCCTGACAGGCCTTTCTTTGACATGGGGCTCATGCTGAGGGTCACAGTGTGAATTTGTGCCCAAGCAGCACTCAAGTTTGGGCGTGGCATCAGGGGCCATGAAGGTTTCTCCCACCCTGAAGGTGTGACTCCATGCCAAGAGCAAGCTTGACAGCCATGGGGAAGGAGGAGTTCTGTTTTGTGCTTGCTATACCCAGCTGTGTGGAGAATTGATATAATGTCTAGGTTCAGATATCTGAAAACCAAGGTTAGGATGAGGTGACGGCATAAGACCATGGCGTGTCCGAAGTGCTGGGTGTGCGGCCAGCTGTCTCCTTGTCTGTCTGGACGTCTGGCTTCAGGCTGTGTCAGGCAGAGCATGAGTGCCCAGAGCAGCCTATCCAGTTCGGGTACCGTCGAGGCCCGAGCAGGTTGATCCTCATCTGGGTTTTCTGGAGAGCCCCACAGGGAAACGTTTTTCTTCCGTTGGGCGGACACTGGGCTGGGTTTTGGTACCGGAGTTCCTAGTCCGGAGGGCTTGTTTGCCAGGAGTGTGAGGAAGGAAGTCTGAAAACACAAGCTAGCGTGAGGTTTGGGACCGAGGGCACGGCAGGCCCACTCTGCAGAGGCTGAATCGAGATCTCCTGCACTGAGGTCATGTCAACTATGAGACGTGCCTCAGGCTAGAGTTCTTGTCCAGCATGGCCTCTTCCTGAAGGGTGTGGGGGCTTCATGAGGCCAGAAAGTTTTGGCTACGATGGGATTTGTGAACTGCTCCAAAACTGAAGGTTACCTTCTGCACGACAGTCGAGTCCTATTGGATGGTTCCAAGAGGCCCCATATGGAAAGACTCGAGAGCAGGTGTCTAAGCATGGATGCCTGGGAACGCCACCTCATATTCACACTCTTTAGTCAGAACAAGGCAGGCTCAATCTGCGGGCTCCTGGGTGAGCTACCCAGAGGGGAGAGTTGAAATGGACTCTCCTCAAGATGAGTCCTACTGTGGCTTGGTGGCCTGGGAGACCTTGGAATGTGGAGGTGGCTCAGGGACTCTGCAGTATTCTCCAACATGAGGTGTTTGACACGGCTCCAACAAGGAAACTTCCCATGTGGAGACGAAAGGAGTTCTGTTCCGTGCCTCAGGAAAGCCCCATACCCTGTTCTTCGAAACACAGCCTCTGAGGAGTGACACCTGGAAACCAAAGCAAGAGTTGAGACTACGGCCTAAAGGCCTGTCCGGCTCAACCTTCTATCTCTGTTGACATCTGTGTGCATGCATTCATGGATGTAGCTGCTCAGCTTGTGTCCGAATGCCCCTGTGAGTCCAGTGAGGCTCCCAGTAGTGGGATGTCCTCGGAGGCCTTGTGGTTTCTCATATTCTGGAGGTGTGTGGCCAAAGGAATGGACACAGTTTCCCAGGAGAGAGCAGGCACGGTCCTGTGGTATGGCTCCAGAGGACCCAGCCTAGAGGCTGTGTTTGCCAGGGCTGTGGGGACAGATGTCTGAAAAAGCAAACTTGGCTCAGCTAGGGGCCAATGTAATGGCAGGCCTGATCTCTAGTGCGTGAGGGGAGATCCTCTGGAAATCAAAGTAGGGCAAGTGGGAGGCAGTCACTCAGGATTTTGTCTCTGGGTGTTGGGTTTACAGTGTCCGGTCAGGGTAGGGGTTGTCTCAGAGGCCGAGGAAGAGCCTTCCTCTCGGGGGATTGTCCAAGCTCCCAAGTGTTTGTGTTCATTCTGTGGGAATGAAGAGTACTGTTTTCTGCCACAGGGGAACCCCCAGGAGAGGGACTCTAGAGCACAGCAGTGGGTTCCCTCAACTGGAATACACACCATCTAGTTAGTCCTGGGTGCCTATGGGCATGGCAAGCCACATATGCGGGCTCTTGGTCCAGTCACTGAGAGGCGTTACTTGAATAAGGTACTCACGCTGAGGGTCACAATGTGTGTTTGTGCCCAAGGCGGCCCTCACGCTTAAGCGTGGCCTCATGAGCCATGCCGTTTTCTCCTACACTGAAGGTTTGACTCACTGCCAGCAGCAAGGTTTCTTGCCAGGGGGAAGGAGGGGTTCTGACTTGTGCATCAGGTTCCCCCCTGTGCACGGATTGGAGATAAGGTCTAGGTTCCGATGACTGAAAACCCAGGTTGGGAATGGATGGTGGCCTAAGGCAGTGGCGGGTCCAATGTGCTGGGTGTGCAGCCAGCTGTGTCGGTGTCTGTTGGAAGGTCTGGGCTCAGGCTATTTGCGACAGAGCATCACTGTTTAAGGTAGCCTATGCAATTGGGGTGTTGCCGAGGGCCAAGCAGTTTGATCCTCATTTGGGGTTTCTGGGCAGCGCCATAGACAATGGTTTTCTCCTGGGAGGCAGGCACAGTGCTTCATTGTGGCCCCAGAATTCCCAGTAGGGAGGGTTTGTGGGCCAGGAGTGTGAGGACGGAAGTCTGAAAACACAAGCTAGTGTGAGGATTGGAGCCAAGGGCAGAGCAGGCCCACTCTGCAGAGGCTGAACCAAAATCTCCTGCATCTGAAGTCAGGCTGAGGATCAGACGTTGGCTGAGGCTGGAGTATGTGTCCATGATGGCACCTTCATGAAGTGGGGGCCTCATGAGGCCCAGGAAGTTTTCCCACGCTGAGTTTGGAGGTTGCCCCAAACCACAAGGTTTCCTTCTGCGGGACATTCGAGTCCTGATGCATGGCTCCAGGACATACCATATGGAAGGACTGGAGAGCAGGGTTCGAAGGCTGGATCCCTGTACAGCATGCCTCGCATTCCCATTGGCTATTAGCGACAAGATATGTTTGATCTGCTGCCTCTGGAACACGCGACCCAGGGGGCTGAGTTGAAATGGCCTCTCCTGAGGATGCGTCATAATGTGCGTTTGGGTCCATGGAGACCTTGGAATGTGCTGGTTGTTCAGTGGCCCTGCGGAACTCTCCTACCTGAAGTGTTTGATACATCCCAGTAAGAAAGGTGCCCATGTGGAGATGAGAGAGGTTTGGTTTGGTGCCTCAGAAAAGCCCCATGTGCTGGTCTACGAAAACAGTCCTCTGAGAAGGGAAACATGGAAACCAAAGCTAAGGTTCAGATTAGGGCCTGGGGGCCTGTCCATTTCAACCTTCTGTCTCTGGGGACACTGTCTGAGAGTCTAAGTGGAGATAGTTGCTCCGCTGGTGTCAGAGAGCCCCTCTTAGGCCAGGGTGGCCTATACTATTGATGGCCTCAGGGACCTTGGAGCTTTTCCCTAACCTGTAGGGTTGTGGTCAATGGATTGGGCACGCTTTCCTTGGAGAGGGCAGGCACAATCTTTCGCTGTTTGGTCCAGAGGCCCTAGCCTGGATGTTGTGTGGGTCCAGGCTGTGGGCACAGAAGTCTGAATACACAAACTCAGCTTATGAGTGGCGCCTAGGGTATGGCCGGCCGGATGTACAGCCCGAGAGGGAGCTCCTGGGCCTCTGAAACAAGGGCGAGTGGGAGGCGTTCCTTCAGGCTTTTGTCTCTGGATGTTGTGTCCGGGATAGCCGTGGATTGGAGCGGTGGCCTCAGGTACTGTGGACGAGTATCCCTCTCTGGGGATTTGTCCCAGATCCCAAGAGTTTGGGGTCATTTTGTGGGAAGGTTGGAGTCGTGTTGTCTGGCTCATGGGTCTCTCCAAGAAAGGGATTCCAGAGCAGAGCTCCAGGTACGGGCGGGGCGACTGGAAAATTCAAACCGTGGTGAGGATTGGGTGCATATGGGCTTGGCAAGCCCCATATGTGGGCTCTTGGTCCAGGCCCTGACAGGCCTTTCTTTGACATGGGGCTCATGCTGAGGGTCACAGTGTGAATTTGTGCCCAAGCAGCACTCAAGTTTGGGCGTGGCATCAGGGGCCATGAAGGTTTCTCCCACCCTGAAGGTGTGACTCCATGCCAAGAGCAAGCTTGACAGCCATGGGGAAGGAGGAGTTCTGTTTTGTGCTTGCTATACCCAGCTGTGTGGAGAATTGATATAATGTCTAGGTTCAGATATCTGAAAACCAAGGTTAGGATGAGGTGACGGCATAAGACCATGGCGTGTCCGAAGTGCTGGGTGTGCGGCCAGCTGTCTCCTTGTCTGTCTGGACGTCTGGCTTCAGGCTGTGTCAGGCAGAGCATGAGTGCCCAGAGCAGCCTATCCAGTTCGGGTACCGTCGAGGCCCGAGCAGGTTGATCCTCATCTGGGTTTTCTGGGGAGCCCCACAGGGAAACGTTTTTCTTCCGTTGGGCGGACACTGGGCTGGGTTTTGGTACCGGAGTTCCTAGTCCGGAGGGCTTGTTTGCCAGGAGTGTGAGGAAGGAAGTCTGAAAACACAAGCTAGCGTGAGGTTTGGGACCGAGGGCACGGCAGGCCCACTCTGCAGAGGCTGAATCGAGATCTCCTGCACTGAGGTCATGTCAACTATGAGACGTGCCTCAGGCTAGAGTTCTTGTCCAGCATGGCCTCTTCCTGAAGGGTGTGGGGGCTTCATGAGGCCAGAAAGTTTTGGCTACGATGGGATTTGTGAACTGCTCCAAAACTGAAGGTTACCTTCTGCACGACAGTCGAGTCCTATTGGATGGTTCCAAGAGGCCCCATATGGAAAGACTCGAGAGCAGGTGTCTAAGCATGGATGCCTGGGAACGCCACCTCATATTCACACTCTTTAGTCAGAACAAGGCAGGCTCAATCTGCGGGCTCCTGGGTGAGCTACCCAGAGGGGAGAGTTGAAATGGACTCTCCTCAAGATGAGTCCTACTGTGGCTTGGTGGCCTGGGAGACCTTGGAATGTGGAGGTGGCTCAGGGACTCTGCAGTATTCTCCAACATGAGGTGTTTGACACGGCTCCAACAAGGAAACTTCCCATGTGGAGACGAGAGGAGTTCTGTTCCGTGCCTCAGGAAAGCCCCATACCCTGTTCTTCGAAACACAGCCTCTGAGGAGTGACACCTGGAAAACAAAGCAAGAGTTGAGACTACGGCCTAAAGGCCTGTCCGGCTCAACCTTCTATCTCTGTTGACATCTGTGTGCATGCATTCATGGATATAGCTGCTCAGCTTGTGTCCGAATGCCCCTGTGAGTCCAGTGAGGCTCCCAGTAGTGGGATGTCCTCGGAGGCCTTGTGGTTTCTCATATTCTGGAGGTGTGTGGCCAAAGGAATGGACACAGTTTCCCAGGAGAGAGCAGGCACGGTCCTGTGGTATGGCTCCAGAGGACCCAGCCTAGAGGCTGTGTTTGCCAGGGCTGTGGGGACAGATGTCTGAAAAAGCAAACTTGGCTCAGCTAGGGGCCAATGTAATGGCAGGCCTGATCTCTAGTGCGTGAGGGGAGATCCTCTGGAAATCAAAGTAGGGCAAGTGGGAGGCAGTCACTCAGGATTTTGTCTCTGGGTGTTGGGTTTACAGTGTCCGGTCAGGGTAGGGGTTGTCTCAGAGGCCGAGGAAGAGCCTTCCTCTCGGGGGATTGTCCAAGCTCCCAAGTGTTTGTGTTCATTCTGTGGGAATGAAGAGTACTGTTTTCTGCCACAGGGGAACCCCCAGGAGAGGGACTCTAGAGCACAGCAGTGGGTTCCCTCAACTGGAATACACACCATCTAGTTAGTCCTGGGTGCCTATGGGCATGGCAAGCCACATATGCGGGCTCTTGGTCCAGTCACTGAGAGGCGTTACTTGAATATGGTACTCACGCTGAGGGTCACAATGTGTGCTTGTGCCCAAGGCGGCCCTCACGCTTAAGCGTGGCCTCATGAGCCATGCCGTTTTCTCTTACACTGAAGGTTTGACTCACTGCCAGCAGCAAGGTTTCTTGCCAGGGGGAAGGAGGGGTTCTGACTTGTGCATCAGGTTCCCCCCTGTGCACGGATTGGAGATAAGGTCTAGGTTCCGATGACTGAAAACCCAGGTTGGGAATGGATGGTGGCCCTAGGCAGTGGCGGGTCCAATGTGCTGGGTTTGCAGCCAGCTGTGTCGGTGTCTGTTGGAAGGTCTGGGCTCAGGCTATTTGCGACAGAGCATCACTGTTTAAGCTAGCCTATGCAATTGGGGTGTTGCCGAGGGCCAAGCAGTTTGATCCTCATTTGGGGTTTCTGGGCAGCGCCATAGACAATGGTTTTCTCCTGGGAGGCAGGCACAGTGCTTCATTGTGGCCCCAGAATTCCCAGTAGGGAGGGTTTGTGGGCCAGGAGTGTGAGGACGGAAGTCTGAAAACACAAGCTAGTGTGAGGATTGGAGCCAAGGGCAGAGCAGGCCCACTCTGCAGAGGCTGAACCAAAATCTCCTGCATCTGAAGTCAGGCTGAGGATCAGACGTTGGCTGAGGCTGGAGTATGTGTCCATGATGGCACCTTCATGAAGTGGGGGCCTCATGAGGCCCAGGAAGTTTTCCCACGCTGAGTTTGGAGGTTGCCCCAAACCACAAGGTTTCCTTCTGCGGGACA